>NC_143071.1:9292500-9917500 GCF_052426305.1 Pelodiscus sinensis | reverse complement strand
GGCGGCCCTCACTGTCAACTTTCCTTCTCTTATTTACAGTCGCCATTTTTTTAAATTGACCAGAAGGGGAAGGGATCATGTGAGCGCAGTGCCAGAGGTTTAATACACTGCCCAAGTAATACACTGCACTAATACACTGCCCAACAAGAATTCTCTTGCCTTTGTGGCTGTTTGTGGCGAAGTCTCTAATGATGAGCTCCACGTGCCTGAGCCCGTTTGTGGCGAAGTCTCTAATGTTCGCAGCTCCACGTGCCTGAGCCCGCCAGGAAGCTGACAGTGTGCAGGGCCAATCACAGATACTGAGCTTGAGCAGCTGCGGAGTCCGTCCCTGATCTCAGCAGCTGCGGAGTCCGTCCCTGCACTCTCAGCCCCAAGGTAGAGGGCTTGCAGGGTCAGAGGCGGGTGGAGAGCGCAGGGCACGCTGGCCTCACGGCGGCCCGGGGGCAGGGCGAACCCGTAGCCAAGCGGGAGAGTGGGGCTGCAGACGTGCCCTATATGGAGGACTTTAGGACCGCAGCGGCCGCCATGGACGGCGGCGGCGCGGCCGGAAGCGGCGCCAGAGGAGCGCCGGAGAGCCAGGAGAGGGGGAGGAAGCGGGGGCTGTCCCTGCACTCTCAGCCCCAAAGCGGAGTGCAGGGGCAGGGTTTGGGACCGCGGCGGCGGCGGCGGCCCGAAGCGGCGCGCTGAGCGCGCCAGTTAAAAAAAGCACCGGGGAGCCAGGAGAAGCGGGGGGCCGTATTAAATCCGACCGCGGGCCGCATTTGGCCCGCGGGCCGGACTTTGGACATGCCTGGTGTAATGCTTCTGTCTTTAGGCTCCCAAAGAATTCCAGGCCTTTCAACACACTCAACAGCAGGGGCACTCTAAAGCAGGGAGAGGATTTAAGGGAGGGTATCTCAATGAACAGCCGAAGAGGCAACTTTCAAAAGTGTCCTAAATTAATGAGACAATCCTGGGACCAACATGACTATAACTACATTGCATACCCTAAATTAAGGAGAACATTTAAGTAGCTAAGAATGGGCAAGGTACTCCCACTTAAAATTATGATTTGGAGATGCCATTGTAACATTTTCATGAAGACTGAGATAGTGAGGAAACTACTCGCTTTGTAAGCAGACCGCTACTTATATCTGATACTGTTTCTGATTCTCACCCAACTAGTTTCATTATATAGGTCCTATGTAGCTCAGGCACTTAGCACTGTACAACCTGTAAAACTAGAATACTAATGAAAACATAATATTCAGTACTAAAAATCCAGACAAAACTATATCCTCAATACTCAATATATACTTTTCCTGATAAGTTGTATTGCTTTGTACACCTATACAAACTGAATGACTTCTCCATTATCTGGCTCAATGCAAGAGATTCCACTCCAGCATATCATTTCTGCTACAACTACATCCTATATAATAGCTGGTTTAATTAGAAGACTACATTTTTGCCTATGAGGTGAATGTTTTGGCTTTTTATTTTTTAATTTAATCAGTTTAAGAATTTTAATTTTTCCTTAGGGTTTCGTTCAGTACACACTTATCATAGTTCTGGGTTGTACTGGACCTAAAGAAACCACCCAACTTTGGAGTCCCATATTGTTCTTCCATCTGAGGAGGACAGATGGCAGAACTCCCAGTCCAGGGTATGAGAAAATGAGATCAGAAATTGAATCTAGACAGACTTCCATATGGTAGTGCAGAATACTGAGCCACTGGTTTATCCATTATGTTAAACTAGTCTAATGTTTTTAGTATTTCATTTCCTTTTGTTTATTTTTAAAAGTAGTATTGTAAGAATATGTAGGGCAGAGAAGGAAGATCATACTGGCATAACACCAATGTCTGACGTACCTATATTTAAAATAAAACCTTCAATTGATAATATGCTGTATAGCACTATGCAGAAGCTACATAAATGTGTATTAGCAAATAAATTTGTCATATTTCTTCAGGGCAAAGATTGTTTCTTTCATGTTTGTACAATGCCTTAGACATTGTACCACTATAATATTCATAATCTATTTAAATTCACATAGGACCTTGCTATCTACAAAGTTTAATTTCAGAATCAAGTGTTCATTAAAAACAAACAAAAACTCTATCTGCTTTATTTATGCACTAGTTTGTAACTGTTTTTGCCAAAACCTACAAGATTTTGCTAGAGAATGTCCCTTGCCCCTCCTTTCAACACAGAATTCATGATTTGCAATTCTCACTGTAAATTATTCTTGAACATGGCTTTTTGATATATCTGGGAATTGTGCAAGATCTTTTGGAAGAGCTTTTTAAGCCCTAGAGAGGCTATCAGAAGAATTATACATTGTACCTGGATATTGTATAAGATACTGCTATTGACATAATTCCACTGGGTCATTCTTACCTCAATAAAACCATTATGAGTCTTCCCTTTACACTGTTTGGAATGAGTGGTTCTTTGTGTTATTAAAATTTTTATGAAAGGTGCACATATTCATATTACAGCTGCTTTTCAACATTAAATAACTAAATATTTTTCTGAAACCAAAGAACATGGGCAGAGTTATTGTTTGAGAAACTCATTCTTAAAGAAATATAAAAGCTTTTTAATACTGGTCAAAGAATCTGAAAACACCAAAAATATTTTTATTCCTCTTTTCAGACAATTGGTGGTCTTGTTTTTCACAGGTGCTGGGCATCTCTGATCTAAAGCCCATTGAAGTCAATTAGCTTCTTTTCATTTATTTCTATGGGTTTTGGATCAAGCCACTAGTAGTTAGCTTCAAAACACACTTAAATTCTGCTTCCCTAGGATCTCACACAGGCTGAAGAGCCAACAGTAGCAAAGGAGTCTAAGGCCTAGTTTCACAAAGGTACTTGGGGCATCTAAATACCAGATTTGGCTCCACTGTGATCTGCAAAACCCACATATAACTCTTAAGAAACCTAAACTTACTCAGCACCTACTTTTCCAGGATAAAAGTTCCTTAGGCACCTACTTTTCTGCCTCTAGCTATGTGCTGTTCTACCTTACTCTAAGGCTACGTCTAGATTGCATCCCTTTTTCGTAAAAGGGATGCAAATTAGACGTATCGCAATTGCTAATGAAGCGGGGATTTAAATCTCCCCCGCTTCATTAGCATAAAAATGGCTGCCGCTTTTTTTCGGCACAGAGTTTTGCCGGAAAAAAGCACCAGTCTAGATGCGGATCTTTCGGAAAATAAAGCCTTTTCTGAAAGATCCTTTATCCCTTATTTTAAGAGGAATAAGGGATCTTTCGGAAAAGGCTTTATTTTCTGAAAGATCCATGTCTAGACTGGTGCTTTTTTCCAGCAAAACTCCGTGCTGAAAAAAAGCGGCAGCCATTTTTATGCTAATGAAGCAGGGGAGATTTAAATCCCCACTTCATTAGCAATTGCGATACGTCTAATTTGCATCCCTTTTACGAAAATGGATGCAATCTAGACGTAGCCTAAGGCTATGTCTACACAGTAGCATTATTTCGGAATAACTTGCATTATTCCAAAATAACATAGTCCTCGTCTATACAGAAAGCAGTTATTTTGACATGTCAAAATAATGTCGAGCTGGAGGACTTCTTACTCCAACTCCTGTAACCCTCATTTTACAAAGAGTAAGGGAAGCTGGAGGAAGAGCGCTCTAACTCAAGACTTCCTGCTGTGTAGACAGCGCCAAAGGCAAAATAAGCTATTTCAACTTAAGCTACAATTGACGTAGCTCAAGTTGCGTAGCTTATTTCTGCTTTAGCCATGCTATGTAATCGTGCCCTCAGTGTCCAGATGCCTATCTCCCCCCTATGCCCCAGAGCAAATAAAAAACTTCAAGGAAAATACGCATTCACCTGTATAAGCCATGTGTGGACATGACAGGTGTGCTCAGAGGAAGTCAGGTGCTTATAACTTCTAGCTCAGTGGTTAGAGCACTCATGACATTTGGAGTCCTGGGATCATTTCCACCCCCCTTTAGTGGGTGGAGAAGGAAGGTTTTGAGCAGGGGCCTACTATCAGGAAAGTATTCTGATCACTGAACTATGAAATATTGTGAGGTAGGGATCCCTCAGGTGTATTAATAATCAAAGAGTCATTGGAGTAGGGAGACTGAAAACTGGTGCTCCCACCTCCCAGATGGGTCTCTAACTACTGGGCTACAGAGTCATTCCCCTCGGGGTGAACTGGTTTCTGCATCTGTAATTGATATAGATCTCTTTTACTATTTAGAATGTATTTGCATATTCTCATTTATCAAAACAGTTGGCATATTCAATAAATTTAAATTGCTTGAACTTCAAATCAGTAGCTCTTTCATGGACACTATTTTTTTTCTTGTTTGTTATTTTCAATCAATGGAAAATCACTAGCAAGAAAAAAGTATTTCGCTTACATCCTACCTAACGTTAAAATCCCAGTGTACCACATCATAGTTTGTTTTGACCAGCTAACATATGTTAAAACTATAACTGCCTTGCCTACACTAGGATTTTAACATGGTAATTGGCATGTATTCACTATCATATCTTAAAAATATTCCTTTCATTGTAATGTAGACCTAGGCTACACATTTCTTGATCCTCTATACAGTTTGCCCTGAATGGAATTTACTCTTGTTATACGTCAGTATGGGTATGTCTAGACAAGGCTTACAGGATCGGTTGGCAAAGGCTTCCCCAGCCAACTGATCCACGTCTAGACTACCGCGCTGTGCCGGATCAGCTGATTGTCGGCACAGCACAGCAGCCATGTTTATTTTAATGAAGCGGGAATTATTTAAATCCCCGCTTCTTTGCCTATGCCGGGTAGCCTAATCTACATGCCTCTTTCGCCAGAGGCATGTAGTCTAGACATACCCCCAATCTCCTGTGAATAGAGTTAAAACAGTGAAAAAGAAAAGAATCAGGAACAAAGGCCTTGATCATGGTTTCAAGGTCTCAGAATCAGATCCAATGTCCACTAGTCTCTGCAGCCAAACAAGTCAGAGAATTTACAATAGAGTACACTTAAACACTCATAATAGTCACATAGCTATATGTACCACAAAGACTATATAGGTGTTTGAGGTTTCTTTGTTTTTAAATAACATACATTCGGTCTGGGTAACCGAAGATCACCAATCTGTTACAAAGTTAAATTCAGTCTGTTACAAATTTAAATGGCCAACTAATTATCTTTTTAAAAAGTGGCTGTCTAAAGTAAAAGTGGGAGTTGTTGTATGCACATATTGTAACATTGCCTGATTGCCACAACACTGAGGGTACACCTACACTACAGGACAAAGTCAAATTAAGATACACAATTTCAGCTACGTCAATTGTGTAACTGATGTTAAAATAGCTTAATTCGGCTTTTGGCGCTGTCTACGTAGCAGGAAGCCAAAGGAAGAACACTCTTCCTTTGACTTCCCTTACACTTCATAAAATGAGGGTTACAGAAGTCAGAGTAAGAAGTCCTCCTGCTTGTCATTACTTAGAAATAAAGGCTTGCTGTATAGACACGTTCTGAAATAAAAACAATAACATGTCTAGCCATTTTCTATGGTACAGCCAATTTGCCTGACATAGTTTAATAAAAAAAAACCCAAAATCCATGAAAATTAGGTTAGATAAAGATTTTCTAAAATTTAGTAATTGCTTCTAATCTCTTGTAATAGCTGATAGGCATATTTACCCGGACAAATTATCCATTCATTAAGCTATAGTTAAAACAAAAAAGTGTTTAATTTGAGGTCATGCTGAACACAGTACTTTTACCACTCTCTCTTTTAGTAGGAATTCTTTGTGTGTTAAATGTTGTCATGCCAAAGTTAAAAACTTTGAAAATAAGATACTGCATTTTGTTTCTCAATAGTTAAAACATGGCTTAATGTTTTTAATTAAAAGTGCTTTTGAGAAGTATAGTGTATGGCATATAAACTGTAGTGGAACTTCAGAGCTACAAATGCCAGAGTTATAAACTGGCCAGTCAACCACACACTTCATTTGGAACTGGAGGCATGCAATCAAGCAGCAGAGGTCAAAAAACAAAAAAATGTACAGAACTATACTACAGGTTGAACCTCTCTAGTCCGGCACCCTCAGGACCTGACCGGCGCCAGACCACAGGAAGTCAATACTGTCTAGCAGCATTGCCAAAACTTCCACTGCTTATTGGGCTCTTAGAAGACATTTAGGGGTAAATTAGAACTAAATAACAGCACAGAACTGAGCGCCCGGACTGGTGGCTGAAAACAAACTTCATGGGACCGTGGGAAACTTGGCCACACCCATGATAAATGGACATCTAGCTAACTAAAATCATGCTGGGCCACAGATGTTGCTAGACCAGAGAGTGCCAGACTAGAGAGGTTCAACTTGTAAGTTATATGTAAACTATTAAAACAAAAGGAATGTTTAAAAAATCTTAGTTTGAAAAAAGAGATTTGACAAGGAAAGGAAACTGTTTCTGTGGTTGATTCATTTAAATTAAGATGGTTAAAAGCAACATTTTTATTTTGCATAGTAAAGCCTCAAAGTTGTATTAAGTCAATGTTCAGTTGTAAATTTTTGGAAGTATAGCCATTTCTTTTGTTCGGAGTTAGGAACATTTCAGGGTTATAAACAACTTCCTTTCCTGAGGGGTTTGTAACTCTGCCATTCTACTGTAATACAATCCTAGACAAGTTTTTGAAGTATGGTTTATGGAATTGTAAATTATTTTAAGATTATTTAATTGGTTGACTATCTTTTAGTGACAAGTTGGGGATGTATTGTAAGTGCTGGGATATAAATGCAAATACTCTTTTAGATTAGGGATTTCATCCCAAGGCTGGCAGTTGTGAGTTATATGGCAAATTGTCAACTCTATGCTTGCAAACCGATAACATTCATTTCAGACCATATTCTCACAGGGAGAGGGGTCAGGCCCATAGCATCATCTGTGTTTCTCTTAACCTTGCAGAAGCCCCTGTATGCTATGCAGGGCCGGCTTTAGGAAGTGCGGGGGTCCAATTAAAACAGTTTCGAAGGAGCCCCAGCAGCCAGGATTTTTTGTTGAGCAAAAAAAAGAAATAAAAAACCCCCCACCGCACACACAAAAAGAGTCACAGCCCCTTTAAATACCCAGCTACAGGGCAGAGTCATGTCCTGCCTTCCCACTCTCCACCCAGCTCCCCGGGGCCAACCCCCCCTTCCTGCGCCACAGGGAAGCCGCCGCGTTTCTCCTCCGGGGCTGACGCCCCCTCCTGCAGTGTGCCCAGCCCACCACAGAGCTGTGGGAGGGGAGCAGCCAGCGCACTTCTGGAATCCCCGGAAGTGGCGCGAAGCTGCAGGCAGGACTTCCATCCACCCCTTCGGAAGCCAGTACTATGCTGGAGGTAGGTAGTGGGGCTTCTCTGGGGTGGGGGGAAAATTGAGGGGGGCCCCGAACACCTTGCGATTGACTGGTCGAGGCCTCACGATCAACCAGTCAATCGCGATTGACCGGTTGGTGACCACGGCTTTAGGGCGCGGGGCCCTCATTCGGGGGAATTGGTGGAATCGGCCTAAAGCTGGCCCTGATGCCATGTATAAACTGTAGTGGAATTTCAGCACTACAAACGCCAGAGTTATAAACTGTCCAGTCAACCACACACCCCATGGGCTCTGCAGCTTAGGAAGAGTTGGTACTGATGGCACAGAAGTTTTCTATCCCATCATTCCTTCCTCAATGCCTGCATAAGACAATGTCTACATTTTTACTCATTCTCTCCTTTGCTAGGTAAAGCCTCCGAATGAGAAGAGGCACTGCATCCAGGAAAGAACCCACAAAGAAGCCATGGTGACAAGGGTAGGGTCAGGGGAAGCTTTGCAAAGTATGGTCACAGAGAATTTGTTTGCTCAAGAAGGCCCAGGCCTGTGACACTGTCCTATCACAAGAGAGGGTACTTCATTTCCCTAACAAAACAATGCAATAGACATTCTGCATCCCAAGGAATTTCTTGTCCTTTGTAAGAGCTTTTTTCTGCCCCAAAAATCCTCCCACAGAGGATGCATCAGTCAATAAACGGATACTACATTGTTAGATCTAATGTGTATAAAGTACATGTTGCTCTCAAAACATCTCATTTCAAGGGTGAAAAGAAGCTGCACATTTTATGGAGCTAATCTTGTGATGTAAGTGTATAAGTATTAGCATTATACGCTGACAAATGATCTGTATTTCACTCTAGGCTCCTATCACTGAGTAACAAATCCTTTCAAGATGATGTAGCTAGCTCAGATCCAGAGGGAAGGGAGTGCCTTTTATCGCCCATCAGCTCACTATTTGGATGACGGCTGCATCGACAGGCTCAAAAGGGAGTTCCTTCCAAGTCATCCTCAGCCAGAAGTGTAGTGATTGAGACATGGAGTCTCAAGGGTGGGCAGGAATGTGTAAAGAAAGGAAGAACCGAAGCATCTTGAGGGCTCCAAGAGAGCTGGGGAAGAGCTGTCGGGGTGAAAAAAAACAATTGTTGCTATCATTGGTTAGTGAAAGTTTTTGAAGAAACATGGAGAGACATAAAACTGCTGTTGTTCCATGGCTGCGCACAGCAGAAATTTGATTCTTGAATTTCCCACTATACAGAAAGGAAAAGCTTTACATTTACAGAGGTTCCTCAAGGGATATAATGTTTTTTACTGGAAAATGTAAACACATGTCTATAACCAAATAATGTTTGTTTTCAGAAAAGGAAATGTGTAGCTAAAATCTTAGAGGTGATGTCCTTTCCATCTTTACATATAGAAGAGAATGCTGGAAATGTGTTCCTCAGAATAAGATTTGTGTTCAAAGAGAAATACCACTGGAATTAATACAAAGATCATAATTTAATTCTTCCTACAAAGGGGTTTGTTCAATCGCACCATTCCTTTACACAATAATGACAGCTGGCTGGTGTTATTGCACATACTTCACCAGCACAGGTAGTGATTTGATGGAAGCAAAGGTTTCATTGTGATAGTGTTAATTCTGGTGGGGAAATGGAAGGTTATAATGGTATTTTAACACAAAGATTTGTTTGTAACAAGTGGTCTTAAAATTTGCTACTTTCAATTTCCTGCTATTAGTCACTCTCTCTCTCAGCCTGATTCTTCTCTCACACTGGTGCAAATAAGGAGTAACTCCAGTGAAGCCAATTAAGTTAAAATTAGTGTAGGTGGTAAGAGAGTTAGGCACTATTCTCTGTGTTTCCCTTTTCCTCCATGGCATGCTCTTTGCAATTACAGTGGACAGACTGTGCCTATTTTTTCCACCTAATGATCCAGTTCTGAGCAAAAAAGGTAATGTCACAATAAGGATCCTGTCAAAGCAAATTAAGATGTTAATCTATCTAACTCAATCTATTTTAGGAGGATAAATCTGGAACCTTTCTGCAGTAACTATTGCCATCAGTCTTAGTGCCAACTTTCCCATTCCAACTTTTTTTCACTACTACTTTCCCACACTGATAACAATGAACTTTTAAAACAGCTGTTTGCGATAGGAGATACAATCTCTTGATCTGAACATTTACATCTTCAGTGGTCTGTCTCCCTTCCTTTTGAGTCAATTCCCTCCCAACAAAACTCCATGCAAAACATTAATAGAAAAAAAAGCCATGGTACTACTTACATGGTTGCAGACATCATACATTAGTCACTCTGCGTGCATGTTATATTTCTCCATCCTCCCTTTGTCTTGTAAGCTTTTCAGAGCAGAGACTCTCTTATTTTGTGTTTGTACAGTGGCAAGCCTAATTAGGCTTTACCTCTAGGTGCTACCTAATATTAATAAATAATAATACTAAATTTACAACATTAAACTTGACTAATATCTTATTAGAATCTAGATGGACAACTCCCATATGATAGCAAAAACAGGGCAGTTCCTTTAACTCCAGGTAACAATATTCTTTCAGAGCATATCCTTACCATGTGGAAGCATGCAATGAAAGCTCAGCAAACAATATCAGTTGATCTGTGTTTTCCACTCCAACACATCTGATGAAGTGGGCTTTACCCATGAAAGCTCATGATACTATGTATGTATTTTTATTAGTCTCTAAGGTGCCACAGGACTACTCATGGTTTTTATTGGTCTGTGGGGAGTCTTCAGGCACAGGTCCCCGGGAGGAGCACCACAGAGTCAAGAAGGGACACTCCAGAAATGATAATGGGTTTGGAACAAATACCTGTATGGCCTCACTGTCTGGGAGAGAAAATGAAACAAGGATTGATTCTCCCATTTTCTGTCACACTGAGTAGTATCTTATTCCTCGAGGTGCCAGGTTTATTTCCTTAGGCCCTCACTTCCTGGAGACTACAGAGAATGCTGTTCTCTTTGGCCTCCCTCAACCAAGGCTCTCTCCATAGATATCTTTGCCTGCAATGGCCATTTTCCAGGGGTCGGCAACCTATGGTTCTTGAGTCAAATACAGCTTAGTATGGAATAAAATATGGCTTTGTTGTCATTCCCAAAATACATGCAACTTTTTAAATTAAAATGAAAAATTAATTCAAAATTTTAAAAACACATAATTACTCATGTCACGGTGGTCGTGTGTGTGTGTGTGTCTATTTCACCTTTAACCAGAAGTGAAAGTAAGGTAGTGCACCCCAGTAAGAACCGGCTGCACTCCGACAAGAGCCAGCTGGGGGAATCTGCTTGTTTAAAGGGCTGGCTGAGGGCCCACTGTAGGGGGCGCATGCATGCTCCAAGCTGGGCTAGTGAGAGCGGCTGGCGATGGGAGATGCCCCCATCTGACGGCCATGGTCTGTCCCCTGCCGCCATGCTCCTGGGGCAGACTCTGCAGTCCAGCCGTGGTGGCCCCACAACTGCTGCAACAGCCCAGCTGCCGTGGCCCAGCTTGGGCTCTGGCCGCAGCTAGCCAACAAGGCTCCAATCAGGACCCAGCCCCAATCTGGCTGCAGTGTCCTGTCCCCAGCCCCGATCCTGGGGCAGGCCCCGGGATCTCACCCCTGTCTGGCCGCAGGAAGGACTGGTGGCAGCAGGGGTAGAAAGGGAGGTGACCCTGGCCCAGCCCCTTATTCAGCCATTGCTGCCCAGGGGCAGTAGCCCAGCTCAGCCCTAGCCAGGTAAGGTAATCCAGCCCCAGACCCCTCCACATATTCTACTTCCCACCCCCAACTCCCTGCCCTTTCCCCTGTACCTTCCACACACCCCAACGCCCTGCCCTCAGCCCCTCATATCCACAACCCTGACTCCTGCACCTTCACATCCACAAACTGCACCCCTAGCAGCGGCAGAGGTCCCATTAAATAAAGTCTGAGTACAATGTTTCATTTATGCTATTATTAATCAACATGTCAACTATCAATAATATTAAGTTGTATATTTTCAGTCATTCAAATGGGCAGTCTTATACTGGCTCTTTGTTCTGAATTTTTATATAGTTTGGCTCTTTGGTTTGAAAAGGTTGCCGACCCCTGGGCTAGCCAGAACCAGGCCCTTTCTCTGCTTTGTCTGTGTCTACACTACCACCTATGACACTCAGTGAACCCCATCTATCAGCTTTAGCTCCCCCGGACCCGGGAAGCGAAAGGCCCCTCTGGACCAGTGGCAGGCACACAGGCAGCTAAATGTGACACAGTGAACCCCATCTATCAGACTCAGCTTCCCATCTAATTTGTATGTATATAGCTAAAATTGATAGAAACAAAATCTGATGGGTTGGTATGTCAAGAACCGCTACTGGGAGCCAATGGTGATCACAGCTGTTTGTGACATTACACCTGGCAGAAGAGCGTCTCCTGACAGAGCGGCTGCCACTCATTCGGGCGGATTAAGTCGAGGGGAGAGCTCTTTCTTGTCTGCTTGGAGCGGCTAACGTATGCTCTCTAGTGAAGTCATTTGTCAGGCTCTCTTTCTACGCTGCATTTAAGAACCCACAGCTAGCCCATGCCAGCTGACTTGGGCTTGGGCGAAGGGACTGTTTAATTGTGGTGTAGACATTTAGGCTCAGGTTGGAGCCTGGGCTTGGGGAAACCATGTGGTTGAAGTGTTCCAGTGCTCGGCTGTGGCCTGAGCCCCTCAATTAAACAGCCACATACAATTAAACAGCCACATAACCTGAGCCCTGCAAGCCCAAGTCAACTGGCACAGGCCGACCTAAGGTGTCTACTTGCAGTGTAGATACATGTGACGAAGTGGGGATTTTTGTCGTCTTTTACATGAACATTGTGTGCATGCACCTCAGTTTCCCTGTGTGCTGTATGTTTAACAAGGTGCTGAGAGAGGGTTTATTGTTGCAGATGACCAGGTGTGACCTTGTGTAGCAACCGGGACCCTGGACAATGGCCCTGAAGACAGGGGACCCTAACAACTGGTGAGCTGGTGACCAAGAGGCCTACCCTAGCATGGCAGGCAGACAGACGGTTCCAGGTTCCAACCAGAAGGGAATTAAGGTAGGGACAGAGAGGGCCTCAGCAAACTTCTTACCTGGAACAGTAGACAAAGGAGGAGCAGTTGGGGCCAGTGAGATAGCATGCCTTGGCTGGAAGGAGAGGGAGACTGGACGGGGGGCGGGGGGGAGAGAGAGCAGCCAGAGCCTATCTAGAGGCTGGAGAGACCTAAATGTACTATGCTGATGAATGCTAGGCCCAAGGGCCTGGAAAGGGTACTGGGTTCAATAAACCTTCTGTTTCATGCTCACTGAGAGTCACTCCTGTCTAGAGATCTGGGAGTGGAGGCCCCAGGAGCTCAGAGTGAGTGGACTCCTTGCAGGGGCCCAAGGCAAGAGACAGGTATTTTGGACAGACTCAGGGGTGCAGTTTCAGCTGGAGGCTTAACCCTCAAGAGAGAGTAGACCCCCAAGAAGTTGTGCTGTCACACTGAAGGGCATTCCCCCGCAGAGCCAGATATGGAACCAAGAGAGAGCATGAGTCCTGTGAGTCCATGACAACATATGTCCAGAGTGCTCTGTGAGCTCCTTACTTTTGGAAACTTTCTTCCCAAATCCCATACAGGCCCACCAGACGTTTAGTCCCAGTGCTGACACATCTTCCAATACTCATATATCATTTGTATGTGATCTTGGGTTTGATCTTCCCCACTGCTAGTCTGAACTCCCTGGAAGTCATGTATAAAAGTGCTTTGACCTTTCAGGAAGAGAAAAACTTCCTAGGAATGCAGCGTTTCATTCTGCATCAGTCTCCTTTGCAGATTGTGCCAATCACTATGCTGAAGCATTGTCCTGACTGTTGAGCATTACAGTGGACCAGATGACAACATTATGGTAGATGCAGATGTGTATGCCCAGATCAGTTCATCATCTGGGTTGTATCAAGCCCGGGAGCCATAGGGCTGACATCTTAC
Organism: Pelodiscus sinensis; assembly: GCF_052426305.1. Taxonomy (NCBI): domain Eukaryota; kingdom Metazoa; phylum Chordata; order Testudines; family Trionychidae; genus Pelodiscus; species Pelodiscus sinensis. Next base: position 9,904,200 of record NC_143071.1, on the reverse strand, counting down.
TGCTGAGAGACAAAGAGAGCTCTCCAGAGATGGAACAGTTTTTCACTGCAGCAATTGAACAAGCAGAAAAGTCTAGACAGAAGCTCTGCTTGTCACTAAGACTTCCTCTGGCAAGCAGAGACAATGCTTGTGTAAAAGGTCAAGCTCCAACCAATTTCTTCAGGCAAGATGGAGCTCTCTGTTCTGAAAAGAAAAAAAATAGAGAGGATGTCTCCACCCATTGCCTAGCTGCTGAAAGGAGGACAGTAGTTTGCAGGGACAGATACCATTGTCCTCTCAGACTGAGTTTTGGGAAATGAGGCATCTCTGAAGGGAAATCACTACAACCATGGCTGCAAAAAAAAAACTAAGAGGACCCTCTGCATTTGGTAGGATTTTCCAGTGGTTAGTCATTTACCAAAGTTTGATAAATCCAGCAACAGCAGATTAGTAATTGAGGCACAGATATTTAATTTACTCCTGCAGCTATTTTGTTTCTGCATCATGTCCTGCTGGATAGTGATGTCCTCACGTTACTTTATAAATGTAAGACATGCAAACTCTTTAAAGAGTGGATAGGCATTGGAAAAGGCTTACTGGGTGCATATGGATAGCTAGATGCTAAAAATCCCTACAAGAAACAAATGTAATATTACATTGAAGTGAGAAGGCATTGGACTAGTGTTTAGAGCAGGTGACTGGGAGAATGTTTCTATTCAACGGCTTGTCACCAGTACTAGAAGATTTACCCAGCGTTGCTCAGGTCTTTAACTCAAAAACACCTGTTCTCCATTTAAATCATTGTTCTGGGGTGGGGCCGGGGATGAGGGGTTCAGTAGGCAGGCTGCCCCAGGGAGAGAAGACAACCCCAGCCCTCTCTCACCGCAGAAGCTTGGTGCCAGGTGAGAAGCGCCTGTCCATGGCTGCTGCAGCTGCAAAGGGGAACAGCCGGGAGAGGAGTGCATCTTCCCAAGCGAGGGGACACACAGATACGTAGACAAGCAGACACATTCTCTGAAATATACAGTAGATAGCTGTCCCTTTCTCCACTCCTTGCCCCTGCTGGCCCAATAGGGTGGTAGCTGTCCTAGTCCTCATCTCTGGCCCTTTGCTGCCCCCCTGTGGTCATTCTGCAGTATAACGCCCTCCTACCAGACCCTTTTCCATGTTATGAGAAATGAGGGGGCGATGCCCCCGTGCACTATGTTTGCCAACCCCCTGCCCGCGTCTCTGGGGGAGGCGGCCCCGGCTGTCCCCCGGCTGCCAGAGATAGCCGGGCTGAGGTGCGGAAACCCCAGCCTGCCTCCTCCCCTGTCCCCCGACTGCTGGGCAAAGGCCCGGCCTGCCCTGACTCCCCACACCAGCCGTTGGGCAGGGCTGAGGACAGATCAGCCCCCCACCCCGCAACCTGTATTTCAATGATTCCCCTGCCTCCATTCCTGCACTCACCATCCTCTCTAACCCCTACCCCTTCCCCACACTGCCTACCTGCACCCCCACCGCCTTCCTCCATTCCTACACCCCCATCCTTCCCTAACCCCTCCCCACTCCCACAGTGCCCATTCCCCTGCCTCCATTCCTACATCCCACTTATCCCTCCCATCCCCCCTTACTGCATCGCCCATCCCTACATACACCCTATCCCCCTTCCTCCCTCCCTCTACACAGTCTGGTCCCTTCCACGAATTCATTGAGCTGCGTGCCCTTCCCCCTAGGAGCACCACCGGGCTGGGCAGAACTGCCCTGGCCACCACAGCAGGAGCCACAGCCCGTCCCCAGCCCAGCCTTTCCGCACAGGCCTGGGGCAGCTTTGCTCCATGGTGAGCCCTGGGAGCCGGGAGTGCAGATAGACTGCCCTGGAGAGCTGGGGAAGCGGATGGGGTGCGAGACCTGCCCAGCTTGTAGCTCCCTAACAGTACCACAGAAGGTGAGATCGGAAGCCTAAGTGCAATGGACTGCAACACAGCCCTACCAAAGGCCACATCATCCCTAGCCTGCAGGAAGGGGATAGCATATCCACTTTCCACCATACTGAGTACCCAACGATCTGAGGTGATCTGGGACCAGGCAAGGGAGAAACGGGAGAGCCTGGCCCCAAAGGGTGGGGTTATGTTGGAGGCTGGAATGCTGTCCTCGAGCATATTTTCAAAATGACATCTTCAGCTGCTGGTTAGGGGGTGAAGATGATCCCCTTTCCGAGTCAGACCTAGAATCTGCTTCTGTTGTTGTTACCATTGTTACCTCCTTCTGCCCCGCTCGGGTCTAAACTGTTGTTGGAAGGGTCTTGGGGTAGCCCTACGATGTACGGGCCTCCGTTGTGGGGCCAGGTATGGATTCCCAGTGATTTTAGCATAGCCCATGAATCCTTAAGGCTATGTAGCTTAGAGTCGGTCTGTTTGGAAAACAGATTGGTGCCCTCAAACAACAGGTCTTGTAGAGTGTTTTGAACTTTGGGAGGGATTCCCAACACCTGAAGCCAAGCACTGCCTCTCATGCCTACCCCGGTAGCCATAGTACGGGCAGCAGAGTCTACTGTGTCTAACAGCGCCTGAAGTGCTGTGCATGAGACCACTCTTCCTTCGTCCAGCAAAGCCCCGAACTCTTGCCTCGCTTCTTGTGTGAGGCGTTCCTTGAATTTATCTATTGCAGACAGCGTGTTGTACGTGTATCTCCTCAACTCGTGACACAGAGTTGAGCCTCCACGATGCATAAGTTTTTCTGCCCAACAGGTCCAGCTTCTGTGGTTCCCTGCTCTTGGGCATAGGTCCAGGGGGCCCTTGTCTCTCTTTCTGTCCCACCACCTGGTTACCAGCAAACCTAGGGTAGATGGGAGTATAGATGTTCATGTCCCACTTGCAGGATGAAGTGGTGCCTCTCTACTCCCTTCTTGGTGAGCATCATGGAGGTGGATCCTGGTCGTCGGTCACCTCTTCTGTCTGCACCCCCAAATTTGCCACCAGTTGGCGGAGCAGGTTTTGGTGCGCCCTGGCATCCATGACGGGCATAGAAGGTGAAGGTTCAGCCAGTGCCTCATTTGGCGAAGAAGAGGAAAACTCTCGGCGGAGGATGTGCCGGCTGTTGCTCCATCGCCTGGGGTTGCAGGGCTGCTGGCACAGTGATTTTGCACTCTGTACCTTGGCCTTCTGCACCTGGTCTGATGGCCTCCCTATATGACGAATGCCCTGCCTCTGAAGCTGGTGTCCTGGTCAAAGGGGTTGCAGAGGGAGCGCTTTTGGACTGAGCCATCACCGAGGAGTGTGTGGATGGCTGAGGGCCCTGGGCCTGATAGTACGCCCAGGGAGTCCAGAAGGGCCACTGCTGTTGAGGCTGCCATTGTGGCAGCCAAAGTTGGGGGTGTCAAGACGGGTGCCAAGATCGGGAACAGTGCCACAACCTGGATCAACTGGACTAGACCCTGGAGCAGACGGAGTCAGCATCTGATTCGGAGGAGATGATATGTGCCTGCCCATCACTATCGATTTCCCCCTATGGGTCAGTACCGGTAATGTGATCGGTGGTGGCAGAGGTGGCATTGAGTGTGAGTACTGGCTCTGCACTTGTGGTACCGAGGAGTAGTACAGTCCCCTCATAATGGGTACCAGGGAGTGCGGTGCCATGGGAGGTGGTGCTGATGCAGATGGAGCCCTGGAATCTGGTGGTGCTGGTGCCGGTGGTATCGACAACACCGATACAATTACCGTTATGGGGGGCTGCTGTGGTGCTGGTATCGGCACCAGTGAAGGCACTGGGGCTGGTGAGTGTGCTGGAGCTTTTGGTAGCACCAGTGACATAGCTGGTTCTGGTGCCAGCGGAGAAGGTCAGTGCTCGTCATCTGCGATCATGACCGGTCCCAGGGATGAAGTGAGCTCTATGAGCTCACATGCCGCATCAAAGGCCTCCTGTGTCAACGGGCTACCGGATCTCTTCAATGTCCACATCCAGTGGGGTATTCTCCCTGCACGTCGAGCTCAGTCGGTGCAGTCGTGGTCTGGGAGCCTCCTGACGCGCCAACTTGGCCAGGTGTTCAACCTTGTGGAGCACTTTAGGGCCGTGCTTTGTCAGGGATCTTCCCCCATGCTGCCTCTTCCTCGACGGAGCCAGGGACTGTGACCAGTACCTTAATCATGAGGGTTTCGCCAGTACCATGGATGGCTCTCTAACAGAAGCTGACACGCTGTGTATGCCTGGTGCCACTTCCGGTGCCGCTGGTTGAAGTGCGGACTCCGTTAGAATGAGCTTCAGGCGGGAATTGCATTCCCGCTTTGTTCTTGGTTTGAAGCTCTTGCAAATTTGACAACTCTCAGTGTGGTGACCCTCCCCCAGGCATTTTAGACAGGAGTCATGCGGATCATCACAGGGCATAGGTTTGGAGCACCTCACACACAGTTTAAATCTATGTGGCCCAGGCATCCTCTCCGCAGGGGAGAGAGAAATGGGGAAACTTCCCCTGACAAGAACAATCATCTGAACAACTATTTACACTAGTAAACTAATCTAAACTACTAATACTGAGAACTGCGTAACAGTAAGGGATAGACTAACTATGTAGTCAAGCACTCCAGCTACCGTAACGGGCAGTAAGAAGGAACCGAAGGGGAGCAGGGCTAGCAGGGGTATATATGCGCTGTTATGCCCTGACTGGCCCGATGGATACTCTAAAGGAAAAAGCTCCAGAGTCTGTGCACACAGCGCGCATACACCTAACTGGAATGGACATGCACAAGCACTCGAAGAAGAACTAAACCTTGTGTATCAGAGTTTAAACCAGTATATAATTTAGAGATAAGAGGAGACTCTGATGTGGGGGGCTACTTATCCCACATCTTCTTGTTAGGATTTCTTGCACCTTACTCTGAAGCATCTCACACTGGCCAGGATATTACACTAGGACAGTGGTCACCAACCAGTAGATCAGGAGTTATTGGGAGATTCTGGAGTCTCTGACAGATGATCCTGACTGATTTGGCTGGGAAGCTATCAAGTTCTGGCATTTCAGCTTCCTGTCTCCTCACTGCTGTGTTGCTCCTATCCAGTGTCTTGGAGTTGCCCTGCCCCGCCCCCACCAGGACCCTCCTGCTTGTTGTGCAGGGTGGAGGAGAACATGAGGGGTCACTGATGTCAGGGTGTCCCTCGTCCCCGGCCTCTCTTTGTACCACATCTCCACAGAATGAACAGGGAAGGGCCTCGGAGAAGGAAATGTGGTGGGGCAGGGCCGCGAGGAAGGAAGCAGGGCAAAGGAGCCCTGGGAAGCAACATGGCCTGAGGGACGTGCTGGCTGCCAGAGGCTCCATATTTATTTTAATTTCTATTTTCAACTTTCCGCAGACCCCCTATAGTACCATCAGGGGTCCATAGATCACAGGTTGGGAACCACTGGTCTAGATGGAGCTTGGGTTAGGGATGTAATAGTGTAGTTGATTAACTGATTAATCAATAAGCAAAAGCTTATAGGTTAATTCTATAAATTACACACATACCTTCCCACCAGTACATTTTTTAGCAGACCTGCTAGCAGCCTGGCTCAGTTCTGGCTCACGTTGGGTCTGGGAGCTCAGCACACACCCCCAGACAGGAGCTGCTGCCACCCCACACTGCTGCCTCTGCATCAGAGGCAGCAGCCCAGGGTGACAGGCAGCTGGTCTGCGAGGGGAACTGGTTTTTAAACTTGCAGACCAGCTCCCACCTGGCACCCTGCACTGCTGCCTCTGATACAGTCCTGATACTCTCAGGAGTGGGGCCAGAGCGCACTGGTTGCCAGCCCCACCCTCAGGGATATAGAATAGTTGAGTAACCAATAATTCATGAGGTTAATCGACTATTCAATTAACCGATATATAACATCCCTAGCTTGGGTATGATCCTACATTGCAATTCCTGGGATGAGACAGGGGTTTGAATGAAGGAGCCTATGGTGGTAGTAAACATAGTTGTCCAAAGACTATCATCTCATGCTTCTTATCTGGAATCCTTGAGGTCAAGGAGAGTTTTGCTTGTGGATTGTGTTAGAAATACCTCCAAAGATAAGTTCAGGTACGAGATTAATTCAGGAGGACATATCCAAATAATGATAAATAGCCTTCTTCTGGGGACCTCTCCCTGTGCAGGAGCTTACAACACTTTACAGTAGTAAATGAAGACTCATAATTCCCCGAGGATGGGAAACGTTATCCTCAGTGATGGAGAAATGAAAACACAAAGAGCTGTAGGGAAGGTCATGAAACAAATCTTTCAGTGTCAGAAATGGATCCAGACCAACTGGCTTTCATTCCAAAACTGAACCACCAGGCTGCCTCTTCATTTAATAGAACAGTTTTGTAGACAGTAATATACATATTATTTCAAAACTTCAGTGTCTGAAGAACATAGATTCTATTATGCCACTGATGGAGCAAAGCACAAAAGAGTCAAATATAACAAAAATCCGAATTTTCCTTTCACTTCCTTCCAGTTGTTAAATCCAAGTCAGCAGTTTTTAACTGCAACAACTGTTGGAGTGTCATGAGACATTTCCATATCCCAGAATTTGGATGAGCTGCTAATGTGCTTGACTCAATGGTGACATCCAATCTTCCAAATGTGGAAGTGATTTCAGAAGGGGGGTGGTGGAAGAGAACCAACCATCAAGTCATCTGTTATTTTGTGTAGCTAAGTGTATGTTTTCCATACTCTATACTACAAGCCAGGGTCACTTAAAGGAGAGTGCTGAAAAGCCGAGACCAATTTATAAAATGCCATTTGCATAGTTCATCCTAAAAATGACAAGAGGAATTGCAAGTTGGAGAGAGAACAGCCTAGATACTTAAGAAGGGCAAAGGGACTATTGAAGTGCTAAATGTAATCTGAAGCAAAATCTGTCACATCCTTGGCTTTCATGGCTAAAGCCTCTGAGGGAGGGAGAGAGAGAGAGAAAGAAAAAGAAAAGGGTAAAATTTAGAGGAAGCATAAAGTCCAATATGAGGCTTTCATCCTGCAATAGGATCCAAGTGGATGAAACAGTCTGGCGCTACAAGCCCCAGTGGCTATACCCTTCCATGGCTTAGAATCCAGGCTTCAGAGGAAATGCTTTTTTGAGCAAGTGCTCTTTGTTCTGTAAAGTGCCTAGCCCAAGTTTTACATTCTTATGTCCTTATAGTCTGACTCCTATTCTGTAAGAAATTGAACCACTTCCTACCTGAAAGAAGTAGGCTTGTTTAGTTAGGATTAGGGATGTTAAATATCAGTTAATTGACTAGTTGAGTAATCTCATGAATTCTTATCTGTTAGTCGACTATTCTGTAGTCCCCAGGGGACGGGGATGGCAGCCAGTGCCATTCCACGCGGGGTGCCAAGTGGGAGCTGGTCTGTGAGGAGTGCCACTTAAAAAACCAGCTCCCCTCACATACTGGCTGCCTGTTGTCCTGTGCTGCTGCCTCTACATCAGAGGCAGCAGCACAGAGTGGCAGCAGCCCCTGTCTAGGGGTGGGGGAAATGTGTGTAGTCTATAGCATTAATCTAAAAGCTTTTGCTTATCAGATAATTGGTTAATCAGCTATACTACTACATCCCTAGTTAGGATGGTTGTGTAATATTTATTCCTAAGGTTAAAATGTATAATTTTATAGATTAGCATGGCACATAGTGCTACAGGTTGAACCTCTCTAGTCTGGCATGCTTGGGATCTGACTGGTGCTGAACCAGAGAATTTGCCAAACCACGGGAGGTCAATATTGTCTAGCAACATTACCAACACTTCCACTGCTCACTGGGCCCTTAGAAGACATTAAGAGGTAAATTAGAGCTAAATAACAGCACAGAACACTGAGAGCCAGGACTGAAGGCTGTAATCAAACTTTCGGGACTGCAGGGAAACTTGGCCACACCCTTGATAAATCCTTCTAACAAAAATCATGCCAGACCATGGATGTTACTGGACCAGAGAGTGACAGATTAGAGAGGTTTAACCTATGGCAGACAAAAACTAGGCCTCCTAGACTTATTTGATGTACAGGTTATTGGTTATATTGGAGAGAAGATACTTTTAAGCTAAATTAGACAAAAGCACTGTAAGGCTCTAGGGGTATGTCTAGACTACATCCCTCTGTCGCCAGAGGAATGTAAATTAGGCATACTGAAATTGTTAATGAAGCGGGGATTTAAATATCCCGCACTTCATTTGAATAAAAATGGACGCTGCTTTTTGCCGACATGGCAATTTGCCGGCAAAAAGCAGCAGTCTTGATGGGGATCAGTCGACAAGGAAAGCCTTTTCCAACCGATCCTGTAAGCCTCGTTGCATGAGGCATAAGGGATTGATCAGAAAAGGGCTTTCCTTGTCAACTGATCCCCATCTAGCAAATTGCCATGTCGGCAAAAGTGGCGGACATTTTTATTCTAATGAAGCACGGGATATTTAAATCCCTGCTTCATTAACAATTTCAGTATGTCAGTATGGCGACAGAGGGATGTAGTCTAGACATACCCCAGGAGACAGACTGGATGACCCATTATATCTTTAACTTTAATTTCCAAGATGATTCATTTGCTATGAAAGTTGATTTTACCAGACACTTACCAGATATCTGATGTCTTCCTGCCCCCAGCTGCTGCACATTTCTCAGTCTGATTGAACAGAAATCTTGCACAATTGATGGTTCCCCTGTCCTAGAGACCGCCCCCCCCAAAAAAAGTACTTACCCTAATTCTGATCTCAGTGCTCATGTTTAGCTATGAAAGTACAATACAGATAGGATGAGAGCTTCAGCTTCAGGAGGACAGTAAATATGCAGACCAATGAGGGAGAAAAAGATCCCAGCTTAATTCAGGTCAAATGTTGCTATGCTGTTTTTAAGGAATGAAATACAAGTGCTTCAGTTTTTAAAATGTACTCTCTATTATAAGTTACATGGACTGCACCAGTGTTACTTTTCTAGCCATTAGGGGAAAGAAATGACATACAGAGGGAATGCAAGGCCTTCCCCATTCCTAGAGAGTCTGTCTAGAACGTCAGAATGTTGAATTCTGTCCATGTGTTATTTCCTGCTCCTAACTGGGCAGGGGAGGAGCGACGGGAGAGATGTACTGTAACATGATATTGCTGCTTCTGATTAGCAGCAATACAAGCGTTTTTTCACAGGATGGCTTTGAACAGAATTGAACCTCTGCAGCCAAAATCAAGTAGCAATCCACTGATGAAAGAACTACTTTACACACTAACTAGAACAGCTGTAAAAGTGATGTGATTTGGAAGATGGATAAGTACTTTGAAAATTAGTCAATATTTTCTGATATGACCATGGCATCTATTCTTCCTCATCCTCACAGAGTTGTGGTTCTCCAACTTTTCTGTTGATGACCCCTTTTACCCAGCAAGCCTGTGAGTGCAATCACCCCTTATAAATAAGAAAAAAAATTAAAAGATTTTATTATAAAGGCGGGAGTTGAAGCAGGGTTTGGGGCAGAGGCTGACAGTTTCCAGCATCTCAAGAACCCCCGGTTTGAGAACCCTTGCAAAAGAGCAAATTTTGTATCCATGCAGGGTTCTACTGATATTACAGAATGTTAAGGTTGAGCTAGACTGTTCTGAAGACAAAAGTCAGGCAGTCTTCCATTTGTTTCGTTCGCCCCCTCATTTTTTTTAAAGTTACATTTAGATATTAATCCCAAGTTTTCATGTAACACTGTGGTCACCAACCAGTAGATCGGGAACTACCGGTAGATCTTGGAACCTCTAACAGGTGCCTCTGAGTGGTTTGGCCAAGAGGCTATCAAGTGGACGTCCCCCCTCCCACTGCTGTGCATCTCCTGCCCTTTGCCTTGGAGCTCCTCCCCTCCTATCCCAGGGAGCCTCCTGCTTGCTGTTCAGGGCAGGGCAGGGCAAGGAAGGTGCTGATGTCAAGGTGCCTCCCTCCCACTCTGTATCCTGTCTCCACAGAGCAGAGAGGGGGCACAATAGGACTTGGGAGGGAGTTTGCTGGCTACTTTTGGGAGTGGAGTGGGGCGGGGCGGGGCCTGCTTTAGCCCCACTACACCAACACCCAGGAGCCATCTGAGGTAAGCAGTGCTCAGCTTGAGCCCACCTCCCAAACTCCTACCCCAGTTATGAACCTCCTCCTGCACCGCAAACCCCTGCCCTAGTCCCAAGCACCCCTTCATCCAAACACCCTCCCCGAGCCTGCACCTAGAACCCCCTCCTGCATCCCAACTGCCTGCTCCCGGAGCAGCTCAGAGCCCCTGACACTCCAGATCCCTTGATCTAGGACAAATTACAAAGGATGAATATAGGCAAATAATACAGGAATTCAGGGGTAAGATTAGAAAGGCGAAGGCACAAAACGAGCCCAAACTAGCTACAGGCATAAAGGGAAACAAGAAGACATTCTATAAATATATTAGAAGCAAGAGGAAGACCAAGGACAGGGTAGGTCCACTGGTCAGTGCGGAGGGGGAAACAGTAACAGAAATCTTGGAAATGGCAGAGATGATTAATAACTTCTTTGTTTCGGTCTTCACTGAGAAGTCTGATGAAAGAATGCCTGACATAGTGAATGCTAGTGGGAAGGGGGTAGGTTTAGAAGACAAAATAAAAAAAGAACAAGTTAAAAATCACTTAGAAAAATTAGATGTCTGCAAGTTACCAGGGCCTGATGAAATGCATCCTAGAATACTCAAGGAGCTGATAGAGGAGGTATCTGAGCCTTCAGCTATCAACTTTGGAAAATAATGGAAGACAGGAGAGATTCCAGAAGATTGTAAAAGGACAAATATAGTGCCCATCTATTAAATGGGAAATAAAAACAACCTAGGAAACTACAGACCAGTCGGTTTAATTTCTGTGCCAGGAAAGATAATGGAGCAAGTAATTAAGGAAATCTTCTGCAAACACCTGGAAGATAATATGGTGGTAGGGAATAGCCAGCATGGATTTGTAAAGAACAAATCATGTCAAACCAATCTGATAGCTTTCTTTGATAGGATAAGGAGTCTTGTGGATAAGGGAGAAGCAGCGGATGTGGTATACTTAGACTTGAGAAAGGCATTTGATACGGTCTTGCACGAGATTATCAATAAACTAGGCAAACACAATTTAGATGGGGCTACTATAAAGTGGGTGAATAACTGGCTGGATAACAGTTCCCAGAGAGTAGTTATTAATGGTTCACAATCCTGCTGGAAAGGAGTAACAAGTGGGGTTCGTCAGAGGTCTGTTTTAGGACCGGTTCAATATCTTCATCAACCATTTAGATATTGGCATAGAGTAGGCTTAAGTTTGCAGATGATACCAAGCTTGGAGGGGTTGCAACTGTTTTGGAGGATAGGGTCATAATTCAAAACAATCTGGACAAATTGGAGAAATGGTCTGAGGTACACAGGATGAAGTTTAATAAAGACAAATGCAAAGTGCTCCACTTAGGAAGGAACAATCAGTTTCACACATACAGAATGGGAAGCGACTGTCTAGGATGGAGTACGGAAGAAAGGGATCTAGAGGTCATAGTGGACCACAAGCTAAATATGAGTCAACACTGTTGCAAAAAAAGCAAACATGATTCTAGGATGCATTAACAGGTCTATTGTGAGCAAGACACAAGAAGTCATTCTTCCGCTCTACTCTGCACTGATTAGGCCTCAGTTGGAGTATTGTGTCCAGTTCCGGGTGCCACATTTCAAGAAAGCTGTGGAGAAATTGGAGAAGGTCCAGAGACGAACAAGAATGATTAAAGGTCTAGCGAACATGACCTATGAAGGAAGGCTGAAAGAATTGGGCTTGTTTAGTTTGGAAAAGAGACGACTGAGGGGGTACATGATAGTGGTTTCAGATATCTAAAGGGTGTCACAAGAAAGAGGGAGAAAACTTGTTCTTCTTGGCCTGTGAGGATAGAACAAGAAGCAATGGGCTTAAACTGCAGCAAGGGAGGTTTAACATTAGGAAAAGTTCCTAACTGACAGGGTGGTCAAACACTGGAATAAATTGCCTAGGTACGTTGTGGAATTTCCATCTCTGGAGATATTTAAGAGTAGGTTAGATAAATAGCTATCAAATGGTCTAAACAGTATGGGGTCCTGCCATGAGGGCAGGGGACTGGACTCGATGACCTCTCAAGGCCCCTTCCAGTCCTAGTATTCTGTGAATACAAGACCAGAGCTTGCACCACAACCATTTGCCCCAGACTGCTGAAAGTGAGGGAGGATGGGCAAGAGAGGGAGGATCGAGTGAGCAGGACAAGGGGCCCGAAGGAGGTGGGGCTAGGGTGTTTGGGTTTGAGGTAGATCTTGGATTACATTTAAATTCAAAAAGTGATCTCATGCTTAAAAAGGCTGGAGACCAGCACTGATTATTCACCATGTCCCTTTAAATTCCAAGCTCCTCTTTAACAACTTTTCCTCAGGGCAGAATATGAACTGCAACCTGGAAGGTCTTTCAGACCTTGTGTGGAAAAGCTTCCGTTCCCCGGCGCTAGACCAAGACAGCGTTCAGCATGCAAACAGGACTGATTTCCAGTGTTTCTTCTTCCAGATGACGTGCTATGGAAACCACAGAGCAAATTAATCCCTGTACTCCTCAAAAAGGAAGTGCTCCCAAGCCCCTGTGGGCAACTTTAGATCATCAAAACACACCAGGGATTCTCAACCTTTTTCTGAGCACCTCCACCTAGCCCCCAGCATGCTATAAGAATTCTGTAGCCCATCTCTGCCACAACCACCATTTTTTTCCATATAAAAACCAGGATTAAGGGTGGTTAGCAAGGTAATTGCCCCACACCACAGGGGACCTCACCAAGGTAAGTTGCTCAGGCAGTAGGCTTCACCTCCAACTCCAGATGAGAAGGCTCAGGATCCTGGCCTTCATCCCTACACAACAGGGCTTCAACTTTCTGCCTTGGGTCTCAGTGAACCTAATGCTAGCACTGCTTGGCAGATCACCTGAAACCTGCTCATGGCTTCCCCCAAGTGGCCCCACATGCCAGGTTGAGAAATGATGCAGTACACTACTTTAATATATTTTGCATGGATTACCAAAAGGATGCTAAAGGAGTTAGCGCCTATGGCCATATCTTCATAACACAGAAAGGTTGAAGTAAGATACGCAACTCGAGCTATGATGCACCCATGAAAGCTCATGCTACTATCTACATGTTTTGTTATACTAGTAGCACCTTAAAGACTATCTGTTGTTTTTTAAAGTTTTTCCTGTTCTTTTCTAGTGCACACTAAATATAACTTTGTAACCCAGCAAAAGAGTTAGTTATTTACATGAGGCTTCAAGTAAGACCACCACCTTTTTCTCATCTCAGGGTCAGGCCTCACCGGTAACAATTTTACAGGTAATCAGAGTAGATCTGTGTTTCCCACTTTTATTTGGCCTCAGAACCTTTCAGTTTAAAAAAATTTTAAGAAACCCCTAGGGTTGCCAAGGTAAATTTTTTTTTTTTTTTTTTTTTTTTTTTTTTTTTTTTGAAAAAAGAGAAACCACAATTGGTGGAGAAAAAAAAAAACACAAACTGCAAAATAGACTCTCTCTTAAAGAGGGGACAGAGTGCCACCTTCTCTGAATCCCGATTCTGAAACACTGGAGTAGATTATCACAAAGCTGACTTCTCACCTTGGAATCTATAACCTTGTTAAACAGTATGAAAGCAAATGTGCGCTTGATTGTAGCACCCCCTCGTGGAAGTAGAGCACTAAATATCAATGTACAACATAGCTATAAACATGCATCCATATCAGATATTAGACCAGCATCACTCTGCAGCAACACAGAAATAAGTAGCAGTGTCCTCTAAGCTCTTCACAAAAAATTGCATAAAGTAAATAGGTATTAAATTGATTTGACTGTCCCCAGATGTTCAATATCTGCAGATTTCTGCACTGAAAAAAACTTTATGAAAATTGTCAACAGGGTGCTGAGCAAGGGAAACATGGAGCTTCTGGCACTCAGAAATTTTTAGTATTTGAGTAGGTCATCTCAACTATGGAAAAGGGTGGATACAAGTGCAAACTGGGTGGATTGGATCATCATTACTTACCCTAACAAGCTTTATCAAGTAGCTCCTTGAAGTCCTAGCTATAAAGACAAATACAATATGCCTTAAAGGGTTATCCCCCACACAAACGTTCTAGACTGTTGGACGCACAAAACATTATTTTGCTAAAGATAATGGTATAGTTTATATACACCCACAGGCTGTGTCTAGACTGGCAAGTTTTTCCGCAAAATCATCTGCTTTTGCGGAAAAACTTGGCAGCTGTCTACATTGGCTGCTTGAATTGCCGCAAGAACACTGACGATCTCATGTAAGATCGTCAGTGTTCTTGCGGAAATACTGTGCTGCTCCCATTCGGGCAAAAGCCCTCTTGCACAAATCATTTGCCCAAGAGGGCCAGTGTAGACAGCACAGTACTGTTTTGCACAAAAAAGCCCCGATGGCTAAAATGGTGATTGGGGCTTTTTTGCGCAAAAGCGTGTCTAGATAGGCCATGGACACTTTTCCACAAAAAGTGCTTTTGCAGAAAAGTGTCCTGCCAATCTAGACACTTTTCCGAAAACGCTTTTAACAGAAAACTTTTCCATTAAAAGCATTTCTGGAAAATGCCCGTGTAGATGTAGCCAAAGTACACTAGACAAGATATAATCCCTTGTAAGTAGGCAGAGTAGATCGGTGTAGATAACCCATTTTTCAATTGTGGCCCCCCCCCCCAAAAAAATACCCACAAAAAACCACCTAAAATGTCTGGCTTCCTATCTTAAACATTTGAAGGTTTGTTTTAAATGTTTTTAAAATATCTGCAATTGAAATAAAATTTTAGGCATAAAAGAATGATTTCAAATCAGTTTCAATGTTTCTAATGTCAAAAAATCTTTAAATATTTTGCCATCCAATTGAAACAATTTGATTAATTTGACTAAAAGTGTTTGTTCAACTACTTGTTTTGACTGGGAAATACACCAAGTTTAATTTCAAATTTTTCACCCAAGTTCAATAATACAGCATTTTTCATGCTGAGAATCCCTGGATGATTTTTAGGCCTGACTCACCTACTTCTGAAAAGCGGTTACCACTGGGGTAGCCAGAACAGCCATCTTGTTTAAGCAGAGTAATTATGAATATGTATAATTAAATTTACAGGGAGAAAGTCTGTAGAATGTAGTGATGCAAAGTGGTAATTATACATTAGAATGGCCATATGGGGGTCAGAACAAAGGTCCATCTAGTCCAGTATCCTGTCTTCCATCAGCAGCCAATGTGAGATGCCCCACAGAGAGTGAACAGAAGTGACCCTTCTCCTGTCAACCATTTCCAGCCTCTGAAACAGAGGCTAGGGCAGGAGTGGCCAGCCCATTCAACTAAGAAAGCCAAAACAGCGATGGAAAAAAAATGCGAAGAGCTGTACCAGAATTGTTGCTGCCCCCCCCCAAAAAAAAAGCTCTCCACTAGCCAGAGTTGAGGAAAAAAGATGCTGCTGCCCCTTTAAAAACTGCAGCTAGTGTGCCCCCCCAGCAAACCAGGCTTTTGTTGTGGACCCTGGGGCAGAGCAGCTGCTCTGGGCACTACTGGACCAACCTGGCAGCACCCCAGCTGCTCTGCCCCAGGCATCCCCAAGTCAGCCGTTGCTGAAACTGATCAGCGCTGACTACAGGAAGCCCAAGGCACAGTTGCTCTGCCCTGGGCCTCCTGGAATCAGCGGCTGATCAGTTTCAGCAGCAGCTGACTTGGGGTTCTTAAGTTGAATGTGTATGTAAGTCAGAACTGGCGGTCAGTTTCAGCAGCGGCTGAATCTGGACGCCAGTTCCGACTTACATACAGATTCAACTTAAGAACAAACCTACAGTCCCTATCTTGTACGAAACCCGGGGACTGCCTGTAGTCAATTAACTGCATTTTAACAGCCCTAGCTCCTAAACTAACTTATAACTGATGGACAGACACATTTCTAAGTTATACATTAAGGTGTCTGTCCATAGAATTCAAAATTTAGAGTATGAGACCTGACAAGCAAGTGCCCTGGCTTCAAGGGGGGAGAGGGGGGGAGGAAGAGTCCTACAGACCTTCTGCACTTTAGACTTGCACTTATCTAATGAACTGGGAACACATTCCTGTACACAGCCACTAACAGCAAGGACTTGATCAACAGAAATGTAAGAGGAAAAGTGTAAACAGTTGCTTTGCCACAACTTTGCTTAAAAAGAAGAGACATTGACAGTTGACACTGTGCTCTGATACCATTTTATTAAATTTTGAACACCAGTTCTCTTTAAAACCCCATTCAGTCTGTTGATGACTTCACTGCAATAGGGCATGTGCGCATGGCAGTGACTCCTACTGCTCTGAGAAGGCTACATGACTTAAGCCTCCAATTCTTCACATGTACATAGATATGACATCAAGAAACTAAAACCTGCAATACTCCATCTTATCCCAAACAGCATGAAGTTTATCATTGTACAGCCTTGCACTGAAATCACAATAAAGAGTCAAGAAAGTATGAAAATAGAAGAATATTTACATGTATACTTCAGACTTAGGTAGAAAGATTGAGAGATTTACAGTAAGTAATTCACACAGTATGTACACTGTTTTGAACTGTTCAAGTATGCTTCAGTTATACAAAGTGCTAGATTACAAGTCACATAAAAACAGTAAAAAAAGATTAGAAGACAAATAGAAGGTAGTTCTCCATTGAGTACAGAGAGACTTTTGAGGCCGGCTGGAATGCATGAAGAGTCTAGAAGTTGAAAGTGTCAGGAGTACTTCCCTGAATCTGGAAGTTATAGCTATCAGCAGTAGAGTCTGGCAAAACATTTTGGTCTTCCTCTTCCTAAAGAGGAATGAGAGGATGTTAATATTCCTAGCTTTAACACACTTGGTTGTTTTGAGATAAGGTTAAAACATGAGTTTTGACTGAGTTACTCACCTCTGCTGAAAAATACTTTTCAATCAGGTTTGAGGAGGCCTTATACACTTGTTCATTTTCATGGGACTGGAGAGCTTCAATTTTGTCTAGACCGCCGCATTCTTCAATCATGAGACAAAGTCTTTCAGTTTCATCAATTTTCTCAGCAGCCTGCAAAGAGCCAGCCATGTAAGATTCATACCTTCACGAGATTAGCTTGCATACTGCAGCACTACATATTTACCACGACAGTCTACAAGAAGGATAGATGGTTTGTTTCTGCCTGAAGCATATAAATGCCATATTTAGAATCAGTTAAAGTGAATGGTTAGGAGCAAGCCTATAGTTTTGGCTACTGAAAGAGCCAATGCTGTGGTTAAACTATGGATAGAAACAATGCCTGGAAACACCTGAGGTCACCTAAATGGAACATGGAGAGAAGGTAGGAGGCTCCCTTTCAGTCATTGACTATTGGAGATTTAATTGTTACAGATAATTCTATGAACAGTGAACAATCCTTTGTCTACTTACCAAGAAGATATTAGTAATAGCATCCAGAATAACTAGCACAGTTTTGCTGTCCTTGGCTGACAAGAGGTTCAATAAAGGTTCTACAACACCAGCCTGAACAAGGAATACAACTTGATCTATTGTTCCACCACTGGTGTAGTTGGTCACAGCCCATACAGCTTCTTTCTGTGATTTGAAGTCCCCCTGTTTTAAGGTAAAAGCAAAAGTATTTCAGTACAAGCAATAATGAGAAAGCAGTGCACTAGTAGGTCAGTGAGATCTTCTATGCTGAAGATATCCAAGTGCTTGTTTAGGACGATTAACATCCAGAAAGCACACTAAATGCTCCTTTCAACTTTGAAGAATTGTCATTTTAAACCCTCCAGCTGAGGGACAGTCACAACTTTAACCAGAATATTTGGAACAAGTACATTTAACACAGTAAGTAGCTTCCACTGAAGTCTGTGGGGGAACGTGCTTCTTTATGAAAGGCCTGAATTTTGGCACTGGACTGCAGAATTGCATTGTGGGGGAAATTAGTTTTTACCTTTTTCAGAATTCCAATGAGATACGGAACAAGCCCATGTTCCACAACACGCTGGATCTGGTCCCGACGGCCAGCAGTGATGTTGGACAGGGTCCATGCTGCTTCCTTTTGGATGTTGTTCTTGTGGTGAGAAAGCAGGCTTGGAAAGACACCTAGTGCTCCTGATTCAATAACAATCTGTGTTTGTTCATCGGTGCCAGTGACAATATTTCCTATAGCTCTTAATGATGGAGTCTGAAAGACATTGCCAAGTGATGAGTTCAGGACATTACTAAAATCCAATAGATTAGTTTCCCAACCTATGGGTCGGGACCCAAATACAGGTCAGCAGGTGTCTCCCCAAGAGTGGCTCCTTAAGAGCCACTCACACATTTTTTTGAATTGCCCTGGGTCACCAAGTCTTCCTGAATTGTCAAAATGGGTCCCCATCTGGAAAAAGTTGGGGAAACCACTTCACTAGAACAATGCCTCACAAACAGACCATCACCTCCACAAGCTCTTCCTCTTTAGCCCCTGCAGGTACTAACTAGTCATCTGTAGTAAACTGCTATAATCATCTCATTTGAAAAAACAGGAAGTGATCTAGACATTAAAGTTGTTCTATAGTAAGTAAATACATGTAGCAAAGTTCTAGGAGGTGGGAGAAAGACTCAATCTGGACTCCTAGTTCAGCACTGTTAGAGCATAGATTCTGAGTTAAGATTCCATATTCTTAACAGATCGCAGTGCCTGGCATTGCGATCTGTAACTAGAATGCCAAGCTTCTCTGTTCTGTAGACTCAAGTCATAGGTAATTTAAACCAGTTAACTGAAAAAAGTGATTAAATCTGAACATATTTGATTGTCATTATCCATGTCTCCCAATTCCTAATGTGGGTGAGGTAGTATCTCTTATTTGAGAGAGAGATTTTCAAGCACTCCTCTTCAGGTCATAATTCAACCCAGAGCAGAGAGATGTCATTAGACACTGTTCAGCTGCTTTCCTCAGCAATGTTAGTAGCTTATTAGTTGCATAGGTCATTTGTATGAAGTCTTCAGGAAAAGAGATCTAATAGTTAGCTTTTCTATTCATTGACCACCCAAAGTATGTTATAGGTCTCCTTTAGACTATATAAAATGACTAGTCATGATCTGAAAGCCACTGCTCTGGCTATTTTGTTTTCTCCATAAGCCAGTCAGGAGAAAGATAAATATACACCAAAAATATCTATGCATCACCATCTTACCATTATTGGCAGTTCACCACATCCCAGGAGTTTCACAAGCTGTGGCACCAGCCCAGTTTTCACTACTACTTCAATTCTATCATTAGAACCATCTGTAAGGTAAGAGATTGCCCAGCAGGTATCTGCCAAGACCTCATGGTCATTATGGTGCAATAGACGAAGTAGGGTAGGAAGGATCTGCTCAATGGCGTCTATGGGTGGTGCAGGATTCTTATTGCGACAGAGGTTCGAGAGGGTCCAGGTAATATTGCGCAAGTATCCAGACTGAAAGAATACACATTTGTGGTTAGTACCTGCTCAGTTTAGTGATGTGTCATAATTGGGTGCTACTGTTGTGACTCACAACTTACAGCTAGCGAAGATAAATCTGGCACAGCAAGTAGAGCCAACAGTGGGTCAATAGCACCATACTTAATAACGAGATCTCTGTAGGCTGAACCATCACCTGAAAGCCAGAAGAGGTATGTCAGGAACAGGAAGCTCCTAAATGAATAGCAGGATGTGTATAAACAGGGTCTCTTCCATGATTTAGTGACTTGCTAATACTGATACTTAAGCAGAGACATTGGTGGAGAAAAAGGGAGAATTGCTATCAGTGTTAAGCAACATGGAATACTTATTCCCCACCCCTCCCTCAAATCATGGACTTCCCTGATGTTTTTTTTACACTTCAGCTGCATGTGAAAATATCACAACAAAAAACCACACCACACACACACACACCACAACCAAACAAAAGCCCCCCACCCCCGCTAAAAAAGAGAACTCTTTTTTTAAGTTCTAATGGAAACCTAACCCAACCTTACACCATTCCACAACATGTACTTGTTCTTGGTTCAGTGCTGGGTCCATTTAAAAGTAATTGATTCTGGAGGAAATTCTAGACTAAACAGGTAGTAAGAAAATTATGCAAGTGGGAATTTTAAGATGCTTCTAGCTGAAATTACTTACTACAATTCCTTAGTCAGTATCTTTAATATAAGTGCTTTTATGTCGCTTCAATCTATGTACAGAACCTAAAATCTTTAATCCACAATTTGATCAAAGTAATTAAAGGTATGGCAGAAATGGTTGTGTTTTTTTTAAACTGAAATTTTATCAGACTGCTTCCTTCCATCATATTTAGTAAGCATGACAGTGTAGCACTAGACCAATTTTATAGTAACATTTTCAGACATAACAGCTAGGGATGTAATAGTTTAGCTGCTTATAGGTTAATTGGTTAGACTACATGCATTCCACCCCAGTGTAAATTTTTCAGCAGGCTGGCCAGTAGCCTGTCTCACACTGGGTCTGGGACCTACCCATTGTGGCTCTGCATTAAAAGTGTATTAGGAGCCGGGCTGGCAGACAGCCCAGCTCAGGCTTGTGCCAGGTTGGAACATCTGCACTCCGACAAGGGCTGCTGCCACCCCACGCTGCTACCTCTATCAGAAGCAACAAGACAGGGTGACAGGCAGCCAGTCCATGAGGGGGGGCTGGTTTTAAACTGGCTCCCCCTCACAGATCAGTTCTTGCCTGGCCCCCCTCACTGCTGGCTCCTTGGGAGTGAGACACACTGGCTGTTAACTTTTCTATGGTGCCTGTGGGCAAGGCCAACTGATAAGAATTCAGGAGGTTACTCCACTATTCAATTAACCGACATTTAACATTCCTAATGTGAACTAGTCAATTATCCGATAATCAAATGCTTATCAGATAGTTGACTAATCACTTCCCTCCCCCCTTGCTGCCTCTTATCAGAAAGAGGCAGCAGGGGTACTTCAAAGCAGCAGTGCCACATGGAGCCCAGGGCCAGAACATTGTCTCTACACAGTGCTGCCACTCTGAAGTGCTATATGCAGCCCAGGGCCAGCTGGGGAATCCCCCACAGCACTTTTACCTTTGAAGTGTAGCAACAGCCCCAGGGAAGTTGTTCACTTCAAAGGTGAGAGGCATTCTTATCAACTAATTGAATAGTCAATGCAAATTGCATTGACTATTCAATTAGCTGATTAATCTAAGTTTAACATCCTAGAAATGGCACCATGATTTTGCATGAAAATCAGAGTGAACTTAATGCTGTTGAAGTGCTACCATAGACCATCCATGAACAAAGACTGTTAAAGATTCTTGATTGTGTTTTATGCTGGTCATGAAGCGCTTTGGAATTTTTAACCTCATACGGCAGAGAGCCAACAGCCCTATCTGCCACTCTGGCTAGTTGAAGGATTTAGATTTTAGGCCTCAAAAGAAGTTACTTCAACCTCGATTAAGGTTGAGATTACACAAAAGGAATAGGGAGGTACCCCAGAAACCCGCTGTCTAATCCAAGCAATTTTAAACAATTTCTGTGATTAAAGTACTAAAATAATTGTCCCAGTGTTCATCTGAATCACTATTTTACTCTTGCTATGTATGAATTTACAAGCTTTGCATTATAGTCAGGCATATTGCACACAACAGCTCCTCAGTTGAAAGTCTGTCCCCAATTGGCTCTCTTCCCCTTGCATTGAGGAAGTAGGGCTGAAAACAATGATCAAGCTCTACATGGATATACCTGCGATATTTCCTAAAGCCCACACGGCCTGTTCACTGATGTGAGTGTGAGGTGAAGCCAACAGAGATATAAAGGCTGGTATAGCCCCACCATCCACTACAGCCTTAGTTTGCTCTGATGTGCCAGAGGCAATGTTGGTAAGCGCCCAAGCCGATTCAAATTGAATAGGGCTACAGTCTGTTCTACCCAAAAAGGCAACAAATTTTGGTATCAAGCCAGCCCGGATTATATGATCTATTGGAGGTTGCTTCTCTCTGGACAGGAGTTTCCTAAGGAAGGAAAAAAAAATAAGGGAGTTATATTTTGTCCACTAAAATCTTTAGGGTAGATTCCAGCAAAGCTTGAGAACTATTTTTTAAAGTAAGAACAAAATTCAAAAGGGGAAGCAGCACAATGCACTGAGAAGTTCAGATAAGCTACCGATCACTTGGAACATTAGCTAGCTAGGAAGCTTTAAAGAGTTAAAATTGCTTAAGGAAATTTTTCCTTAAGAGGTTTTCAGTTGAGTAACTTAAGTGAAATGCTTTATGGTGCTGCAACAATACAAATGCATCTGAACTGCTCAAGAGAGATCTTGTAATGTACAGAGAGCAGCACCTCTATGTCACACCTAAGAATCAGTGGCATAATTAGTGTGCACCAGGCCACACCTTAGATTATTCAAGGGTATACTGATGCTAAGTGATAATTCAGTTTGGCCCTAGTCTCCATGCTGACTAAAGTCAAGTCCAAGAACATTTACTTCAGAGAGCAGATTAAAATATTGCTGGTTTCTATACACAGAACTAGGTTTTAACAAGTATTTGCTATAAACTTGTGCTCTGATGGGGGGGGAGGGGGAGGAAATCAGCTAATTCCCAGCAAATCCGATCACGAAAGTTCTTACCTGGCAGCCTGAGTTGCCTGCAACTGCAGCTCCAAGTTGTTACTGTTAATTCCTTTGACAATTTCTTCAACAGACCAGTGTGCAGTGGCCTGCATGAGAAACAGAAACTTGTTAAGACTATGTTGGGAAAAAGGTGTCTGTATAGTAAAGCAAAAGCTCTCTCAGCAGTCCACAAGGCAGACTATTAAAAGAAGGCACTTAAATTAAAAATGGAGCATTGTCCAATTATAATGGGATTCTGAATCCTTATCAGCCATAATTTTGTCTAGCCTAGAAAAGACAGTTATTAGGTGTGACAACATGAATTTTAATTCATTTTATTGCAACCAGTTAGTATTATCATAGACAGTGTTTAAAGCCATGTCCCAACTGTAGACAAAGCCTGCAGTCTGAGGCTATGCAAGCAGGGATTTGGCACTATGTACTCTGTTATAATTGGTAACAATTATATGGTACCACAGACATCCATTGTAACACATCCACTGATGAAGCTGGGAGATTTAGTTACCTGATTGTTTCGATTTTCTTGAAGAGGTGAAGTAGCATCATCTGGGAGAATGCTGACATTTCTTCTTTTAAGCATCTGATCATCTTTCTTAGCTTTCCTCAACTCTACATTGACTTCAATGCGCCGCCGCCTCATTTCCTGAGAAAGGCAGATATGCCGTCATGAGGAACTCTTTTCTTTTTTAAAGGGCTAAATTATGCTTAAACACTGATGAGCACAGACTCCAGTTAAAAAAAAAAAAGATACTCACTGTAGTGTCTTTTCCTTTATTCTTGAACCTGTTCAGACGAGCAACTGCTGCACAAGCATTCTCATTGGTAGACATTTTTATAGTAGTCAGACTCAGGCAATATCAACAGAAGAGAGAGACCTGAAATACATATTAAACTCAAATCTAACTTACTTAGATTTTAGAGAAAGATATGCATTTGAAATCAAGATGGGAGTTAGAAATAGGGATGTCCAGACCTGAGGTGGAATAATGTGCAAACAAGGAGCATTGCCTCATTTCAAATGAGACAACCATTTTTTATTGTTACAAGTGATACGTAAGTTTACCACAAATAAAAATTATACATTTTAGGGTTTCTGCAGCTATCAACGTATAATCACATTAATTACTTCTGCAAACACCACTGATCATTCAGGCACAGTGACAAGGAAGCTTCCGCCCTTCCCCCCCAACAAAACAGAAGAGATTTGCTACAGGATCTACAGCTCCCTGGGTTAAAATTTCGATTCCCTTTACGGAACTGACTAGATTTCACTTTGACAATGGCCTTTTAAAGGGAGAGAGCCATTTTGCAGACACACCCCAAGCGTAGCGCAGCCGCTTCATTTATAACGGGGCACAGATCTCAGCTCCGTGTGCAGGCTAAACCAAGCCCCAAACCAACACCAAGCAGCAACCACAGTCGCACCCTGAAGAATATATTAGGCGAATTAAAATAAGCCAGCAACCCAGCCAGTGCCTTCCTTAGGAGAGTGGCGGGCTAGGAATCGCCCATCGCTTTAGTAACCTGCAATGAGCAAAGGGGGGGGGGGGGAAACGGTCCCCCACCCGACTATCTGTGCAACCCATACGAAACCCCCAACGTATTTCACCCTCGATAACTCCAGCCCATCCCCCCACACAGCCCCAGAATCTCCCCCTCACAAGCGCACACAGCCCTGCCCCCCCCACTCCCACCGCTCCAACCCACGCCCTAGAGCCCCTCAGCGCCCCCTTTTTTTTAACCTCCCCCCCCCCACTGCCTCCCAATTCAGCGCACGAGACACCTTCCCCCCGCCGCGCGCGCACCTGCACCAGCGATCGCTGCTCGTCCCTGCGGCGCAGCCTCTGACTCGACCAGGCCAAGCCCCAGCGCACACGTTGCCGCCGCCTCCGCCCCTTTTGCCTTGACTCCGCCCGTGGCGGGATTTAAATTTCCCGCGTCTTCGCTCTCCGATTGGCCAGTTCGAGCCAAAGCAACATTCTCATGGGTCCGTTTGAAAAGCAAGCTCTTCTCGCGAGGCGGCGGGGGAGAGGGGTGGGGAATCTCACGAGAACTCCGCCGGGATCATGGAGAGGTCTGATTGCACGTCACAGAGCGTAGAAACGCGCGGCTCGCGCCTCCAAGAATACCGATCCCCCCAGCACGCAAGGCGCCACCTAGCAGCCAGAAGCCCGAAAGAGACTACAGTTCCCAGCATGCAATGCTCGGCCGGGTCCTTGTCTGCTCGAAGGACTGTGGAGCATGGGATGCTGGGATTTGTTGTCCCCGCAGGGTCAGTTCTTATGTGGACTTCAAGGGTCCAAACGATCTGCTTTCAGTAGCAAGGAGGTTGAGTGACGCCTGAAGGAGGAAATCATTGCTCTGCTCTTACCTCCCCCCCTTTACACCTGCAGGGTCACATCCTATAGCAGGGGTGGGGAACCTCAGGCCCAGGAACTGGATATGGCCCTGTGCCCTGGCTTGCCTGGATCCAGCTCCCAAGGCTCAGTCCTCCCACACCCCTTAGTACTGATGAGCCCTTGCTTGCGCTCCAGTTTCCCCCTGACCCCCTTCCACCTTGCTGCTGTCCCACTGCAGGGCTGGAGCACACAAAATCTACTAGGCTGGGCTCCCCTAGCCTCTGGTGTTCAAGGGGAATGTGGGAAGTGTCTTCCTCAGTTGTGGGCCATGTTAGTGAGGGTTTTATGCTTTTTTGTTTCTTTGTTTTTGTTCTTTTGCTTCTCTCTTGTGTGCAGTCCCAACTGATTTTTTCTGTGGGCCAGCAGCCCTTGACCCAAAAAAGGTTCCCCATCTCTACTAGGGTTAACCATGTTTGAACTTTCAAAAAAGGACACTCCTGAGAGGGAGTGTATCTGTATCTACACTATACTAATACACCATGACTGTGTCTACATTGGCATGATTTTGTGCAAAAGTGGGTGCTTTTGTGCAAAAACTTGCTGCCTGTCTACGCTGGCGGGGAGTTCTTGCGCAAGAACACTGACATTCTAATGTGTGAAATCAGGGCTTCTTGCGCAAGAATTATGATGCTCCCACTCAGGAATAAGCCCTCTTGTGCAACTGTTCTTGCGCAAGAGGCCAGTGTAGACAGGCAACATGAATTTCTTGCTCAAGAAAGTCCGATGGCTAAATGGCCATCAGAGCTTTCTTGCGCAAGAGAGCATCTACACTGGCACAGATGCTTTTGCGCAAAAGCACATCTCTTGCACAAAAGCACATGCCAGCGTAGATGCTCTCTTGCGCAAATACTTTAACGCAAAAACTCTTGCATTCAAAGTATTTGTGCAAAATCTTGCCAATGTAGCCGTAGCCGTAATGAGTTGGTAGCTACTGATACAGATACACTCTCTCTCAGGAGTGTTCTCTTTTTTGAACGTTCACATATGGTAACATTAACCTCTGCCTTATAGCATGACCAAACCCCTGGTCACCAAAATCTACTGCATGCTTTAGCTATGCAGAACTGTATACAGCAGTGGTTCCCAACCGTCGGTCCACAGACCAATGGTGAGCCAGGGAAGCTCTGGGGGTGGGGACTTAGGTACACCACCCAGGGCCTCCCCTCACACCACAGCTGTTGAGAGGTCTCCCCCAGCTGCAGAAGATCAGTTCACTGTGCAGTGGGAGGGCCACGCGGAGCCTAGCACGGCACGCTTAGAGCAGCCACAACCTGGGCAGCAGTGCTCAGCTGGAAGCGAGGAGGCAGCTCAGGGCGGGGGGCGAAGCAGGCACTGGAAGGTCCAGGGGCACGGTTGGTGCTGGGGGGGGGGCTCTAAGAGGCAGGGGGCTGGCATGGGGGGGCTCTGAGGGTGAAGCTAATACTGGGGGTCTCGGGGTGTGGGAGGCCCAGCAGGATTGGGTGCAGTGGAGCTCCGGAACAGGAGGCTGGCACTGGGGAGTCTGGTGATGGAGGGCTCTAAGGGGGGACTGGCACTGCGGCATTTGAGATGGGGACTGGCACTGGGGACTCTGAGAGCAGGAAGCTGGCACGGGGGGGGGGGGCGGTTGGGTGCAGGGGATTCTGGGATCAGTGTCTGGTTTGGGGGAGTAGTGGAGGGGTGGGGGCCTCTAGGTGTTAGGGCTGGCACTGAGGAGTTCTGGGGGCTTGGGCTTTTTATAATGCGGACTAGCATACCCATTCACAAACTTTTGGCAGACCAGCAGCATTTTATTGCATATTTGAATATTCATTATTCACATAATGAGTGTGCAAATATTCAAATAAAATGTTAGCGGTTTGCCGAGCTATGGTATAAAAAAGATTGGGAACCACTGGTATACAGCACTGTAAGCCCAGGGTTCAAACTCAGCCTCAAGTATTTTCTGTCTACACACAAATCACGCTATTTGAGGGTTCATACTCAGGACCACATTGGGGTGGAGCAGCTGAGGCTCAGTGAAGCCAGGACTAAGGTAGCAACTTTGTAATATTTAAAAACCAGACACTACAGTAGGCATGCCAGAACCTCCTCCATCCTCTCTTCTCTTGAGGTACCTGCCCCTATCTCACCTCTTTCTTGAGGTCCAATCCCATTTGGTCCTCTTTCTTGCTGTCCCCTCCACTCTTTGCTCTTTCCCTCTTCTGCCCCCTACTCCCATCCCACCCAGGTCACGAGGGAGCTGCAGCCCCCTGATGCTGGGGGAAACATCAGATCATCACCCACCCAGCTGAATAAGGACTTTGAGTGTTGATCTGGTGTCTCCCCCAACCACTGTAATTGGACTTTGGGTGTCCAGTCAGCAGATCTGAATGGTCACTGTCAGGTTCCCTTTTCCACTATACTTTCCGATAAAAAACTGGGCGTCCTAGCCAAGACCTAGGGTTCAAGCCCATTGGACTCTTTCTGTGGCAATCAGGTATCCCACACTCTCATGGTCTAACTTCCTTTGTCCTCTGGACAGTCAAGTTTAGTGTCTGTCAGATTTTCTGAAACTTCACAACAAAGAAACACCCACATTTTGGGAAGACGATAGGAGGTCTGGGATACGGATGATTGGACACTGATTTACATAATGCAGTGTAGATGCTGGAGCTGCAGATTGGGACCCAGGGTTCAACCATTCCTTACCTGTGGTTTCAGATGAGTGTAAATACTCAAGCCCAAGTTTAACAAACTGAGGATCTGCTAACTTGAGTTCTGTTAAACCTGGGCTCATATTACATTGTAGGGCACATGTGCACAACAACAATTAAATACCTATGGCTGGCCTGTGTCAGCTGACTTGGGATGTAAAATAGGTGGTAGATATTCAGATTCAGGATGGAGCCCAGACTCCTCCTTGAGCCTGACTGTCTGCATAGCAATGTTTAGCCCCTCAGCCCAAGCCTGTGTCAGCCAGCCTGGCCTAGGACTGCGGCAGCATTGTGTATACATTCCCAAAGCCATACCCTTTGTGCCTCCCTCCTTGCTCTTGGCAAAACCAAGACCCTCAGACTCCAAACCAAAGGAGGCACTGGACCTAAAGAAGAATACCTGCTGCTCTTTACTGGGATTTAAAGTAAATTGATTGAAGATGCACTACTTGCATACTAAACACCAAATCAAAAGAGCATCAACCTACTCCAACCCCCAGAATCCAAATAAAAAACATACTAGGCCTTAGTTTACTAAGACTTCCCCAGAAACTCACAAAAGCCAGCTCAAAAGTAGAGGCTTTGCAGTATATGTCCAAAAGAGTAAAAAGATTTGGGATATTTAGCATCTAGCAAAGAGAAAATTCCAAATTTGAAGGGAGACCACACTGCCAGCAGCTCACTGTCATGTAGCAAAGAAGCTCTAGGTCAAGTTGAGTAGCTTTCCTGATCAAAACAACAGCAATTTGGTGCAGAGTGAAAAATAGTGTTTCAGGTAAAAAGTAAGAATGTTAAATTTAGATTAATCAGCTAATTGAATGGTGGATGCAATTTGCATTGTCCATTTGATTAGTTGATAAGGGCACCTCCACTTTTGAAATGTAGCAAGAGCCCTGCCTGCTCTTAGAATCACAGAATACTAGGACTGAAAGGGACCTTGAGAGGTCATCAAGTCCAGTCCCCTGCCCTCATGGCAGGACCAAATACTGCCTAGACCATCTCTGATAGACATTTATCTAACCTACTCTTAAATATCTCCAGAGATGGGGATTCCACAACCTCCCTGGGTAATTTATTCCAGTATTTGACCACCCTGAAAGTTAAGAACTTCTTCCTAATGTCTAACCTAAACCTCCCTTGCTGCAGTTTAAGCCCATTGCTTCTTGTTCTATCCTCAGAGGCCAAGATGAACAAGTTTTCTCCCTCCTCCTTATGATACCCTTTTAGATACCTGAAAACTGCTATCATGTCCCCCCTCAATCTTCTCGTTTCTAAACTAAACAAACCCAATTCTTTCAGCCTTCCTTCATAGGTCATGTTCTCTAGACCTTTAATCATTCTTGTTGCTCTTCTCTGGATCCTCTCCAATTTCTCCACATCTTTCTTGAAATGCAGTGCCCAGAACTGAACACAATACTGTACTCCAACTGAGACCTAACCAATGCAGAGTAGAGAGGGAGAATGACTTCTCGTGTCTTGCTCACAACACACCTGTTAATACATCCCAGAATCACATTTGCTTTTTTTTGCAACAGCATCACATTTTTTGCAACAGCATCACACTCATATTCAGCTTGTGGTCCACTATAACCCCTAGATCCTTTTTTGCCGTACTCCTTCCTAGACAGTTGCTTCCCATTCTGTATGTGTGAAACTGATTGGTCCTTCCTTAGTGGAGCACTTTGCATTTGTCTCTTGTTACATTTCAAAGGCGGAAGCCCCTCCGGAAGCATGAGGCCAATGGGGAATTCAAATTAGTCCCCAGCTGGCTCTGCACTCCCTGCTTTTGAAATGCACAAGAGCCCTGCTGGCTCCCTGCTCCCCATCCGGGCTCTGCTTTTGAAACATACAGGAGCCCCTCCAATACATTTCAAAAGCAGGGAGCGCACGGGGGACTACTTGGGTCCCCCACTCACCCCCTGCTCCCATGGCACTTCTTTTGAAATGTAACAAGAGCCCCACTTGTATCCGATAAGCATATGCTTATTGGATAGTCGACTAGTCACTTAAATCCCTAGTAAAAAAGGTCTCAAGCCATAAGGGTTCTGTTCTGAGTTATGTGAAAAGCAATGTGCAGTCCATGGAGGACAAGTATTACAGCATCCTGCTCATGACAGGATACATACACAAGAGGGCAGCCACCACCCTTTAGGCTAGCTTTCCCTTCTGGGAGGATTGAAGGTACAGCCCCATGTAGAACTTCTAATTTAGACTAGAAGTGATAAAGTCATTAACCATCCTAGCAAGGTCAATAATTCAACATTGTTTCTCATAATAGGTATGAAACATCCAAAATAGCCAAAAAACTCACCTCACACAGGATAGGTGTATCATCAACACTTCATGATCCACAATATCAAAGACAGCTGATATAGATAACATTATCACGGACACCTGTTTTTAAATTAATCTCTTGAAGAAAAGCATCAATCAACACAAGTCTGTATGCTATACTTAATTCTGAATGCTAATTAATAAGGATCAACCAAATCAATAGCATAAAGACACTGTGAGTTGCCTTATGAAATTGCCAAATCTTAATACAAGACAGATTATATATATATGGGATAACTTTTAGAACAGAAGTCAAATTCTTGTGTTTTTTTTTTAATTATAATTGGCATCTAATCTTCCTTGGATATGTTGAAATACCCCACAAGAACTACAAGGATCTAGAGCACTGACTATATAGTATTCCATTTTCCCCAACACATCTGGAACCCCTGTGATAACATCTGAAACTTGAGCACATTAAACCCTATGACCAGTACCACAGTTCAAATTTCAGACAGTTAAAGGCAGTGATAGAGTCACAGCCACTGAACCACATACTTTAATTAGATTATTATTTTTACTACAACGCCACAGATGCATATGGTAGCTCACAGGCCTACCAGAAGACAAGGTTCTTATCATGAAGAATATATTACACAGAAAATGAACACAATAGGCAATGTAGGAGAGATAGGAAGGTTCCTCGGTGACATTTTATATAGGGTTTTGTTTTGTTTTGTAATTATCTTGCTTACTCTGGCTTTTACAAAAAGAAATATGAATGGCACATGACCTTGGTGAGATGCAAGTGTGGGAATGACCATTGCCAAAACAGATGGTAGAGATGGCAAGCTAATCAGAAGCAATGAGCTTTGAGGAGTTAATTTTAGGGGTGAGAGAGAGTGGATGCTTAACATCACAGACGATGGAACCTGTCCCAGGTAGAAAAAAAGGCAGTGTATTACAAGTGGGAAAGGGGCTAAAGGTAGGGCACAAAGGAGAAGAAGGAATGGACTTGCAGTTAATGGTTGAAGAACATGAGCTGGAGCTCCATTGCTACAGGAAAGTGAGGCTTTAGTGGCATTTCTCTGACTGGTTGTAACAAACACCATACTTTTTTGAAAACCACATCTGATAAAATTCTTAATTTTAGGGAATGTATCAATGGGCAGAACCCAACTTGATTCTGGTGAAAACTGGAAAAGACCAGAGTGCCCATTTGATACTGCTATGTGCTCTCTCCTTTTGCTGGCATGCAACCACGCAGCAACCTATTAAAGGGTCAAATAGATTGCTTTGGTTGGCAGAGCTGCACACCCAGATACCCCTTGTGGACACGAGCAACGAAGTGTGAAACCCACCAGCATAGAGCCCAGGGCAGTATGTGCCAGGGAGAGGCAGAGCAGCTTGCTGGGGGTGGTCTAGCTGTAGAGGAGATTGGTATCGATGAGGAAGGAGCCGAACCTAGAATTTGCCACGATTTTGACAAAAATGAGACAACCTGTGGTACCTTACAAACTAACCCATTTATTTGGGCATAAGCTTTTACAGTCTGGAGCCCATTCGAGGTGGGCTCTACCAGACAAAAGCTTATGCCCAAATAAATGTTAATCTTTAAGGCGCCACAGGACCCCTCATGGTTTTTGCTGAAACAGACGAACACGGCTACTGCACTGAAACTTGTCACCATGCAAGGGCTTTGACAGAACATAGGAACGGCCGTACTGTTCAGACCATAGGCCCGTGTCGCCCAGTATCCGGTCTTCCCACAATGGCCAATGCTGATGGGAGGCCTGATACAAGGGAAGGCAGGCCCTGGGCTCTGTGCTGGTGGGCTTCACGCTTCATTGCTGGTGTCCACAAAGGCTAGCTGGGTGTGCAGCTCTGCCAACCAAAGCAATGAGCTTGGGGCGAGGTGCCAGCGAGAGGGAGGCCAGTGCGTGGGGAGCGGGGGGGGGGTAGGGGGGAAGACATGCTGGCACTAGGGTGCCCAGTATGGGCTAATGGCTGCGCTGCCTGTGGGAGAACATGACAACATGGATGGTCTATGAGGGGAGACAAGCCCACGTTAGCCTTGCGGGGGGGGGGAGGGGCAAGGGCAAAGCGCACAGCTGTGGGGGGCCGTAGGAAAGATTTGCGTCCTGCACGCGCGAGAGGGGGCGGAGCCAAAGGCCAGAGCCCAGACGACGGTTGGGAGGGGGATACACATACACACGGGACCTAACGGCGCGCGGGGAGGGAGGAGCTGACGGCTGTTGCGCGTGTTCGGGGAGGGGCTCGCGACAGGACGCTGACAGGCTAAGGGCGTATCGCGAGCCCGGAGGCGGCGCCGCCGTGAGTGCTCAAGGCGGGGCTTCGCGCGCCTTGTTGATTGAAATGGCTGGGGAGGGGCGGAGTCAGTGTGTTGGGCTTGGAAGGGGGGGGCGGGCCATCTTGGGCGGGGCCTGAGAGTGAGGCTGAAATCAAGTACGACAGGTTGGGCCGGGGCGGAGCCACGGCGAGTCGGGCGGGGCCTTTAGAGCGAGCCGCTCTCCCTGCTCACTGGGTGACCCAGTGGCCTAATGGATAAGGCATCAGCCTCCGGAGCTGGGGATTGTGGGTTCGAGTCCCATCTGGGTCGTGCCTGTCACACGTTTTGTAGCGAGCCGCCGCAGCCTGGTGGGTTCCTGAGGCGTTTGCACGTCGTCGCTCGCCCGCCAGGGGCTGCAACCCGCCGCGGCGCTAATCCCCTTTTAGGCGGGCGAGGGGATGCGGCAGGACCGGCCTCGCTCGAGCTGACAGCGCGAGGCAGGCGGTCACAGGTCCGTGAACTCCCCGCAGGTGCAGCGGCGGCCTGGCCCGTGAGCAGGCACCGGCGCGCGGAGAGACACCCCGCCAAGGCGGCCGTTCCCGTCCCGCCTGTCGCTGCTGGGAGGCGGGAAGGGGCCGGCCCCCCTGACCCAGGGCGAGCTGGGCACAAAGGAGGCGGCCCCGCGGGGGGCTTGTCAGAGCAGAAGCTGCAGCCCGCCTGGGACAGGCCTTGCCCCTTGGTGCCCCGCCCAGGGGGCAGTAGCGGGGTTTCTCACTGTTAGACTTTTCTTGGTGTAAATTCTAGGTTCCCTTTTTTCCCCCCCACTCCCTCTCACCTGAAGAAGTGGGTTTTGCCCACAAAAACTCGTGGTAATATATATAGTAGTAACAAATGTATCTATTTGTTAGTCTCTCCACTGCACCCTTACCTCAGAATAAGCTATGCAATTTAGGGCAATGCTGTTTTATTTTAATTTTTGGATTTGGGGGCAGGGTAGAATTTTTGGAGTCCCCCCTTTTTTTTTTCCCGCTCAACAACTTTGGTCTCCTCCCCCCCTTTTTTTCCCCTTCCACAGAATTTTTTTCCCATCTTTTGGGAGAGGGTATTGTTGTTGCAACCATCTGGCAACCCTAGTTAGCATCGCAAGGCCTAAGTGACAGCTTAACTCCTGTTGTCAGAAGGCCTAGGAGCCTAAGGGTACATCTAGACTGCAAGGCTATTTCGGGATACCTCTGGTCTCCCAAAATAGCTGCCCCGCGTCCAAGGAACATGTCTACTATTTCAAAATAATTTTTGAAATAACAGACAAGCTATTTTGGCATCCCTGTAACCCTCATTCCACAAGGAATAAGGAATGTCTTGAAATAGTGCTCCATTTCGAAATTTGGCGCCATGTAGACACGCCAAATTTTGAAATAGCCTATT
Organism: Pelodiscus sinensis; assembly: GCF_052426305.1. NCBI lineage: Eukaryota > Metazoa > Chordata > Testudines > Trionychidae > Pelodiscus > Pelodiscus sinensis. The sequence goes on along the minus strand of NC_143071.1, from coordinate 9,870,578 downwards.
TCAAAATAAAATCGAAATAAGATATGCAAATTGTGTCGCGCAAATTGCATACCATATTTCAATTTTAGAGTGCAGTCTAGACGTACCCTAAGACTCATTGAAAGTTAATGGCATCTAGATTCCTAAGTGCCTCTGTCACTTTTGAAAATGGTTTTTAGTGATCTGAATTGCTTAGCCCTCGCAAGGGTAAGTGGAGCTACTACTTTTTAAAATCGGGTCCATAGTGTTTTGTAGTGAGTAATTATTAATCACACATCGGATGTGATGGCATCAGAACTTTAGTATTCTTTTCTCTGGGGAGATTAGGAATGGGGAATTCATCCAGTTTTTCACTGCAACAAATTTTGCCATTTGGATCTATGGGTGCTAAAATTGTAGATCTATACTTGTTCTGTAGGAAGAAGGAATCATATATTAGAAGTGTTTCACTAAAGTTTGCTAGCAAAAAAGAAGCTTCACTAGGATTATAGAATCATAGAACTGGAAGAGACCTCAGAAGGTCATCAAGTCTAGCCCCCCCCTGCTCTAGGCAGGACCAATTCCAACTAAATCAACCCAGCCCGGGCTTTGTCAAGCCGAGACTTAAACACCTCTAGGGATGGAAACTCCACTACTTCCCTAGGTAACCCATTCCAGTGCTTCACCACCCTCCTAGTGAAATAGTTTTTCCTAATATCCAACCTGGACCTCTCCCACCACAACTTGAGACCATTGCTCCTTGTTCTGCCATCTGTCATTACTGAGAACAGCCTCTCTCCATCCTCTTTGGAACCTCCCTTCAGGAAGTTGAAGGCTGCTATCAAATCCCCCCTCACTCTTCGCTTCTGCAGACTAAACAGACCCAAGTCCCTCAGCCTCTCCTCATAAGTCATATGCTCCAGCCCCCTAATCATTTTGGTTGCCCTCCGCTGGACCCTCTCCAATGCGTCCACATCCTTTTTGTAGTGAGGGGCCCAGAACTGGACACAATACTCCAGATGCGGCCTCACCAAAGCCGAATAAAGGGGAATGATGACATCTCTGGATCTGCTGGCAATGCTCCTCTTAATGTAACCTAATATGCCATTAGCCTTCTTGGCTACAAGGGCACACTGTTGACTCATATCTAGCTTCTCATCCACTGTAACCCCCAGGTCCTTTTCTGCAGAACTACTACTTAACCGGTTGGTTCCCAGCTTGTAATTATGCTTGGGATTCTTCCGTCCCAAGTGCAGGACTCTACACTTGTCCTTGTTGAACCTCATCAGATTTCTTGTGGCCCAATCCTTCAATTTGTCTAAGTCATTCTGTACCCTATCTCTGCCCTTAAGCATATCTACCTCTCCCCCCAGCTTAGTGTCATCCGCAAACCTGCTGAGGGTGCAATCCATCCCCTCATCCAGATCATTAATAAAGATATTGAACAAAACCGGTCCTAGAACTGAACCATGGGGCACTCCGCTAGAAACCGACCGCCATCCTGACATCGAGCCACTGATCACTACCCGCTGGGCCCGGCCTTCTAGCCATCTTTCTATCCATCTTACCGTCCATTTATCCAATCCACAATCCCTTAACTTGCTGGTAAGAATATTGTGGGAGACTGTATCAAAAGCCTTGCTAAAGTCAAGGTATATCACATCCACTGACTTCCCCATGTCCACCGAGGCAGTTACCTCATCATAGAAGCTAATCAGATTGGTCAGGCACGACTTGCCCTTTGTGAATCCATGCTGACTATTCCTAATCACTTTCCTCTCATCCAAGTGCCTCAATATGGATTCCTTAAGGATCCCTTCCATGATTTTTCCAGGAACCGAGGTAAGACTGACCGGCCTATAGTTCCCTGGATCATCCTTCTTCCCTTTTTTGAAGATGGGCACTACATTTGCCTTTTTCCAGTCATCCGGGATTTCTCCCGATCTCCACGACTTTTCAAAGATAATAGCCAAAGGCTCCACAATGACATTTGCCAACTCCCTCAGTACCCTCGGATGCACTAAGTCCGGATCCATGGATTTATGTACATTTAGCTTTTCTAAATAGTTCCTAACCTGTTCTTTACTCACCACGGGCTGTCCATCTTCATCCCATCTTGCGTCACTTGGCACAGAAGTCCAGGAGCCGACCTTGTCCGTGAATACAGAGGCAAAGAAAGCATTGAGTACTTCAGCTTTCCCCACATCATCTGTCACTAGGTTACCTCCTTCATCCATTAAGGGCCGCACACCCTCTCTGATCACCTTCTTCTTGTTAACATGCCTGTAGAAACCTTTCTTGTTATCCTTCACATCCTTAGCCAGTCGCAATTCCATTTGCGCTTTCGCCTTCCTGATAACCCCCCAGCATTCTCGAGCTATACCTTTAAACTCCTCCCTGGTCATTTGTCCAAGTTTCCACTCTTTATAAGCTTCCTTTTTGTGCTTAAGTTCACCAAGGATTTCCCCTGTAAGCCAGTCCGGTTTCCTACCATGTTTGCCTCTCTTGCTATGCGTCGGGATGGTTTCTTTCTGTGCCTTCAATAAGGCTTCTTTAAAATACTGCCAGCTGTCCTGGACTCCTTTCCCCTTCATGTTAACATCCCAGGGAATTCTGCCAATCAGATCTCGGAGGGAGTCAAAATCTGCTTTTTTGAAGTCCAAGGTGTGTATTTTACTACTCTCTTTTCTTCCTTTGGTCAGGATCCTGAAATCTACCATCTCATGATCACTGCTTCCCAGGTTGTCACCCACCTCCACTTCCCCTATTAGTTCCTCCCTGTTTGTGAGCAGAAGGTCAAGCTGCACACGGCCCCTGGTTGGATCCTTCAGCACCTGTGTCAAGAAGTTATCCCCAACATTCTCCAAAAACTTCCTGGATTGCCTGTGTACTGCCGTATAGGTTTCCCAGCAGATGTCAGGGTGATTAAAGTCCCCCACGAGAACCAGGGCCTGCGATCTGGAAGCTTCGCTCAGTTGTCCGAAGAAAGCCTCATCTACCTCATCCACCTGATTCGGTGGCCTGTAGCAAACACCAACCACAACATCAATGTTGTTGTTTGCTCTTTTAAACTTAACCCATAGACTCTCAACAGGTTTTTCTCCCTCTTTATACTGGAGTTCAGAGCAGTCGTAGTGCTCTCTTACATATAGTGCAACTCCTCCTCCTTTTCTCCCCTGCCTGTTGTTCCTGAACAGTCTATACCCTTCCATGACAGCGCTCCAGTCATGCAAGTCATCCCACCACCAGTGGTTCAAAGACTACTTTAGATATATTAACCACCACATCGTCCACAATGCTACCATGGAAACTAAAATTTTACTATAGCTGAATTTTTAAGAAAAACACTCAGATATAGACACAACAATACAGCCACTCCCCAAGTTGCAAACGGTTGAGTTACGACCGTTTGCACTTACGACCAAAGTTCCCATGGAGCGGTCGTAAAGGCGGTCCCCCAGTTACAAATGTGATCCGCGCTTACGAACAACGCGGTCGCGTGTAACTCAATGGGGTCCGAGTTATGAACAGATCGAGTTACGGCCAAGTGTTTCGTCCGTAACTCGTTCGTAACTCGGAGAGAGGCTGCATAGTAAAATTGATTGAATTATACTGCCAAATAGTTGCATCAGAAGGTTGTATCTATTTAATGGTTTATTTATAGTAATGGCCCACGTGATTCTGATGCATCTCACATATGTACTCCTTAGGTAGATATAAACTAGCCCCAGAAAGAATAGCCCATAAACTATTCAGGGTGCATCTACACAGCAGGGCTTAACTCGAAATAAGTTATGTAAATTGAGCTATGTCAATTACGTAGCTTATTTCCAAATAGCTTGTTTCGAAATTGGGAGCATCTACATAGCACCTATTTCAAAATAGAGCACTCTTCCTCTGACTTCCCTTACTCCTTGTACAATGAGGGTTACAGGAGTCAGAGTAAGAAGTCCTGCAGCTCGACAGTATTTTGGCACTATTTCCAAATAACGCTAGTTATTTCGAAATAATGCTGCTGTGTAGATGTACCCTCCCGCTCACATCCTGTCCCATACATCCCCTACCTAAGGAGGAAAATGCTGCATCAGGAGAGAGTATAGGCACCTATTTTACTTAACCTCCAGGGGGCACCAGTGCTTACTGAGCCTGGTGTTCAGGTGCTAACCCATTGACTTGTTCACTATTAGAGGAGTTTAAAAATAAAGAGTTGAACAATTAAAGAAGCACAACAAATTCACTTAATTATTTGCAGGTTGTGTTGCTCCTTGTCTGCTATAGCACAGTTTCATAGAAGCATGTTAGGTAAATGTTCCGGAACTGTTCATTTAATCTAATCCACCCCATTGTTTTCTCTGATACATAGCTCCACATTGTCCCTCCCAGTCCCATGTGAAATGGAGAGGAATGCACTTGATGGAACAACTCCCAAACAGCCAAAGTAATAAAATATAAATGGCTAAGGTATTTAACATGAATCACCAGTTGCGAATCTAGTTTAGCACTGTGTCTTGAGTTTAGATTTCTAAAATGTTTCTTCCCCATGTTAAAATACTTTTGAAATTAAAACATTTCAAAGGCATTTGTATCAGAAGAAAATGAATTAACATGTGATATGAGACATTAAAGCATAGGGTCATATATGTATTATATTTCCTTACATCTTGCAAACCATTTGAGATATATAGAGAATGAACTGTAACTAGCTATTTGAAATAAGACTTTGTGCTTCTTGGAAATGTGTTGGAATACATACTTTCATGGATAAGGTAATCCAGCTATAAAGAAATATCAATTATCTATATTAGCTGTCAGCAAATTAAAATTTCTATTCTAACTGGTAGCAAACAAAATTAGTTTTCATATACCCTATTTTATTTAAAATAACTAAATAGAATGGAAGTTGACCATTCACTTCAGCAAGGCAATACTAAAGTTGTAGTATTCTCCCAACCATGCTGTCTTGACTGGTAACTTGGTACAGAGTATGCTGATAAGCATGTTAGAAATCCATAGAGTGTTTACATATATTATTACTAATGCATTCATCATTCTTAATACACCATTTAAGCATAAACTAAGTGATAGATATAACAATGTTATTGAAGCTAATGTTAAAAAATATCTAATACCAGATTGAGAAAAAGGGTTTCTGAACATCTCAGAGTCATGCTTGGATTAGTTACAAATAAAACTTTTGCTTAAGGATCATACAATACATACTGTGTATAATCAGCAAAAACTGAAATTTAGGTGTGCAAGTTGCACCTTCCTGTTTGGATATTATAATCAAGTATCTAGGTACATCATTCATGGAAAGTTGTACAGAGAGCTAGTAATAGAAAACAAATATATTAAGGAGTGGAGATGGTCCCTCAGTAAATCAGATTTTAGGGGTAGGCTCTCTGTTGTAAAATAAAATTCAGCAGTATTTGAGTTACTTTCCTGGCTGCACCTTTCATTAGCGCTTCTGCACCTTTCAGCAATATTTGGGGCCTTCAGTTGCATAGCTTTCCTTCGGCTGTAAAGATATGCTTTAGTAACAGCCTACAGGATATTTCTAATGATCTTCAACAATACTTGGATAGTGCTTTTTTGTGGTCAAAGCACTATCTAGGCACAAATTAACGGATTCATCCTCTGTCAGACAGTGGGATAAGCAGCTTCAATGACCATCTTGCCTGGTAACAAGAAAAGTCTTCAAGTGTTTAAACTGGTTATATAGAAACTAACATATTGGTCTAAATGAATCCCACCTTAATAAAGTGTGTATAAGCTCTGAGAAGAGGCGTGTCAGACTACTAGAGATATTCATTCAAGTAACTGAAACTGGGTTTTAAAATAAATTAGATACTACAGAGACCTTTCTATTGTGAATGGACAGTGATTATAAAAAATTTGCAAAACCCACATCAAGTAAGGACTGAAATAGCCAGATGTACAATTTAATTTACCTTAAAAAGTGTACATCCATTATAGCCTGCTGTGCATAAATGGTGAGTTCATCCCACCCCCAAAGTAGCTGCTGACATGTAGAGGTGATGTGTTCCTTGATTCTCTGTGCTGCATTTTAATGCAGTTTCTTGTATCTAATTATCCATTGACATGTTTTGTACAATTTCCTCTCAGAGGCAGGGAAGGAAAACAAGACCCCAAACCCCACCAGTTTGTGTAGATAGAAATTTAGGGAAATACACGTTTAATCGGGCAAAGACAGAACTGACATTTAGATTTCAGGCAATTGTAGCCAACGTGGGGGGGCTCCATGCACATTTCTCTTAGGAAGTGGCAGTGGGAGGATTGCGGCAGCTTGGTCTTGCTCCAATGGTTTGTCCAGGGAGCGATTCATGTTTCCCCTAAGGCTGCCTCTCATTAGCATGAACCAGGGGGAAGGGCATAAAAGACTCCAGTTCATTTAGAATCTGGAAAAGGTTTCCTTCAAAATGACAACCAAAGCATTGTGGCTCCTCTGTTTTGTCCTGGGACCATCGTCCAAATTGGTGGCAGGTAAGTTTCTTAACATTCCAAAGCAGAAAAGGGCAGGTTTGCTGTTTCCAGCAAGGAGGGAAGAGGTTGCACATAGTTCTTTCCCACAGACTGGACACACTATTTCCAGTTCATGCCCTGACAGCCTTCTCCAGCTGCATCTGTTTCAGCACGTTGCAGCAGCAAGCATGAGACCTGAGGAAAGGAGCATTGGTCAAGAAAGCAAGCGGAGATGCTTGATGTGTCAGAGGAAGATTTATGTCCGGGGCAGCTTGACAGCAACAGAGAATAAGCTAGTGCCATGAATCCTGCGTTAGTCAGTATTGAGCGATTTGTAAGTTACTTAGTGGTTTGGATGTGCGGTTTCTTGTGTGTGACTTTTATATCCCCTCCCCACTATCTCCAGTAGGCTCCAAATCTCTGATCTGGTTCAGCTGTTCTGAGCTCCCACCTGTGCCTTCTGCATGTCAGCCTAAATGGGTTTGTTACTGCATCCTGTGAGGGGCATGGAGGTAAAAGATGTATCTTTCCTTGTGGACATAAAAGAACTGCACTATGTGGCAGTTCCATTATGTGTGTGTAAACTAGAAAGTTGGATCATGACAAAATGTGTAATTTCTCCTTAGAAGCTCCTTAGAAACTCAGTGTTTAGTTAGTGTGTTTCAGGGGTAAAAATCACAGGTGGGAGATGTGTTTGAAAGGACTTGTTCAGGCACCATGACTCCAGACAGTCCAGCTCTAGGGCACTCTGGCATGTCAGTCTTCAGCTTGTACTCCCCCTCCGCCCCCTCCCAACTTCATGGAAATTTCTGACTTCCTATGCATTCAGCCCAAATATCAGGCAATCTTTCCCATGACAACAGCTGGTGAGAGCAATGAAGAAGTAATCGTGAGGTCAACAGTTGAGAATCAGGATTTGGAGATAAACCAGGACTTTATTCCTCTGTGTATGTCAGGATCTGCCTCCTACACACTGTTAACTACAAACAGCGAGCACCCAGATTGTTTGTGTGTAAAGTGTATTTAAATGCCCTACATTGGCAAACTAACTGTATGGCATGAATAGGCTGAAAAGGAAGAGGGAACCACAAATTTGAAGGGGAAAAAACTGCAGGGGGAGAGGAAACTCTTTAAAAAGAAAGTCATTTTGCTTTGTGTGATTCAAAAGAGGAAGGGGATGATGTGAAATGAGACCTGGAAATTTTCCCAGTTGGTTTGCACTGTGCCATTAACCTGCCTGTACCAAAACCACAATTGTATTTTAACAATTTCTTAACTTTCATTTTGAAATAAAGAGAAGAGATAACTCAATCCCACCTTTCTGCCATCAGGAACAAACTGCAACGGATCATTACTTAGAAGCAATAACTTTTCTACCAAACATGGGCTTTTTGGCCGCCTTGACAGCTCTGTGGCGCACAAGTCAGAAATCCAAAACTCTGGATAAAGATCTTTTCAGCAGGCCTCAAAATCCATGTACATTGAAAAGTCCAGAAGACATTGTCAATAAGGCGTCCCATGGATGGGAAAACCAAATAGTTCCGTTCTCTGAGTCTTTTAAACAATCAGCCCAAGCTGCGGTGTGAATCCTGCTCCCCCGGATGCTCCCTGGACTTTCAGGGCTCTTTAGAGAGACTGGTTTGTTTATAAATTGTGTTTTTAATTTGTAACAATAATAGTAAAAATGCAGATCACCAGGGTTCAGCTCGCATGCAGCTGGGCCAAGTTCCGTGTTGTGGTTACTGGGACTCTGTTTGAAATAGGAGCTAGAAAGTTCCCTTCCAATCTTTTTCCTGTGTTTCTGGCCCCGATTTTCTTTTTTTTTTAAAGATTGTTTTGTTGTATGAATCTTTTCAACCCTGCAGCATTCTGGAAATGAGAAGCTAAATCAGATTTTGTCCCACAAGCCTGGATGCCCAGAAAAGCAGGTGCTATCTGTCCCCACATAAAGAAAGTGGAATCTGTCTGATCTGATCTGGGAACTCTGGTTTATTCCAATTAGTGGACCATTTATTGTTTATATTGTGATAAATGGTTAGCGGCTTCAGTTGCCATCCCCCCCTCTGTGCCAGGCACTGTATATACATAGAACAGAGAAGGTCTCTGACCCCAGAGAGCTTACAAGTTGTTTCTGCCTCCTGCCCCCAAAGTTAAAGCAATTGTCTCTCTTCTGTTTATTTTGCACACAGGCTCCCTGCCCTATATCAGAAAACCCATTCAGGCACTCAGCAAGGATGGGTACAGCGCAGCAGACTCTACACCAAGCCAATCTAAGATCCCATTTAGAGGCAGCAGTGTGGCTGAAGAGAATCACACAGAGCATTGGTTGCTGTCTCCAGCTAACCTGCAGTGGCCAAAAACTGCTGGCATCCTCTCAGTCTCACCAGACAAAAAGAAGAAAGGCAAGACTTCGCTGGAAAACAACACAGGGCTGCGGAAAGAGCCGCACCAGGATGGCAAGGTCCTGGCTTCTGAGAGCCACATGGAGGGACCTGATTCCTTTGACTTCAACCATGCCAACAGAATGCATGCAGATAGGCTTCAGTCCGAGGCAGCAAACAGCATCTCAGCGCACTTCCCTTATAGAGCATTTTCCCATTATAAAGACAGATCCTTGACGTTAGCTGAGATGCATCCTTTCCAAGACACAGGGGCAGCTGAACCAGAAGATCCCAATATGGTTGATCACCTCAACCGACCTGGAAAGATGAATCCCTACAAACAGCATGACCCTCTAAGAAACATCACCAAGCCTGCCTGGGACACCAACCGCCAGTCATCTAGCCTTCTGTACTACTTCAACGTGCTAAAAAAAGGTGAGGGGGTGCCTCCAGAAGAAGGGACTTTGTGTCCTTTCAGGAGAGCAGCGCTACTTATGTTCACTCCTGAATTCCAGTGGGCATGTTGCGTTAATGCTGCACATCCACAACATGTGTGTCTATTGCAGTTCTAGATGCTGACAGCAAAGAGAAGGTGTGCCTGACAGAATGCAGAAGGGAGAGGGATGAAGCAGAGGCTTTCTGTGGGAGTGAGTTTGGTAAGACTTTTGTTCCTATTGCTTATATTCTCTCTTGCAGGTAGGCATAGCAGAGTCACGTATTGGACCATTCTACTACAGGTTGAACCTCTCTAGTCTGGCACCCTCCGGACCTAACTGGTGCTGAACTTCACTGCTTAGTGGGCTCTTAGAAGACATTTTGAGATGAAGTGGGTTTTGCCCATGAAAGGTCATGGTACCTCTACATATTTTGTTAGTCTTTAAGATGCTACTAGACTATTTAGTGTTTTTAAATTTTGGGATAAGTTAGGGCTAAATAACAGCACAGAACACCAAGAGCCAGGACTGGTGTTTGTAAACACATTTTATGGGTCCTCAGGGAACTTGGCCACAACTATGATAAGTGAACAACTGGCTAACTAAACTTATGCCAGCCCATGGATGTTGCCAGTCCAGACAGTGCTGGATTAGAGAGGTTCAACCTATAACACACAAATTTTAATCTTGCTTGTAAAAGTCTTCCCTGGCTTGTTCCATCCTAAGCTAATACCTGGTTTTAAGGTACCCATCACAGCTGCGTCTATGCATAAATAGCATCAATAGTGTTTCACTTTCTAATCCCCTTTCTGTTGGTCTGGCACTGGCCCTCTTGGTGCCTCCAGTCCGTGTGCATGTCACTGTCAGTGCTAAAGCCATCTCAGGAGCTGTCTGTATGATTCTTCATTTCTTATTAACCCACAACTAAGTGAATACCTGTCTCTCTCTCTCCATCTGTAGCAGTATTGCTTAAGTGCCGTGCCATTGCATGATTTACCTACCTCTAAGGAGTTTTGAGCTACCCAGGCATGTTCTCTGCATCCAGGATGCTGCTTTAGCTTTACAGGGCTTCCACCTGCAACAGTCATGCTGCATTAGGTTCTAATGGCCAGATTGCACACCCACAGATGGTAGAAAAAGATAGCATAGATCTGGGTTAATTGCTCTGGAAATTGGAGCACACATTTTTTGAATGGAACTGTCTCTCGTCATCAAAGCAGCAGTGATTAGAGATGGTTTTTCCTCTCAATATTTAAAAGCAGACAGGTAAAATAAATCTTTATTGCCAGTTATTAGGTGTGTCTAGTTCCAGAAAATAAGCATGCTCGGAGCATCTGTTTTGCCTCACTAGAAATTAGCGAGTGTTTTCTACAAATGGAAGCATCCCCTAATATCCTTCTAGTCAAAATCTTAAATCCAGGACCTAATTCCCTGATTAAGGTGTTGTACCCTCTGCATATTTCATCCTTTAATGATTAACAATTTCATTTATTACTTAAATTGTAAAGAGATGCATGCCTCTTAACCCAGCCTGAACAAACATTAATCTGCATGGTCATGGTTCCCCTAGAGTGATCACAAAAGGGGCTTTACTCATGAATTTACATCAAGAGATTAAAGGTCTAGGGACTGCATCAAAGAGAAGTTTTCACTCCATGAAGCAGGTGTGGCCTTGACCTGTGTGTCAGAAGTTTTCTAGTCTTACCTCTCCAGTGACTTTATCACTGTCAGTCTAGAATACGTGCAGGGGATTTTCCAGTCCCTTGGTTAACTCAGCCCAATCCTGAGTCTCTCTTAGGCAGAAGTGGTGTAGCACAGCTCCATGTGGTTTGCTTGATCAGGACTCATGCTACCGTATCAGGCTGTATTGCAAGCACACTTAAATTGGATAGTGTTAGTAATACTGTATAATACTTCAATAAATGTTTCATTTTCTTCTTTTAAATGAATATTCAACCCCACTCTTATCCCCACTGTTTCCAACCTCGCTGTTATCCAACAATACATAAGACTCAACTTTGAAGTATTTTATACACTTTTAAGACTTTTAAATCACTGCCACATTGATTGATTTAGAGCCTCCACATGTATCATGAGTTGAGTATCAGTGTTTCACTAGCAAGTGTAACAAGTGATGATTGTTCCTCTCTCTCTTCTTAAAACAGCAGTGAATGGGATTGTTCACGATGTGGAAACACTAGGGAAAGGAATCCGGCTGGTTACGCTCTTGGTAAATAGCGATGGATTATACAAGATGAGTCGCCTGTATATCGCCCCTGATGGCTTCTTCTTCCGAGTTCACATTCTCATCGTGGATGCTTTAAACTGCAGCAAACCATGTCCAGATTTTAAACTTGGTAATGAATCCCAGCTAAAGTCAGTCTGTTTCTCTTTTAGGTGTTTTGGGATTTCACTTAGCCCAGGTTGAACTGGGGTTCATGGGATCTTTTGGGAAAAAGAAACTGACTCACTTAGGAGCAGGGGAAACAAAGTGTTTTCTTTGTTTTCCCCATATTTACAAAAGAAGCCCAACAGTCTGCAAGGCAGAACGGTTAGCCATTCAATCCCCCTGTTCGATACATTCTGTAGAACATTTATCCTGCTGAAAGCTTTCACCAGCAAGCAGACCTGTCTTCTTTTAGCCAACACCTAAAAGTCAAGGTGCTGGCTGACAGGAGTTTGCATGACCAGTTCCAGTTTTTGACCATTTGTTGGTTTATTAATAATTTGAATTTTGCTACTTCAATTACATTTAGTTTTATCTCAGTTTATTTTAAAAGAAAACATGAACAATCTCCAAAAATCAAACTGGAACAGGCTTTTATCTAAAATGAAACAAGCCAAGGAAATTAAACAAAAATAAGCCAGCACAGTAAGTGATTTTTATCTTGCAGGAAGTAGATACATTGTGATGGGTCAGATCTACCACAAGAGACGGCAGCTGCCTGCACCTCTGCTGCAGTTCCTGCGAGGACGTCTACGGCCAGGAGATGGGCTGCTAAGGAGCAGCAGCAACTATGTAAAAAGATTCAACAGGAAGAGGGATCGAAAAGTACAAGGGGCAGCCCACACCAAGTGTAGATGAGGCTACAGTGCTAACAGCTTTACTGGGGCTTAAGCAGCACTGGCACTTCAGCTACCAGAACAAAACTGGTCTCTACTTGGAGTCTGATCTTCCTTCCATAATAAGGATTCTTTTAGAGTGACTGCAGCTCAGCTCTTGCTTAATTCTGTCTCCAGTAACGATAAGCAGCTGGTGTCTCATATGGCTAATAAAAAAAAGGTTTATTTTAAATGTTTTGATTATATATAGCATGCAAAAAGAAAAAAAAACCACAGTCTAGATATCCAGTCTATTCAATGTCTAACAAACATTAACTGGTTAATGAATTTCCTTTTACATGTGGTTTCAAAATAGTCAGCTATTCTTTTTGTAATACACAATTTAAATCTTCAAGTTTGGGAAAATAAACCTACTGATTATTTTTAGGGCTAAATTCTTTTGTAAGTACCTCTTCCGTACATCAGGAATGACTGAAGATCTGTTGTGTCTCATTGCTTTACTATTCAAAACCATACATTTACTGGTATTAAAGTTCTCAGTGCAATGGAGATTTAAAAAAAGAGCATTCAAACCCTTAATTTTTAACATGTCTCATGATCATTTGTAGCTCAAAGGCTGCACAGCATAAATATGTAGACTTTTCTGAAACAGTATCAAAGGAGTAAAGAACATAATACTGTTCTTTAACATGGAAACTATAGAGACAATATATAATTATACATTCAGATATATAATTATACTACATATATAATCAAACATAAGGGACCAGATTTTTCTTGTAATTTAGAAACATGTTCAAAATATGTATTCCACAGCACATCTTATTTGAGCTTACATGCATGTTTTGTAGGTTTTACAGATTCCAAAACTGGAAGGCACAATTGTGATCATTCAATCTGACTTCCTATATAACACATGCTCTATATAGACCTTTGCAAAAATTAAATAAATATATACTGACAGCTTTTTAAAAAACATTCCATCTTGATTCTAAACTTGTCAAGTGATAGAGAATCCGCCATGACCCTTGGTAAATTGGTCCACTGTTTAATTACACTGTTAAAAATTTACGCTTTATTTCATTAATTGAATACAAATCATGCACTAACAGCCAATTAGTGTGTGTACAGCTACCTATTTGCACATACAAACTGTGGTACCGAGGTATGCAAATCAGTCATCCACTGGCATACACATTTTGCATGCCTAATTACACTCCTAGAGTGGATATTTAACCCTGAAACTATTGTCTTTGGTGTAATTTTTCTATGAAGACAACTGTATGAGGATTGTAGCTGCAAAACAGTAAAGCTTCCTCTTTGGAATCGGTTCTATGTTGGACGTGTGTTTTGTTTTGTTTGTTTGTTTTACTGTTTGAGTCCTAGTGAGACAAATATTTTTGTATATTTAGTTCCTTGTAGGAAATGCTGGTATGAAATATTCCTAAATAGCCCCCTGCGGCTTTCAATTCTTTCAAATCCAGCTTTTGAACCTTTTCATCAGTTTTAACCAGCTCTACGCTGTTGGCAGAAACTTAAGTTCAGGAAAAGATCCAGTTAACATTTTTTAAAAAACAAGTAAAAAAAAAAACAACTTGGCTTAGCTAGTAATAAAAAAGTTATTTTAAAACAGTTTGTGGGACCCTGATTCCCTTACCAGAGGGGAAAAATAGGTGTCTTTTCAATAGCAGTAAAATCTTTTGCTGTTATCAAAATGTGTTCCCAAAGGTGGGCTAGAAGCTTCTCAGCACTGATTTATGAGTCCAAAATTCATATTAAGTCAGTGAAATTTCATTTACAATGGGAATCTCCCATCCTCGGTCCCACCTGTGATGTGTCACTATTACAACAGATTAAATATAGGAGACTGCTTAAAAACATTTCAGAGAAGGAACTCTGGTCAGGATAAGAAGAAACCAAGCAAAGACTAGCACCAACATGGATAACAGAGGACTGGGACTGTGGGCACAGGCAAATCCAATAGAAGCAGCTAGTAGTTTGGTTTTCAGAGTGAACTATAGAAGTTAAAATGAATTCAAACTCCCCCCAGTATATGGGGAGGAAGATACCACACTATAAGTATCTTTTCATTTCTGAGGCAAAGCTACACAAAGATGAACTAAATTTGCCCCTCATATACAAGCAGCCAAACTTGTGTTAGCTTCAAGATGCTGCAGAGCTGGAATGGGGGAAGAAGTCACAGAGGCAAATAATCTTAATTTTTGTATGAATCTGTCCAGCCAGGAGAGCTTTGTAGAATTCAAGTTTGGAACCACTGACTTTTGAATCTGCTGTATATCTACACTGTAAGGCTACGTCTACACTGCTGGCTTCTTGCACAAGAAGCTTTTTGTGGAAGAGCTATTCTGCAAAAACTTATTGTGCAAGAGCGCATCCACACTGCAAAAGCGCATCAAAAAAGCAATGCACTTTTGTGCAAGAGAGCATCCAGACTGCATGGATACACTCTCGAAAGGAAACTGATTGCTATTTACAGAATGGCCACCAGGTACCTGTGCTTTTTTCAATTGCCTCTTTGTGCAAAAAACCTGTTCCCTGTCCCCACACACCTTTTTGCACAGGAGCGCTTGCACAACAAAGGAGTTATTCCTCATAGAAGGAAGAATACCCAACTGGAAAAATCCCTCTGTTCATTTTACTTGCACAAAAACATGTTTGAGATGTGAATGCTCTGCGAGTTTTTGCGAAAAAAAGGCTGTTTTGGGGCAAAAACTCTGTAGTGTAGACTTAGCCTCGGGGTACATCTATACTGCAGGACAAAGTCGAGTTAAGAGATACAACTTCAGCTACGTTAATTGCGTCACTGAAGTCGAAATAGCTTAACTCAGCTTTTGGTGATGTCTACGCAGTAGGAAGTCGAAGGAAAAACAATCTTCCTCCAATTTCCCCCACTCCTCATGAAATGAGGGTTACAAGAGTTGGAGTAAGAAGCCCATTATTTTGAAATAATGGGCTTGTTGTGTAGACTTGAACTGTTATTTTAAAGTAACAAGTTATTTCGAAATAAGTGTGCCGTGTAGACATAGCGTGAGAGTGAAGTACATTTTTTAAAAGGCTGCTGAAGCAAAGGACTATCAGTGAAATGGCACACCTACATCACTATGCATCATGGCAGAGTACACTTAAGGGGCATGTATACTGTACCCATAGCTTGAAATAAGCTACATAATTTGAGCTACAGCTTATTCTGAGTATTTCTAAAGTGTGCTATTCTGAAACGTCCCTTACTCCTCATGGAACAAGGTTTGCAGGAATGCCCAAAGAGCAAGCCCATTATTTCAAAAGCTATTTTGAAATAATGGGTTTGTTTAAAAAGACGTGGAATAGCTATTTTGGGATACTGGAAGTATCCCAAAATAGCGCCGCTGTCTAGATGCACCCTAAGTGATCTAGCTAAAGATGCAAAAGACATTAGAGATCCATTTATTTTCTTTTACCAGAAGACTATTCAGAAACCAAAACAGTAGGCGCAGACAAGCAAGGTGACATTGATAGAGCAGCAAAAGTACCTTCTCAGAATTGTTCTCATGTGATTTATTTCTTGACATGCAATAGGCTTAAAGTACTGACTGCAAACACTGCTACCACTTCTGAAACTATATATTCTTGCTGTACGTCAGCTTTTGTTTGCATTGTCAACAAGGAGAAAAGTGAAGGACCGGCTTATTGGGCTGCTAGCTTTGAGATCCGGAGGAGGTTTATCATGGAATTGAGGTACTCCCAGAGATGATTGCTCCCTGACAACCAGTTGCTTGAATCTACCCAAAAAAGGTCACAGTGCCTTCTTACTACTTTTATTATGCTACTTTTGTTAAGGGAAAGAACAGAGTTGAGCGAGCATGGAGAATGGCACATTTACAATTGAGATGGCAGTTGAAATTTTCCCAAGAAAATTTTAATGAGGGGCTTTAACTTTGGCAGAATCAGACTGTTCCTGGCCCCAATTCAAAGTACTGGAGAAGGGCTACAGGAATGCCTCAATTTTCTTCGTGTTGTCCATTTAGAACCAATGTTTTTGAGTACTGATCTATGATGCCTGGCTTTCCATTTACCCAGATTCAACAATGCACATTTCCCCCACTGCCTTCAGCCATGACACTGAACAGTGATCTGAAGCAGACACCAAGAGTAGTGGGTAAAGGAGGGTAGCTCCGTTGCCCTAGCTCATTTAATCCCTGATGTCTCCAATGAGACAAATAGGGAAATCAATGGTGGTGATGGACAGGAGTTAGAGCAAGACCACCAGCTTAGCCGAAGCCAACTACATTTGACCACCACTAGATGAAACCACTACTCTTGAATAATATTCCATCTGGAAAGTTAAACAGCTAGGGAAATTATTATAGAATCATCGAATACAAGAACTAGAAACAACCACAAGAGGACAGTAAGTCCAGTCCCCTGCTCTCATGACAAGAATAAGCACCATTTAGATCACCCGACAAGTGTTTATCTAATGTGCTCTTAAAAATCTCCAATGATGGAGATTCCACTGCCTCTTTTGGCAATTAATTCCAGTGCTTAACCACCTTGATTAGTAGTTTTTCCTAATGTCCAACCTAAACCTCCCTTGCTGCAATTTAAGCCCATTGCTTGTCATAGCAGCAGCAGCAGCTATACGAAGAATAATTTTTCTCCCTCCTCCTTGTAACAACCTTTTGGGTACTTGAAAGCTATTATATCCCCTCTTAGTCTTCTCTTTTTCAGACTAAACAAACCCAGTACTCTCAGTGTTACCTCATAGGTCATGTTTTCTAGATCTTTAATCTTTTTTTTTTGTGGCTCTTTTCTGGACTTTCCCCAATTTGTCTACATCTTTCCTGAAGCATGGTATCCAGAATACAATACTCCAGTCGAGGCCTAATCAGCACAGAATACAATGGAAGAATTGTTTCTCATGACCTGCTTACACCATTCCTATTAATGTATCCCAGAGTGATTTTTTTTTTTGCAACTTTGTCACACTGTTGACTCATCTATAGCTTGTGGTCCACTATGACTACTAGATCACAATAGCAGCATTTTATTTGGGCCCAACTCTTACTTGGTATACATCTGCTTTTTCATTTGACTACACGAACTATCCCATTACCACGTTACTGAAAGTGGGACAAGCAGCATGATTTTTCCTTTTGCATCACAAAAATCTTACCTTTCTTCAGGAAGAGGTAAAGTGTTATTCAGTGTGCAATATAGTATGTTAAGTAGTAACAGTTCAGTGTGTTTCGTTGTCTAAGACAGGTGCAGGGAACCATGTGTGTGTCAGGGGCCACCCACCCAGAGAAAAATCAGTCAGGGGCCGCCCACAAGTGAGAAGCAAAAACCAAAAACGAATCCTCATTGTTGTGGCTCCTGACTGAGGAGAAAGACAGTCCCCACATTCGCCCCATAAACCAGAGCCTAGAGGGGCCCAGCCTAAAAGATTTTCTGTGCTCCAGCCTCACAGTGAGGTAGCAGGGGGGCTGGAGCACCAAGTGTGGGCTTCCCAATGCTGAGGGGGCAACCATGAGCCTCGGGGGCTGCATCTGGTCCCCTGGCCTGAGGTTCCCCACCCCCTGTCTATGACAAACATTTAACTCTATTATTTTCAAACTTTTTAACTGGTGGCTTTCAAAAATATATGCAGACGTCACATACTGCAGAAACAGGTTTATAGATCATTTGGATTGCTCTCTCAGATTCTGAAGAAGATCGCACTTTTAAAAGCCATACCTGATTTTGTTTTTAAAAGAGACCATTAGTTACAATACTTGTCTTACAAGCTGAAGTGGGGAAATGGCAAAGTAACTCTTCCAAATTGCAATAGATTATTTAATATAGGGAAGGAGGGGAAATAAAAAAAAAGTGAGAATTTCTGTGTGTCTTCCCTAAAGATCAAAACATTTCATACTCTTACATTTGGCAATCCTTAGCCAGTACAAGGCCAGACTACTAAGCATATAGAAAATATATGGTAATGTTCATGTGCAACAGAAAACTAGTCTATAGCACAGCTAGCTTTTCCATACTTTGAGTCAATTTTGCTTTACACAGATTTTAATGATGAAATTATTAAAAATTGTATTTCTCTTACAATTTGTGTGGTGCTGAGACAGCAAACGAACTACATGCATTAGGCTACAAATTTATCTTCATTAAAGGGACACTGTCAAATTTAGGTTGTAAATTAACTGAAGAAGTGCCTCCCCCAATCTTAACAGTATATTCCAACAAGCAGTGAAAAGGCTAGTGCTCTGAGTTAAGCAGGCAGATCTGTGTGCAACAGTACCTCAGCAAGGATGGTAACACATAGATAGAAGTAAACAAATTATAACCGCATCCACTACTAAACAGATTAAAGGTTAGACAACAAAAAGGACAAATCTGGCAGGGATGTTTATTTTTAAACTTGTATGTTATATTACAAACAATCAAGAGCAAAAAGATTTTAAATGTTGGTAGATGACAGTGTCCCTTTAGAATGTATGTGCCAAATTTTATAGGTCTCTTACTTTCGCAGTTAATTTTCTTCTGTTTCTTTTTTCAGCCAATTAACTGATATACTGAGCATGTGAAACACTGCGGTCTCTCCAGTGATTTACACAGCTCCCTACCACATTTTGAGGATTTAAGAAACCTAAACTAAATCCTACACAAGTACATCTATTCAAGTTAGTCTGAGGGAGTCTGATGATAACAAAGGAAAAAATCCTCAACTTGGTTTAATGTGTCACCAAAACCCAAGTTAAAATATACCGTATTTTCCGGCGTATAAGGCTACTGGGCGTATAAGACGACCCCCTAATATTTTAGTTAAAAGATAGGGTTTCGTCTTATACCCCAGCGCCCCTCCGCCTGACGGGCTTTGCTCCCGGTGTCCCTGGTCTGCTGGAGATGGTCCCCAGCAGACCAGGGACACCGGGAGCAAAGCCTCTGTGGACGCCCCGGCAGCGGGACAGCCCCGGCGCGCCTGGGCTGCCCCGGCGCGCCTGGGCTGCCCTGGCGCCGGCTTCCCCCGAGGCTTTGCAAAGCCGCAAAGCTGTATACCCGGCGTATAAGACGACCCCCGATTTTTAGGGAATGTTTTTTAACATCAAAAGTCGTCTTATACGCCGGAATATACGGTAATTCAATATCAGACACTTGAAAATGTACGTGGCAATAATAGAGATATTAAAAGGAAATAAGTTCACTGGAACAAAACAGGTTTTAAGAGTTATGAATTCTCATGCTTTAAGTATGATTTTTGAAATACATGCACAGGAATACTTTATTGCAAGATTTGTTCTCTCTTTTTTAATATATCTTTTTTTAAAAAAAGACAAAACCCACAAAAATATTATAGCTAATAAAGCTAGAAAATATCTCCATTGATTTCCTGGCAACAGAAAAACTGAAAAGATGTCAGATATGAAAATGTACATAAGATATTAACATTTCCCTAGTAACAGAATGATTGTAAGACAAATTCCTAAGAAGATATATAAAATTTATCACTGCCAAGAGCTATAGAATCAACCAGTGTTTCATTAGAAACTCCACCAAATCTGATGTCAAACACATTACTTTATTTGTCTAGGATGAAATGTCCTATTACGTACAAAAAGTACTTTTCAGTTTGCCACAACTGTTAAAAACATAGCAATCTATTGGCTACAGGTAAGAAAGTTCTTTTCGCATTAAGTTTCAAATGACATCATATATATTTATATATGAATAAATAGTACAGAAATACTGTGATGTTGTCAAGAGATGCAAAATATTTTCAGAACTCAAATTGAGAATTTTCCTTCTTGCATCAAACACAATGCATACAATATGTAGCATTTCTTTTAAGAAGTCAAAGGACAACATAACCTAAATGCAACCACTCTTCTCATAATCTTTTAAGAAGCATAAACTGATTTGGTTTTCACATTAAACAATTAATTTTTAGTTTTCACATATAGGTTAAATGACAATATCTGTACAAAAATGTATGGGTTTTATTAGATAAAATTAACCCAGAAGAACCTGTACACCTGAGCATGTAATTGTAAGAAAACTGTGGTCAGTAGCAATGTTTTACTTCTAAGAAATTAACAGGAAAGGTTCTTGCATAGCAGGGTAAGGTTAAACCCAAGGGAAGCTTATCCATAAACCAGATAAATCCCAGATCACTGTAGGACAAAGCTAAATTGTGAATTAGTGCAAAATCTAGCAAAATGGTTGTAGAGCTGCATAAACCAGCTTGGCTGATTTTACTGGAGGCAGTTAATACAACAAAGTCAGTTACATAAGCAATGTGCAAGTGATAGATCAGAGAGAGGAGAAGGAAAAAAAGTCTGCAAGTCACATCTTCCTCTGTTGGCTTCCATTTATCCCTCATGCTAGCTTTCCTTTTATAGGAAGAGACAAAACCACTGAGAATGCCCTTCAGAGAAATAATTACAAACATGTGGTTCATCATTCTTGGATGATATTTTGCCTTCTACTTTCTAATTCAGAAGTGGGCAATGAAATTTCCCAATACTGCCTTTATTATCTGATGCAGCAGTTATGGCACCACAGTAGAATTATTTTTAAAGGGATAGTAGTTGCTTAATGAAAAGAAAGAAACGCTACCCTTTGTAGCATCAAGTCATATTCCCCTTTCTACTTTTCTTACCTTTTCCTCCCCCAACTACACGGGATACTTCCACTTCAGAACAGATTCCCTCCCTCCCTCCCCAAATAAAAACACTTTACAAACATATTAGCGCACATTCAAAGACACCTACATCTGTGGGGAGAAAAATTATCTCCATTTATTTTTTTCATTATACATCCATGTTTTGAATTTTAATACAAAAAGAAAAAAATTAGAATCTGACAAATGTTTACAAACAAGATACCTTCAAATAGATTTTACTCATTTCAGTCTGGTGCAGAGTAAATGACAAACTGTAGTTATATTCAAGGCAACAGAGTCTGTAGTCTGTGACCACTTAGCCCAACCTTTATGCAAGCTTAATTGTTTTTATCTACCATGAATGATAAACTCATTGTTGATTCCCAGTTTTTTTGTGTGTGTGTGCACATGTGTACATAGCAGCTCCTTTCATAGAAAGAAAAGACATCTAGAGGTCTTCTTGTACTTTTACCTACAGGAATCATGTTAAGATACAGAATGGATTACATGTAACCGGGGCCAGATTTTATAAGAAAAAATAATTAGCTGACAAATGAGGGCAGCAATAAAAAAGCGTCTTTTTTGCAACAATAAATAAATACAGTCAAAGTTTTCTGTGTGGACTTTAAACCAGCTTCTTCACTGAAGAACAGACGTGGCATTTCCATGGAGTTAAACTTGACCCCATTTACTGTATCTTTTTTCTTGCTTGCTCGCTCTCTCTCCAACAAAACAAAGTTTTCTCACTTCTGCCACAATAGTACAACAATTTGATCTTGACAAGAAAGTGGTGCTGCTGATTTTTATTCCTTTGTCCTTTGGACAAAATAAGCCAAGAATATAATTTGACTGCTGTGACCAATAAAAACACAGTTTACATCAAGTCTTGTCAGGATAACCTGACTAAAAACCATCTGGCTTCTTAATTAAAAATTTTCAGACAACCAGATTCTTGCTGTGTTAGGTTAACACGCTGAACTCTAAGAAGCTGTAGACTGCAGTTTGTTGTTATGAGACCTGCAGAATACAGAAAAAAGTGAACAATTAAGCACCCTTCATTTTTGAGAACGCTGTTTCTTTAAGAGGATGCCGAGGGTCAATCAATGGGAGGGGAATGCAGCCATGTTGTGTCTGTTCATCTTTTGCAAACAAACACCATTTAAAACAAGCAGTTCTGAGCTTTACAGAAGTTTTCAGCTACAGTATTAAAAATTCCACGGTGTACAAAACATGATGCTTCAACTAACCTACCCAAAAATGCCCAAAATAAAGTTTTACTAATCAAGACACACAACAGTATTCTGTAATAGGGAAAGCATAAAGACAATTCATAAGTTATATTTCACATATTTTACCAAAAGTATTATCTAAGGTACATTGATTTGGGAAATCTTTGGATAAATGTTTAAATGTAAAACATCTGGATAGTAAAAGAAATTAATACATTTTTGCTAATCAGAGTTCAGCGAATCCCCTTTCTAAACTTCAGTTTTATTGGTGACTTCAAATTAATTAAAATACATAGTTTCCAAAACTCAATTATTTGACTTTGTTTAAATACAGAACTGACAGTTTCTTAATACATTTTTATTTACCAACATGGCCGCTGGCAAATATTGGTTTTGCATTTTAAAAAGAACATTTAATATTTGGACATTGATCTGGATTTTTAAGGCAGTTTAATGTCATAGTACTGTACAATAAAAGAAAGAGTGACCCCAACATCCAGTTCTGATTCCAGTTAAAAAGGTCAGACTAAAGATATCACAATCTGCAAGAAAAGAAAGAACATGGATGATGTAAATGAAGAAGCACAAAAATAAGATGCAGCAATGAAAATTAGTGTGCAAACAATGAATATTGGATAACCAAATATGACAGGATGAAAGAAGCATGAGCAAGTAACGGCCTGATAAAAGCAAGTATCAAGGAATTAAATTAAGAGTGTAAACACATGATTGCTTCAGCTGGCCACATCTGCACATCCCCTCAGACCTGCCTTTTTACCATTTGGAAAATTCGCAACTTCCACAAAGATGGATGCAACTTCTGATAGAGTTAGTCTACAATGCAATTTCTAACAGAGTTAATTGCAAATAGATTTTAATCCTGAACTGATCCAAGTCTATCAGAATTCAGATGTAATGGTCATGTTGAGGAATGTACCAGCAGAATGTTCATAAACAGAATTCTGATTAAACTTTAATGAAATTCAGCTTTAAGTCTTTGTGGTTTATTTCTGGATTACAAATATGCAATGATACACTAGCATTAAAGGGTAAACTCATGTGAACCTGAACTATATCAGTA
Source organism: Pelodiscus sinensis (assembly GCF_052426305.1). NCBI lineage: Eukaryota > Metazoa > Chordata > Testudines > Trionychidae > Pelodiscus > Pelodiscus sinensis. Next base: position 9,847,299 of record NC_143071.1, on the reverse strand, counting down.
CTACCACACTTACAACTCCAATGGCTTCATATAAGTACAAGGTCCTATGCATTATACATAAAGGCATGTGGATTATAACCTGAAATGGAGCTGGCAAGCCATATAGTTCATGTTAAGTAAAGTGCATGTTATTTTTTGTAACAAGGTTCCCAGAGGGAATATACTCTACTAATCTTTTCCTGAAGAAAAGTTGCTTAAAGCTAAGTTTGAGTTTTATTTTTTAAACTATTAATCTCAGTGTTCATGTTTTATATTTCAATTGCACACTGAATTGCTTACAATGAGGGCAAACAGGGTATCTAAATAATACAAAGAAACAGGAAAAGATGGATGTTTACTAGGTCAGGGCAAGGAACTGTTTATTTTTGCATACATTTGCATTTTCCTTAGATTGTAAGCTCTTTGGAGTAAGGAGCATCTTTCCTTCAATGTTTAGACATGACCTGACTCTAGTACCATAGTAAGTAGCTAATAACATAAATTTACAACAAAAGCTGGTCCTCTTGATTTGGTTTTCACAGTACTGTTCAATTTCTTTCTAATAATAATATATATTGATACATAATTAATATTTTAAAACAAAAATTATAAAAATACTGAAGTGGGATAGATTCAGGGCCTAAGTTTGACAAAAATCCAAAGCTGGAATGTATTGACTTTAGAGTCTTCTCTTAAAAAAAAAAAAAAAAAATCTAGCTATAGTGGCAACATGTGGGAAGAGGCAGACCTTTAGATGAGAGCAGTAAGAAAAGCTTAGGGTAGTAGAAAGATTTTCTAAAACAAAGGTAGGTTACAGGGAAACAGAGATTATCAATATGGGGAACACTTTGCCTTACCTGCTTGCCTTGAATCCTTTTAGCTTCTGTACAAAGAAAGATTCAAGAACCTCTGCACATTGGTAAAAAGGGGAGTCACTTGGATTGTAGTAACGACAGTTATCAAAAATTTTGGTCATATCTGCCACAAACTCGGTCACCTTTTTGTAGTAACGTTTCAGTATTCTCTCTTCCATGGTAGCAAGGTCTAAAAAGAAAAAAAGAAAAAAAAAACACACACACACACACCAATGCATACCTGTTATCTAAAATGAAACATCTTTAGTCTTCCAGAAAGAAGTTCATTTGTATTGTCATTCATTATAACAAAAGCACAACTGGCCTGGCTACATTTTCTGCTATGTTGCTTGTGACATCATGCCAGCCGAAGAGGGTCTCATTTAGAATGTGTTTCCTCCCACATGAATTTGTGTGTAATTTACACATTTTAGTTACAGCAACTCAAGTGTTTGGACCAGGCTCCTGCATTAGGAAGGCAGGATAAGGGATCTCCCAAAGGCGGGAGGGGGGTAGACCCTGGAGTGGCCCAGGGCAGTGCCTCTCAGCCCCTAGGGGTACTCAAGAGAAGTCGGGGGGTAGATCAACACAACTGAAATTTGGAGAAAACTTAATTTTTGTTTTAAGTTTTACAGTATTTGTATTATTGGGAGAGTGACACACAGCAAGTTCAGGATGGGGGAATGAAAGAATGCAAGGAACTCCTGGTGTGTGCAATACGATCATTTTACATAAGTTACAAAGTGTGTGACTCCCTAGTTAAAAATGAAGGGAAAAGAATTGAAAAGCAAACAAAATGGTATATAAATTTCAACTAAATAAGCATCCCTCTTAACTTGGCTGAGAAAAAGAACAAAGGATTCACCTGCCTCAAAAAAATTCCTTCTAAGTGCTTATTTTGTAATCCCACCACCAAGTGTCAAAACATTTGTGAACATGGACATACTTTGATGTAGATTACCCATCCGTAACAGGTGGTCTTCTTTCCAGTGACAGGGAGAATGTGCTAAGTGTAACCTGATATACTGCAAATTCAATTATATTATCACTTGGTCTAAGTCACTTTAACCCACAACAGAAAAATAGTGTTTTGTAAAACATATAGCCAGCTCTTTTCTATGAACTTTGAAGAAATTCATGTGACCAAATTCCAATTTTTTCCCCACATAACAGAATTAACATCCTTATTTTTGTGGAAAGTACAAAGAGGTCAAGTTTTGTGTGACCACCCAGAAGTCAAACGTCAGCAGCAAGCATTCTGACTGCTAGAACTATGAAGGGGCACTGGTTCAATAGGGACTTTGTAGGAAGAGGGGCACAAAAATGTGCAACATTTCTTGCAGCAGCTGGGTTTTCCTTAGAGGTCTTACATCCAAGTCCTGATGCAGTCCACCACTGCTTTGCCCTTGAGACTGAGTAAAATGACAGCTGCCGCAGTATGACCGCAGATTATTATATAGCTACAGTATCTTCCTGAAAAGGATTTTCTTCCTTTTCAAGGACCCTTTCAGTATAGTCCAGTGGTCACCAACCAGTGGATCAGGATCTACTGGTAGATTCTGGAGCCTCTGACAGGTGATCCTGACTGGTTTTGCCAAGAGGCTTTCAAATGCCGACTCTTCAGTTGCCGCTCTCCTCCCCTCCCCCCCCCCCACACACTGCTGCGGTATCTCCTGCCCTTTGCCTTGGAAGCTGCCCCCTCCGCCCACAGGACCCTCCTGCTTGCTGTGCAGAACAGAGAAAGGAGAGAAGGGTGCTGATGTCAGTGTGCCCACCCTGTATTCTGTCTCCACAGAAAGGATGGGAGTGGGGCACAACAGGGCTTGGGATGGAGGGAGTTTGCTGGCTGCTTTTGAGAGTGGTGCAGGGCCTTAGCCCCATTGCATCGCCACCTACGAGCCATCTGAGATAAGCCCTATCCAGCTGGCGACAGCTGCAAACCCCTGCCCCAGTAATGAACCCCCTCTCACGCTCCAAACCCCTGCCCTAGTTCTGAGCCCCTTGGACCCAAACTCCCTCACAGAGCCTGCACCCCCTCCTGCAACCCAACTGTCTGCCCCCAGAGCCCCACTACCACTCCAAATCTCTTAGCCCAAGACCAGAGCCTGTGTCCCAACCCTCTGCCCTTGCCTGGTGAGGAAGGGAAAATGGGGGAAATAGGGAAGACAGTGAGCAGGGGCAGGGCCTCAGAGAAGGAAGTGGGGGGAAAAGGTATTTGGATCGGAAGTAGGTCTTGGATTGCACTTAAATTCAGAAAGTGATTATTGTGTTTAAAAAGGTTGGAGACCACTGGTCTAATCAAAGATAATAAAGATTGCTTTGCATCTTTCCATCCTATTTACATAAGTTATTAATGCAACTACATCATCAATTCACTAAAAACTTTTTCCTCAACAATCACTAGAGCACATACTTCTCTCACTTGGGGGGGTGGAAAGTATAAGGTATAGTGGTATAACTCACTCAGTTTGAAAGTTAATACAGAAGAACAGAAAAGCTCAGAAAAAATACTTTTGTAAGTCTGATAAACCAATTGGAACTTCATTTTGTATATTAGGAAAGATGGACTTATGAGCATAACTGAAAGCCAAAGTATAGGTTTCCATTTTAGTTCTGTGTCAGACTTGTGCGCCAATAGGCAAGTCACCATCTCGGTCTTCTTTTACCCACATTCATAATGAGAGTATATGGATAAAGCACCAAAGATCCAGGGATGAAGCCATTCAATATATGCACATTTTTAATCCATATTAATTAATAATCAACATGCAGCCAATTATACTACTAACTGGAAATCCACTTACCCATAGGCTCTTTGATAACACCATAATAATCTGGTGCATCATTCGGATCTACTGGTTCTAGGAACGGCCATGCCATTTTGTGAGCCTATCAAGAAAATGAGGCATGATCAGTTTCAGAAGTAAATATTACAAACATGTTCAAATTAAGTAGGGTTTGATGACTACTTAGCTAATTATATATTGTTAGAATTTTGCACTTGATTTTAATTTCAGCAACAATTAAAGTGTTATTTGCTGATCTCTCTAGTTCAAGCAGATGATTACACTTTTTAGAATACAATCTGGCATGATGAGCAGCTTGTCCTCACAAGGAGAGGCATACTAGAATTGAGACACTGCATACAGCCAACTTCACCCAATATTCCTGACGAAGCTTACTTTCAATTCAATGGAAGCCGAAGGGACTGCATACCTCACAAAGCTGGGCCATTAGTGTTTTTCACTTTTATTAAATCTACAAGTAACTTGTTGCCATAAATGCCCATTAAAACCTCTCAAATAAAAGAACCAATATTTTGATGGACATTAAATAAGGCACGAACCTGGTCTTCTTTTAATACATGGGATTACTTCTAGCTGATTGCAATTTAAACATTCCTTTGCAGACATGTGGGATGTTATTTACACTAGCAAATGTGTTATAACTGGACCAAAACTTTTCATTTTCTGAAACAAATCTTCTGGAGGTGATCTTGTGCTAAATATTTTTTTCATCTTTAAAAAAAGTCAGCCTTGAAATTTAGCAGAAGTGTATATAATTTCAAACTGGTAATCATACAGACTAAGCAGTGAACACAATTTAGGTTGAAAACTTCCATTTCCTACCCAAAACTCAACTCTGTGCTCCATATTCTGACGAAATCTTCTTCCTTCATGCTCAACAAAGATAATCATTTATAAAAACATAAAACAGAATACACTCCAGACCTTGGGAGCAGTGATTTACTTTCAGGCCACTATCAATGTTACTCAATGTGACAATGATACTAGAGAAGATTGTGGCCAACACACTGTCACCTCTCACAGAAAAGGAATCTTCTTGTATCTCTTAAAATCATGATCTCTAACAAATCGGAGAAGTGGAGATCCAACATTATTCCCCCCAAAAAACACCTCTTGGATGAACTTCTACCATACCTGTACTTTCCACTACCACAGTATGGTTTATCCTCACCTGCAAGGAACGTAGTACTCTTCGTAATCCCTCATAATCTTTATCAGTCAGTGGACTGAGTACTGTCATGGCATCTTCTGTAGACTGACACTGTGGACAGACATACTCATCAATGAGATCTGCCTCACTTTGCAAAATACCAACACAGCGCCCATGATACCAGTTCTGACATCTGTCACAGCCAATATAAAATCTGCAAGATTTGAAAGAAAAATCAGTAACATTATCCTTTTCATTTAAAACAGAAGATATAAAAAAAAAAAACTCATTGTTAATAATTTTTACTCTGTTCTGCATGATGTAAAAATTTTATATTTAAAAGAGACATTTCAGCTTTACATATGCTAATTTAAACCATCCATGCTAATTTAACATTTACAAACAATAACTAAATTACCTGAAAGTTTTATTTCATAATCATTAATAGTGCCTAAAATTAGAGAATTAATTTCAAGGAAACAAGGTTTTGAAAGTTCGTTATCAGTTTAAAAGTTGAAAGTACCAGTGTGATGCCAGAAATTTCATTCGACCAATGATTCAAGGAACATTTTATACATGTAAACAAGACTACTTTCAAGGATTTCAATTTCACCCTATTCAAACAGTTTTCATACGAAAGCCAAAGTCTTGTTGTTGAATATAAAAGGGGTATTCAGGGGACAAAAAGCCTTATAAAAGTAAAGATACCACCCAAATACCCCATACTCAAAGTGAATTTTCTATCTAATCTAAATCAAACATGAAACTAATTTCAAGCACACAAGTCCCAACTAATACTCAATTTTGTTTTAACCTTTCCAGCTATTCCTTGTTAAAATTAATCCCAATTTAAAATTCGTTTTATTTAAATAACATTGAGGCCACCTTGAGGACTCCACTTTTCCTATATATCCAAAATATTCACTTGAAAGCAACATTTGGGAAAGAGAAATATTGAAAAGGAATTTGTAATACCATACAATATATGCAGATTTTTTTTCTTTTTAAGGAACACGTAACCAAAGTCAGAGCAGTTTGCTACCTAAATATTAAATAAGAGGTTCTTATCAGAACTCACTGTGACTCATCATAAGGTGTTCTGCAGATACAGTACAATTCCTCACTGCTGCCCTCTTGTGCCCGTTTACAATCATTACAGATGTACACATCCATTTTCTTAGCCTCCTTTTCTGTGATGCCAACACATTCTCCATGATACCAGTTAGTACAAAGATCACAGCCAATATAGAACCTAAAAGTGTTCACAATGAAAATGACAATGTAATTGTCATTTCAAATGGCATGGCACTTTCCCCTGCATTTCTGTTTCTGACACTTTCTTGCTTGCCTACTTTCTGCAATTTTTCTGACTCAGTTTCCCTGTCCTCTACCACTGTATCCTTGCAAAGCCTACCTCTGACACCGCAGCTGCACTGTAAATAAGGTCACTAGCATCAATCTGGATATAGACAGTTTAGTAAATGTGGGTCAACCAATATCAACAAGTTTTTGAAAAAACTGGACTGAAAATGTGTATCTCCTATATGAATGCATATGTGAAAAACTGTAAAAGGCACAAAAAGACAAGGCCAAAGAAAAAGATTTACATTTTCAAAACTATAGTTCAGAAGCCAGTTAAATTTCAAGGCAATTTCTTGAGATTTGAAAATGTAGCTCTCAGTTAATTTAAAAAACAAAGCAAAGCACAAACACCAACTAGAAGTTACAAGTACACTACAAGGAACATGCATTCCAGCCATGTGTAGAATATATATTGGTATAACATGATGTAAAGGAAAACTGTAAAAACATATTCTGTAATTTTAAAATTTCTATGTGGGATCCTGAAAACAGAGCAATTCAACTAGTCAGAATTACAACAGTTTTACTATAATTGGAACACAGACCATTCTTTGGAGAATATGTCTATTCTCAAACAACACTATGTGACAGAATCAGATATGGCATGATTGAAGTGAAGGAGAACAGGGTAAGGTACAAAAACAACTTAATTCCATACAGAATCATGTGAATAATGGACCTTGCACAGAATGGTGTGATAAAACTTGTAAATTAATATGCAAGGATGTTTGACAGTATGTGGGGTATGGAAGCCCCAAATGTACGTGACTAGCAGAATCAATCATGGGGATAAGAAGTTAAGCACCCAGTCTACCTCTCTCTGAGCAAAAGTTAGCTGACTCCAGACTCTCAGGATTCCTAGAATTTAATGAACACCTTGCCATTTATCACCTGTTATTTATTACATGATGATACCAATTTCTACTAACCTATAGAACCAATAACTGGGCAGGCATGAAGAGGAGGACCTGGCTATACTAGGATGGCTACCAATACATGTCACACCAAACGAACATTTCCAATTTCTACCAAACTTTTGCAGTCCGTCTTGGAATGTGTACCTAAATTTATCATCACATCACACCTCAGCTACACCATTTTTATTCATTTAAGGAATGATTCCCTTCTAATGGGTGCCTCTCTCGGGACCCCAACATCTGTCACATCCAACGTATCTTTTCCATGGCTTCTTATTTCTGATCAGTCAAATCTCAACAATCTTCCTGCAAAGAAGGGCTAGATGTAATTCTCTTTACAGAGAGTCACCACCAATTGAATCTAACATAAGATGTTTCACCTGCTTATATGATAAGTGCAGACAGCACCATCTCCACAGTGCTGCCAGCTCCTGCTGGCCTGGAGGCAAATTCAGGTCCAGAACTTTGATTCTTTGCCTCAAGTTGTTGTATTTCTAAATTGCCCACTTGCTGGTTAAATCTTAGACTGATACCCTGACAAATCCATAACCTGTATCTGGAATACAGTATGAGTGAATCCCTAACATGCGTCAATGTCACTAATGTACAAATAAACATGAAAGGCCTACAGTAAAATAACAAATGACTTAAGCAAAGAATGATCTTAGTAAATCTAGTGCATAATGACAAATTTATTGGGTACCTAATATTGCAGGTTTCCTCTTAGGAGCAGTTCAGGCTACAAGACTGAAAGCCGCACTTCCATCCTGCCTGAACTGCAAATGAGGCACCGGCACAAAAAAATCTAATACCAACATACATTTATTAAAAAACACACTAAATGACTTAAGAAAACAATGTTTTCAAAAGTAACTAACTTCTTCACAATCAAGTGGTGAAATAAGTGCTACATAGTCCTGTATGTGGTGAAATAAGTAAGCTCAACAGCACAGCCAACATATATTTAAAACCTGTGAGATTCAGAATTTATGAACGGGGAAGTTGAACTGGATTATACCCATAAACATATTTTAGCAGTGTATCTACACAGTAGTGTTATTTCGGAATAACTGACATTATTCTAAAACAACATAGTCGTGTCTACACAACAAGCAGTTATTTCGACAATGTCAAAATAATGTCGAGCTGGAGGACTTCTTACTCTGACTCCTGTAACCCTCATTTTACGAGGAGTAAGGGAAGCTGGAGGAAGAGTGCTTTACCTTGGACTTCCTGCTGCGTAGAGAGCGCCAAAAGCTGAAATAAGCTATTTCGACTTAAACTATGCAACTGACATATGTCAAGTTGCATAGTTTATTTGGGCTTTAGCCCTGCTGTGTAGACATAGCCTATATTATTAACATTCCATTTTTGTGAAATCTTATTTCCTGTGCTTAAATAAATGTCATGTCTGTCCGCTATGCTAGAATGTTCTGTCATCGTGCATTATTTATGGCCCAATCCAATGCCCACTGAAGTCAATGGACATACTATTGACTTGAAGAGGCCTCAGATCAAATACACGAATGTATTTAATTTACGTTATTTTTGTGATAAAAGCTTCCACCGCTTATAAGAGCCTGAACAAGTATGACTGGTCTATGCTCAATACATTGTAACAAAACGAGGACAGGGCATCCTACTAAGTCTATTGAAACAAAAAACAGGACTATGTAGCACTTTAAAGACTAACAAGATGGTTTATTAGGTGATGAGCTTTCGTGGGCCAGACCCACTTCCTCAGCTCAAATTGTCAAAGAAATTTCCACAATTTCATCTGAGGAAGTGGGTCTGGCCCACAAAAGCTCATCACCTAATAAACCATCTTGTTAGTCTTTAAAGTGCTACATAGTCCTGTTTTTCTATTTCAGCTAGATCAGACTAACATGGCTACATATCTATTACTATTCTACTAAGTATATTGTGTGACAAAAATCCAAATACACCACTCATTCTCCCTCCCCCTCGCTGCCTCCCATTTAAAGTAGTATCTTACAACTAGTGGCAGCCTGGAAGTTGAAGTACTCTACACCAAGAATGAGTGTTGCACAAGAAAGCAGTCAGCATCCCAACACTGGCATGATGGCATAGTGACTGGAGTTATATATATACACCTAAGAGACAGAAATGAACCCCCTCTGCTGTAAGTTCGAGGGACCACTACTGGAGTGGTAGGACAGTTCAGTCTCTATGACCCATTTCAGTTCTTGGTATTTCCACTGAAACCCCAACAAAAAAGCTAACTATAGCCGCTCCCCGAGTTGCGAATGGTTGAGTTAGGACCGTTTGCACTTACGACCAAAGCTCCCATGGAGCGGTCGTAAAGGTGGTCCGAGTTACGAAAGCAACCCACGCTTACAAACAACGCGGTCGCGTGTAACTCAATGGGGTCCAAGATACGAACGGATGGAGTTACGGCCAAGTGTTTGGTCCGTAACTCGGAGAGAGGCTGTACTGCTTTTGGAGTGAGTGGGTTTTTGGCAAATGGACAACCTGAAACTGTACAATGCCATTTGATTGCTCAGATGCCACCACACAGCTATCAGACAATAACTTTCGATCATTAGTGACTTGAGCAGAATTAAGAGGCAGTAAACTAGAAGGATAAGGCTCAATTTCCCATTTTACTTTTCAATGGGAAATGCATCATTCTTCTTTTTCTCCTCAGTTAGTTTCTAAGCCATTTTTGGATAACTGACATTTTCATTTGTGAAATGCTTAAAACTTCCAAAATATTCTAGAATCTGGTAGAAAAGTATGGTTTTTTTAGTTTTTGGTTTTTTTTGCGCTAGGTTAAGAGTCGGGTGGGGAGTGGATAGGTAATCCATTCAGAAATTAAAAAATAAAATACATCTGGAAACTAGGGATGTAAAATCCCAGTTAATCAGTTAACGCGCTAACTCCTGCTCCCAATACTGTGTTGGGGCTGGGCCCCCCACAGATAGAGGCTGCTCTGAATGCTGGAGCAGCCCCTGCCTGCAGGGTGCCTGGGCCTACCATGGACAGGGGCTGTTCCAGATGTCAATACAGCCCATATGCGATAGGACGCCTGTGGGGCTGGAGCAGCCCCTGCCCACCGCAGGCAGGAAGCTGCTCCAGCACCCACTAGTTAGCAGATAACCTTTCACATCCCTACTGGAAACCACTTTGAAATTTGAAACAGTGTCCAAAATTAACTGCAGCCTAATTGGTTAAAACCTCAATCTCATCTCATTGGACAAAGTGGGTTTTGCCCACAAAAGCACACCAGTATATGTATTTATTAGTCTCTAAGGTGTAACAGGACTATTTTTTGTTTTTAAAATTACAGACTAACATGGCTACCCCCTCTGAGCCCAATAGATTAGTATCACTTGTTAACTACTGAATTCCAGAAAAATCTTATTTATGGGGAAGATAGTACCAAACCTACCACTAGAGTACATCAACCATCTGTTCACAAGGACTGCAAGTATATAATTATTTGCTTCCAAAGCAGAGGCAAAAAGGCAAAACAAAGAACAGAGCGAAATAAAGAGTATGTGCATGTGAGACAGAAAGACCATACAATGGAAACATGCAAACAGGTAAAAACATAACTCATAAGAATTACTAGATTTGTAATTGCTAGTGTAATCCAGACACTGCTTATTCTTTTAAACAGTACATGCTCACTGCAACACCGCCTAATTTTCTACCCCCATCTCTAATAACTTTCTCAGACTACTAGCTAAAAGCTAAAGCTGAACCAAGCAATGCACAAGACTAGCATGCTGCATTCTCCACTCACTTTGACTCATCATAAGGTGTTTTACAGATGCAATAAAGCTTTGTGTCCTTCTTCGTCTCCTTTGAGGTAGTAGAAATCATTTTCTTTTTCTTGGACTTGGAAGAATCTCTCTCCTCCTCTCGTTTTCTCTTCTGGGAAGATATTGGCACTGGGACGGTGGTGGCAGATGTGACACTGGTTGCATGTTGTGCTGGTGGTGGTGGTGGTGGAGGAGGGGGAGGTGGAGTTGCTGCGGCGGCGGCAGCTGCAGCAGCAGCAGCGGCAGCAGCTGCCTGTGCTTTTTCTTTTTCTCTCTTAATTTTAGTCAAGTCCTTCTTTAGCTCTTCCTGAAGCACATTAAATAAAAAGGCAAAAAAGAAAAAAAAAGGACATTTCATGAGGACAGAGGAATGCAATCAGAATCCAGACTCAAATCTTGTTCAGTTTAAAATAATTTAAATAATTTACCCATTCAGGTACAAGATTATTTTAAGTCAGCCCCTGGGCTGCTTTAAGTCTGATAATAAGTAACCCTATGTCTAGTCCTCGGGGATGGGGGGGGGGGAGGGAGGGAAGGAATTTCAAAGATCTGTTAAGAACATGGAGGACACATGCCTGCTAATCAGGCATAAAAACTGAATTAAGGATCGAGCCAGTCTTTACAGTCAAAAGTACAAAGATCTGGAAAACTGTTAGCAATAAGGAACAAAATTTAATAGGATTCTTATAGGATCCATACCATTCAAAATTGAAACAACATCCACAGAATCTTTAACATATTCATGGAGTCCCACACAGGTAACTCCGCATTGTCTTGTGGGAAACCTGGTCAATTTCTAGTCCTGTTCAGTTTCTATTTGTCACTCCTTAAGCATGTAAAATGTGTTTAGGGATAGTTAACAACAGACCCTCTGTCAAAATAAACTAGTGTCACTGATACCAAAGGCAATTCCCCCATCCAGGGGTGTAAGTGCCAGGATACAAAGTGTTGGGTGTGGGACATACAGAAACAATATTTCACCACAATGACACCATTAGATTTCTCATTCCTGGTTTTCACTCCTAATGGGAGAGTGGGTAAATCCCACAGCTAGTAAAGAATTCTGATCTAAGGGCATAGCACCAGGTTTAAGTGCTGTCCTCTGGACATTGCAGCTCCTTCTCAACCATGATTGGTGAAGGGGCTCCCTCTTGGTACGTCTTTAGATCACTTCAGTTTTCCCATATAATCACTACATATTCTTTACTTGGCATTTCTACCTTGAAATTGGTCCAGTCGCTTCCATAAATTGTGAGATGTTTGCCTTAAGTACTCTGATACATTTGTGTTGTAATTTGATGTTTGTTTCTTGGAAATATGATGTCCTTACAAGGAGAAAATGTCTCAGAAATAAAGTATAGGGCCAGCTCTAGGCTTTGTGAGGCCCCTCACAAAAACAGCTTCACTTCCACTTCATTGGTGTAACCTCACTGGTGGAAAAAACCTCAAAAGGAGTGGAATCAAATGGACCATATTTCCCTTTAAGGCAGGGGAAGGAGCAAAACATTAAGGTAGAGAGCTTTCTAACCACCTTTGTATAACTTTTTCAGTGACACAAAACTTCAGGATTCAACCCTTTAACTTTAATAGGACAGAAATTGTTTTAAGAAACCATAAGAGATATCAGCATAAATTAAATAAATGCTAGATGCAATAAAGTCAAATGAAATGAGAGTTCTGCAGGGATACAAATTGCAACAAAAGAATTTCACCCTACATGCTTCCTTAAGGACTCAAAGAAACAAGCCCATTAATATAAAAATTCCCTCATTGAGAAGAACTGCTCTTACCTGCACTTCGATTTGCAGATCTTTGTCCAGAAGTGCTCTTTTTTTCAGTATTTCAGCTTTAAGCTGTTCTTTATGTTTGAAAAGCAGAGCTGAGAGCTTGGTAGCATTCTGTTTACTACGCTTCTGTTCCACACTCTCTTCTCGTTTCCGTTTCTTAGCTGCCTGTTTTTCTTCTTTATCGATCTTATCCAAAATATACTTCATCACCTGATTACATACTATCATTCTAAGGAAGGAATGCAGAGAAGCACGTTGTGCCATGTTGTCTAATAAATCACAACACTGAAGTTAATTTTTATTTAAAGCCTATACAAATCACAAGCTGTATTATTATTTCTGATGGTTAAATAATAGATTTAGCTACAACAGCAGCACTTGCTTGACCGATATTCTTGGAGACCATTTCAACCAAGTCACGTTATATATTAGACCATTGGTCTGGGATGCAGGAGACCCAGATTTAAGTTCCTACTCTGCCTGATGACGAAAAGAAGGAATGGCTGTTGTGTGTCAAAAGTGGCCAGTAAACCCCACAAATTCCTACTTAAAAAAAGTTCCTTTGGAGCTCCAAACTGAACATTTTGACTCAATTCTATTTCTGCAACAACAGTTGAGGTTTTGTGTTTCTTCCATGGTAGAAAACAGGATTGTTCTCCTTCTGATAACTCTGAATATTACTAAACTTTGGTGCTCCAGCAAAAGAAAGCACAAAAGGATCATTTTGTCTATCAGTAAAAATCACTAGACCAGTAGACCTAAGCTGCTTCAATATGAACCACCCTCTTATGATAGATTGTTGGATGCAAGCCTCTATCCAACATGCCCTCCTATATGCTCCAGTATAGCTGTGACTGTCTTTTCCTGGCCATTGCCTGTACTTTTTTGCATAGTTGTATTTTTTGCTTTGTACTTTTCATTCCTTTTGAAGTTTTTGTTCCTCCCCTTCCCTTTTCACCAGAAGACTAAATATTGCTTGGCCTGGGGGCAATCAAATAAACAGGCAACACACCTGCAGCTAAGCAGAATGCAGCAGAAATAGAGATGAAAAGATAGGAAAAGTGGCTTCTGTTGAGCATGCAGACTTGTACGGGGAAGCTGCTCCTATGTACTCATGACAGGGCTGCCGGAGAAATAGGAATGGAAAATCAAGTGGTTTCAGAAAGCCACTTACTTTATTGAGTCTCATAGGAGTACACTGGTTGGTTGGTAGGGCCATATGACAATCATGCTGTTTTGTCCCACATCTAACATGGCCTAATCTGCGTTTCACTGTTAAAGACTACACTGCTTGGTAGGAAAAGACTCATTGGGAAGGAAAGATGACCAGTTCTGTTTGTGGCACAGTCAACCACCATTACAAACATTTGTTGTTGTTTTTTTAAATTTGAACATTTGCAAATGTGAAAAGAGTGGTCTGGGTCAACAAACTTTTAAGCTTTGATTTGTCAACTTGTCACTATGTGTTCACTATTAGTTTCGCACACTATGAGGGGAAATCTAAGTTGCATAATTTTGTTCTTGTACCTGATTTGGGGATGCAAACATTATAAAACAGGAATTCCTTCTCCTGATCACAGCATTATTTTGATAAATAACACCAACAGTTCAAATATACATTGCCAGAACAAGGGATGAAATTGCCACCAATGAATGGAGTGACAGTATCTTCCGGTCTACAGGTCTACATCCTTAACCATATGAAAAAAATGAAGCTGCATATGGCACCTGAAAATATGGCACACCTGGGTTTTAATGTCTAACCACACACCTGCCTCTTTCTATCCCTTTTCTATGTCTTTGCTTCCTCCGGAGAGGATCTAGTTAACTTAAAAGTGAAAAAGCCTGCTAGACCTATTTAGCAGAACACTGAATTTGTGAAAGACCCATTCAAGTGGTAATGAAGTCATTTAACAGGCATTTGCCAACTCCAAGTATATGCTGTCAGTTTCTGAATTTACAGTGTGAGTCTACAGGACTTTAGTTTAAAATCTGATCTAAAATATTTCATTAGTGTGTTGCTGAAAATTATAAAATCACATCTCTAAAAAAAATCATCATTTCCCCATACCTTTGGGCATATAAACACAAGTTTAATATTACTACATAGAGACCCATAAATCCTAAGGACATTCCTGCAGGTCTCATTACTTTTGTTTGCTGGCTGGGAGGTAAAATAGTTAAAAAGAAGGCAAACTGCTACCAACAAAAGGAATGAAATTCAGAAACTGTAACAGAGCGTTCAAACAGAAATGAGGAACAGGCTTATCTACAATGGTGCAATGCTTCCATTTCCTTTTGTGAGCTCCCACAAAATTATTTATCTGCTTGAACTAAAAAACTGTGGCTAGCACTAACCATGTGCATCACATCACATTCCATATTCTGGGTAAAAACTAAAGAGGCCAACATTTATTTTGACTACAAGGGAATCAAACTGCTCATAATTAGGAACATTACTTTTAAGTCATGGATTTTTCACCAATACTAGTGTATTACTTAATGTCAGTTTTAAAACCTTCTACATCTAAGCTTCTCCAAGCCTGAGACAAAAAGCATAACTATAGAGTGGGGAAATGAACACTATTAGAGTGTGATTTAAAAGCACAATATCTTTAGAATAGTGCTACATTAAAGCATACTACAGAACTTTCAGAGAGCACAAGCACTGTTTACATTGACCAGTTAGAAATCACAGCCAAACAGTGTGCTGTACAACGTCATATAGACAAGCCCTTACTTTGTACAAGAAACAACAATGAATACATTTGCTCCATGCATACTTATACATCATCAAATGCTCCTACCTCTGATTCTCTTCTCGTTCAGCAGGGGTCAATGTCTTTTTCTGTTTCAAATGTTCTATTACAGCATTGTGTTTCATCACCACCTTGAACACAAAGTCCAAACAATATTTGAAAACTTAAGGTAGTGTCTGATAATACTGGGGAAATGTGGACACTTGCCAAATTAAATCACATTTTAACAAGTAAGTTATTTACACTATTTTGAAGGTATTAACTTTTTTATTAGGGATGTTAAAATGTGTTTATTTTTGGAAAAAACAGCAAGCAAATGGTCTGGAAGCACTTTATAGACTAACAAAACATGTAGATGGTATCATGAGCTTTCGTGGGCACAGCCCACTTCTTCAGATGACCGTGTAACTGCTGAATTTTCCAGCGGTTACATGTTTACATGTGGAGGGCAGGCAGGAGCCAGTAACTGCGGGGAGCTGGCTACCCCCTCTTCGCTGCTGTCTCTGATAAAAAGGCAGCAGCATAGAGGGCAGGCATCTCCAGGAGAGCCAGCTTCCCATGTGTACTTGCTCCTGCCTGTCTCCCCCACACTGCTGCCTCTGAGGCAGCAGAGAGGATGGGGTGTGCACGCTGGCTCTCCATGCACGCTGGCAACCCTCCCACTGCCTACATGCAACCGTGCAGGTTAACCGATGAGCCCAGGCTTACTGGTTAATTGTGTACATAAGCACATGCTAACAGCCCTACTTTTTATACTTAAAATCTTAAAAGTATGACTAAGGAATTTAGAGATTCAACTTAAATTTTCATTATTTCTGGAGAAAAAAAAATAAGCGAAATCAGATTCATTTTGTAGTCAGTTACACTTTCCCATTGCTATTTCCTATTGCTGTTTTAGTTGCCAACACTGAAGGGGGAATACTTATTTAAACAGATGTTTTTCTTGGAATTTAAAAAAAAATCATGGAAAGGCTTCATAAAAGCTTGATTATACCAAATCTAAATGTTAGATCCAATGTAAGCTGTAAGGCAAGATCTTTCAAACTGAAGAGATTATCTTATCACAGGTCACTGAAACTACAGAGCATGACAAAAGAGTTCCCTACATGTACAGTTTCTCCCCATTTTTTACTTCCCTACAGTCCATCCCCCTGAAGTTAACAGCATTATACTTAATATAGTTCTTAAAGTCTCCTTTCTATAATAGTCAATGAAAACACAGTAGAAGTGCTGCAAACCACCAGTTCTCACCTTTTCTGGACTAACACTGAAGATATATTTCTCCCAATAGTCAGCGATACATAAATCAAATCAAAGTGCCAGATAGAAAGCACAGAACAGTAGTCTCTTAATGTGCTGAATTAACTTAGAGGCCCTATTAAATTGGCAAAAATAAGTCTGCAATATAATTTAGAAATAAAAATCTGAGAGGCTCAATTCACAGGCTATCTGATGTATGAATATGATTATGAGAAATGTGTGTTCAGCATGGTTTGTATTTACTTCTGATGATTTTACCTGTTTCTGGATAATGTCACTTTGATTAGAAGCCTGAAGAGTGTGTTCACGTTTAATTTCTATCTGTTGCTGCTTTTTCTTTTGCTGTTGCTCCCTGAGCTGCTGAACCCTCTGCAGCTGCTCTTGAACACTAGCCGCTTGAACGGTTACCACATTCTGAATCTGGTGAGTCTGCACTGGACTGGCTTGCTGAATCTGAATAGGTAACTGAAGCTTAATTTGCTGGGGCACACCGCCTTGTTGGGCCTGTATCTGAGCTACAACATGAGACTGAAGTTGGGAGAAAACTTGGACTTGTTGAGGTACAGTGATAACTTTTGCTGTAGGCTGCTGGATCTGGAGCTGAGGGCGACACGGAGATTGCACAGTAACTTGATTTAAGTTTTGTGCAGCTGGGAGAGTCTGAGCTGAAGTCTGAACCTGGGGTTGCGACTGCTGTTGCAGTTGAGCTTGTATCTGTATAGAAGCTTGGGGTTGCATTTGTACCTGTTGCTGGGTTGTGGTCTGCACCTGAGCTTGCTGGAGGCCTTGGACATGGGATGGTGCCTGTGGATGGATGGCAGTCTGTGGTTGATTTTGGACTTGAATTTGAGACAGCCCTTGAACCTGGGCCTGTGTCGGAGACTGAACTGTGACTGGAGTTTTAGTTGACTGTGCCATAACAGGCTGTGCTTCAGATACGACTGGAGACTGAGCTGATGTTGGAGACTGAGATTCAGGCTGCGTCTGATCTTCTGGTTGGCCTGGGGGCTGCGTTGTCTGTGGCTGGCCTGGAGGCTGAGGCTGAATGCTCTGGCTTTGCACCTGTGGCTGAGCTTGCAATTGATTGTTCGGGTGGGGCTGAATTGGTGGCAGCACTGGTGGTGTATGTGCTTGAGAGGTTTGCTTCTGTTCTCCAGTAGCTGTGAAGGATAAAAACAAAATATTCCACTAATTCCAAGCAATGTGTCAACAAACTTCATTCATTTCAACAATTAGGTCATATCAACACTTCAGAGTTTTGTCAACCAAAGTTATGCCACTTTAAACAAACTGTTTTAATTTAACCATTATTTCAAGTCCACACTATGCTCCTTGTATCGACAGAGTGCACCCACCCTAGCAGTTCTTGCATCTACGAAGAGCAGTGCACTGTGGGTAGTTATCCCATTGTGCAACTGGCCACAGAGTGCTTTGGGAAGGATTTGCAATGCCTCAAGGGGCAATACAGCATCACATGGTGCAGACTTTTCAATCCCATCATTCCATGGGTATCCTGATTGTAAGCTGTTTTTCAAATGAAGTGGGGAGAAGGAGGAGAAGAGTACATGTGACAAAGAGTGTGCTGGATCGGAGGAGAGGGAAAGCGTGCAAGAAAATGGGGATATGGAGAGCAATGTGTGTGCTGCATGCTGTCTTTAATTTCAAACAGCTGCCAGAAGCAACCAGCCTGAAGCAAGGAGAAGGGACAACCCTGGTATCAGCTGCTGCCTCCCTCTTCCGTGCTGCATAGCCCAGCGGTCGCAAGACACACACCTCTGCCCTTGCCATAGTGCTTGGGGATGTTAATGATTCGCTGTTTGCTGCCCCAGTGGAACAGCACACTCAGTTGTCAGAACTTCCCAGAGCTTTGAGTGGGGAGGAGTGCATGCCTTTGTACTTGGAATGCAGAGCAGCTGAGCAAAGAGGCATTGTGTGATGCTTGGGGAGGCAACATAACTAATGGCAGCACCTACATTGACGCTATTTCACTAACTTCTTCACAAAAAGCTTTAATCCTCTTGTTAAGGTGGTTTTGTTTTGGTTGGCAAAACAGGAGAAAGTAGCAATGCAGTGAGCACACCACCCCTTTAGTCAGCAAAAGCTGCCTTTTGCCTACCAAACAGTGTAGTATAGTCAAGGCCCTTAGGTTTTCTAAAGTTGAGGAAACACTACTTCCCTTTTGATTTAAAAAACAATGCTTTATACCAGAGGTGGGTAATAGGGCCTCTGTGGGCCAGATCCGACCCACCAAGCGGGTTAATCCAGCCCACGGAAGTCCTGCTGCACCCCTGCCCCAATCAGGTCCTGCTGCACCAATCAGGGCCTATGGATGGAAGAGTGTGCAGTGCTTACAGTCAACCCTGGTGGTTGACTAAGTGCCACGTGCCAGAGGGCAGGGAGTGAGAGATTTCACGCTTTGCCCTGCCCCCAGGCCAATCGGGGCCCGAGGACAGGGAGGAGTGCATGAAGTCTCTTCCTGATCTGAAAGGGGCTCCGCACTTAAGAGTCACCCACCAGCTGCTGCTCAGCTGGCAGGTGACTAAGTGCAGCCGACCTTGCAGGGCGGAGGCAGACTTTGCATGCCCACCACGCTCCCAGGCCCTGATTGACCTGGCGGGCGGGGGGGGGGGAACCACCAGCTGTTCAGAACAGCTGGCAGTTCTCTCTGGGAAGGGCAGGGACAAAGACCTCATGTGTTCCCCTACCCACAGACCAATTAGGGCCTGTTGGCGGGGAAGCACATAAGTGTCCTGGCCCCGTCCCTTCCAGGGCAGCCCGGAGCCACTTCAAAAATTTCTGAAGTGCTCCTGCTTTATACAGAGCTTCTAAGATTTTTAAGTCTACATGCTGTTCTTTTAATGAAGATACTTTAATGAAAGACACTAACTCCAAATATATAAAAACATTAAAATAACCTAAATCCAAACATATTTTTCTTTTGAACAGAAAACCCTACCTGAAGTTGAAGTGGAAACTGTCGTAGTAGTTGTGCTAGATGTAGTAGCTGATGATAATGGAGTGAAAAGGAATCTTTGAATTGTGCCATTTGGCATAGCTGCTTGCATTAGCTGTTGTCCTGGACCTGGTATTACAGTCACACCCTGAGGTATCAACTGTAATTGGCCAGTAGTTTGACCCTGTCCCTGAATTACCACCGTCAACCCCTGACTACCACCCTGAAAAAAAAAAAAAGAAGAAGCAAAATTCATATTAGTATCTCCCAATGTTACAACTCTTAGGTGGACTATGAGACAATCCAGGAGCTAGGATAATGAATTCTGGGATTCAACAACACAGCGGCTAAGTTCATATTATATCTATGATGTTTGAGCTTAGTATAGCAGAATTAAAAAGTTCTATGACAAAAACATACATATATTCCAGTAACAAATTTTAGGTCAGAAGATGGTAAAAGTTCTTTATGGACAGAGCTGATTATCTATTGGGTTGCATTCAGCCACATTCATTAGCATCAGAATACTGAAGTAGATTTGTCATAGCAAAAGGCTGCTAAGATTTTGTCTGTCAAACCAGGCTAGATTCTTAGCCAATAGAAACTACAACTGATCTTAAAGGCTCTTTAAAATGTATAAACAATAAATTCTGGTTAATTTTGGGCATCTAGATCACTTCTAGATCGAAAGACCAATCTCAAGAGTTCCGACAGCCTGCTCACAAGATTATTCATAATCACTAATGTAAAACATTTTCCTAACTGCATATGAGACATTGCCCAACCGTAAACTGTAAGTGTTGACTATTCATCCAGATGTCAGCATGCTGGTACTAGAAAGTTACTGCTTAAATTTTCTCTCTGGATATATATTTCTGGAGATCTTTAATACAAGCAAATACATCCCAGTTTTGCAGACAGATCTGAAGGATGGTTCTACCCTCAAGGTGATCCCTCATTTTATACATGTCTCTTTGAATCAGTCCTGCCAGTGGCAGTTCTTGCCTTCGACTGATACCTGGATCTTCACCAAATCTTCAATAATAAACAACCTTCTGAGACTGCCTTTGAAAAGAATTCTTCTATGATGTTCTACATGTCAAAAATGTCACTTTGATCACAAATGTATTTTGATAATTAAACCCATCATCCATTATTTTATTATTAATATTATAGTATGACAATAATAATATTTATAGTATGGCAGTGCCCAAGGATCCAAATTGGGTGGGTGCTGTATAAACACAGAAAAAAAGGGCCTCTTGCAGAGTTAATCTAAAGGATTTACAGTTTACAGCTAAAACACAGCATGAACCTAAGTTTACATGTACCAGGACTCTCCATGATCTAGGCAGAAGTTATAAAGAATACTATTTCCCAGTCCTAAAGATGAAAGTGATAATGACATGACCGAGTTCATTATTCTACAGAATGGCAGGAGGGAGAGCAGAAAAATAAAGACAGTGGATTTCAAGAAGGCAGACTTTAGCAAATTCAGGGAGTTGGTAAGTAAGATCCCATGGGAACCCAGAAGAGGAAAAATTGAAGACAACTGGCAGTTTTTCAAAAAGACATTTAGGGCACAAAAACAATCTATTCCACTGCATAGGAAAGATAGGCAGTATGGCAAGAGAAAACACAGGCTTAAATCAGTGAGATCTTGAATGATCTAAAAATCAAAAAGGAGTCCTACAAAAAGTAGAAAATAGGTCAAATTACAAAGGATGAATACAAATAACACAAGTACATAGGGGCAAATTTAAAAAGGCCAAGGCACAAAACAAGCTCAAATTAGCTAGAGACATAAATGGTAACAACAAAATATTTTACAAATCAATGAAAAAAGGAAGATCAAGGATAGGGTAGGCCCCCTGCTTAATGAAGATGGCAAAAAACAACAACAGAACATGTGGAAATGGCAGTGATGCTTAAAAACTTAGTGGCAGTTTTCACTAAGAAAGTTGGTGTTGATTGGATGTCTGTCATAGTGAACAATAATGAAAATAGGGAAGATTCAGAAGCTAAAATAGGAAAAGAACAAGTTAAAAATTATTTAGACAAGTTAGAAGTCTTAAAGTCAGTAGGGCCTGATAAAATGCATCCTAGAATACTCAAGGAGCTGAATGAGGAAATAGCTGAGCCATTAGCTAGCATCTTTGAAAAGTCATGGAAGACTAGAGAAATTCCAGAAGATTGGAAAAGGGCAAATACAGTACCCATCTATAAAAAGAAAAATAAGGACAACCCAGGAAACCATAGTTTCTGTACCAAGAAAGATAATGAAGCAAACACTTAAGGAATCCATTTGCAAAATTCTAAAAGATAATAAGGTGATAAGTAACAGTAAGCATGGATTTGTAAAAAAAGAAATCACATGTCAAACCAACCTGTTATCTTTCTTTGACAGAACAACAAATACCTCCATGTGGATAAGGGGGAAGCAGTATATATCAAGACTTTAGTAAAGCATATAATACAGTCTCGCATGACCTTCTCAATAACAAAATAGAGAAATAACCTAGACAGAGCCATTACAAAGGTGGGTGCATAACTAGCTGGATAACCATTCCCAGAGAGGAGTTATCAGTGGTTCACAATTATGCTGGAAGGGTGTAACAAGTGGGGTTCCACAGGGATCAGTTCTGAGACCAGTTTTGTTCAACAGCTTCTATGTCATTATCTAAATCATTGATGAGAGTATACTTGATGCAATTCAATAAAGACAAATGTAAAGTACCGCATTTAGGAACAATCACTTTCACACATACAAAATAGGAAATAACTACCTAAGGAGGAATACTGTGGAAAGGCATCTAAGGGAGTCACAGTGAACCACAAACTAAATATAAATCAACAGTAGAACACTGTTGCAAAAAAGCAAACAAAAGCCCATACAGATATCTTTTGATGTTGGAATCTATACAAAAAATGTTTACCTGTCCTTGAGTTAGCTGTGTGAGTTGGGCCATAGTAAGTTTCACTTGTCCTTGCTGGGGACGAGTGGGCTGCGGTGTTGTGGTTTGTGGTTGTATATTCTGTGGAGGTGTTCCTGGAGCTGTTGTTACCTTTTGTCCAGGACTTGAAGTTGTGCTAGCACTAGACACTGCAGTTGAGACAGGCTGACCTCTAATAATTTGAGTCACCACTTGTTGAGACTGACCTGCTAAAGACAGCAAAATTTAAGTTAAAAATACATTTCCAACTTTTTCATTCTAACACACAAAATTTCTAGTTCCCAGCTTGCTCCTGTGCCACAGAATATTTACTAATAGTCACTTCTTTGACTAACCAAGAAAAATATGAATCTGATTTGAAGACGTAAAACATTTTGCAATTTACTTACAAGATACTTTAATTTCTAAGTTAGGATGAATGATAAATAAAATGTTTATGGAGACACAAACCATGATTTTCACATACTGGAAGTTTAAAATTAAAATTAACCTACTGGATGGAAGAATACCTTGCTGCATCACTACAGGTGTTCGAATGATGGCCTTTCCTAATGTTGATGGCTGAAGTGGTGCCCGTATTACTGTCATACCTGGACGCAATGGGGTCCCTGGCATTACCTAGAAACAGCAAAACACCACATAAAACTTTTCAAAAAGGGCATATCCTGATGAACCTTGAATTCTTCACAAACTGAGAAATACAGGGATGCAAGTAGCTTATGTTGCACGCTTGAAAATCCTGTTAAAGCCAACGTTAGCAAAACTCTGTCCTGTTTACTGTCCTGGCAGTTTTTTAGCTCTGAAAAGTATGAATTTCCCATTACAACTATGTGCTATGAAGTCCAGCATTGTAGATACCAGCAAAAAGTGAAGAAGGGCAATACTGAAGTGCATGTTTGATTGGTAAAAAAAAATTATGCATGGGTTTATCCTCCCACTTTGACCAAATATGAACACCAGCATAGGGAACGGAAGACTGAATCCAAGAATCAGACTGATATCAAGGCAATAGGAATCATTATGATTATCTAATTTGACCGCAGCATAACATAGGCCAGAGAACCTGACTCAATAGGATTTGCATCATGATCACAACGTTGTTTGAAATGAAACACATCTTTGAGAGAGAGATCCAGTCTTGATTTAAAGACTGCATTAAAGGAGAATCCACCTCATCTTTAGGTTAAAAACAAGGAGGAGTCCTGTGGCACCTTAAAGACTAACCAATTTATTACACCATAAGCTTATTATGCCCTAATAAATCTGTTAGTCTAAGGTGCTACAAGACTCCTCATTTTTGCAGATACAGACTAATGGGACTACCCTTCCTAATCATTAGGAAAGTTATTCCAATTAATTTTCCTTTGGGTTAAATTTGCACATTGTTATTTGTGTTGCCATACTGCCTGCACACCCAAGCCATTGATCAACACCCCACTGTACTAGGCTAAGTACTGTACAACCTTATTTCTAGTCTGACTCAAAACTTGCATCTCTTACATAACAAAGCACAACTTTTGAAAACTTTTATACAGGTTGAAGCTCTCTGGCCTGGCAACATCCGGGGTCTAGCAAGACCATGGATGTTGCTGGGTCAAAGAGTCCCGGCTTAGGGCAGTGGAGTCCTGGCACCCAGAGGCAGCCCCAGGGCAGCAGAGTCCTGGCAGCCCCGGGGATGGCTAAGGAGTTGGAGCCCAATAGCCCAAAGGCAGAGGCCAATCTCCCGCGGTCCGGCAAACTCTCTCCTTCGGGACCAGTCAAAGCCCCAGGGTGCTGGATCAGGGAGGTCCACCTGTAGTTCAATAATCCTAATAAAAATCCTAAGTGTCTATTAGACTTGCTGTGCATCTGCATATGCACCATAGCTCTTAAAGAGTCAGTCTAGTTGCTACAGTATCAACCCTGAAAAAAAATCTCTCAAACTGCAGACCTTTAAGATTTGTTTCCTGGAGACACTAATACATTCATCTCTGTGGATTAAAAACGTATGTAGGATCCTGCTCCTGTGTTTGTCTGTGTACCTTTCCAGGACTTCCAATACTAACCCATGTAATTGATAAAGTTCAGAAAAACATCTTACTTGTGAAGTACTTGTTGTACCTAGAGTCCCTGTGGTATTTGGCCGAATAGTTACAGTTGCTGTCCTGGGCTGGAATGAAGTAAATGTTTGCTGATTTGCACCTGTAGTTGATGGAATGATACCCAGCACTTTTTGTTGAACTTGAACAACACCTAATAACAAAGAATTAATCCATTAATTACAAAAACCTTCAAAATGTAATAAATCATAGGGATGCAACGCTAGCATCCAGTGTTCACACACTACGGTTTTATGACACATCTGAGACTTCTGTAAAAATCTCTTGGCAGAAACTTCAAAGAAGTAGCATTACCTCTTCTGCTGCTTGTAAAACTCACTCCACAGTAACAGTCCACAGACAGATATTTTAAAAAGGATTTGGGGAAAGAACAGTGTTTCATAGTTGTAAACCTCTCTATGAATCTTTACGAGGCTCTTGCCTATGTGTAGTACCATGTACAAGTGGTTATTATTTACACACATTTAAATATGGACATTGCTTCTAAGTGACTTATTTAAACAACATCTCAAATTCATGGAGCTGGAGAACATGGATAAAGCTTTTTCACCTCCCTAAAAAGAGAACCATGGATCACTAGCAATTTCTATGCTTTTATCATAGATTAAATAAAGTGGAGACAGAAGAATGAGTATTTTTGTTTGGGGAAGAAATAATGTGCCATCCACAAGCTCACAGAACGTCATGTTATTTCAAATCAAGAGGAAAAAAAAAGGGTCCAACACTACTGCCTGGATCAGTAAAATCAATGACACCAGCTTCTAAGGAATAACTATTTACAACAACTAGCAGTTGCAGCTGGTTTGTAACACTCTTAAAAATCCTTTTGCTGATGTCATTCTGAAAATAAAATTTTGCATTCTAGGTTGTCAAAAGAAATCAGAGCTTATGACTGTGTACTGTAGGACTCACAGTGCAAGGCCCAAAGTCACCAGTAAGAGCAGGCTGAAATTTAATATACAAACCTACTTTTTTTTGCCTGAAAACAATTGTTATTGTTTGTTTTAGAGGGGAGGGGGAGTAAGAAAAAAGCTGCAGAGACTTATACCCCCCCCCTTTTTTTTTTTTTTAAAAGAGAAAGGAATCACATTTTATTTCACTGTGAAAATGCCAATGCAATCTGAATTTGAAAGTTAGAAAATACATGTTTCCCCTACCTCCTTGGGTTGATGGCACATTGACAGCAACAATCTTGCTATTTGCTGGAAGTGGCAACTTTGTTATCACTTTGCCTGCCATAGTTACTGGACTGCCTGCAATCTGGAAGGTCTGACCTGTGCTGGCAATGGTTGTAGCTGATGTAGCAGCTGTGCTGGTAGCTATTGAAAAAAAGAAAGTCATTTTTTGACTTTAATTACTATGAGTATATACTGACTATTTCTTAAGTATAAAAAAAGGAAAACTGGAGAAGTTGCAGTTGCTGTCCTGGGCTGGAATGAAATTAACCTTTGCCCACCCCAGGACCAGGGGGGCAGCCACTGCCACTTTTCCCCAGGCCTGGAGTTGTAGCCAGGACAGGAGCAGCCCCCACTTCGCCCACCCTGGCTGTGTGCTGGAGCTAGGGAGGTGAGATGGGTCCCCTGACTTATGCATGTGTCATGTCATTTTCTTCTCATTATATCTTTTAAAGGTTTGTTGAAACAGAGACGTTATGTACAGAATACATTCACCAGAAATGATTATAGATAAAACTAGCATAGATCAGAAATCTACATGGCTTGTGAGTGCAGGACACATTCACCTAGGGAGGGGGCATTCTTCTTTAGACAAAAGCAGTTGTTCTCCAGCTCCCTCTCAAAATGGTAACAAAAATTAACCACAAAGATGACAAATTAAAACTCCATGTTGCTATAGTCTAGAGAAAGAGTTTGTGTGCTATATAATTAGAGATGTCAATGACTAGTTGACTATCTGATAAGCAAATGCTTATCGGATAGTCAACAGGTTAGTCAACTAGTCACTCCCCCTGCTTGTGGCCTCTATCATAAAGAGGCAGCAAGAGAGTGGGGAGTGAAGGGGGTGCTTCAAAGCTGCAGCGCTGCGTGAAGCCCAGGGCTAGACCCTGGGTTCCATGCGGGACTGCCAATTCAAAATACCACGTGCAGCCTCCAGCCACAGCATGCGGCATTTCAAAGTGGCAGTGCTGTGTGGAGCCCGGGGTCAGCAGGAGACTCGCCTGCTGACCCCAGGCTCCAAGTGGCGCTGCTGCTTTGAAACACCATGGGAAGCACGGTGCCAGCAGGGAACTGTGTGTGTCCCCCGCCCTAGCCCTGTGCTCCCCGCAGAGCTTTCGCCCCTGGGGCTGTTGCTACACTTCCAAGGGAGAGGTTCCCTTATCGACTAATCAAATAGTCAATGCAAATTGCATTGACTATTCGATTAGCTGATTAATCTAAATTTAACATCCCTATGTAATGACTAATTAGTTATTAGCTTGAAATGCACAAATCATTTACCTGCTGAGGACTGGCCTTGTTTAACCCAGGTAGCAAAAGTCTGGTGGAAGTTCTTGTTCTGCTGGAATGTTACAGTAGCTGGAGAGCCCACTTTTGTAGTGAGCACTACTTTGGTTCCAGTAGGAACTGGGCCTGTTAATGGGCCTACCACAACTTTCTGTGGAGTGGAGGCAGTGGTTGCAGTACTGCTTGCTGTAGTGACTGCAGAAGCTGTTGTAGGTAACTGCTTCTGTTGCTCCAGTCGTTTCTATAGAGATTAGAAGAAAAACTCCATAAATGAAAAGTTACAATGCATGGATTCCACAAAACATGAAAACCTAATTTTTCCAAATCTAAATCCTAAATTATTTAAAAAGACTATATTCCAGATTGCTATCAAGTTATCATAATTGAAACACACATGTGATATTTTAATTTGCTGTAAAATATTTTATTTATTGAAGTTGTATTAAGTCCAGTGTGCTACACAGCACAAAATATTACAAATATGGCCTCTTCAGAATGCTGTATATAATCAATCCAGTTCATTTGTTCACTATTCTTAGAGTAGCAAACAATATGAAAGATCTAAAGGTAGGGTGTTTTTACCATGATAAACTATAATCTGAAGATATATGCCCATATTTTGGGTTTCAATGTGTGTTCATGACTGTGTTCACAATTCATCAATTTCAAGGACAGATGCAAACCTGTATTATACGTAGCTCATTTTTTAATTATTGTCAGCTTTCTTGAATTTAATGCTGGCTGCAACTTTATTTTGCTAATGTAGCAAAGTATCAGAACATCAAGGTATCTCCATTTCTACTTCATCTCATTTACCGTCATCTTCTGACTAAGCCAACCTCTAGACTACTCAAAACCAAAATCAGGAATCCCTTACATACTAAAGGTTTCAAATGCTTTTACTGTCATAAGCAATGGGCTTTTGTACTTGAGAGATGGCTATCTACAAGCAATTCAATAATGCCAACTGTAATATGCATGTTTTCCAATATATTTCATAAATCTTTCATGATGAGCAGTGCTCTGTATCAATTTGACTTTTGACTGCAAGACAGGAAAAAGAGGATAGAATTGCTTATGGACTAACATTATTTCTTCTTATTAGTCACACATGAACAAACAATACCAATAATTTAAGATATAAAATGGCATAAGCGTTAGAAAATAAAGTAATTGGAGGCTTGCTGACTAATGCTGGGCATTTTATTTTATGCTTAGATACTTCTAATACACTATTTCTGGTGTTAATCACTATGGCTACGTCTAGACTGCAAGCCTCTTTCGAAAAAGAGCATCTAGACTACAACCAGTACTTTCGAAAAAGCAAGCCGCTTTTTTGAAAGAGCACCCGGACAGTCTGGATGCTCTCTTTCAAAAAAGCACAGTTTGCACTACTTTTTTCGAAAAAAGGCGTTCTTCCTCATAAAATGAGGTGGTTGGAAGAACACGGCAGGTTTTTCAATTTACTTTCGAAAGAACGCAGCAGCAGTCTAGACGCAGGGGAAGTTTTTTCGAAAAAGGCCACTTTTTTAGAAAAAACCTGTAGCCTAGAAACAACCTATCAGTGAGAAATGTAATGTCTGTAGAGAAGACAAAACAAAAAGGGAAAATGAAACAATTCTGGAAAGATTGTACAATTCTTCATTGTAACATTCACAGTGCAAACATCAACCTGTGATCAGATATTGGGTACTATTAATTATCAGGTTAAAAGCCAACCACCCCCTTCCATGTTTACACCCAGACAAAATCAGAAATGTCCTAATTCTAGCATGAGAACTAATCTGGCCAATTTCACAGCCAACTATGTGCTAAAGCTGCTTTCCACCACATCATGGAATGATTCTGATCTCACCTGGAGGCTGTTACTTCATATTTTTCTTTTAAAGGTGGAAGGGAATTTTTGGGGCACAATCTAAACTGAGTCTACAAAACTGAAATGTAATTATAAAGAAATACCTGTTATAGCCCTGTACGTCAAAATAATTAAATGTATTAACCCTGCTGGAAAGGTACAACAAGTGGGGTTCCACAGGGGTCTGTTTCGGGACTGGTTCTGTTCAATATCTTCATCAACTATTTAAATATTGGCATAGAGAGCATGTTTATTAAGTTTGCAGAAGATACCAAGCTGGGAGAGGTTGCAACTGTTTTGGAGGATAGGGTCATAATTCAAAATGATCTGGACAAATTGGAGAAATGGTCTGAGGTAAACAGGATGAAGTTTAATAAGGACAAATGTAAAGTGCTCTACTTAGGAAGGAACAATCAGTTTCACACATACAAAATGGGAAGCAACTGTCTAGGAAGGAGTATGCAGGAAGGGATCTAGGGGTCATAGTGGACCACAAGCTTTATAAAAGTCAACAGTGTGATGCTGTTGCAAAAAAATCAAACATGATTCTGGGCTGCATTAACAGGTATGTTGTGAGCAAGACACGAGAAGTCAATCTTCCGCTCTACTTAGCGCTGATTAGGCCTCAGTTGGAGTACTGTGTCCAGTTCTGAGCACCGCATTTCAAGAAAGATATGGAGAAATTGGAGGGGGTCCAGAGAAGAGCAACAAGAATGATTAAAGGTCTAGAGAACATGACCTATGAAGGAAAACGGAAAGAACTGAGCTTGTTTAGTTTGGAAGAGAGAAGATTGAGGGGGGACATGATAGCGGCTTTCAGGTATCTAAAAGGGTGTCATAAGGAGGAGGGAGAAAACTTGTTCTTCCTGGCCTCTGAGGATAAAACAAGAAGCAATGGGCTTAAACTGCAGCAAGGGAGGTTTTGGTTGAACATTAGAAAACAGGTTCTGTCAGGGTGGTTAAACACTGGAATAAATTGCCTAAGGAGGTTGTGGAATCTCCATCTCTGGAGATATTTAACATTATAGATAGATAGATGTCTTATCAGGGATGGTCTAGACAGTACTGGGTCCTGCCATGAAGGCAGGGGACTGTACTCGATGACCTCTCGAGGTCCCTTTCAGTCCTAATATTCTATGATTAAGTACAGTAAATGACAATATTTAATATATCAGGAGGATCTTCCCAGAATGCTGAATTTGTATATATAGTGGAAAAGTTACAATTATATTTAAAAAATGGCATTATGTGAGCATACTTATTTCCTGTGTTTGGATGTACGCAGACTAACAATACAAGCTTTTTGACAGGTGGGACTACCCATGGCTCCCCCACCTGCTGGGCAGCCAATCGTTGCTGTTTTAGTTGAACCTCCATTTGGGCCGTGAATTCCTCAGCCTTCTTCTGTTCACTAACCTTAGCCTGCTGCTCAACTGCCTGTGCCTTTTCTTTCTCCACCCTGCCAAAGGTAAGCAACCAAAGAGAAAATTACCACTGTACAAAAAAAAGAAGTATTTCATTTTATCCAATTAACTGATTTTACAAGAATTAGTCTTGCTTCTTAGACTACTTCCTCAAATATTCTAAAGCAAATGAATGCAATGCTTTCAAAGAAACTATTAATCAAGACTGTGGTCTATAGCTATTTTTGAAAGACTGAAAACACCACTTTTTGAATAACACCAACAGCTCAAAACAACAGCACTTTATTGGGTAAGCAATATAAAGATCTAGTTATAACTTTTCCTCTAAAAGTGAAGCACTATGAATATTCCTTTCATGAGTGTGTATTTTGAGATTTAAAGGCTGACTTGTTTCATTCTTGTTACAGAATGATTTAAAACATTTCTAGTTTAGAAGCAATGTGCATGTCAGAAGGACTCATGCTGCACAGAAATAATCGATTGGCACACAACACTGTTTACTTCATAATGTTGCCAAATGGTGATTTACTTAGATACTACATACTATATTAAAAAAAAACATTTGTGTGAAGGTTTACGTATCTGCCACAATTAAATTAGTTTCTGGCATCACTAGTAACTTGCTCTTTCAACTTTAATTTTGCCCATTCTTTGAAAAGACATCAAAGACAACATAAAAAGCTTAATTTTTTTATTTGTTTTGGGTATCACCCATAGTATGGGCAATATGATTAGAGCCTTTCCTTAATGTGCACACACAAACTAAAATTCTTCATTTAATTTGTCATCTTACCTTTCAGCAAATGCCCTGATCTCCCATAATTCCAATTCCTCTTCTGCTACCCAACTTTCAATGATAACGGGACCTGTTTGCTTGGGTGTTTCCGGCCTCTTTGGCCTCAATGCACTTGATCGCAGGCCCTTCCTCTGAGGTGTAGGAGTTTCTTTAGGGGAAAGTCAAACACTCATTAAAATAAACCAGGAAATAAAATTAAAATCCAAATATAAGTTTATTTAGTGTCAATTTTTACACAAATTCTGTAGTTTTCACAAATGGAGGTTATTCAGAGTAAGATTTTCAGACAAACTCCCACTAAATTCAATGGGAACACTGTTAGGCCAAAGCTGAAGATGTTTGAAAATTCCAACCTACCCGTAAAAGATGTAATCTGAGTATCATTACGTTCCAAGAATCTATATTAAGTAAAACAGAACCACAAGCTATATTTGACTAATGGGAAGCTAGATGCTGAAGTTGTTTTTAGGAGGGCTATTAGATTTTAATCGAACCAGGAGAAAAAGATAATTATGTCTATAGTTGTAAAGATCTCTATGGATAGGTTCATTTTAACTTGTTTTGTAAGAAGACATAGCTAGTGAAAAATCAGAGAATGTAAACATTTATTAATTTATTTATATGTATGTATGTATGTATGTATGTATAGTTGAATCTACAATATCATACAATAGATGTACATATGGAGTTGGGTTAATTTTTTTCTTATTTGATCATTTTCTTTTAACATATTAAGGACAGGATATCCTGCTTATAGAGAAGATTTACCATATATTGTCTCATTAATATTTGCTAATATTTTAGAAACAGGGAAGACTTTTGGCTTTAAGATAATAAATCTAAGAGAATGACTAGATTTATTTATCTAACATAACTGAATGGAGAATGGATACTAATCTCAATTGGTGCAATACTGCCCTCTCCCCATTGGTAGTCTGGGTTACTAGGAAAGTTTAGTTAAATTTATTTCTATCAAATTTATGATGAAGTTTGAAGATCTATAAGCAAACATACCTTTTGGAGCCTCTGGTACACCAATAGGGCAAATGATTTTTCT
This sequence comes from Pelodiscus sinensis, assembly GCF_052426305.1. Taxonomy (NCBI): domain Eukaryota; kingdom Metazoa; phylum Chordata; order Testudines; family Trionychidae; genus Pelodiscus; species Pelodiscus sinensis. The sequence goes on along the minus strand of NC_143071.1, from coordinate 9,815,036 downwards.
TATACAGTACTCTGAACGAATTCCGTAGGGGCCAACATCTCTCCGCTTGATTATTTCAGTTGTCGTAATTTCAGTTTCAGATGTTTCTACAGTGATTTAATCCCAATATGATTTATTAATTATGTTACAAAATAAAAGGTAAACAATATGGTAACCAGAGATAAAGCCAGGAAAAGTTGTGGAGAAATAAGTTAAAAATCAATTGAATTTCACAAGCAACTATAAAAGCTATTTCAAATGCCTACATGAACAGGCTCAGATTTCCAAACCTGGATTTTTGCTTATACCTGCATGAAGGCATGTGTACACACAACTCCTGACTTGTGCACATGGAAGTAAGGTATGCACAAAAGAATGCATGCCAATTTTAAAATATGGGCTACTGTGAGGAAATTGAATATTGCAATGAAAAATGGCAGAAATAACCAGAAAAAACCCCAAACATTTTAAGAGATAGTCTGTTTCTAGAAACACAAGAGGTGTAATATCAGAATACATTATTTATCTCACACATTGGCCAATTTTGATTATGTCAAAGAAATATTTAAACACCATCATTCTGTAAAATAATACTATCACCAGTAAGGTGGTATAAAATCCCGGCATTACTGTCTTCAATGGATTCAGAATTTCACCCAAGATGGGGGAATTTTTTCTTAACTTCCGCAAGTAGTGTTTTAGAAGCAACTCTATACTTAGTTACTGGTTTAGATTTTTGCGAAAATTTACAAATAAAAGTAAGGCATTTAGACTGAATAGATTCATCAGTTTCTCTAAGATAATCAAAATATGTAAAATAGCAATTGGTGTAAGCCATTTAATGTTAATTTTATATTTTAGCCAAATGAAATTCTAGATAGACTCTCAGGTGACAATATTCTAAACTGACAATAAAAAGTATTTATTTTTAAAAAGGCAAAAGCTTATAAAACATATCACCTGTGCGTGTAGTTCCTCCCCCAGGTGGGGGTTTTGCAGCCATATCGTCCCATCTTAAACATGCCCAGAGTAACCGCAACATAAGGCTCACCCCAGCCAAAGATTTTACCGTTTGAAGTCGATATCTGAAACAAGCCACACAAAAATAAATAAATAAACTAAACACAAATAAAAGTTACATTTTAAACTAAATATGTTAATAATGAACCAAACCTAAGACCTCAAGGATTTTCATTGTACCTCTATTTACGTAGCACGAACACTTATAATTTCAAAACTTCAGAGGAGTAGCCGAGTTAGTCTGTAACTAGAAAAACTTAACACAACTAATAGTCTAGTAGCACCTTAAAGATTAACAAAACATGTAGATGGTATCAATCTTTTGTGGGGAAAAACCCATTTCTTCAGACGACTTATAATTTTTTCAGCTCCTCAAACTCATACTGCCCTAGGCTTCCCAAAGATTTCCCATTGATGCCAATGTGTACTGAATATGTAGATCAAGGCTGGACATGTGTGAGGTCTCCCCACAACTACATTGCACAGCCAGGTAAGATGCTGCACCAAACACTCCTAAATTCTGCACTATTTGTTGTATCCTACAAAAATTTCCTTTATTCCTCATTACACTGGCAAAAACCGTGTACAAGAAACATTAACTAAATATTCTATAGCGTTACAGAGTGGAATTATTTGTATTAGATGGCATACAAGGTCAAATTTGAAATAAAAACTTACACTTTTCTTAAGTAGCAATCGTGTGTGTGTTTAAATGGTCCAGAACAAATTGACAAAGCTAAAAACCTCGCGTTTTCTAAACTAAGATTGATAATTCATAGAAGAATGCATGGCATATATTTGCTCTGAAAATGGCTGCAGCAAGGCAGTCACAAAGTATGTACAGAATGCTCTTACAAAGTGGGTAAAGGACATGTGTGCACAAATACACCTCATTTTAAACCCAAGAGCTGGGAAGCGGAAGGTAGATTAAACATATTTTAATGAAGTAAAGAGAATGTTATCAAATTATTAACATGCAATTGCAGGAATGCCACTATGCATTCGGAGGAACATACCAAACAGGCTGACCCAAAAGAATCCCTTCATCAAATCCCACTCAAGAGGAAAAACATATGGAATTTAAACAGAACACTTATGAAGGATAGGTAAAGTCAAGGCACACTTGTTTGATATCTAAGCAATGTCTTACAGTGTAGTAAGAATTCAGATTTAGCACAAAGTGATTAACAGTAATTTCTGAAGCTGGGAGTTTACCAGGGACAAAATATGGGGCCTGTCTTAATAAGCTCAGCTTCAAAGTTACATGTTTCTGTAGGTCTATAAACTTCAGTGAAGATTTTCTGCAGTAATCTGCAAATCCCTCCCCACCAGAAAAACTTACTTTTCAGCTTTTTTATAGGAATGATTATGATGATTTCAATATCAAAAATAAAATAGCAGTGCCTGATTGTAATACTGAAGATTTTTCAAGCAACAGTGGTTTATACAAACAGATCAAGAATGAATCAAAAGAAACTTTCATAACATAATTCAGCATCAGTTACTGCTTTTTTGAAATAATAGATTTTGGTTACCTTTTAAGGTGAAGACAGAGCAATTAGAATGATTCCTGGCAAGCATTTTGTCATTAGAAGAGACTAAAATTGTTAAGATGAGTCTCATTAAGACCTTGATCCTGCACCAGTAAAGTTAATAGAAATTTTCTCAATTGTCTTGAATGGGAGCAGAACCAAGCCCTAAAGCACATAAGTCTGTGTGGACATGCAGTGGAGATATACAAAATTGTGGAAGAGCTTTAGCAGGCAAATCTACAATACACCATGTAACATTCAGGCCCATCTGTACAAAGGGTTTTGTGTCAAAAAAGAAAGCTCACATAAAACCAAGACAATTAGGACGTTGAAAGAAATTAAGATTCAAACCAAGCCTTCATACACAAAAAAAAAATGTTTAAACATGGTTAGGGCTAAAGGTGTATTACAGCATCTCTTTCATCCACATAGGGTATCAAAAGTAAATTTATAATGACATTTTAAACTTAATAGAAATGGTGTCTACACTTAACTTTTTCTAACATTTCCCACTGCTGCATTTTTCACCTATGCGAATGCTAGTATAGTCTGGCTTCTATTTTTATGCATTGTTTCTAATGTAGATAACTCTACTGAAAGAAAAACATGGGGCTTTAGAAACGGTAATATTTTCTCCAATGGTCATCACAAAAACAGTAGACCAAAAGAAAACATTATAATGTTGCTGAGCCACAACCTTGTTTAAATATGATTATTTCTGTGTAATAAACCACCTCAAAACTATTTTGTTCCAAGGCGTTATTTCACATATTCACTGATTATAGGAAAGACTGAGGCTACATCTCCGCTAGTCTTTAAACAAAGCCTGAGAAGCAGTTCCATTTAAACCTATTTTTACCTTTTTTGACTAGTGTGGACAAGATCACTTTTCTTGAATGGTAAACCTTGCTATAACACTGCTTTAAACTCTGGTTCTATGTTGTTTGGATCCATTCAAAAAGTGGCAGCTGAGGGCTTGTCAACGTCAGAACTAGAACACAAATTAATAAGGGCTTGTCTACACCAGGAAGTTAATGCACAGCAAGATAGGGTGTAAATTTAAAGTGCACTTGCTTCCTCAGCACTATCTCTGTATGCAAACATTCTTATTGAAACCAAAAGCACCAGGGAGGTAGTGCTGGAGTAGCTAGTGTGCTGTAAATTTGGAGCATAATTTGCTGTGCACTAACTTTCCATAAAGTCAAACTTTATATCACCTGTAATTTACACCTTCAGTGAATTCAGTGCAAGCTGGTGTATGGATGCTTATTATGCGGAAGAAGAATGATTCATGTATTTTGATCCACCTTAAATCAATAAAAATTACCTCTTGCATGCATTGTGTATTGCTTTCACTTTTACAATTAACTTTACCCCATCCCAAATTCTTTTTTAAAAAAAGGAAACATTAAGTATGTACCTCCAAGTGATACCAAAAGTTGGTCTTGGGGATGGATATGGCCAAATATCCATGGCAGGTTTTGCATTGTAGTTGAAATAGGGAACTTCTCTGATCCCTCCTCTTCTGGCCAACTTTTTTAAATCATCATTGGGTAAAACAAATATACTCTTTTTACTGCTTTTGGTAACAAATTTTCTGTAAGATGGCAAGGCTGTTCCAGAACGAGTCTTTTTGGGTCTTGAAAATTTCATTAACTTCACTTTGTCCTTTGTGGAATATTCTTTGCTCACAGTCATGGAAGTCACCAATGTGCCGCCTGGAGTAGTTAATGAATCAGTTACTGTTGTAGTAATCACAGTTTTACTGTGCTCCTGTACAGAGATGACATCTATATTGCTGTCTGCAGCAGGTTTGGTAAGTTTAGTAACAGTGGTAGTGGTAGTTACAGTGGAAATGGCACAGTTTTCTGTAGATACTGTTTGTTTATCATCCTTGAAGGTTGACAAGTCTGCTACTTTAAACACAGTTTTGGATTCTGTGGAAACAGTTGAAGTTGTGGTGGTCACTTCTGTAATAACAGTTTTTGTTTTATTTTCTCCATTGATATTTTCAACTTTATTATGTGTCTGCTGGCCATTCTGATCAGTAAAGTCGCTACTCAAGCTAGATTCCTCACAGGAAGTTACTGGTGAGGGTGCAACTTCCTTATCCTCAATAGCTTCCGTTTTCATGGATTCTGCTTCACTAATCGTGTTATTTTCATTAGAGGAAAGAATTGCTTGTTTAGAAGCATTATCAACAAACCTGGAGCTTTCAAGAGAATGCTGCTTTTCTCCAATATTTTGCAAACATTTGGACATTTTATCTGAAGGCAGCAGACACTCTGCAGATTCACCACCACTCTCTAGCGAACTTTGCAAACATAATTTAGTATTTAAGTTATTTTTTAAATCTGTGTCTTCCATGGTGACATCCCCATTCATGAACGGCTTTCCGGAAGATTCTTTAAGAGTCAATGGCTTTATTTCATATTCAGGAATGGATTTACTAATATTATTGACTTTAGGTTCAATATCACTCCCTGCCTTAGTATCACTACCATCTTTCATTAAGCATTCATCCTTTGACAATAGCTTAATCTCACTGTTTTTGCCATTAATTTGAAATGCCACTGACTTCTCTCTCTCCACTGTAGTCTCAATTTCTCCATTTTTATTGTTCTTTTTGTCAGTGATGCTTTTTAGATGCAGCTGATCAAGACATTTGTTTATGGTACCTGCTTCCATTTTCTGTTCTTGACTTTGCTTTTTACCATTGGCTTCAGTGATAGAATTCAATAAATCATCACCAACATTTATTTCATCCATGTGTTCAGGAGTTTGGCTGTCAGGTGTTTTTTCTAAGATTAGCTTGGTTTTTAATGATTGTTTCTGATCAAATAAAATCTTTTCACTTTTACCATCAGTGTTTTTCTGAGCATTATCATCTTTTCCCTCTTCATCTTCTTGCGGGGACAATGGTTCAGAATGGCTTTTCAGTGTGCAATTATTTTCTGGGTCATGGACCTGTTTCTCAGATTTTTCTTCTGAGGTTTCTTTTTCAGCAATGGGCTGAATGTCTGTTTCACAGCTGTTTTCAGATGCCATTGGCTGTAATAGGTTCTCACATTCACTCTGAGATAGTGTTGTATTCAATATTTTTCGTTCTGAAAATTTTTCACTGTTTTCTAAGGTATCACACTTGCTTATATCTTCTCTGTTTGTTTCTTTTAAATCATCCAGGAGGAGGTTCTCACACACACTCTTTTTAAGAACCTCTTGTCCTTGACTATTATTAGTAGCAATTGGTTCAGAATCACCTTCTTTAGTGATATTCTGAACTGAGCTTTGAATCTCAGATATATCATCCAGTACTTGCCCTTCTCTTTTTGACTGTCTATCTATGGAAGACAAAGAAGGCCGATCTAGGTCCCTGGTTTTGGTACAAGGTGTACTGCTGGTTGGCAAGCAGTCCTGAACTGAATCCTCAATTTGGATCTTACCTGATACATAGGTTCTGTCTTGGGGAGACATGTCAATATGGCTTCCTTCTTTTACATTAGTTGTTTGTGGCTCATCTATGTTTTTCTGTGGACTCACAGATCTACTGCCTACAGATTTAGAATTAGCTTCCAGTTTCATCCTTTCTAGGCGCTGTTTTTCTTCCAGTGTAAACTGTTTTACTCTCCTTTCAAGTAGTCCATCTAATTTTGATGTTTTTACTTTTCTTTTGTAACAAGTCCTTAAGTGAAACCCTTCACTGACATTGATTAAATCTGCTTTAGAGTGAATATCCTCATTTTTTGTGGGGGATTCAATTTTAATATCATCTATCTCCATGGGTTCTTCCTTGATACTTCTATTTTCACAATCAACTTCTCTTTCCACTGTGAACAATAAATATTTTTGTATCATTAGGACCTCTTAGTAATAACACAATGCAATAAATAACTTTCATTTTTACATTACATTGTAAGCAATAACTGCATGTACAGGCAGTCCCCAGGTTACGTACAAGATAGGGACTGTAGGTTTGTTCTTAAGTTGAATCTGTATGTAAGTCGGAACTGGCATCCAGATTCAGCCGCTGCTGAAACTGATCAGTTTCAACAGCGGCTGAATCTGTACACCAGTTCCGACTTACATACAGATTCAACTTAAGAACCCCAGGCGTCCCCAAGTCAGCTGCTGCTGAACCTGATCAGCAGCTGATTCCAGGAAGCCCGGGGCAGAGCAACTCTGCCTCGGGCTTCCTGTAGTCAGCCGCTGGTCAGTTCCAGCAGCGGCTGACTTGGGGACGCCTGGGGCAGAGCAGCTCGGGTGCTGCTGGGTTGCTCCAGTAGCGCGGCCGCTCCTCAGCGCTACTGGACCAACCCAGCAACACCCCAGCTGCTCTGCCCCAGGCGTCCTGATTCAGCCGCTGCTGAAACTGATCAGCAGCAGCTGAATCAGGACTCCTGGGGCAGAGCAGTTGGGGTGCTGCCGGGTTGGTTCAGTAGCGTCAAGCAGCGGTGCTGCGGGACCAACCGGCAGCGCCCCACCTGCTCTACCACAGGCCCCGGGATTTGCTCCACGTCTCCCTGGTCTGCTGGGGTGGGGCACTAGCTGCGTCCCCCCCCAGCAGACCAGGGAGACGCTGAGCAAAGCCGCAGAGGACCCGGGCCGGACCCGCGGCACTTCCAGATCAGCTGGAAGCGCCGCGGATCCGGCCCTGGGTCCTCCGCGGCTTTGCTCAGCGTCTCCCTGGTCTGCAGATCAGCTGGAAGCACTGTGGGTCCGGTCCCGGGTCCTCCGTGGCCCCGAGTCCTCCGCGGCTTTGCTCAGCGTCTCCCTGGTCTGCTGGCTCCCCCAGCAGACCAGGGAGACGGGGAGCAGCTTTTCTCGCCCCGGAGGAGGCGGGCGGCGGGACCAGGCGTCCCGCCGCTCCAGTCCTCCGGGGCGAGAAAATCCCCTTTTGTAACTGCGGATCCGACATATGTCGGATCCGCGTAACTCGGGGACTGCCTGTATAGCATTATACATTTTCAAAGGGCAACACAAACATTAACTGGAATAGAAAAAAAAAATTAAGAAATGTACATACAGTACAGTACTGTTATATAGTAATCATTTCACTATCTAATTTACAGAAAACTTCACCTGAGACTCTCAAAACTGAAAAAGATTTGTTAAGATTACTTGTGCTTTAACATAACTGGAGGGAGAGAGTACTGAACATATATTTAATAATTGAAAAGGCACGCTTTGTGAAGCAGCATTTTGAAAACTCAGAACTTGTTGATCAATTGTATGGTAAAATGCATGTAACAGCCTATGTTCACAACGTTGACATGACTGACGTGTGTTTCCCAGATTTATCTGGGAAGTAACTCAACCAATTTCTCAAAAAGAAAAGTAATGCTGATGCCTTAGCCAGATGTCAAAGAAGCTAATGGACCATCATCTATCAAGTAGCCATTCTTAGGCAAAAAAGGAGAGCAGGAAAAAGATCTGAATCTTAATGAAAAAGCATGAGGTCTCCTTCCTCTACCACTTCCCCATCTCTTGGTTCTCAACTGAAAATGCCTTTGAAAAAAGGACTGAAATTCTAACATGGAGGGGCTAACACCCCAAGAAGGCCTCTTCTTTCCTTCCTTCTACCTATCTTAAGCTGCACACTTGAGAAGGCAAAGGCAAAAGCCATTGGATTCTGGGGGAGGGTTCCTGGCTTGAAGACTCTGGCCAATAATGTTGTTCAAAGCACGTGGTGAGAAACTTTACTTGAAACCTAACACAATTTAAGTTTAACAAAATGAAGACAGTTATCTTTATTTTTCTTGTAACCATTTCTTATTCTTACAACTCAATTTTGTACTCACTTAAAATCTCTATTGTAGTTAATAAACTTATTTTCTTGTTTTATCTAATCCAGTATGTTTAACAAAGTGTCTGGGTGACTCCACTTATGGCAGTAAATTGGTGTATATGACTCCCATAAAAGAATAATGGATTTAATATATTCATACTCTCCAGGAAAGGGATGAGTAGTCCAAGACATTTCTGCAGAAAAATCTAGACCGGGAGTGTATTGGGGTCACTTTACACTATAACCCAAGCTAGTGAGAGCCAGAGTGTAACCCAAGTGTGGCTGGCAGGCTGCAGTTATACAAAGACACTCAGGGTGTGACTTGCAGGCTGGAAGACTTTGTGAGCAACCCAGATGGGAGCTGCTACCCGTAAGGGATTATGTAAGGCACCCAAAGGTGCAGACAAGGATGAAAGAGCCTCTTATTGGTCTGGACGGCACCCTAGTATGTCACATTCAGATCTGAAAAAAGTGTCTATATTACCTTCATCTTTTGCATGATCTAAGTTTTCAGAATTCATACTAATTTCCACTTTTTCTTCGCTTATTTTATTTTCTTCCTTTATTTGGACTCTCTCCAACGTCTCGGAAGTTTCTATTTCTGCTTGGTCCTTCTTTTGTGGATCATGGGACTCTTTCGTTTTTTCTTTAGAAGAATCAGTCTCTATTTTCACTTTTGCCAGACTTTTTCTTTTGTCCAATTCACACTGATTTTCAATGATGACATCATTCTTTGCTATTATCAATAGATTAGAAATGTAGAAAGTTTTCAATGTTCTAACTTGCTCAGAATAACTGTTATTGACTTTATTTCTTGCATTTTAGACATGTACAATATTTTACCTTTTCTATCCTCCTGTTAGTAAAATGAACCGTGTGTCATGGTTAATATGTAGAAACCATGTAGACTACATAGAAACACGTCAGTGATACATTCAAATAAGGGGTTCAAATATTGAATATGTACGTGTATGTTATGGGCCCAATCACGGAAAATAATAAAAATTCCATCCACCGCAGGCTCAGTGTCTTTAGTGACTCTTTAAAATTCAGATCAGTGTTTTTTGCAGCCCAGTGGGAAATACTTTAAAAGGACATCATTTCCAGAAAGAACTAAGCACTCACCCCCTGAAAATCTGGCCTCATTACCCAACTTGCAAACATTTTGTGCCTGATTTTCACTCTGCACTCCAAGAGTCAACAGTAACTCAACCTAGCAATTACCAAGGTAACTCACAGGCCGTGTCCATAAGTAACATAGCAGAGAAAGCCGGCATGCTTTTGTGGCTTCCAGAAAATGTTTTAAAAGTTTCATAGCATTAAATTCACCCACAATTTGCTAAAATTTAAAAGAAAATCCAAAATTAATTGCAAACTAATTTCTAAATTAAAATGCGGACAATGTTAAGGGTCAATGGTACCAAATGGAGCTCATAACACGTTCATTCATAGGACTGCTTGTTCTCAAAAATTCCAGACATGCATCATGATTTCTGCAGAGAATGGTTTCCTTCCCCACTGCACAACTACGGTTTCTAAATCAAGCTGGTTAATGGCACAGTATTTGCTTAATACAGAAAACAGAAACATGTCTACAATAACTAGATTATGAATGCTATTTTGACAATATCCAATGCTAGTTTGGATACTGTCCATGAACAAAGTAGATGTGAATATGTACATGAATACTAGAAACTGCCTCAACTTAGCATAAATTATTAATTTCCTGGGACAAATGAAATACATGTGATCTACAGAAAAAAAAACAGCAAATTCCTAAAATTTACAGAGACTATTATTTACAAAAAAGCTTCTACTTATCTGTGGTGTTTTTAAAGTAGTCTACTAACTATGCAGTAAATTCAATAAGTAGTATGTTATTAATTCAAAACAAAGAAAATTTCAGACACTTACTTGGTAGCACTTTTCTGTAATTAACATTAGTATTTCCAGGTAATTTAGGCACAAACCTATGAACATGTGTTTTACTAATCCAGTTCCAACCACCATATCCTGTTACTCTATATTCCTCTCCTTTTTGTTTCCAAACCTGTTAAATATTTTACAATATTAATTTTTTAAAACATTATTTACTGAAACCTTTAAAGATAGATTTAAAGCAGCATAACAAGTCACCATAACACTATTATTTTGCATTTACATAGAACTTTTCAGGAGTACAATATTTTAGACAAAGAAAATTTTTTGGAAATAAAAACAGCCCCTATTCATTATTTAAATCAATTGGTTGCCATTAACTTTTACTACTCCTTCCCTCGTGTTATCCTGCTTTGTTTCAGGGATGACAGGTTATAGCACCCTGATTTAACAATGAAGCAGTTGGAGGTTAGATATTTTTAGGAAAAGGTCACTGACTAGAATTTGCTTTCCACCAAAACCCAACTTTGCTAATCCTCAGATCATGCTGTGAAGCATGTATATTCTTTGAGATTCTGTTTGAACAGAAGTGAAAAATTAGTGGAAAAGATGTAAGAAAGTTTGGGTTTATCTGAGGAGTGAAGGGGGTTGAAATGTTAACTATCACTAGTGTTTATAAAGACTGTACATATGCCAACACCACTGGATAGGCATTTTTTTAGTACATTGAAAGAAGCATATACACAATGTTGATAGCTTCATCATATTGAGGGACACACACTGCAAAATGAATTCAAAAAATAAAGTGACAATATGACTCAGTTTTCCTACAGCAATATTCTAACAAACGTTAGCTTAAGATATTTGCTAGCCCATGAGTTCAGGATATCGTTCTAGTTCTTTTCCACTGTTGAGGATGAGCAATAAAACCCAAATCCTCTAAAATATTCAGAAGCAATTGCAACCAAGACAATTCCATAAATGAATCTTCACTAAAGAAAATCATAGCTAGGACCCTACCAAATTCACCTTCCATTTTCGTTAATTTTATGGTCATACATTTCATGATTTCAGCTATTTAATCTGAAATTTCATGGTGTTGTAACCATGGTTCATGGTTTGGAGGTCCTGATCCATAAAAGGAGTTGGGGGGAAGGAAACTGCAGTACTGCTATCCTTAGTTCTCTGCTGCAGGCAGAGGCACTGCCTTGAGAGCTAGGCAGTTTGAGATCAATGGCTGCTGTCTGAGATCCCAGCTTTCAAGGCAGAGTCATCGCCAGCTGCAGTGCAGAAGAACAGACTGCATGATGTGGTATTGCCACCTTTACTTCTACGCTTCTGCCTGCAGAGCTAGGCACTCAGTCAGCAGAGCAGCCACTGTCCGGATGCCCAGCTCTGAAGGCAACAGCGCAGAAGTAAGAATGGTACTGTATTGCCATCTTTATTCTACACTGTTGCTGGCCATGCACTGCCTTCAGAGCTGGGCACCTAACCCACAGCCACCACTCTCCCACCATCCAGCTCTGAAGTCAATATAGAAGTAAAGGTGGCAATACTGTGACCCCCTCCCGTCCCAAAATAACTGTGCAGCCTCCCTGCAACTCCCTTTTGGGTTAGGACCCCCCCATATGACACACACTGGTCTCACATGTGAAATCTGTGTAATATAGGCTGAAAGCATACAAAACACCAGCTTTCATTGGGAGGAACCAGATTTCAAGGTCCACAATGTATTTTCCATGGCAGTAAATTTGTTAGGGCCCTAATCATAGCTTTTAACATGTAACCCTTTTGTTTCAAGTCTTTTTTTGTTTGTTTGTTTCATATCTCATGTCTGTGCAATTTAACTAAGAGGTTTTTAAAAATTTATTTACAATGATACTCACGAGTTCACCGACTATACTTCCATTAAAAAGTTGCACATTTTGCATCTTAAATAAGAAATTCTAACACAGGCAACCTCAAATTATTTCGAGTCCAGAAATAAGGTCAAAAAATAAACTTGGGTTAAATTCTGTGTTTGAATATGAGGGCATGGCTCTCATGGATGCAAAGGAGTGAAGAATTTGGTTCTTAACATCTTAAGTATAAAACAGAGTTGTATAAAGGACAATTGCTAGAAAAAGGAAGCCTTATATTATTCCTAAAAGTAAACAAAAATTGGTAGGCAGAATCATCACCTGATGTTTGATAGGAAAGGTATATTTCACCCATGTAGCCTGTTGCATTGTTTCTTCCTCCTCTTGCTTTCTCTCTTTTTTTTTCACCTTCTCCTTTTCTTCTCTTTCAATAGCTGTCATCCTGTGTAATCTAATACATGCAAATACAAACAAATTTTGTGAGCAAATTTAAACACCCTAACAAATGGCATACACTACACCCTTGAATGAAAAGGATTTAGCTGGAAGGGAAAAACTACCAATGAAAAATATTAGGTTAAGGAATAATAATAATAATCATGTGTTACTTATGATAAACGTTACTTTTATGTTACCTTCTTTGACTTCCCCCAGTGATTTAATTTGAGGCTGGGGCTTAGCTAAATTACTGTTTGAAGGAAAAAGAGTGAGGAAACAGGATATATTTTCAGAAAAGCAGTTCAGTATCATTTGGAATTAGGCAATGTTTGATTGATGTCTGACTGAATTTTCATCAGTACTCTTTAGTTTTAGTTCACCCAATGCTGCTGATCATAGTAGAGTACTCATGCTTCACATTCCCAAAGATTCTCTTACCTAGTGTGCCCCAAGGACTCCCGCCAAATTGGCAGCATGACAACTGGTTTAATTGCACACTCCAATATAGCCAAAGCTAGTGCAAATTCTCTAGGTTTGCTACACATCTGAACAGCCTTAATCCAGTTAGACCTACATTGGAAAGAATGTAAAATGCAACAAGTTCATTCTATGAGCATTACGTCAAAAGGATTTTAAAAGTAGGCTAAACAAACTGTACTAAAATAACTTGGCTAAAACACTGCATAATTTCAGTTATTCATTACATATCACATTTATTTCAAGTTTTTATTCCAAAACTATCTATGGTCTATGACAGTGGTTCTCAAATTTTTTAGCCCATGGACAATCTGGCTCAATGTAAACCTTTCCGCAGACCACCAGTTGCTAATGGAAACTCACCATTCATTACATAATTAAGCTTGAGCCATTTGCTAGTGCTGGAGCTAGGGAGAATGGTTTAATTATTAAACAGATTAAATGTTTTAACGCTCTCATGTTAATTGATCAAACTTCATTTTAAATAAAGTAAAATATTAATTTATGCCCAACACAAAAGGTTTCAATGTTTTCTTTATTTATGGCATGTTTGGGGAACATTTTTTTGCTTTGGGAGCCACTGATCCACAGAAAAATCAGTTGGGGAACACAAGTGAGAAGCAAAAAAACTCCTCCAACCCCCCCAGCTGAGACACCTCACTTTTCTGACACTCCAACCCCACAGGGGAGGGGAAGGGACAGGAAGGACTGAGGTTCAGGGCTTCCCATAGGCCAGACTTCCTTCTCTGGTGTTCTAAAGTTAGTGGATTTTATGGACTCCCTTAGGCTCTGGGGTGGGGATAAAAATGAGGGGTTCAGTGTGTGGGATAGGGCTGCTAGTAAGTGGGATAGGATTCAGGATTGGGAGGGGGTGAGGTGCAGAAGCGAGAGAGGTTGCGAGGTCCGAGTGGCAGATAGGGTGCAGAAACAGGCTGGGAGTAACATGTCTGGCCAGGAGGAGGGATCAGGAGCAAGGGAAGGTGCTGTATGTGGCCCGGAGAGAGGGTGCAGGAGCAACAATGGATGCAGGAGCAGGGTGGGGGTAAGTATTTGGCAGGAGGGAGGACGCAGGAGCAAGTGAAGGTGCAGGAGCAGGGTGGGGGTAGGGTATCTGTCCAGGAGTGAGCGTGCAAAGCGTAGCAAGAAGGGAAGGGTGCAGGAGTGGACTGGAGTTAGGGTGTCTGGCCAGGAGGGAGGATGCAGAGTCTGGCCAGGAGAGAGGGTGCAGGAGAGGGCTTGGGGCACGAGGTTTGGCCAGGGGGCATGGTGCAGGAGCAGGCTGGGGGTAGAGTTTCTGGCCAGAAGAGAAGGTGCAGGAGCAAGAGAGGGTGTGGGGTCTTGGCAGGGATAGAGAGTGAGGGGGTCTGAGCATGAGGTTGAATGCTTACCAGGCTTTGCACACCCTTGCAGTAGGGAAAGCCTCCAGACAGCATGTCACTGTGTTGCCGTTCCCCCAGCGGAGTGGGAGCTCAGCAACCCCTCTTGCCTCCTCCCCGGCTGTAGCACCAGCCTGCCTTCTGGCACAGAGGGCGCGTGGGGGGCAAGCCCCTACCTTCCCTGCCAGACCCAGCTCATGGAGAGAGGCAGAGCAAGTGGCTCTATGTACTACTCTACCTCTCTCCACTAACTGGATCTGGCAGAGTAGGTCTGAGCTTTCTTCCCTTCCTGCCCCCCCATGAGCGGGAAGCCAGAGCTGATGCTGCAGCCTCATGGCTGTGCAATAACCACGAGCAGCCGCGTGGGCTCCCCACTGCATGGGGGAGGAAAGTAGGGGAGCTGAGCTCAAGCCGCAGACCATCTGGGAGACAGCCACAGACACTGCACTTTTAGAACCACTGGCCTATGAGAATGATATATGACTGAAGACAACTCAAAACAGAAGAGCCAGCCCTGAAGCACTCAAAAAATTAGTGGGTGTTCAACTCCTACCCTTCCCCTCCAGCACTTCTTGCCAGCCAGAAACCCACTGATCGTCTCCTCCCCCATTCTCCCTCCCAGCACCCCCCACCATCAGCTGTTCAGCAGCTTGTAGGAGGGCTCAAGTGGGGGGGGGGGTGCTGGGATTTGTGCTGGGGTGGAAAGACGAAGAAAGAGGCAAAGCGGGGCCTTAGGTGGAAGGGGCATTGAGCACTCCCAAGAAAAGGAGGAAGCTGGCTTCTGTGCCCCAATGTTATAAAATAAAATATGGGTAAACCAAAAGTATTTGTTTGTTTGTTTTTTTACCTGTGGGAGGCCCAGTTGGGATGGAGAAATGATGCAGGGATGTTGTTCTCTAGCTGAATGATAGTTAGTCTCAGAGTAGATATGGTAAGAACTTTGGACCCATGTACAGACCCATTCCATTTGAACTCTCCAGCAGGAGTCAGACAGAATTTATGTGCAAGGTGCCGTCTCTTGTCATGGTCTTCTCTGTGCTGGTGTTTGTTCAATGCAAATGAGTTGGTGGCATACTGATTGTGATAGACACGATACTTCCCCTCTTGACCTAACTTGAAATAATTGCTGATGTTGCCTTTCATCACAATTTCTTTCTTGGTGTTCAACCGGGAGACTTCTCCTTGGGAATTAACCACCAGAACCTTGTTAACAAAACAAAAGGGTTTTTTAAATTAAATGATTTAAAATCTTAAATGATCTCTATTACATTCCTGTTTACAAAACAGACCTTCCATTTTCAAAATCACATTCATTCATTCTGAATTATATATTGTATATTATTTTCTTCTAATTTATTTAATCTTTTTCACCTTCAAAACGTTTTAACAGTATTAAAGTAGTAACAACAGTACTCAAGTTAGGGGCCAAGTTTTCTAGTGTAGGCAACCAAATTGCTCCTGTAACAGGTGTGCAAAGTTGGAATCTGTGCATGCAAATAGATAATCTTTATTTATTTTAGTTATCTTACAGTGACCAGAATTCTTTGAGATGTGTGGTACCTACCTGTCTTCCACTGAGAGATGTGCAAGTGCCTAACCTTGGAAATTCTTGTTAGTAGTGCCTATAGATCCACACCTAGGTCCTTCTGCTTTTTATGCTCCAAACTAAGTGCATGAGAGACAGTGTGGACAGACTGCCTCTCTAGTTACCTACCTAATACAAATAACCCTAGTAAAAGGCTCTGTAGCAGAGGAGAAAGAGAGCAATTACAGGAATATAGAGAGAGACAATACGTCTCAAAACTCCAGTATCATACAGTTATCACAAATTAAAGAACTTCAAGTAGAGTCAGTCTCTCCCTCTCCCTCTCCCTCTCACACACACATATATATATTTATGTATTTTCAGGCAATCACCGAGTTACGCGTGTCAGATCTGCAGTTACGAACGGGGATTTTCTCGCCCCGGAGGACTGGAGCGGTGGGACGCCTGGTCCCACCGCCCGCCTCCTCCGGGGCGAGAAAAGCTGCTCCCCGTCTCCCTGGTTTGCTGGGGAGCCAGCAGACCAGGGAGACGTGGAGCAAAGCGGCGGAGGACCCGGGCCGGACCCGCGGCGCTGATCTGGAAGCGCCGCAGTCCGACCCGGGTCCTCTGCCGCTTTGCTCAGCGTCTCCCTGGTCTACAGGAAACCACTGATCAGTTTCAGCAGCAGCTGAATCAGGACGCCTGGGGCAGAGCAGCTGGGGTGCTGCTGGGTTGGTCTAGTAGCGCCGAGGAGTGGCCGCGCTACTGGAGCAACCCAGCAGCACCTGAGCTGCTCTGCCCCAGGCGTCCCCAAGTCAGCTGCTGCTGAAACTGACCAGCGGCTGACTACAGGAAGCCCGAGGCAGAGTTGCTCTGCCCCGGGCTTCCTGGAATCAGCTGCTAATCAGTTTCAGCAGCAGCTGACTTGGGGATGTCTGGGGTTCTTAAGTTGAATCTGTATGTAAGTCGGAACTGGTGTCCAGATTCAGCCGCTGTTGAAACTGATCAGTTTCAGCAGCGGCTGAATCTGGATGCCAGTTCCGACTTACATACAGATTCAACTTAAGAACAAACCTACAGTCCCTATCTTGTACGTAACCCGGGGACTGCCTGTATGTTCCCTATATAGGGTGATGCTTCAAGCAGTATTCCTTGAAGAGGAGGGTGAGAGGACCTTGGCTTTACCACCAATTAGAGGATTGCTCTGTCAAACGAATGGTCAGCTGTAGAAATTTAAAGTAAGGTGCAATGCCTCCTAAAAAGAGTGCAGCGTCCTGCGGTGCCATCCTGCAGATTTCCTCAAAGCAAGGTCACTGACGCAGCCTGGATCAGACAAATCATCCCCCACACAATGCCGGGGAGAGGTCATAGTTAATTCGTGACAAAGCAGAATGAAGAGTAGTCTTTGGGACGAGACTGCTTCACCTCTCATACATACGGCAAGAGAAAATAATTTAGGTGATTTTCCTAATAGGTTTAATACTCTAGAACCATGGTGTTCAACACACTAGCCCAGCTGGTTGAGTATGGCTAGTTCACTATAGCCATAGTATAATTCACTGTAGTGGCTATTGCTTCAGAATTAGTTGGATACCACTGTTCTAGAAGAATATAGGGAAGTTTCCTATTCAACTAGTGGCATATACGTTTGGCATGAAGACAGGTAAGTGAATAGCCTGATTTAAACGGATTTCTGTGATCACTTGGTGTGAATCTGAAGCTTAGTCGTTGGGAGTACAGTGGATGTGCCATAGGGTCCCAAGCGTTCCTTGCCTCCAGGCTGATGTGAAGGCCACCAAAAAAGCAACCTTCATTAATAGATGGGCTAAGGAACACGTAGTTAATATTCAAATGCTGACAGGACTACATTGTAGGGATGTTAAAATGCATTTATTTGTATAAATGTGTACCCACTGAAATGTTCAGTGGATACCCCTTAACACAGGGGAGTGGAGCAGGGGGGCATGTGGGAGCTGGTGCACATCTGGTGCGCAACTGGGAACTCCCACAGAGGCAGCAGCACAGGGGAGGTGGAGTGGCTTGAAAGCCGGGTCCTGCCTGTCCCCACCCCACTGCTCCCTCTGAATCAGAGGCAGCAGTGTGCGGCCGGGGGGAGGGGTGGGAGAGAACAGTCCATTTGGCAGGAGCCAGATCCCTGAGTGTACCAGTTCCTGCATGCCTCCCCCTGGAAAGGTGGCAGCAACACGGGGGGCGGGGAGGCAGCTTCATGGAAGCCAATGCTCTTCCCCTCCGCTGCCTCTGAGACAGAAGTGGCGGGGGGGGACGGGGACGAGACACAACTGCATTCACATCCCTACTATGTTGTGGTGCCAAGCACTGGTAAATTTTTAGTATCAGGGAAAGGTTCTAAAGATGCCCTTTAGGAAACTGGTAAATCACTTGATCCTGTGACAACTGGAGGGTGACAGGCACTGACCATTAAGTGCATCCACAGGGTTTTAATAAGTAGACATGAAGTGTAGAAAAGTGATTCCAAGAGAGCTGGGATATTGGAAGCCACTGGATCTATCTGATGTTGACACCAGACTAAAAAAGTCTTTTCCATTTGTTGTATAGCATTGTTTTGTAGTTTCCTATTTTACTGTTAAGGTGCTAATCAACTGCTTGCAACTGCTTTATTAGAATGTCATCCAGCCAAATGTCAGGCTGTTAGGTGGAAGGATGGTGGATTGGGATGACTGATTTTGCCTCTGTCCCAATCGTATTTCCTTTTTCAGGTGAGTATCAAGAGGTAGATTTCTCTTGTTTCTTATCTGCGTGGCACCACAACATAGTAGGGATGCGAATGCAGTCACCCCCGCTGCTTCTATCTCAGAGGCAACGGAGTGGGAGGGGATGAGCATTGGCTTCCATGAAGCTGGAAAGAGCCGGCTATAGCTGTATGGACACTCATCTGCACACTGTTGGAAAATCAGAACCAACCGGGACATGTGAAGAACCAACTAGGACACCTGCCTATCATTGCTACCAGGATGAGACACTCTAGGTTCAACAGGATGGCCAAGTCCTGTGTGGTGTTGTGTCAATCTCCAAACACATGGGTGTAGCGTGGATTCATTTCCTTTGGTGGCATCAGCAGTCTCAGTCTTGTCATGGCCTTTGGTACCAAAACCTGCCTATCACAGAACAATGGTACCTCAATATAGAAGGCATCCACTTCTGCTGCTCTCTGGCCAGTAATGAGTACAATCCTGCTCCTGTAGATCATGCCAACTTTAGGGTGCCTTACTCTTTGGAGTCATGAGACAATGCTAACACCTAACTTCTAGTATGTCAGAAAAGGTCCTTTTTTCAGGTGCGTATCAAGAGGCAGATTTCTCTTGTTTCTTACCTGAATGTTTCCTACCCTTCTCATGCCCCTTTGGAGGAGTTCACAGCTCCAGTCCTATAAACCTCACAAGTACAAAGATCACAGCGCTCTGACAGGCACTTTTTGATGCCTCTGCCCGATGTACTTAAAGTTCTGACAGGCTAAGGTTGAATGGGGACCCCACAGCATGATACATTAGGAAGCTCCAGAGCCTATTCTCACATGCTTGATGGGCTCAGCTTAAAAGAGACTGGCTAAAAAGGGCACTTGGAGAGGATGTGAGCTTCTCTGAGGCAGTAGAAGCACCTGAGGTAGTTACCACCTGAGAAGGCCAGCAGCAGGAAATGCAGTTTTTAAATTCATAGTTGTTTGACATACTGATTACCCTATATGGATGGGTATCAAGGTAGGGGAAGACTTCCCAAGGCCCTGACTTTTAAAACCTATTCCTAAATCTAAAAACTGTACCTAAAATTATTTACAGATATTTACCATTTGAGGCAGAAGCAACTGCACACACACCTCAGACCACAGGCAGTAAGAAAGAACTGGAGAAATTGTCAGTCTTTGACGCTTCTTACACCCTCAGTTCAGAGCATGAGGAGAAGGGCATAGGCATAGATCAACAGGCACTGAGAGCAAGAATCCTCATTCTCAGGAAGATAGAGCACATGCACACAGCACAATGGAATTCACAAAGGCACGTGACAGTCAAATATGACAAGTCCCAAGAAGCTACAACTCTAAAGAGAATTTCAACATATCTGATCAATAAAATAAGGGGCAAAAATATAACAAACTAGCTTGTATGTGTTTACCATACCCAATGCACCACTTTCCTGGAAAAGAAAGCCAACAAAACTTGCTTCACCCACAAGGAAAATGACTCTACTCCACTTTGTTATTGACACACCATTCTACATAGAACAAATCTGAGAGCAGCTACAAAGATGGCAAAATAAGGGACAAAAAAAGAATAACAGTTCTAATTTCTCATGCATCTCCTACTGTGTCACTGACCCCCATTTTGTAAAGAGTGTAGCACCAAGGTTTCTTTTACCATTATAATTCAGGAATTTCTCAAAATGTGTACAAACCTCTCTGCCTTCTTTAAATACTTTATTTGCTTCATGTGCTGCAGCAGCAACCTGCTGGCTTTTCATCTGGCTCAGCTTGCTATCTGGATTTCGTAACCTGGTAAGCATTCGTGTTGAGCTTGATGTGCCTTTCCCAGCGCATGGAGAATCACTTCTTTCACCATTGGATTTCTCCCCTACCACCAAAGTAATTTAAATAATAAAAAAAGAATAAATTGCAAATGTGTTAACATGGAAATGATGAAATTTAACTATTATATTTAGAAAGAATAACACTCGTAACACTTTTATTTCTACCTATTTCCTCTGATGTCTGGGATTCTCCTTCTATATTCTCAGCATCATCAGAAGTCTTACTGGAGTCATTCTGCATAGAATTCAGCTCACTGCTGTTACTGCTTTCAGCATTAGACTGGAAAGGTGCAGAGGATGCACTAGGACTGATGTTGGGGGTCATCTGACAGGTTTCTTCTACAAAAGAAGGACTTTATTTTTAGATTTTCAGTACTGAATCAATTAAGCTTTTTTTTTTTTTTTAGTTAAAAATCCCAAGAAAGTCAGATGAGCTACTGAAACATCAACTCATTTGTAACATGGAAGAATCGGTAGTTTTCATTATCTCAAAAGGTCTACCTAAAAATCTTTGATGTACTAAGCATATACAAGAATATGCACCTACTGAAAACAAAGATCCCCCTCTCTCCAATCAGTTTTCAAAACAATTCAAGCTATTCAAAATTTCTATGGTCAAATAAGCAAGGAAGTAAAAACAAGAAGTGACCATTTTAGCCCTATGACTTAAATTGACAAATTCTACATAAATAAATGTCTTCATAAAATATTGCCAGTGGATCATTTGTCTATTTATAGACAAATTACATGCTTTTCAGTAGTTGAAATCTACAAATGAAAAAATGAATCACTATTTCTTTTGTTCTTTGCATTTAACCTCTCCCAGATTTCAAAACAAGATTTTCTGCCTAGCCTACCATTCAAGATAAACGTTCTTCATAACCTGATATTCTGAAACTGATTAACAGTACCAAAATATATGTTCAGTAAAATACCAATGAAGAGTGAATCAGCAAAGACCAAATAAATACTAAGTGTTGTACCTCCCTTAACCGGGACTCCCTGGTCTAGCAACATCTGTGGTCCGACAAGGACCATGGATGTTCCTGGACCACAGAGCCCAGGAAGAGGGAGGTTTGGTGGCGGGACAGGAGAACCAGAAGGGGCACAGGCAACTTAGCCAAAAGCCCAGAGTGGGGGGCTGAGGGGGAGGGACAGGGAGAAGCATGGAAGTCAGGGCAGGGAGTTCTAACTCCAGCAGAACTCCCTAGCCCCAGCGGCCATGGAGCTCCAGCCCTGGCCAGGGAGTTCTGACCCCAGCAGTAGCCAGGGAGTTTCAGCCACGTTCTGCCTCCAGCAACCAAGGAACTCCAGCCCCAGTGGCAGTCAGGGAGTTCTGCAGCTCCGGCCCTGCCCTGGAGCTCTGGGGCTCTGAAGCCCTGGCCCTGAAGCCAGGCAGCTGTGGAGCTCTGCCTCTGCTGTGGAGCCAGGCTGCTGGGGAACTATGTCCCAGTTGTGCAGCTCTGGCCATGGTGCTCTGGCCCCCGCAGTAGCGGGGCTGGCGAGAGCCCCGGGGCTGAAGCAGCAGCCAAGGCAGGCTGGAGCCCTAGCCTGGTGGCAGCCTGGCCACAAGGGGAAGGACCTTCCCCGGTCTGGGGCCAATCCCCTCATTCGAGATCAGTCAGGTCCAGAGGGTGCTGGACCGGAGGTCCAACCTGTAATTTAGAAATTATCCATGCTGTCAAATTCCCAGGAGAAAGCCAAAATTAGTTTTCTTACCTGAAATTTTGGTTTCTCTTCATGGGGATACATTGCTCTGGACAGATACTCCCTACATTTGTCTAGTATTCTATACAGATTTGGTTTAGCATGATATAACTTTCTTCAAGTCAGGACAAGAAGGAACATTAAATCATGCTAAAAGATGATGTAGTGTTGACAACTTAATAGTTGGATTTCTTTGCCTTAAGTTTTTGGGGTTTGTTTACTGAAGAAAGGGGATGCTTCCAGGTCCTATTCCTCCCTCAAAAGAAATACCCGGAAGTTATTATTTCTATCCAGAGCACTGGATTCAACAAAGGAGAATACTTACATTTGAAATAGATATCTGCTATACTTATAGAACTCTACATATTTATTTTGCTCCCAAAATTATAAAACCTAAATTTTTATAACAATAAACCTTGTAAAATATACAAAATACAAGTCAATTATCTGTATTTTTATATACTATTTACTGGAGTATATTTTAATAAAACAAGTAGACTTAAGTTTTGTGCCTGCAACATAAGCATTACAGTATGGTGCTAGAGAATACAAACCAAGAATTGCTTGTGTCATCCAAATTAAGAGGAATGCAAAAACTGAACATTAATAGTGATTTTTTTTATAATTCTTACAGTTTATATTATTGAATGAGTTATTAAAGAATATTTTTTAATCTGCATTTTATTTGTCATCTCTGAATCAGAAGTAAATTGATCACACTTCTAAAAATGCAGTTCCTCCGTCTTCTCTTAGAGCTAAGCACCAATTTTACCAAGACAATGAATATGCATAAGAACTAGGGCTGTCAAGCAATTAAAAAGTTAATCATGATTAATTGCATGATTAATCACGCTGTCAAACACTTCATTTAAATATTTGTGGATATTTTCTACAATGTCAAATATATTCATTTCGATTACAACACAGAACATAATATGTACAGTGCTTGCTTTGTATTCATTGTGATTGCATAATAAAAAAACAAAAATATTTCAATTTCCTCATTACAAGTAAGTTAGTGCTATCTCTATCATGAAAACTGAACTCACAAATGTGGAATTATGTACAAAAAACTACATTCAAAAAGAAAATAACGTAAAAAACTTTAGAGCTTACAAGTTTGTTTACATTTACAGGATATAATGCTGACTGCTTCTTGCTTATAATCTCACTTTCAGGTGACAACAGGAGTTCACATGGCACTGTTGTAACCAGTATAACCAAGTGCGTTAAAGATTCAGATGTCCCTTCATAGGTCAACCATCATTACAGATGACATGCTGATGATGGGTTCTTTTTTATAATGATCCAAAGCAGTGCGGACTGATACACATTCAATTTGCAAAATGCAGGACAATGTAGCACTTTAAAGACTAACAAGATGGTTTATTAGATGATGAGCTTTCGTGGGCCAGACCCACTTCCTCAGATCAATTTGCGTCATCTGAATGAGATGCCACCATCAGAAGGTCAATTTTCTTTTTTGGTGGTTTGGGTTCTATAGTTTCTGTACTGGAGTGTTGTTCTTTTAAGACTTCGGAAAGCATGGTTCACTTCTTGTCTCACTCAGATTTTGGAAGGCATTTCAAATACTTAAACTTTGGGTTGAGTGCTATAGCATGCTTTTAGAAATTGCAGCGAAAGTGTTCTTAATATGAGCCACATGCTAGAAAGAACATTAACATGAAATACATGGCAAAATGTGGGTAAAACAGAGAAGGAAGACATATAAATCTTTCACGAGGCGTTCAGTCACAAATTTAATTGCCACATTATGCTTTTAATGATCATCATCAAGATGGAAGCATGTCCTCTGGAATGGTAGCCAAAGCATGAAGTGGCATACAAATGTTTAGCATACGAGGCATGTAAGTACCTTGCAAAGCCAGTTACAAAAGTACCATGAGAACACTCTTCTCACTGTCAGGTGAATAAGATTTAAAAATGCAAATGTAAAAAAAAAAATGTGTTTGTCTTAGAAAGTAGCTGAACAAGAAATATGATTAAGTGGACTTTCAGGCTCAAGTTTTACATGGTTTGGGTTTTGAGGGCAGGTATGTAAAAAACAAAAAACAAAAAAACACAATCTGGAAATTACACTTTCACAATAAAGAAATTGGAGAACAGTCATCGTATGATTGTGAACTGAAAAATACAATTTTTCTCTATCCCTTTTACAGTGTAAATATTTGTAATACAAAATATCAAATGAGCATTGTACTCTTTATACTCTGTGTTGTAATTGAAACTAATATCTGAAAATGCAAAAAAAGTCAAAAATGTTTAATAAATTTCAATTAGTATTCTATTATTTAAGTAGGATTAAACAAATAATGATTATTTTTTAAATCGTGCTTGTTTTTTCTTAACCGCCTGAATTTTCTACAACAAAATTAAATAGTCCTGACAGTTATAGAAGGGAAATTCAGAATTAATATTTATAACCTCCTTAATGCAACAGGATTTGATTATGTTTTCCTGTTACTCCACTGGCTTTCTGAATATCCTGAATGGTGTGAGTTAAATCTTTATCTGTGCCATGCTACAATTAGCAAAACCAGAGTAGATCCCTGAGGAACATGCCTAGTGGTTCTGATATTCTAAAAACAAACATTCTTGACTACTGCTTTGTCTTTTTGACTTACTAGTTACAGAAGATGGACAAAAATCTTTAGGAACTCAGAAGAGCATGGAAGTCCATGAAGTATTCTAATGAAGTAATTAGCCACCTTAGCAGATACATTGTGATGCATCCTCTCATTAATGGTAGAAAAAATGGAATACCCCTCCAAGGGATGGCCAAGAGGCTTGCTTCCCTGTCGCAAAGACATTTTAGTTGATTTAAAAGACTGCTAGCTTGGGCCCATTCCTCAAAGTTCTTGAGTGATATGATTTCTGGAACCTCATCTGGTAGCAAGACATAAGAGGGAGGATCGGAGCAATCCTGGTGAAAGAAAAAGGATGACAGAAGACTACTTGGACTCCACTGGCTGTCCTGAACTTGGAAGCTCTGAGGAGGTTGATTCAAGTCCTCCCATCTTTAAAAGCAGCAGTAATGAGTTTCAGTGTCTTAGCTCTTGACATCTTGACCTTAACCAGTGGCTCTTCCCAGCATAAGGTTACTCATAAGTAGAAAAGAGACCAAAGTTTGTGTGTCTAGGGAGAACTCCAGCAACAAGTCTGAAACCAAGCAGGCTGGTCCAGATCTCTTTGTACTTCTGATCTGCCACAGAGTCTAGATTTAGAAGTTGGAATCACACAACTAACGTCTTAGCGCACAAGATTATGGCTGAACCCACCAAAATGGTCTGTGATCTGTTTATGCCATCTCATGAGCTCAGTCTTAAAGAAAACACACTTCCCCCATTTGGAGCGCTGATTCTCCAAGTTAGTGGCTAGGCTGCCTACATGCAGGAAGGACACCTGGATCTCATGCTGTATTTTAAGCAGACACAGAATAGAGAAGCCACAGTTGGCTTTAGTGCATGGGAAGCATCTGGCTCATTGCAGAATTCCCTATTTCTTTGAATATCTTGTACAAAAGAAACACAAGTAGGGCTTTTTCCTGTACTTCAACAACTTCTTCCTGAGAGCTCTCTCTAACTTTGGACATCACCTCCTCAAAGCTTCAAGAAGATCAGGTGCTCAGATACTGTGGTGGTGAATGTGGTAATACAACCATATATAAAACAGATCAGAATGGAGGTCCTGCTAAATCTTTTAGGACAGGTGGTGGGCCAATATTCTCTCTCTGGGAAGTACTCAAAGAAAATGAACAAATCTGTGTCTCACCCAAAATATGACCAGTGTATTTTGAGCCTGCCCTATTGCTGGTCAGGGAAGACAGAACCATCTGAGGACTGGAGTTTGGAAGAGAAGGGGAAGATATACCATCCCACCCAACCTAGATTCACATAAGAAACTGAGATCCAGAGGGCATGTAGCTGAGAAGTAAGTAGGTAGATTCTCTCTTCCATATCTGCATCAGCTTCTGTTGCAACTTTATGGATGCCTGCCTGTTTTATGTCACAGGTCCCTCCTGTCTCTTTAATGAAGGTCCCAGAGACTATTATTCAACAGTAGCAGCACATGTATCACTGTGAGATAGCAAAGAATTTAGTGGAGATTGCTGGTAGAAAAGCTTAGCTGAATGCATTGAGCCTTTGCTGCTTGCAAAAACGTAACCAACAGCAGCCAGAGTCCTGTCCAAAAAGCATTTTCAAAAATGAAATTTTAAACAAAAATATAATTTCAAATTTTGAATAATAAAGCATATGTACTTTCCCCATGCACCTTTGCTGATATCCTGTAAGAAAAGGATTAATTTCTCATTAATGCTAAAATGAAGTGTATACTCAACAGGTGATTTATGAACAGTAATTGAAAAAAAGTATGCTTAAACTACAAATACCAAAGTAAAGCACATTTGTTTTTGTCTCAAGCAGATTTTCTCTGCTGAAAATGTACATAAAACTGCAAGCCCAATTACAGAGCTGGCTACTAATGGAGAGGAAAAAAACCTAACTGATGGTGGAGAATAACGAGGGTAATTTCATAAAAAAGAATAGAACAACATTTTAAAATTTAAATAATAGTTTGTATAATGTGTCAGGGTGGTTGACTAGAGATATATTACTTTTTCTTGAAATACAGCACACCACATTTTTCAATAAGTTATCAGGAACACATTTTAAAAACTATTGTGCTGAGTGCTTTTTTTTTTTTTAGCTGCAGTACCTTATTTGTAATATTCACTATGAAAAGACAACTTTCACAATCTTACAATTAATGCTATGAGTTATTCAAATTAAGTTATCTGTTGCTAATGTAGGAATTTGGTGAAAAAAATACAATACTGTCTGTCTTTTCTACAAAGTATTTGTATGGTTTCAATGTACTAATTAATGCTCCAGACTAAGCAAGTCACACTCATTCCTGAGCTTCAAGAAAATAATTGTATTTTATGGAATAGCAAATTACTGCTGCAATGAAAAAAAAAAACAGCTTAAAATAAGCTTTGTGCATACATTGTTAAGCTTCAGCTTACAGATTTTTGAGATCATGCAAGACTTTTCTCCAGGCAACCCAATGCAAAAACCCATGTGAACAACTACAAATACTAATTTTTTTCTTGGTAATTTCTACAGCATATTATACTTAAATGAATTAACAGCCATTAGCAAATAAGAATTTGAAATAAACCTTTGTAGGATGTTCACCATCACTATGGTTTGTAATGAAGAAAAATAAAATATATAGTAAACAGAACATGAGAAAAGCTTAGCCACAGTAATCTTTGGAAAGCATTGAAGCATATGCTAACAGCAGGGAAGGCCACATTAAACATTTTTAAATGTTAGATGACAATGCAGCAGTAAAGGATGGCACTGCAAGCAAACAACATGAATGAACACACACTTTAAAATGTTTTTAGTTGGCAAACCAGAGTTTATAATAAGAAAATCGTAAAGGTTCCCCAAATTACAGAGGCATTGATACAGCGCCATCTGTACCTGAGAGATCCTGGGGGAGCTCTGATGCCACCTTCTTCTCTGCCACATTGTTGCTATCAAAGATTTCTGACTGATACCCCACTGCGTTCTTCCCTTCAGAGGGACTAGTTTCTCCTGCAGAAGGATTTGTGGTGCTGCCGTCTGTGCTTGATGCCACAGAGTTACTTTTATCCCCAACGTCTGTTGGCTCTACAGTAAAATGCACAACAAATCTTTAAGGATATTCTTAACATTTCCTTAGGATGTCATTTGGCCTTATCCATGCTAAGCAGTTTCTTGTATTACATCCACTTTGTAGCACCAAAATATATTGAATGTATTTTTGTAGTAAGGTAGTGTCTTCATGGTATCAGAGCACGCAAACAGTCCAAAACTACTTGATTCTAATTTAAAAAACACTGTTAGAAATAAATCCTTTAACATGGGTACCCGTCTGTACATATATTGACTACCACCACTGAGCTCCATTCCAGAAAAAACCAAACATCTCAAAGCAAAAATGGAGTTATATTGTAACACAGTAATCAGGGAAATGAACTATCCAAATCTACCACAGAGAAACAAACTGTATACAGCCATAAAGAAATAAATTTCCATTACCCTTTCAAAAGCAATTAAAAAAAATCTTGCTGGTGTACAAAACAACATGAATATTTCCAGAAGTTAATGTGATAGTGAAAGGTTATTTAAGAACACCACAAATATTGCTGATGAAAGGTCAGTTTCTTTACCTTCTGTTTTTCCTTTTTCTGAATCTTGCTCAGGTGGTGTTTCTTCATTTTTTTCCTGTAGCTGGTCTGCAGGTTCTTCCTTTCTTTTTTCAGTATCTGTTTGGTCATTATTTTCAACATCAATTTTGTCATTATCTGTTTCATCAGTTACTTCACTTTTATCCTCCCCTATTTCTCCTTTTTTTATTCTAATCAATTCCAGTATTTCATCTACAGAAGGAAAAAAGTAAAATTCAGGCAATAATGCCTTTTTATAGAGAGCCACTAAGTTGAAGTCTTAAATCAGAAGTAATTTAAATCAAGAGGGCCTTTACTTTTAAAGAATTACTTTTCACAATCACAAAACAAATGCCAGGAGCCAAGAACAAAAAATAATATCAATTTTTTCCTCTGTTTTCCATTTTCAGATATATGACAATTTGAATACTCGATTTCTAAAAATTATGTTACGTACAGAATACCAAACCCGTTAACTCAATCCTTCATTGTTCCAGAGTGGAAAAATTGAGTTTCAGCTTACTGTTTGCAGGGTTCTACATAAAGCTTAAAGATTCAGACTTCTTACATGCAGTCATCATATCTCATAACTATTAAAATACTTTTATTGACAGGGCTCGACAAATAATACAATCTACTCGCCCCTGTTGAGTAGATTGCAACCCGGAAGAGTTGGGTTCGGGCAATCTGCGCATGCGCAGATCGCCGGACAGCGCGGTTCGGCGAGCCCTGTTTATTGACATATAAAAAGTTGAATTGCTCAAACTGTTACTTTAATATGGCTGGAGCTACATAAATGCATGCTGCATTTCAGCAAGAAAAAAAAAGCTGAAAGAAAATATGGTGCTTAAGTGAAAGAATTCTTTCCTTGAGGAGACTACACAGATTATGCAAATCGTTAGCTTGTGTAGAGCATGCATGTAAACTAGCACTCAGATTCAGCTTCCATGTATTTGACACTTTCATTTTTGGGTTGTACTTTATCTTGTTTGTTTTCTCTGCCTAGAATATTCCTATATTTTGTACTTTGTCAAAATTATCTAGTGAAAACAGATTATACCAAATGTCAAGTGATATGCATCCATGGAGTTAATTTAAGTCTTTCACAAAAGAATTTAGTCACTATTTCTACTACTATTCCATACCGTTACAAGTAACTCATACAAAATACATAATTCCTTCATTTATTAGTAGTAATAACATTATATAGTTGTGTTTCAGGAGCATCATGTACTACCCATGTTAGTAGCAGTTAACTTTTACTTTACACCAGATTGCTGGCTAATTAGAAATTCTAAAATGTAATATTAGGGAATTTATATATTTGGCACTCTTCTGAAAGGGAATGTATTTTGACTGCAGTCTACAATATTCTATCAAAATATGTGGCTCAGAAGTTCTGCAGAGAAATGAAATTTTAGTAAAAATGTTAAATTAAAACAAAGTTGAGTAGACCTCATAACTGTAGCATCATTGTTTACGAAATACTGTACTTCCTGATTATTATTACTTTCCAAATATTAAGTGTGGCCCTGAAGATGCAGAAGTATAGGTCTCTAAATCAGTGTTTCTCAAACTGTGCTCTGCAGAGCCCCAGGTCTCTGCGAGACATCTCCAGGGGTTCTGCAAGCTTGACAAACTGGAAACACTGATAGGTACAATACATACAATCAGTGGACCGCTGGGGCTACACATACATTTTTACTCATGTAAAGGGCTGCGGAGCCCAAAAAGTTTGAGAACCGCTGCGCTAAACAAAAAACTTAGATTTAAAATTAAAAAGGCCTATTTTTCAGGTAATTCAAACCTTTATTCTTCCCCTTCAAATAATATTACCTGCAGATACAGTTAATAGGAAAGAAAACTCTGTTTTGAGCCCCTGCCACTAATAATCCCTATGAAGTCCAAAAAGGTTACTCCTTTGGACTTGTCTCTGGAACGGTTACATCACCACATAAATTCAATTAACAGGGTACTTAACCCTTTCACTAATGAACACTCTCCCCTCCATTTTCCCACACACACTCTCTTACATGGGACATAACATTCTTTCAATAGAAATTCACGGAATAAGTATGTTTGGAGGTACTAGACGAATATTTCTAGAGGATATATCAAATAATTCAGCAAGACACTAAATGTCAAAGCCAGGAAATATGGAAGCAACTTCAAAAGTTCATAACATTGCTACTGCCCGCCAGGTTGAGGTTATAAAGTTATTAACAAGAAATTTTTTAAAAGTGTGTGTAAAACTTGGGGGAAAATGTTAATGTAATTTTTAAAAGACAAATATGAAAGTGTTTAACATTCATTCTCACAGTAAACAACTATTCCTACCATTTGCTGCAGCAAGGAAAGATTTGTTGTTGCCACGTGCTTTGTTAGTAAGGTCTTCAGTGATATCCATATGCCGATGAATTTCTTGGCTCATTTCTTCAAGAGTCTTGCAAAGATCAGCTTCCCAGTAATCTTTGTCTAGGCATTCAATTAACTGTGCCAGCTGGACCTTTGTGCTATAGTACCAGAGTTTCTTATCCTTCTCATTGTCTGAATCTTCCTCTCTGCAATAAGAGTTTGAGAACAATTGTTTCTATATTTTAGACAGATAAGGAATTTTATGTAAAAATGAGCCTACCTGCCCCCTTTTCTCTCCAAGAAAACATTAAGCAATAAGGGCTAAATAAGATTAACACTTGAGATTCACCTTTGGCCTTCCGTGCTTCTAAAGAAGCTCCCTCTCTTTCCATCTCCTTCCTAATAGCCTTTTCACACTACTTCCTCTCTGCTCCCTCAAAACGTCAATTTTTGTGCTCATCCCCTGGGATTTTAAAACAAAAGATTTTAAATCATCTCCTCAAATTTGATTTGTCCACCTTCCAATAGGATTTACTGCAGTTACTTTCCAATTATTACAATATTAATAAATGCAAGCCATTCTCCCCAAGCACTCCTAAAACAATGCAATATTATAACTGAAATTTTAAATATATTGAGTCCGGAAATTGAATGATGGGGAATCCCACAATCACCATGAAATGTTTTATTATGCAGATAGTATTCACTTGTGCGCACATGCACCAGAGTAATAAAGGTGGCACAGGGTCTCTTTTCAGATCTCTAATTCAGAGGTTTTAGAAGCACAATATTCTGCTCCTTCTCTCTACATAATTCTTCCAAACAAACAAGACTGAGGCAATTTCATTAGGGGAACTTGTTAAATTTCCCTCGCTACTGGCCCTCTTCTGTGGTTCCCAGCCTACCCACAATCTGGCCTTACTCATTCAGGAACATAGGCATCCTTATGTGATTTGATGACGTTTATCTATATATTAGAATACTTTAAATTAGAATTATAAAAAAACCACAGTCACACACAGACAGTGCAGAAAAATGCAAATACACTAAAGTGTTATGAAGACAATCTCAATATTACAAAAATATCAGCAGCTAAATCAATACTTTTCTAGATATTACTTCAAAATATGTTTTGATTGGCTGAAATAATCTGGCATATTGTAAAGAAATACTACCCTTTCTGTTAAAAAGGATTTAGGGAAATCTTTCTTTGCTTGCACAAGGAAACCGACTCTAGTTAATCTAATTTATTGCTCTAGCTCACCAGTCTCCAAATTTTTTATTTGAGGGGCCCCCCACTATCCCTCTTCAACAGCCCCCACTAGCTCTTGTTGAGAGTCAGGAGTGGGGCCATGAACAGAAGCATGAGGTGGTGGAGCTAGGAGTGGCTGAAGTTGGGAGCATGGCCAGAACAGAGCTGGGGACATAATGGGACTGGGTGGTGTTTTTTCTCCTGCCCCCACTAGGGGCAGGCACCCCACATTTTGGGGACCACTGATCTAGTCTTGCTAATCTCCATCTGATATTAGTTTTGGTTTATTATTTAGCTGTTTTAAAAAGTTTCCAAGCAAAATGATTTAAGAACATTTTCAGGTTGTTCATACAGATTACAGATAAAAGGGAAAGTTCAAAACAATTTTTATAACCTTTTGCTCTTCTTTGTCTCTATGGTGTACTCTTCGTACTTAGCTACTTACAGGCAGTCCCCGAGTTACGCGGATCCGACTTAAGTCGGATCCGTACTTACGAACGGGGCTTTACTCACCCCGGAAGACGCGGGCGGTGGGACCACCCAGACATGCCGCAGTCCCGCCGCCCGTGTCCTCCAGGGCGACAAAAGCGGCTCCATGGCTCCAGCTAGTGCACACCCCCCCTCCCCAGCAGACCAGGCTTTTCTCACGGACGCCTGTGGTAGAGCAGCTGGGGCGCTGCCAGGCTGGTCCCACAGTGCCGCTCCTTGGCGCTACTGGACCAACCCGGCAACGCCCCAGCTGCTCTGTTCCAGGCGTCCAGATTCAGCCGCTGTTTAAACTGATCAGCGGCTGATTCCAGGAAGCCCGGGGCAGAGAAACTCTGCCTCGGGCTTCCTGTAGTCAACCGCTGGTCAGTTTCAGCAGCGGCTGAATCTGGACGCCAGTTCCAACTTACGTACAAATTCAACTTAAGAACAAACCTACAGTCCCTATCTTGTACGTAACCTGGGGACTGCCTGTATATGTTTTTCAAACAATTGAGTTAATGATCAAACCCTTTTTCATCTAAACCAAGAAACATTTCTGCAGGTATGATAGGATTTGAAACACGTATCAGTGAAGGGTCTGTGGAAAAGAACGGTTACTTACCTGTAACTGTTGTTCTTCGAGATGTGCTGCTCATGTCCATTTGAAGTAGGTGTGCGCACCACGTGTACCGTGTCTTCTGGAGCGTTTTCCCTAGCGGTACCCGTAGCCCCACCTCAGTTCCTTCTTGCCGGACACTCCGAAGGAGGGGAGGTAGGGTGGGAGTCGAATGGACATGAGCAACACATCTCGAAGAACAACAGTTACAGGTAAGTAACCGTTCTTTTCTTCTTCGAGTGGTTGCTCATGTCCATTCGAAGTAGGTGACTACCAATCTAACCCCACGGAGGAGGGGTCGGAGCAGTCATAGCACCAGAGTCATGAAGTGAGGTGAACAATAAACGGATTTATTTGAACAGTTCAACACCTATAAGGAACCATTTAAGAACAAAGACAACCGGAACATATTTTACATATTTACATCACAGATTCGAGGACTTCAGAGCCCACCCTTGCATCCTCCCTGGCCTGCTGAGGTAGCGCATAGTGTGTTGCAAACGTGTGAAGGGAAGACCAGGTGGCTGCCCTGCAAATTTCTGTGATTGGTACCTGGGCACCAAAGGCCACCAAGGTACACGTCTGTGCCCTGGTGGAGTGTGCCTTCACCCTGGGTGGGGTTTTACCAGCCAGGTGATAGCAGTCTGTGATGCATTGCACCACCCATCTTGATAGCCTTTGCGTGGAAATAGGAGACCCTTTCACCCTGTCCCCAAATGCAATAAACAATTGTTGTGATTTACGGAACAGCTTGGTCCTATCAATGTACAACGCCAGCGCCCGCTTGGTGTCCAGGGAGTGCAGAATCCGCTCCTTAGAGAAGCTGTGAGATTTTGGGAAAAAAACTGGGAGATAAATCTCCTGGGATAGGTGGAATGGTGATACCACCTTCGGGAGGAAGGCTGGATGAGGCCATAGCCTTACATTGTTATGGGAAAAAACAAGGTAGGGCGGGTCTACAGTTAGCGCCCTTAGTTCCGACACCCTTCAAGCCGATGTAATAGCCACGATTAAAGCAACCTTCAATGAAAGGTGCAGTAGGGAACACGTGGTCAGCGGTTCAAAGGGAGGTAGCATAAGCCTGTGGAGGACCACGTTAAGGTCCCAGGCGGGAGCGGGGCCCTCGCTGAGGGGTACAGCTTTTCCAGGCCAGTAAGAAAACGTTTAACCACCGGGTTAGAAAAAAGAGAGACTCCTGCCATACCAACATGGAAGGCGGAGAGAGATGCCACATGGACTTTGATGGAAGAGAAAGATAGGCCACTAGACCGAAGCTGGAAAAGGTAGTCAAGAATAGTTGGAATAGGAGCCGAGGACGGGTGTACTCCTCTCCGGGACGCCCAAGACGAGAAGCGCCGCCACTTGGCAGCGTACGACCGTCTAGTAGAGGGTTTCCTGCTACTGAGGAGAACCATCTGAACCTCTTGGGAACATTCCCTTTCAGGTTGGTTCAGCCATGGATAAATCATGCCGTTAGGTGGCGAGACCGGAGATCCGGGTGAACCATGATCCCCTCTCCCCAGGGTTGAGTTAGCAGATCCCGGACTAGAGGAAGTGTTATTGGGTCCTGGACAAGCATGTCCACCAGGATCGGGAACCAGAATTGTCTGGGCCACCTGGGGGCTATGAGAATGATCGAGGACCGAAAGGTCCTTGCCCTGATCAAAACCCTGGAGATTAGGGGAAACGGGGGAAAGGCATAGAGAATGCCCTCTGGCCACACGGTCGTCAGGGCATCACCCAGGGAACATTTTCCCACACCCAGTAGGGAACAATAGTTCCGGCACTTTGCATTGTGTTCCGATGCAGACAGGTCTAGGAGGGGATAACCCCACCTGTGGAAAACCCGACGGAGAGCGGCATCCTTGAGCAACCACTCGTGGGCTCCAAAGGATCTGCTCAGGGTGTCTGCTAACAGATTCTTGCACCCTGGAAGGTACTCTGCCCGTGACGTGATGTCGTGTTCTACACACAGGTGCCAGAGCAGCAGGGCCTCTTTGCAGAGGGGAGGTGACAGGGCTCCCCCTTGCTTGTTGATATAAAAGACCGCTGCCGTATTGTCTAAACGAACCAGGATCGAGCGGTGAGAGCGCCTTGGTAGGAAGGCTTCGCAAGCCCTCCTCACCGCCCGCAATTCCCGGATGTTTATGTGGAGGGTATGTTCCGAGGGGGACCAGAGGCCTTGAGTCCTGTGTCGCCCCAGGTGTGCTCCGCAGCCCAGGTCTGATGCATCGGTGACCAGCGTGAGGGAGGGGAAAGGGGCAGCGAAAGGGACCCCGCTACACACCACGGTTTCCTGGATCCACCACCAGAGGGAGGTCAGGATTTCCGGGGGCACGGTTATAATTGAGTCCCAAAGACCCCGGGACTGGTTGAAGGTCTTCGCCAACCAAGCCTGTAGGGGTCTCATTCTCATTCTGGCGTGGCGAACCGTGTACATGCAAGCCACCATATGACCCAGGAGCCTGGAGCAGACCCGAGGGGTCGTGATAGGGGACCGGGTTAACCCCAAGATCAGCTCCACTATGGAGAGGAATCTGCTCTTGGGGAGGAAAGCTCTTGCCACCCTCGCATCGAGAAGGGCCCCCACAAACTCCAGATGCTGGGAGGGGGTCAGGGACGACTTTTCGTTGTTTAGCATAAGCCCAAGTCTTAGGAAGAGGGCCTTCATGAGTGTCACATGAGCTTTTACCTGCTCGTATGAGCGACCTCGGATTAGCCAATCGTCGAGGTACAGGAACACGTGTACCCCTTGTTTGCGGAGGAACGCCGCAACCACAGCCATACATTTGGTGAATACCCCTGGTGCCGTGGACAACCCAAAGGGGAGCACCGTAAACTGAAAATGGTGTTGGCCGACCATAAACCTGAGGAACCTCCTGTGGCTGGTTCTGATTGCCACGTGGAAGTAGGCGTCCTTGAGGTCGAGGGTCGCGTACCAGTCTCCTAACTGTAGCACTGGGATGACCGAGGCTAGGGTCACCATTCTCAACCTGTGTTTTATGACTGCCTTGTTCAAATTTCTGAGGTCCAAGATGGGACAGACCCCTCCCTTTGGTTTGGGGACAACAAAATATCGGGAGTAGAATCCCCTTCCCCGCAGGTGTAAGGGAACCTCCTCTATTGCCTCTTTTACAAGGATCACAGACACCTCCTGGCGCAGGATGTGTTCATGAGGAGTGTCCCTTAGTGGGAATGGAGAAGGGGGGTTTGAAGGCGGTGGGTCCAGGAATGGGATGGTATAGCCCCCATTTACGATGTTTAGAACCCAGGCATCTGATGTAATTAGCGCCCAGGCATGGGCAAAAAGGGATAACCTGGCCCCCAATGGGGGTCCAGGGTGGGAGACTGGTACAGGACCCTCGAATAGCGCGTCAAAACTGCGGCTTGCCCTGATGGGAAGGGCCATGGGGACCTCCCCGCTGGTTATCTGCCCTGGGGCGACGATGCCGACCCCTAGCGCCCTGGGGGTGCGCAACCACCCGAGAACCTCCACCAGAGGCCCGGGAGCGGCGCCTCCAGTAATCCCCATGAAGGACCTGGGGCTGCGCTCTCCCCTGCTGTCGATAGGGCAGCTATCGACGCTGCGGGGCAGGCATGTGGATGCCCAAAGATTTCAACATGGACCTTGTGTCCTTCAGGGTATGGAGCCTAGAGTCGGTGTGCTCCGAGAACAAAGTGTTTCCCTCGAACGGCAAGTCCTGGATTGTATTTTGCACATCAGAGGGAATCCCTGACACGTGCAGCCAGGCTCCGCGACGCATCACGCCGCCGGTCGACATGGTGCGGGCTGCTGAGTCAGCGGTATCCAAGGATGCCTGGAGGGCAGTTCGTGCGATGACTTTGCCCTCGGAAGCAATGGCTGCGAACTCCTGGCGGTCCTCCGCTGGGAGCCGATCCCCGAATTTTTCGGCTGCCTGCCAGGTATTGAAGGCATACCGGCTTAACATCGCCTGCTGGTTCGCAATGCGGAGCCGTAGTGCCCCTGTGGCGTAAACCTTACGGCCCATCAGATCCAGCCGTTTAGGCTCTCTTGCCTTTGGAGATGGGCCAGGCTGAGGGAGCCGTTCTTTTTGGGCCGCGGCCTACACGACCAATGATCCTGGGATGGGTTGCGAATACAAATGCTCATGTCCCGAGTGCGGGACATAATAGCGCCTCTCGACCCCTTTTAAGGTAGGGATCAAGGTCGCCGGCGTCTGCCACAGGGCCTTAGAGATCTTGGTCACCGTTTTATTGAGCGGTAAAGCCAACCGCGTGGGCGCGTCCTCAGTGATGATGTCCACCATTGGATCCGTGTCCTCAACGACAGGTTCCACTGGGACGGCTAGATTCAATGCCATGCGCCGGAGAAGTTCCTGGTGCGTACGGGCATCCATGGTAGGCAGACTAGGTGCAGGGTCTGCTAGAGCCTCGTCTGGGGACGAGGACGACTCCTGGGTTGGGATAGAGCCAGATGGCGCCAAGTGCGGTGGCGGTTGTACATCCTGTGTACCCTGCGGGTTCATCTCCACTGCCAGTGCCTGCGCCATCGGATCTGGTTGTGGCGTCCCAAGTGGAGAGGGGGCCCGAGATAGAGATGCCGAAGGTTGAGAGCGGTGACCCGACGGCCCTGACACCGAAGGAGGGGGCGCCGGACCCTGCCACTGATGGTACGCCCAGAGAGTCCAGAACGGCCACTGCGGATGCGGAGGCCAAGTTTGCTGAGGACGGTCCCGCCGGTGCCAGGACCGAGACCTGTGGGACGAGAAAGCTCCTGAGCACCCTGACCGAACAGAGGTTGCATTGGAATCTGACAAATAATCGGACTCCGGCCAAGGCAGAGCCAAAGAGGAATGCGGGGCAAACCTTGCCATAGATTCTGGCTTGCCCGCGTGAGTACGGCGGGGCTGGACAAGTTGTGGCACCAGGGGACCCATGGCCGTTGCCGGGAGAGTCCCCGCCGGCTGCGGCATCGGGGTGCCCAGGCCCGGCGCCGGAAGGGTAGTCGCCGGCAGTTGTGGCACCGGGGTGCCCAGGCCCGGTGCCGGGAAAGACGCCGCCGTCACGTACGGTACCGGGGGCAGTGCCGTAGGAGCTGCCGACTGCCATCGGGCTGAATCCGGTGCTTGTGAGGGCGCGGAGACGGACATCAACTCCATGAGGCCCGGTGTCGTGGAGGGGAGAGACGCCTGAGTAAACGCCACATGGCTGCGGGGGTATGGCACCGGTACCACCGGGGGCTGGCGAGGAGCTGAGCTGCACCGAAGATCGAGAGCGGCCTGAAACTGACCGGGACTGACAAACCGGTGTCGAGAACGGTGCCGTGGTAGCGATCGGTACTGACCCCACATGGGGTGGTCCCAACGCATGGGTTGCCTTAGCATGCCGACCTGGGCCATGCTTGGGCGAAGTCGTAAGCAGTGGAGCCTCTGGCGAGGGGGATCTCGACCTTTCCATCTCAACCGATGACGGA
This sequence comes from Pelodiscus sinensis, assembly GCF_052426305.1. Taxonomy (NCBI): domain Eukaryota; kingdom Metazoa; phylum Chordata; order Testudines; family Trionychidae; genus Pelodiscus; species Pelodiscus sinensis. The sequence goes on along the minus strand of NC_143071.1, from coordinate 9,776,513 downwards.
GGGGAGGTCGTGAGGCTAATGAGGTCCTGCGCCACTTCAAAAGTGTCCGGCGTGGACGGTCGGTGCGAAGGGAGGCGACCGGGGCTATCGGGGTCTCCCCGCCGACTGCGGTGCGCCACAGGCGATGTGTGCACCGGTGAGCCGGCACCGCCGTGCCTGGCCAAGGCCGACTTCTTTGCCGGGGACCGTCCACGGGACTTTCACCCTCTTGGATGGGGGAGAATGAGATCAGTGCCGAGACTTCGACGCCGACGCACGGTGCCGGTGAGGGGCCTCACGCGTGGAAGCCGGTGCACTGCGCACCGTAGGCTGTTCCGGCGGCACCGGTTGTAGCGCTGTCTCCATGAGGAGAAGTTTTAGGTGGGAAACTCTTTCTTTCCTCGTGCGGGGCTTAAAAGACTTACAGATCTTGCAAGCAATTGCAAGATGAGCTTCACCCAGGCACTAAGGCAACTGTCGTGTGGGTCGCCTCTGGGCATAAACTTCCCGCAGTCAGCGCACGCCTTGAAGCCTTGCGGCCCTGGCATTCCTCACCCACAGAGGGGGGGAAAGGAGAAAACAAAGAACCTAACTATCTAACTAATAGAACTATTTACAGATAAGTGATAGAACGGGAACCATTAACTGACTAGAGACTAAGAGAGATAGAGACGCTCCAACGACCGTCACGGCGGTAAGAAGGAACTGAGATGGGGCAGTGCCAGCAGGGGTACTTATGCTCGCCATGGCGGCACCACTCCAGGGTCGCCTTGCTGGCTCTACGGGTACCTCAAGGGAAAACGCTCCGGAAGACACTGTGCACGCAGTGCGCACACCTACTTCGAATGAACATGAGCAACCACTCGAAGAAGAACTACAGGTGTGTGCAGAAGTAAAGCAGGAATAAGCAGAAACTCGAGGAGAAGGGAGAGAAAACAGCACGCAAATGACAATATAGCTTATTCAGAGAAAGGAAGAACAGACTGTAAGTGAAAGAAGAGAATTGAAAAAAGTTGCAAAAGAGACAGAGAAAAAGAAAATACATGGGTAAAATATATTTGTTACTCGTTTTATATCCCTGGCAGACATACCACTGCAATCATGGCAGTGGATAGGGTTGACAGAGCTGGTTTAGGAGCTAGACAGGCATGTTGCTGCTTACTAACGTTGAGTACATGTAATTGTTGATAAGCATTATATACTTTTATGAAATTACTTGATTACTCAGCAGCAAGCATATTTGTTTTTCATTTTGAACCCCCGCTTTGCTTATAAATTAGACTAGATTGTTGGCTAATCAATACAGAATCCCACTCTGCCTATACTAGCTACTTAGAAAACGCCTATTATTGAAGTATCTGAGTGCCCCTCAGTCGCTACTGTATTTATCCTCAACATCCTGTCAGGTGGGGAGGTACTATATTACCCCCATTTTACAGACTGGCAATGGAGGCACAAAGCAGCTATGCAACTTACCCAGAAATTGTCTGTTGCCATCAAGCAGGTTTCCTCATCTGACCTCTTTTCTTCCCACCTAGCTTCCTACCAACCAATCCAAAATGCCACAACTAAAATCATATCTTGCTCTTACCATACAGTTACCCAGCCTTGACACCAAACCCCAATCTTCCCCTCCTTCTATTCTCATTTGTTCTCACACCAGTGTCACAGAGCTCCCTTAGGACACCCCATCATACAGCAATGAACTTGCATCTAATAGAGTTCTCTCTCTATTCCAGGCCTAGGGAGAGAGCGCCCTGAGAGCCTACCCTGCCATCTACAAATTGCAATATTATTGTCTGAGACACCAACAGAATCCTGAACCATCTAGAAGGATGCTACATCACAAAGGGATCATATTCCGCAGGAGAGACCTAGAGGAAAATGTTTGGATTACTCAAATCTCTAATAATTTCATGACTGCTCTGTTCATGTATAGGAAAGACTACTGAAAACCCCCCAAAAATGTTTTGAGTGCGCCATCTAATTTTTTCCATAGGGTTTCACGGTATTTCCTTTGAAGAACCCTACTAAGAACATAAGTCCATCTAGCCCAGTATACTGTCTTCTGATAATGGCTGTGATAGATGTTTCAGAAAAAGTGAACAAAACAGGGTAATTTATTGAGAGATTCATCCCATCCTCTAGTCCCAGCTTCTGACAGACAGAGGTTTAGGAACACTCTGCGTATATGGGGGCTGCATCCCTGACCATCTGGGCTTATAGCCATAAATAGACTTATTCTTCAATATCTTTTCCAGTTCTTTTTTGAATTCAGCTATAATTCTGGCATTCACAACGTCTCATGGCAACACCCCATTGTGTGAAGAAGTACATTCTTCAATCAATCAGGCTACTGTTACAGTAGTGATTAAAAGCTCAGGATCAGAGCTTGCCTTATTGGCTTGAAGCTATAGCAATATAGCCAGGGAGGTAGAAAACACAAGCCAGGTGTTGAACACTGCTTAGATGAAGGCAATGAAGCATTACTGACCAGCTGAAGATAAATAGCATCATGCATTGACACCTCTTCAACAGTGAAGTGGAATTCCCAAAGGTAATGATGATTAGGGTAGCTAAGTTTGGTGGCTTGTTGGGGTGGGTTTTGCGCACAAAAAGAACCACCACCTTGTCTAGGCATACTGTTCTCTCTCCAAGGGGACTCTACCTTTCCTCCTCTGAGAAAAACCAAAGATCAGGCTACTATTACAGAAGAAATGGGAGGATCGGTGGTCACACAAACACTGCTGCCCAAAATTACCTTTTCTCTGCCACTCTGAAAACCAAGATACACTGACTGGTCCGGTCAGACAACAGATTGCGTGTGCTTACTGCCATGAGGGAGGCCAATTCTGACAGAATGCAGCTAGAACAGGAACATATGCTACTACTTTCAGAAGTACTGCCATGAATTGCTGTCATGAATGGCTCAAAGGAAGCAAACTCTGAAGGTGAGATTTTCAAGAATGAGAAAAATTGAAAAAACAGAAGACAAGGCAGTACAGTACTATGAAACTGAAGCATACTTACAGGTCCACATAGATACGAATCAGAGATGTCAGAAGTTAGCAAGCTGACACAAACATTCAGAACAAGGGTGGGGAACCTATTTTGGGTCGGGGACCGCACACAAGTGAGAAGTAAAGTGAGAGGCCCCTGGTAGAGAAGGAAAAAGGCACTTCTCACATTTTGTGTGCTTCAGCCTTGTGGATAGGTGGCAGGGGTCTGGAGCGCCAGTGTAGACTCCCAATGGGGAGGGGGAATCCCCCCTAAGCCTCAGGGGTTGGATCCAGGCAAGCTGAGGGTCACACCCAGCCTCCAGGCATGAGGTTCCCCACTCCTGATTCAGAGGAAAAATGTAACTGCATTTTATTTAAGCCACGTTTTTCATTGCCTGTTGCTTCTTGACATCCTTCACGAATGGGAAGCAAAAGACAAGGGGAGCAAAGGGATGGCAGGTCTCAATTCGGATACAGTTGAAAGTTAAGGCTGTGATGAAAGGGTTTGTGTTTCCTCATGAGCTCCTAGCTACTGAATGGTTAGAAACAATCTTGTTAAGTTTCACTGCTTTCCAATTAAAAAAAAAAATGTACCCCATCAAAGAAACAAGAATAAGGTTGATGTCTATGTCCACAAACTGAGCCAAATGCTGTTCTGAGAAACAACATAGCTAGGAACTGATGGAGATTTATTTGGTCAAAGGAGAGAAATAAATTGATAGATCTTCTGGACAGATTCTAACACTATAGCTGAAGCACTGAATTGGTAATGAATAAGAATGTGAATACTGAACAGATGATTATAAGGAAATGGAAGAGGATTCAAAGTCCATTTAGGAAGTGCCCCATCTTTCCACAGAGATAAAAACTTCCCATGTTAAGATCTGCGATCAACAGTTTATCTGTGGAAAGATGGGGCACTTACTAACCTTTTTTTCTAAAAATCTAATTGCATCTCATATCACTTTGGAGGAACTCTGCTAATGGCTATTCCTTTCTAGATTCAAAATTGTTCTTCTCTGGTGATTTTTCCTTCGTGGGATGATGTTAAATGAAGATTGGGAAGGGCATGAGACTTTAAAAGATCCAAAGAAAACAAGGTCTCAGGACTGCTGATGCCCATGATCTGGACCTGCTTGGAGCCTTACAGAATAATAAAAATAGAGTCTGAAGTTTGTGTTGAGACTGTGGGAGGGAAATCTTTGGAAGTCAAAGAAGCTGCTTCAACAGAAACACCTGGTATTTTTGGGCTGAGTGAAAGCACTGCTCCGAGAGAATGAATCAGGAGAGACGGTGGATGATAGAATCAAAGACATAGAATAGGGCACAGAGCTCACCTTGCCGCTTCTGGTAAGTTCGGGGCAAAAGGAGCCTGGCTAGAGCAGGAGCCAGTGTAAAAACTCACATATCTTGGGCATTTTTTCCTCTGGCCTACCTTCTCCTTTGGTTCTGAGATCATGTTCAACTTGAGATGGCGAAATCACAGAAAAAACTTGATGTAAATATCTGTAATGCCTGCTCCTCCTTCAGTAAACAGGCTTTTAGCCCCTCCTAATACTGGGGGGGAGGACGGGGGAAGTACATGTACAGAAAGCTGAAAAGGAGTAGAGCTCTCCAACCTGCAGACACCACAATGCTACTTGCAACTGAAGCAGAAAGTACGAAGTCAAAGGAATCCTCGATTTTCTTAAATTACTGCCCTAGAGCCCTTTCTGATTTGTTGGAGTGTTGGAGGAAAAGAAGAGAACAAACTTCTAACTAGAAAGAGGATACAAACATCTCAGAAGAAATTTTGTCTGAAATTATGGCTGCAGTACCACAAGCATGCTACCCACCAGTCAACATCAGGTTAAAGAGGGGGAAATCTCAAGATGAATTTTTCATCTATGAGAATGTCTATAGAGCAATTAGACAGGTGCCTCTGGCTGAGTCAGCTGACTTGGGCTTGCAGAGGTCAAGTTGCAAGGCTGTAAAAATGTGATTTCAGCCAAGGCTCTGAGACTCTTTTGCTACAGCTTGAGCCTGAACATCCATGCCACAATTTTACAATCCAAGTCAGCCAGCTGTGCGTGTTTAAGTGTGGTGTACATATTCCTTATCTTATCTTTAAAGTGCAGAATTTAATGTTTAATATTAGTTAAGTATGTCGTGTTTTGACAGAAGAGCAGACGCTGATAGTCTTGGACTTTGTTATACGGTTGTCTGTTAATCCAAACTACTATAGTTGATTTTTCCCACTTCCTCCTCATTTCCAGTGATTCTGGTTTAGCAATATCTCCCATGGAAAACTCTAAGACCTTCAGTGTAAACAAATTGATTTAAGAGAAAGTGTAAGTTTAAGTTGGTGCCATTATGGCTGACAGAACAGGTGAAGCCAATACCTAGCCCCTTTGGCTCTAAGTTTTAAGAAAACCAGCACTTTTACCCAGCATTGCTGGAGTCCTTAACTCAAATTTTTTTTTAAAGAAAGGAAAATGTACATGCTTTATTTAAATGACTGTATTTATCAACACAGTGTTATTTTCATAAAGTTAATTTTTATTATGGACTTTCTTTTAAAAAGGGATGGTTAAAATGTTTCCATTTAATTTTATTTTTTTATTATTTTTAATGGGAATTCCATCAAGAGTATTTTTCATCCCTAGAAACTCTTATTTGCTGTGTTTTAACAAAAAAGGACTATAGTCAACATGGTTTGCAGTGACATTTTCTTCTAGATTTTAAACCTTAATCATTTAGTTACCTGTGCCAAAACAGAGCACTGCTCCAAATTTCTCCATTTTATCTCCTTTCTATAAGGTTTATTTGAGAAGCAATCCTATTGCAGATTCATCCTATTTTTCTAGTTCATGTTATTTCAGTGCAAAGTAAGGATGTTAAGGACTAGTCGACTGGTCGATTCCCCCCCTTTGCTGCCTCTACCAAATAGAGGCAGCAAGGGGGGGGGGGGAGTAGTAAGGGAATACTTCAAAGAGGCAGTGCTTCATGGAACCCATACCTGGGTTCCGTGTGGCGCTGCCTTTTGAAACTCCATGATGATGTTTCAAAGGGGCAGCGCTGCACAGCTGATCCCAGGCTCAGCTGTGTGGCTCTGCCCCTTTGAAATGCCATCTCGGTGTTTCAAAGCAGCAGCACCGCATGGAGCCCGGGGTCAGCTGGGGACACCACGCGGAACCCACAGTAAGCTGGGGAGTCCCAGCTGACCCTGGGTTCTGGGAAAATATTGTACAGAACCTGCAGTCAGCTGGGGAGCCCAAGGCTCCCATGGCATTTCAAAGCTGGCACGCCCACGTGCAGCCTGGAGTCAGCGGGACTTCCCGCTGGCCTCAGGCTGCAAGCAAAAGTGTCTATCGACTAGTCGAGTTGTCAATGGAAATTCAGTCGAGTAGTCGACTAATAAATTAACCGATATTTAACATCATTAGTGCAGAGGTGAAAGTAACTTAAATTACTTACATGGAGGGGGGAGGGGTGTAGATTAATTATCTAATAGAACAGTTGATGCAACTTGCATGAACTATTCAATTAGTTGATAAGGGCACCTCTGCCTTTGAAGTGTAGCTATAGTCCCAGGGCTGTGGCTGTACTTCAAACACAAAAGTGCTGTGGGGAGCACATGGTCAGTGGGGGACTCAAGCAATCCCTGCTGGCCCTGTGCTCCCCCCAACGTTTCAAAGCAGCAGCACCACATGGAGCCTGGGATCAGTGGGGCAGTCCCCAGCTGACCCCAGGGTCCACATGGCGCTGCCGCTTTGAAGCACCCTTTTCTCTTTCCCCCACTTGCTGCTTCTTTCTGTAGAGGCAGCATGGAGGAGGAGGAGCGACTAGTCGACTAGTGTGTTGACTATCCGATAAGCATTTGCTTATTGGATATTGGACTAGTCATTCACATCCCTAGGGTGATGAGGGGTCCTCAGGACAGGAGGTTGGGGATGGGGCTCATATACAACAGTGCCTGTAAGATATTTAAGTGTGGTGTGAAGTGTGGGGGTTCAAAGCAGGGGGTTGGGGAGTGCTGGGGGGCCCCAGAGCAGGGGGTTGGGATGTGGGGGGCACAGAAGTCAGGGTTGGTGGTGAGGAGCTCAGTGGGGCTGGGAATGAGAAGGGGCTCAGGGATGGGGGCTGGAAGTGCGTGGAGGTGCAAGAATCAGAATGAGTTCAGGGCAGAGCTCTGGGTGCGTGTGTAGTGGGTATGTGGGGACCAATTTCAACAAGGGCTGTCCCTGTCAGGGAACAAGGGCAAAGTGCACACCTTGTCTGCCTCCTGCACTCCCCAGTCAGAATGAGAAATGCAGGCAACTGTGCATTTTGCCCTTGCTCTCTGATAGTGATGAACTGGAACAGGTAGCAACATCCTATGAATTAAGGAGGGGGAAGTGCTTCAGCCTCCCTCCTTCACCTGTCCTCCCTAAAGGACACTTGGGAGATGGGAGGCTCAAGGCTTGGGCAGTCCTAGATGGAGGGGGCGTTCCCCCAGCCAGTCCCTTTCACCTGTCTGGCAATTGTGTCTCTTTTTTGTATGATTTTATGAGAGGCAATCCCATATCCCATCTTCCCGGGACAACCAAAACCTTACGTTGCTTCAAGTTATGGTAAGAGGGAGTGGCATACCTAAACTTACCACTTAAGAGAAGTTCTTGAACAGACTCACAAACTGAAAGAGATAGATGCACATTTCTACAATATTTACTAAGATCTACTGTGCGGAGTTGGAAGTTTGTCAAGGTAAACTTTGAAAAATGTTACAACAAATGAGAATCTAAGATCTGTTTTATAAGAATCAAATTATTACAAAACCAGTATCTAAATTTGATGTTACTAAGAGGTGTTGGATAATTAAGCTACCATTCCCATATCAGCCTCTCTGTCCTCATTTTAGAGCAAAGTTGTATTCAAATTTTCTTTTGCACTGACGTAATTGTTTTAGTTGCATTTCACCCCCTTTCCTTTCCTTCCTTGTTCATTTCACAAATTAGTAGTTACTGAATATGCATTATGCTGAAGAGTATTAAAAATGCACTAAAATGACAGAGCTGTACCCTTAAAATTTGATTTTGCAATTCACAACTATCAATAATTACATCTGAGAAGTACTGAAAAACTAAAATGTATGAAAAATCATAGCAGTACATTTTCTATTGCTACTAAGAGAGTTTACTGGGCCTTTAAAATTTCCATTCAATTATATTCCATTTTATAGTAAATTCAGTTATATTCCATTTTATAGTAAACTGTAATTTCAAATTGTACCAGCTAGATTACAGACTCCACGTTAATGCTAAAATAAATCAATGAATATCTGTAAACTTCGATAATGCTAAAAATGGCAAAAATAAAAAACTTTAATTTTCTGTTTTAATAATGTAATGTTAGCACAACAAGATTCTAAATCAATTAAAGCTGATACGCTGTAACCATTCTCAGATCGTAAATAAACTTTTCTCCTGAGTATCTGAATAGAGTTTCTCCCAACACCTTTTTGGTGTCTTAAACAAGGGAGAGAAGATAATTAGTATTATCTGAATTTTTTATATCATCTGTTTTTAGGAATTACAGAAATCTCTAACCTAATCAGTTTCATACTTTGGCTCACATATACACCAGTGGTATTGTCAGCATTGGCAATAATATAAGGGAAGGCTTAAATCCAAAGAAAATTCTCTGAAAACTAGGGTTTCTCCCCTTTTCAAAAAACTTTATATTTTGGGCCAAAGACACCTGATAATGCACCTTTAAGAATTAAGATATTTCTAACTACGCAGTTTAGATAATGAAGCATTTCAATTTCATTAAGGTGTTCATATGTATTTAAAATTCCAAATATTTAAAGTTTAGAGCTGTTCACACCCCAATCAGATCATTACTTTTTATACAGATGCATTTAGGTGTAATTTTTTGAATTTTAACAAGTCACATGAAATGTACGAGGAATAAGATTTATAAACCAACTGTTCCCCAAAAGTCTGGTGGCATATAGGGCCTGCTCTAAAGTCCACTGTTTAAAATAGTAGTTATCAGTGACATTCACAGGCTCTGATTTAGGCCCAATAATGGGTTTAAGGCAGGGGTGGGGAACCTCTGGCCTAGGATGCAGCCCCCTGGCTTGCCTGGATCTGGCCCTGGGGGCTCAGCCCTTCCTCTCTATTCCCCCCCCCCCCCCAGCACTGAGGAGCCCTCCCTGGTGCTCCGGCCCCCTGATGCCCCACTGTGGGGCTGGAGCACACAAAAGCTACTAGGCTGGGTCCCCCTAGGCTCTGGTGTACAAGGGGAATGTGGGGGAGTGTCTTTCTCCTCAGTTGGGGGCCACATCAGTGAGGGGTTTTGGGGGTTGTTTTGTTTCTCACTTGTTTGTGTGTAGCCCCCAATTGACTTTTCTGTGGGTCAGCTGCTATGGACTCAAAAAAGGTTCTCCACCCTGATTTAAGGAGAAAAGGACAAGGGGATGCTGCTCACTGAAAACACACACACAGTGGCTCCAATTTGACTCCAGCCTTGGCAGCAATAAGGTGGCGAGAAGATGTGCCTAAGACTCAGGACGATTCAAGTCTAAGACTCAGAACGACACAACACAGAGGTGAACTCTGTCTTTGCTCTATAAACAACATTTAAGTGAAGAAAGTACTTACGACACTAGTTCATTTCTATATTTTGAGCAGTGAGGTAAGCACTTAATTTATTCTTAAATATTTGATTATCCTCTAATGACTGAAGTGAAAGTTCATATTTTAGCACTATATTTTCCAGCCTCCAGTTGCTAAGGGAGAAAGGAGGTGTGCTGAAGTCAGAAACATGGATTGCCAGTTGAAATGTATTGCAAAAATCAAAATAATTTTAACAGGAAAAATATTTTGAAAAAGTTTTTCTTTTGAGTAAATACAACTTAAAATTATCCCTCATGAACCCCATTTTCTTCTTTATTCCCCAGCAAAAGGCTGACTAGCTTGTCCTCTCAGTTGAAAAGGGAGCATCAATTCTCCTTAAAGTTCTCCAGTAATTACCATTTTCCAACTTTTTTCTTGGTTGCTTATTTATCTCTTTGTAGCCTCTAATGCAGGGGTAGGGAACCTGGGGCCGGATGAGGCCCCTGGCTTGCCTGGATCTGACCCCCAGGTTCAGACACACACACCCCAGCACTCGGGAGCCCATGCTGATGCTCCAGCCCCCCTACAACTCCACTGTGGGGCTGGAGCATACAGAACCTACTAGATTGTACCCTCCACCGCGCCAGGCTCTGGTTTGTGAAGGGAATGTGGGGAGTGTTTTTTTTCCTCCTCAATTGGGGACCATGTCAGTGAGGTCAGTGGCCCCTACCTAAAAATGGTTCCCTACCCATGCTCTAATGACTTAGGTTATGTCTACACTGAAATCAGAAGATATGACTGCAGAATGGGTAGACATACCCAAAATTGCTTTTACCCAGCTAGATCAAACCTACGTTGAATATCAATAACAGTGTAGTGGCAGCAGACTAGATTAAGTGCTCCAGTATGTACCCAAGGGCCCGGGCAGGGTTATACTCAGGAGGATAGGCCCTGCCACCATGGCTACACTGTTATTATCACTCATCTAGCTTTAATCTAGCCAGATTAAGGCAGCTCTGGTATAATTATCTTTTATAATCATAATAGATTAACATTCTGAAAAAAATCACAGTATACATTATTTACAAATGAGAAGATCTAGTACACAAGAGAGTGGAACATAGCCATCAGTTTTACCAAAACTAGAGAATCCTATCTCTAACAAGTGTTTGAAATTTATCTCTCTCAATGATGGTCTCTACAATAGTGTATTAAATATATGACTCAAATAATATGTAAACATGTGGCTCTTCATGGATATGTACATGTAAAAACTGGGTGACACTAAAAAAAATGGGTTTAAAGAGAAAGCTTTTGTATCATTTAAGATGCATGTGTCTACTGAAGCAATTAAATTAGATTAATTATGCTAATACATCATACCTTAGATAAAAGGTTAAACTCACATTAACTGGAAAAGTTACTTTAAATACAAAATTTAATATTTGCCAGATTCCTCCATCTTCCTCCAAGAAAAAGATAATGTCTGGAAGTATAGAGAAAACAAATGGGCAAGCTCTCAAGTCAAGACAACAACAAAAAGGCAAGTCCATTTTTCCAGTATTCAAATTTGCTTAACTGAAATACAAAACTTGACTATTACTGAAAAAAGTGTCTGTTTGTCATAGATCAGTTTCATAATATGAAGCTGATCATAGGGGCTCACACTACCGGAATATTGCATACCAGGACATCTCAACAGAGCAGGCTCTCAGATCTAGGGATGTAAGCAACTACTCAACTACTGGGTAAGGCTAGACCTATCTGGTAGATGAATCACTACCCCCTCTGCTGCCCCTGTATCAGAGGCAGCAAAGGAGTGGGAAGGATGAGAGCCAGTGCTAGGGGGAGCCGTCTTAAAAGCCAGTTCCCACAAGTACGGTCTCCGCAGGGAGGTAGGGGAGGCAGAGGTGCAGCAGGGGAAATGGCGCGAGTGGGGACTCAAGACAGTGAGCGTTTCTCCCCTCCCCATCAACTAATCGAGTAGTCGATGGAAATTCCGTTGACTACTAGATTAGCTGATTAATCGAAATTTAACATCCTCTCTCAGATCATGGGATATGTATTTTGCAGAGCTACAGACTGCAAGAGAGAAGACCAGTTAGTCACTATTTTGCTGAAACTCTCCTAATTCTGTCTGAGCCTATAGTAAAATAAAAATTGCATGATTTTTTATTTCATGTCACCAGAGAAGTTGTGATGTTAGTTTAAGGGAAGGACATGGGCTACTAAACCCAATCTATTAGCAAATGACACTCAGGGTTTGGTAAGTAGTGAATGGATTAATATTTTTCCATGGGCGACAGCTGCTCCCCAAATCTTTAAATGCAAGAGTGGAAATTCAGAGGAATAAACTAATGTTGCTAATGGAAAATGCCCTCTTCCAAAAAAATGAGGGAACAGCATGTCTCATAGCCTGACAAGTCAGGCTACATAATTCATCAGAAACCAACAGAGGGCAGCCCTCACCTGATTGAGGTGACAAACACAGAACAAAGAAGTTAACAAGAGCAGGATGATCAACCTAAACAATACACAAAAGGCTACAGTTAGCCCTAAGAATCTTACAGAAGATTAAATGCTCCAACTGTGTGTCATGATCTGGGGAAATTAAAAGTAATTAAAATGAAAGAAAAAATTCTGTACCTCAAGTACAGGACATACTAATATTCTCTGTTAACAAGTTGAAGTTACACCTTTGGTAGATTCAATCTTAAGAAATAGTCAATTTGTTAAGTATCACTGAATAATTATTCATTAATACAAGCAGGAATAAATGGCATTACATTCTGGACTACAAATGCAAGATTTGGCTTGTTTGGCCTGATACCTTGCCAATGACAATCATATTGGTAGTCTCTCCTCCCAGAGATTCTAACATTTTTATTTCATTTCAGTCATTAATTTTGTAAAAATGTGTTAATTGACACTGACTATGGACTCTTCTCTCCAAGATTGACTGCTTAATGGCAGATGATATGAAAAGATAACAAAGCTCACTGTATTAGGCATTTTATTTTCCCCCTTCATCAATTTCCATTTCTCTTCCCTTTTTATAGCTACTGTGTTAAATCAGACTTAGTAGTAGCCAGGATTCCACTATTTTCTATTAGAAAATAAGATCTGCATACAACTCCAAATTTAGCTTTTTGTGGGGTAGAGAAATATCAGAGTACCTTGGGCTATTAGAAAACGTATTCAAGTATGATTATTAATCACATTTCTGACAGTAGTACCTAAGGACTGACCAAGAATGTAACTCACAGTGCTAGGTACTGTACAAACAAAACAACAGACCACTTGAACTCATAAATCTTTGCATTCACTGTCTCTATATCCTGAAGACATGAATTTGTACACGTTCTCTCTCACTGCAGTCTAGGCTAGGAGCAATACTGAGTGACCCAAGAGAATTACTAGTAATCAGGCAAAGGCAGACCATCAACATTCATCAATATTCAACAAGCAAATCTTCATCAGCATGGGAAAACAGTATGCTGAGGGTGTTCCTAAATTTTGGTTTCTATGCAGCATGCTGCCACAATAGCATTGGCTAGATCCAGTTAAAGAGAAGTTAACAAGTTTAATATTTTTAGAAATGACACTTATTTTTCATGTTTTAAAGTTATTTCTTACTGTCCATAGCAATTATATGGATGCTCAAGACTAAAATACGTTCCTTTATTGAAATTCCATTTCCTTCCCCACATTTGTGCCTACCACACAGTGGTTTGTTTTTGCACAAGGGCATTGTGCTGAAGGTATTAAAGTTCTCTGTCATATCTAAAACAGTTCTTTTCTGTAAGCCACAAGAAAGAATTACACTGATTTTGGAAACCTACAGAGAGAAATATACAACAACTTTGGTCTTAATATTACAAAAATTATACCTTTAAGATTATAATGATACTTACAGGGAAAAGGTTTTAAAAAGATACTTAGCACCCTAAGGTTCTTCAGTATACACTGAAGGACTAGATTTACTTACATAATAAGTCTTCTGTTCAGGAACCAATATTTCCGTCTGTTTCTGTCATATCCAATGGGTTCATGTCGAATGTACGGTTTATTTTTTTGGATTTCAGCAACACAGTCAGTTACACCAGGCACCTTATGTGCTACACAGACCTCACACTGCCATTCGTCCTCTGGTACCTCTTCAAGAGGTGGTTTCACACACTCTAAATGGTACACAGCTGAGCAAGTTTCACAGCAAAGCAAATCCCCAAGTTTGTGACAAACCCTACAATGATCATCATACTGGATAACACCTTCAGACATTAGCTCCTCACGTGCAATGTTTGTTGTAAGAAACTGATCTACTAAGAACTGTAGAACTTTGATTTTACTCTCTACTGGTCCATAGGGATAGTCCTCTGCCTCTTGATAAGGAAGAACATGATGGTATTCCTTGTCACTTTCACAATATACCCGCAGAACCTCTGGCCACGTCATTCCATCTATGAAATATAAAGTGGAATTAACGCTATCTTTGAGGTCAGCAGGTCCAAAGGTAGTATTTGAAGTGTCTTCTTCACGTAAAACTGCTTTTAAAAGCACTATATGCATCTCTGCCATAAGTGTGCACTGCTCTTGACTTACCAGAGCAGCACAGAAGTCCTCAAAACGAAAAGGAGACAGGCGTAAAACAGTGCCAAAGTTCCGTAGTACCTCATAGATAGCAATAACATTCATTATATGCTCATTAGGCACCATTAAGTCCTCTGAGGATTTAGGAAATTCAAGGAGTGGTACGTCTTTTTCTTCCAATATCGGAGAACGAGGACGATGCACTCTTTGTCTTTTTCTACCTGTAAATAAAAAAAAGGGTAAGATTTTTGCTAATCACAAGTCGATATACTTGACTGTCACATCTATGAATGGACTGTGTGTGTAAAATTTTCCTTCAGAGCGACTGGAAACTAAACCTTAATATTTTATCAGCAGCTGCAATGAGCTAAATATAGTATTTCTTTGATTACGCCAGTATTTTCACCTTATCTGTATTTTTAAAAGTACTAAATAAAATGACTTCATGTAAGTCTAGGTCGCAAGATTCACTTCAGATTCACATTTAAACTTCAAAATTTTAACCAAAAAGTTTCATAATAAATCTGTGACATCCAATTGTTAAAATGAAATGAAGAATCCAGTCTGAATATTCAAATTGGCAGAGTAATCAGAATCCTAAATAAACTGAAAATAAGTAGACAAATGCACGGAAAACACTGACTAGTTGTTTTGCCAAAACTTTAAGCAAAATTTCCTATTTCAGAAAGATTTTAACTCCTAACTGCTTTTTATACTCATAAAAAATTCTTCAAATTGACACTATTAAAATGAAACTGGAAGACTAGCAACAAATGGTGTTGCTATTTGCCTAGACAGCAATGCTGTACAAACACTTTGTAGCAAGAGGGAGTCTTAAGCCATCAATTTCTGCAGAAATTAAGGTTTTAATAGTTTCCAGCTCATATGGTTGTGAAGGAAATAGGGATGCAAGCAACTAGACTTGTAAGCAAGTAGTTACTTGACTAGTCACTTTTCCCACCCTTGAGGCAGCAAGGGGAGGAGCAGGAGTTGGTGCTGAGGAGAGCCGGCTTAAAAGATGGTTCCCCCCAGAACCATCTCCGTGGGAGGCAGGGGTGGCAGAGGCACAGCAGGAAAATAGCGTGAGTGGGAACTGAAGCAGACCCCACTCATGCTGGTTCCCACTGTGGCGCTTCAGCCTTTGAAATGTAGCAAGTGCCCCGTGTCTTGCTACATTTCAAAGAATGAAGCGCTGCAGTAGGAACACAGGGTAAGTAGGACTGCTTGATTCCCTGCTCGCCGTGTGCTCCCTGCGGCACCCCTCCCTTGCTCTCTCTGAGAGGCAATTAAGGGGGAGGGGAGGACAAGCTGGTACTGGGGGGAGCTGACTATCAGAGGCAGTGGGGGTAGGGGAGAGAGATGGGAGGCTGTTGAGAAGCAGCCCCTGTCCGCAGGGGTCCTAGCGGGGAGCTGGGCCCCCTTTGCAGCCAGAGGCTGCTGCTCCCAAGTAGCCCTGTTTGCAGCAGCCAGGGCTGGCCGCAGGCAGGGGCTGCTCCAGCAGTAGCTCATCTGCAGCCAGCCCTGGCCGCTGTAAATGGAGGCTGGTGCTGGAGCAGCCTCTGGCTGCTGCAAACAGAGGCTGCTCCAGCTCCAGGGCTGTCTGCCACAAACAGGGACTGCTGGACTCAGGGCAAGCCAGGCTCTAGCAGACCCGGCTCATGCGGACGCTGTGCCTCTGCATTTTAAATGTTGTAATAGCCCAGCAGTTCTTACTACATTTAAAATGCAGAGCCACAGCATAGGTGGCTCCTGGAACTATCTCCGCAGCAGTTCTGCATAGCAGTGCTATCAACGAACTGTATAGTCAATCATATTGTATCGACTATACGATTAACTCGGTAACCGCAATTTAACAACCCCAGAAGGAAATTTTCCAAATATGTACTGATACCCTGCCTTCCTAAATTTTGAGGAAGACTCAATGCTCTGCTATTTTGCACATCTATAATCAACTTTAGAGTAAAATTAACAGGACTTTGATCAGCTTCTCTATTGCAAATGAAAATCCGTGCCAGTTGTTACAATGATCAGTATGTCAATTTAACTGGCAGTTGCTTGGGAAAGACAGAGGTATCAGAGCCAAACACCGAAGGTTTTTTACTGGGGAAGATATAAGAGAGGCTAAGCAAGGAGCAGATTAGCAAAGATCCATCTCTTTCAGGAAACTCTGGAGTGGAAGGTGGTATTTAGTTTTTTGTAATAACTGAACACTTGGACAGCCACCCAGGAGAGATTCAGATGCCAGCCAGTGATCATCAGAATGTCCACAGCCAGCAACTAGGGATGTAAAATCCAGCATAATGGGTCAACCAGTTAACCAATTAAAGGGGAGTATGGGCGGGAGGTGAGATCGGGCTGGAGCAGCCACACCACCACAGGCAGGGGCTGTTCCATCTCCGCCAGAGCAGCCCCGTCTACTGGGTGATCCAGCATGCCGCAAACAGGGGCTCCTCTGGACGACTGAAGAAGCCCCTACTTGCAGGGTACCCCAGCTTGCCGCAGACAGAAGCTCTTCCAGACAACCAGAACAGCCCCTAACTGCAGTGGGCCCCTCATGGGGTTGGAGCACCAGTTAACTGGAACCACTAAGCATAATCCATTACGGGTGATGTTTACCGATTAACTGGCTAACCCAGTGGTTCTCAACTCATTTCAGTCCACGGACCACCAGGCCAATCAAAAAATGTTCGTGGACCACCTTCAGCACATGTAGCACAGGACAAACAACACGGCAACCGCTCAGCACGACGGCGGCAGCTACGCTGACACTCAGAGCCTCAGACAGAAGTTACTGGCAACACAATGTGGTTGCGTCCTAGGTGATGTTATGGATGACGCACTGCGTGCTTGTGAACACGGCATAAAACAGCCTAATGGCGGCGATGCTCATGCCATGTGACTTTGGACAATGTTCCTGGGGGCCACCAAAAGAGTCACCATGGACCACCAGTGGTCCATGAATCACCAGTTGAGAACCACAGGGCTAACCTTTCACATCCCTACCACCAACATGTATTTCTACTTGTGGTACACATCCTGTTATGGCTCAGTGCACATCATAAAATTTACTCCATACATGAATGGAAAAAATTAGAGGTAACATTGATCAGGAGAGGATTGGGGTTTTCAAGTTTACTGAAAATGGAGCCCCAATCAGAGATGAGTTACAGCACCTCTCCTTTTACAATTGATGGAAATGATGGATACATTGGTTTTCTAACCAGAGTATTCCCTCTGGACATTGATGGTGGTTCTTTGTTTTAAACACATGCATGCACGCACACCTAAAATAAAAAGGCCTATACTTGATCTTCACTTCTGGCTTTTATATAGTAACTGTTTAAATCCATGCTTACAATAACAAAAAAGGACCTCATTAGAATGCTTCTATCATGAAGGAGAGATATACATCCAAATACCCCTGAAACCACCTCAGAAAAATTAATCTTATGCATAAAACTGCCTTTTCTAATAATCAGACACCATTGAGGATCCTAAGAAAGCCAAAGTAATCTTTCCCTTTCCTTAGATTGAGAAAGAAGATAATTCTTCAGATAAACATTTGTAGAAAAGGAAAGGGGGAGAAAAAGAAAGGATAAATTCCACCTTGCCTAACCAATCAGAAGAAATGTTCTGCTAACACTAGAAAAAACAGGCATAATTAGCACAGTTTTCTAGAAGGGGAACAAGTCAAGTTCTCCCGCCCAGCCCTTTCTTCCCTGCAAGAGCTATCATAAAGAGAAGGAATGCTTATTTCTTTATATGGTGCTACAGCAGTTTTTTAAAAATCATAAAAATATCATGTTCAATGTTTAAAAGGGGTTAATTTAAAAGGATTCAACAACAAATGATTGTTTTGGAACTGCAGATAATTGTTTTGAACTCCTCTTCTCACGTTCCATGGCTTTTGAGTGATCTAGGCCAGGGAATGCTTGAGAAACCCTATTGCTTAGCAGCAGTTTCCAGAGGAGATAGCCTGATTTATCTGCTCCTCCCCATTTTCTACACTCTGAGAGGATTGTATTCAAATCTAAACGCTAAACACCACAATGTGGCACCAATTATTCAGGTGTTAACAATGAAAGAGTACTCATATAAACCTAATATATGCAGATCAGTAAGCAATGACTTGAAACATTAAGAAAACTGGGGTTGTAATTACTAGCATTAAGATTACTAGGGATGTAATAGTGTAGTTGATTAACTGATTAGCAAACACTTAACGGTTAATGCTATAAACTACATGTACCTGCCCTCGCCCGTAAATTTTTTAGCAGGCTGGGCCCGGTTCTGGCTCATGCTGGGTCCAGGAGCTCAGATCCCCCTTGACAGGGGCTGCTGCCACCCTGTGTTGCTGCGTCCATATCAGAGGCAGCAGTATGAGATGACAGGCAGCCGGTCCACAAGGGTAGCTGGTTTTAAACTGGCTCCCTAGACAGACCAGCTACCACCTGGTACCCCATGCTGCTGCCTCTGATACAGAGGTAGCAGCACAGAATGGCAGGGGGCTCCTCGGAAGTAGGGCTGGAGCACCCTGGCTGCCGGCTCCACTCCCAGGGATTATAGAATAGACGAGTAACTGATAAGAATTCATAAGGTTAATCGACTATTCAGCTGACCAATACCTAACATCCCTAGTGTAAACTCATGCTCATACCTGATCTACACAGAAGCTGTATAAGAACTCTGCAGCCATGTACTACAGATTTCTTAAATCTTAATAAAATGACAAGAGATGGCTGTGGTATGGTTGCTATGCCAACGGATTTTCTAAATTTAAGCTATACACAACCTCAAGTTCTAATGAACTTTTGAAAGCCATTAGAAAACAAGTCCTCAATCCGGGAATGACATTTTGTAATGTGGAGACTTGATCCTGACAAACCTCAGTATGAATAATATATGAAAGGAACCCAGAGGGGACACTGGGAAGTAGCTGTCACTGCAGAGGCATACTTACAGTTTACCAGTGTAGCACAATTTATTAGCTGGTTGAGGTTAAGATTTAGTTAGCATTAGCTGGCAATTTTCATAGTATAGGACTGACAAAACATTTTTGCACAGGCACTTTGCCACCTTTGATGATACCTAATAAAGTTAGCCATTTTGTTAGAAAACTACAAGCGCCCCTTTGCAAATTCATTCTGAGAAGCTGTAAAGAACAGAAATTTTCCCCAGCTATAAAACATCTAAACATAAAAAGGTTTATGCAACGATAGCTTTTGAAGTATTTTTAGGTCCTTCAGATAATACATTTTATACCAATTATGTGCTGAACAACCTAAGACCA
The DNA here is from genome assembly GCF_052426305.1 of Pelodiscus sinensis. Lineage (NCBI taxonomy): Eukaryota > Metazoa > Chordata > Testudines > Trionychidae > Pelodiscus > Pelodiscus sinensis. Next base: position 9,757,074 of record NC_143071.1, on the reverse strand, counting down.
TTATATATTCTCCTTTAAAAAAATGACATCTCAAGAGAAATTCCCAATTACTTTTCTCCAATTATAAAGGGTCCTCAATCCCTCGAGCAAAGCTGTTGTACCAAACATCAACAATTAATAAGACTAAGCAGACAGAACAAATCAAAGCAGCAACCTTTCACTGAAAGATTTCTTTAATGCAAAGTCTGTATGACTTTGATGGAATCACTAGACAGAACCACAAAGACTCACAGTGACAGACACACACCACCACATCCACAAATGAACTATGAAGTAGGGATATAAAATCCTGATTAACTGACGAAGCTGGATCCTGATTCTGCTCCTCACATGGGGGCTAGGGGAGGGATGGCAGCTGGAGCCAGCAGCCCAGCACATGGGGCTTCCAGCTTCTGCAACTGGCTCCCCCGCTCCTGCTCCCCACTCTACCCCTCCTGGCCATGTACAGGGCTCCCAGCTCTCCCTCCTGTCCCCAGCCACATTCGGGGCTCCCAGCTCTCCCCACCCACCACATATCAGGCTCCCAGCTACCCCCAGTCACATACAGGGCTCCCAGTTCTACTCTCCCGGCCACATATGGGGCTCCCGGCTCCTAGCTCCCCCTTACCCCCCATCACATATGGGGCTCCCGGTCCCTGCCCCCGCCATGCATGGTGCTCCTGACTCTGCCCATACACACAAATACATGTTGGGGAGCTGACTTCTGCTCCCTAACTTAGTGTATAACCTGGGTGAGGTGGAGAAACTTTATGGAAAAGGCCTTTTCAGAAGCTCCCTCTTATTTAAACTGAATGCATTCCAGCATTTGTGTACAAAGAGAAAATCTCTCAGCTAACCCCATCCAAAACCAATTGAAAGTATAAAATATCACCAGCCAGTTTCCAATTCAAAGTCAAAGGAAGGTTTAAACTTTACTTCTTCCACAATTACTACTACCATGCTTTAAATTGAGCAACCATGATCCTGAGGTCAATAGGAGCTGCTTCCTGCAGCTGCTAGACCAGAAAGCTCTCAAGTTTTAATTTCGCACCTCCAGAGCCTTCCTCTATTCAAGGTTTTGTGTTATGTTTGCACCTTTTGCAGACATCAGGAGACACACGAAAAAAGCACAGGGAACAAAAGGATGTTCCCTGTCTTGTTCAGAATATGGACATAATCAGATATTGTACAAAAAAACCCAAACCCCTTAATTCTGTATTCAGAATTTAGCAGGTGAAGAGTTTTGTAACTCTAAGAAGATTACTTGTTTTTATTTGGTAATAGTTTCCACAGAATCTTTCAAACAATTTCATTCATACATAAACCAGTCTGATTAGTTATGCACTAAAATAAAAGCTGGGTTTTCTTCAACATGAAGGTTTATTCCCAATAATAATATGCTTTTATAGAGGCATTCCATAGAAACAGATGCCCTCCTCAACTTCTATCTAGTAGGCAGTCTCACTTCTGAATACATTGCCAACCTTAGTCAGAGGGGGGACTGATAGCTCAGTGGTTTGAGCATTGGCCTGCTAAACCCAGGGCTGTGAGTTCAATCCTTGGGGAGGCCATTTAGGGATTGAGGGCAAAAATTTGTCAGGAATGGTACTTGGTCCTGCTGTGAAGGCAGGGGACTAGACTCAATGACCTTTCAGGTCCCTTCCAGTTCTACAAGATAGGCAATCTCTATTATTTAAATATTTGTTTTTAACAGATGTGAAAATAGGCAATTTTAGAGATTATTGTATTTTATATTATTTTGAGTTATCCAGATTTCAAGTAAAAGCACCAAGCCAGAGAACTATTCTATAGTTTGAGATCTGATAACTAGAGCTAGGCAGACACTGGATTTTCTATTTCTAGGAAAACTCACAATTTTGAGGGTCCAAAATGGAAATAAAATATATTATTTAAGAACTGTTTTGGATCATTTATATAATATAAACATTTGAAATAAATATCAAAACAACTTCTTTTTGAAATACCTCCCCCCCCCCAAAAAAAATCAAACATCCATTTTGACCTTTGGAATAGAAATGCTTCGGCCTCAAAATATTTTTTCAATTTCTCTTTCAAAATGAAATTTCATCCAGCTAAACATATTTCAAAAAAGTTGCAGTTTTTAAAAAAAATCAGCATTTTCCAACAGAAAATTAGTCAGAATGTTTCTGACCCACTCCATTGACAACTATGGGACTAGTTTGGATGTTGCTGTGCACCTTTTTTCAGTTTACATATATTCCTTGGGGGGAAAAAAACCTCAAGATTAGACTCAAAAATTGTTCCAGATTCATATAAAAACACATGCCAATAGTTTGCAGAACTGATGCATGGATGAGATAGAGCAGAATATGGTCGTTTGACTAGAATTGAGCATCAACTCGATCAAGTCTCAACTAATTTCTGGGCTCAAGTTATGAATGACTGAATATTGCACTCTCTTGAGGGTCAGTGGACCTGTCCCAAACACAAACACGTCCCACTTATATTATTGTGAAATATAGTTTGTAGTTATTGTGGCCTCCTCCCTCTTTTTTTTTTTTTTGGTGCCTCAAGGATGTCAGCACACTTCCAAAAACAGTGGCTGGCAGTTGCTTCTGAAACAAGCAGCGGTGCGCTGATTTTACGTTTAGTTTCTAAAAACCTGACCCTCTGCATGAAAACTACATGGATTCCTCCAAATACTAGTCATCTACAAAGACTATGTCATTCCCTAAACTACTTTTCACCATAACATTTGAAAAGATGTGAGTAGTGGGAGATATACCAATATCTAAGTTCAGTGTGGCCATTCTGAGAGGTAATCATAATCACCTATAACAGAGGTAGGCAATTATTTTTGACTGGGGGCCAATTCAGAAATTTTTGAAGTAGCCCTGGGCCACCCCAGTAGGGATGGAGCCTCAGGCAGAAGGGGTGGGGCCAGGATACTGCCGTGCTTGCCCAACCACAGACTCTAATTGCCCCTGGCAGTGGGAGGAGACTTCATGTGTTTCCCCCCTGCTTCCTCCAGGTCAATCAGGGCCTGGGGAGGGGGCGTATGTGAAGTCTCTTGCTCCCTGCCCCCACCCTGCAAGGGAGCCCTGCACTTACAGTCAACCACCAGCTGAGCAGCAGCTGGCAGTTGACTAAGAGCTGAGCTCCTTGCAGGGCAGGAGGAGACTTTACGCGCTCCCCCCAAGCCCTGACTGGCCTGGGGGCAGGGGGAGCGTGTAGTGCTTAGAAGCACTGCACTCCTTGCAGGGTGGCAGGAGACTTCGCACACTTCCCCCACCCCCAGACCCTGATTGGCCTGGGGCAGGGCCTCCACAGGATGGATCCGGCCCTGGGAGGTCCTTTTGCCCAGCCCGACCTATAATCTAAGCAAAATTTCAAACCTAGAATCCAATTTTTTTCAGCCATTAAGGATAGCCAATAACTTTATTTATTATTAGTGGAGCAATTTAAATTTCTCCATAGATGAAACCAAATTTTTTTTACCAAAAATTAAATTTACCAATTATAACAATTATTTGTCTGCACATTAGTTCCATTGACACTGAAGTCATACCTCAAATGTTCAATTGCTCGTAAGCTAAGGATGAGCCTGGATTCACACTAAGTATGCTCCGTTTTTCAAAATGTTTAGATTTTCATTTTAAATGTTTAGATTTTCATTTTAAATGGATTTAGGTAAAAGATGCAAGTAACAGATTAGCCACAAACCTATTCACTTGCTCTTTTACACAAACTTCTTACTAAGACTGTCAAAGCACCTCTTGTGTTTCTTCATAATTGATGTGATGTCCTGATGACATCTCTACATTACTAAGCATGACTCTTAATCAACCAGTTAAGAGAGAGACTTCCTCAAGAGAAGCCATGCCAGGTTTTACTTAAAGCCCAGGGCATGCTAGGTAAAGGCTTTGGGAGTTTAGTCAATACTGTGGGACACTATCAGTAATCAATATCAAACCTTAGTGCCTTTATATAAATAACTCCCCAATAACCTGGGACATAAAAGAATATTAGGCAACACATTACAGTTAAGTTTGAGATGTGCACAACACGTGCAATTCTGCTACAGAGGTAAGACGACTCTGGTATAGTGTCTAGTTTCAGAAGCAAATCATGATGGCTTGCATGCACTATCATATTGACAGAATCCTAGTCAAGAAATGTATTGAAGTGTTTATACATACAGTCCTTGGGCTCTTCAAAAATCCAGTGCTGCAGAATCATTTGTCAGCCATATTGACATTTCATTCAGTTAGCCAAAACCCTGATTTGAAGACATGCTGCAAGAACCAACTGTTTTCCTAGGATTTTGTGGGGAAAGGAGGAAATAACTGAGAAAGAGAGAACTGAGAGAGAGACTGATTGTCTGGGCATCTTGCTTAGCCTGTGGTTTAAATTAAGCAACGTACCTGAAACATTGAATATGCATAATTACAAGATAACATGCTTAAAGCAAAAAGTTAAAATGGACAGGTGATGGCAACAGTTTTGAAATACAGAAAACAAAGGATAACTATCTAAAAATTTGCTTACCAAAATAAGAGAAGTCAAAGGCATAATACTATAGAGTAGGGATATTTGGATCAGGGATGTGCCAAAATACAGTCAATTTCCTGAACTAGTCCCTGTCCTTTTACCAGCTGACAAATCAAACACCACTGATGATACCTCCCCCCCACCCCAGCAAAAGAAAAGTATCAATCACATTTCTTGGATGCAACAAGCAGCCGTAATCATTGTGCTTACAACCAAATCTGACTGCACTAATTGTCAAACTTATATCAAAACCATAAAGGTACTCCTAAGATTTTTTTTTTAATTTCCTTAAACTTAAAGATCCAAGTAACATCAAAAAATAGTATGCACATGCAAGATACAGTACATCACAAACTTTCCAGTAGAGCACAAAAATAACATGCATCTCACACATGTAAAATTGGACATGATTTTTGTCTGAAGTGTCCACATATGACTTTTGAGAAGTGTCTGACTGATATGGATACTTAAATTGTCTGTACAGCACAGGCATCATCATAATATCCTCACACCCCTTTCTGAAAAAGTGCTGCAACCATGAATATGACCACACCTCCAAAAAGAGGGTAGTGCAAGTTCCATGCCCAAATCTCTTCTATAATCTGAAGAGATTAAGATGCCAGTTACTGCTACCTGTAAGTGGCAGCATTTGTGATACACATATTTGAACAGCAAGAACTGGACACAGATTTACAGCTGGCCAAACTAGAAGTTGTAACATTGCTTATTGCAGGTGATAATACTCATCACTTGCTTCTTTTCTGAAGATAAGAATTTGAGAGGCAACTTAAAATACAAAATGATCTAACTTAAAAAGTAAACCTTTCTATTTACTACTAAAATACCAGCTATGCTACAACGCAGGGTTTCTTTTACGACTAACTGGTAACAGTTAGTATACATGTGATACTTTAAAAGATAACACCTTAAATATACATATTTTAAAATTTGAAATTTTAACTAAAATAATCACAAATTTATAATTCTGACCAGACCTTATAAAGTGTATTATTTAAGTAGTAAACACTTAAACAACACACATACTTGTATATGCATACAGCAACACCACACACACATACCCAAAGCTATTGTGTTGCTTACCACAATATTTAATTCCTTTACTTAGGTACTTTCTCTCAGAACTTAAGAACGTCTACACTATATTCTATATAATGGGTCTTACACCTGGATTTTTGGCATCAAAATATTTCTCAGCATAAGCCTATGAAGTCAGTAAATTCTTCTCTTTACCAAGCAGAAGGTGAATAATTGTAAAAAAAGCTCTTGTATAACTAAATGGAACTTCAACAGTTAAGAAAATGCTGAAAAGAAACTTTCAATCTTTGGGTTTAACTTGGTACAAAAACTCCTCTCTAAGCAAGAACTATTTGAAAGACATCAAACTCATCAAAGTACTATCACAATAGGTGAATTAAATAAAATCCATTTTCCAAAATATGATCTCTTGAGCAGTTATATTATATTCAAACTGCCTTGCAATTTCTTTTAAAAAACGACTGCATTTAGGATCCTGAGGATATGAAAGTGGTGCCTTTAAAAAAAAAAAATCCACTCCTTTAGAAGTTTTGCAAAACCATATTCAAGACATCCATTGCATGTGTCCTTTAAAGTAAGCAATTAAAATAAATAACACTTCTAACAACCTGAACTGTTTTCTACTTCTCAAAAGTTGTCTACAATTTGTACAAGACCACACAGCTATTTTACTAAGTATAATAAATTCACACAGGCAATCTATTTTTCTCCAAAATACCAAATGCATGTCAAATACTTAGACTGCAAGAATGTTTGCTGCCTAAAGGTTAATTCAGCAAGAACATTTAAATTTATACATGGGCCAAAATACATCCCTGAATCAGGACCCTTAAAGGCAAGATTAAACTGTACCTGAGTGAAAGTGAGTCCTAAACAAAAAAAGTGGTGCAAATTGAGATTCACTCAAAAATACGATGCACCTTCAAAAACGCTTATAATAAACTAAATATGGGGAAAGTGCAGGGTTTCAAAACTCGTAAGAAGCCCAGATTTTTGTTATTGATGTAAAAAGAACAAACTGAAAATCCAAATGTCAAATTGAGCCTTAAATAAATAAACCCCATAAATAATCCAAGTTTAAAGTTTGCAACATTTTAAGATAACTGGTGTTTTTAAATGCACATGTTCTGAAGACTCAAACCTACCACACATTTAATTTCTATTTTCACCTCTTGCAGTTCAATGTTTGTGGGTGGGTGTGTTTTTAACACACACCAGGAGCTAAAACTAGGTGTAAACCAGTGCAATGAAACACTGTGAATTTTCCCCCAAACTACAACAATGCAATCTCCATTTTGAACAATGCACCTCCTTTCCCATCTAGTAAATATAGTTTTGTTCTAAAAAAAAAAACTAGACCCTGTTCTAAAAAAACTAGACACTGTATCTTCAAGGCACACTTGCAAATCCAGTTTAATTTTGGAGAACACCTCATGGTGTATGCACTTCCCTTTCTTGTGTCTGCAAGAACTTGATGTTACAGGCATCCTTGTCTGTATGTATTTGCAAGAACCTCATTAGTATGTATACATCTTTTCCTTTACAAAAGTACCAGTGGATGCACGACATACAATTCATTTGCCACTGTTTGTGAACACTTTCTGGTGTAGCATGCGTCTAGATAGTTGCAAGCCCTCTCTCTGTGGGTCTGATAGCATCTCTGAGTACACATATTATTTCCCTTTCCATGTGCGAGTTTATAAGCACCTTCTGATTCGCAAGGCATCTGTGTGGTTGCCAGCACTGCTCGATTTGCATGCCTCTCTTCCCCTGTGTCTGCTTCCAGGCATCCCTTATTATTGTTTGCCTTTCCCCTCCCCTGCGAAAGCTAGAGGGAGCATGTGGGGTGCCCTCCCCTTCTTTCACAGTGCAGCCCATTGACGCTATACCTGGGGTGCTGCTGTAGGTGCTGTGGCTCCTGAAGCTGCTCTCAGTGCAATAGCTGGCATCATCTTCATCCTCCATCTCCTCGGGGTAATCGGAGTCGTCGTCGTCCTCCTCCTCCATGATCTCCTCCTCCTCTTCCTCCTGCTCCTCAGAGTCCTGGTTATCCTCGGGGTCTCCCTCCTCTTCCTCTTCGGACACCGCGCTCTCATCCTCCTCTTCGCTCTCATGATCGTCGTACACCACTTTGCTGATGCTCCTCCTGGACGAGGCAGCCCTGCCTTGGCTGCCTCCTGCGCCGCCTCCCCCCGCTGCTCCAGCCCCAGCCCTGCCCCTGCCCCGACTGCTGCTGCCTCCCCCACCAGGGGTGCTGCTGCTGCCGCTGCCTCCCTTCCTCTTGCTGCCCCCTCTGGGGGAGGCGGTGGAAGAGGAAGAGGCCTGGGCAGCCCCGACCCCCCTCGGCCTGGGCCCCACCGCCTCCACCTGGGCCGAGGCCGCCCACCTGCCCCGACTGCTGCCCCGCTGCCGGGACCTCAGCCCCCCAATGGGGCCCGGTGGGGCGGGCGGAGCCGGGGAGCTCGCCTGAGCGGGGGCCGCCGCAGGCTGCTGCTGCTTGGGCGGCCTGCCTCGCCGGCCCCGCATCTCTGGGCGCTGGCCGAGGGGGGAAGGGAGGGGCAGGGAAGGCTGGGGAGGGCGCTCGGAGTCCGGACAGGCGGCTGCGGGGAAGCTCCCCCCCCCTGCGAGAGTTCCGGGCCGAGGAGGGGGGCCGCCGAACTGCGAGGGCCGAGGGATCAATCCGAATTGCCGGCGTCCCGCTCCGGATCGCTACCGGCCGCCATCTTGTTTCTTCGTCTCTGCCTCGGCTCGCTCCGCTCTGACTGGGGGAAGCGGCGGCGGCAGCAGGCCCTGAGCGCCTCACGTGACCCGCCCGGGCCGCCGCGCTCCGCCAGGGGGCGCTGCCGCTCGCTCGGCTGGAGAGCCATGTTAAGAGCCACGGCGCCCGGGGGGTAGCGCCGCGCTCGCGAGCCCGGCGCCAGAGCGCTCGCGGCCCCCCGGCTGCTGCCCGCGGGGCTCCCCTCCACCCCAGCAGGGCTCCCTGGGGCTACAGCCGCCTCAGGGCTCCCCTCACTCTGCGGCCGCAGGGCCGCCCCCTCCCCGTGGCTAACACCTGCCACAGGGTCCTCCACACTGCCCAGCCACAGGGGGGATGCTGCTCCCTGTGGCTAACACTTGCCCCCAAGGATCCCCCACACCGCTTGGCCAGAGGGCTCTCTGCTTCCTGTGGGTCACACCTACACCGAGAACTTAAAAACAAATAGTCTAGCGGCACCTTAAAGACTCACAAAACATGGTCTCATGAGCTTCCTGGGTACAACCCACTTCTTCAGATGAATGGAGTATTAAAAGTCCAGTTCCAAAATAAATGGGGATGGGGAGAGAGAAGGAAGGAATTTTTTTTTTTAAATAGTGAATTAGAGTATTCATGGTACATGAAGTTGATAAAGTGCAAATTGTCCTTAAGTACCCATTGGTTGGTTGGTTATTAGGATGTGGAAGGTTGTGTGCTAGCCAGATAATGTCTTTGTTCATACCTTTCTGATGGGTCCCAAACTTGTAAATCAAGTTAAGTTCCAACGCTTCCCTGTGTATTCGGCTTGTGGAATTGGCCTGAAACAACACTGAGTGACTTTGTGATACATTAATGAGTATCCAGGCAGGTTAAAGTGTTTTCCAACAGGTTTCTGCATGTTGCCTTTTCAGATATCTGATTTGTATCCATTGATTCTTTCCTGTAGAGCAGGGTTCCCCAACCTATTGGTCGGGACCCAAATATGGGTCGCCATTACATTTCAAAAGGGTCGCCAGGTGTCTCCCCAGTTTGCTCTTAAGGAACCATTCATACATTTTTTGAATTGCCCTGGGTCACCATGTCTTCCTTAGTGGTCAAAATGGGTCCCCATCTGGAAAAGGTTGGGAACCACTGCCATAGAGACTCTCCAGTTTGACCAGTGTAAATGGCAGAGGGGCATTGCTGGCATAGATCACATTAGTGGATGTTCAGTTAAATGAGCCTTTGATGTAGTAGCTGATGTGCTTGCGTCCAGTGATAAAATCGCTTGTGTGGATGTGTGGACAGAGTTGGCACTAGGGCTGATTGCAGTGGCGGGTTCCTAGATGATTATGATGGAGGTGTGCGGCATGGTTACTGGAAATAACTTGTTCAAGGTTAGCAGATTGGCTGTAGGTGAGGACCTTTCCCCCAAGGCCTATGAGAGTGAGGGGTCATTTTCCAGGATAGGTTGTACATGGTTCATAATGCATTGGAGGGGTTTAAGTTGTGGGCTGTAGGTGATAAGTGGATTTCTGTTTTCTCTGCTTGGCCTGTCTTGAAGTAGTTCATGTCTGGGTACTCTTCTGGCTCTGTTGATCAGTTTCTTCACTTCTCCAGGTGGGTATTTCAGTTTTAAGAACGCTCTATATAGATCCCTACACCAAGGCTCCCCCACACCACCTGGCCAGAGGCCTCTCTACTTCCTGTAGATAACACCTACGCCAAAGCTCCTCTGCATGACCCACCTCCAGGGCTCTCTGCTCCCTGTAGGTAACACCTGCCACTGGACTCCCCCACACTGCCAGGTCACAGGAGCCTTGGCTCTCTGTGGCTAACAGGTGCCCGAGGGATCCCACACATCCCCTAGCCAGAGGGTTCTCTGCTCTCTGTGGCTAACACCTGCTACAGAGCTCCCCACACCACCCTGCCACAGGTCTCTGCTGCCTGTAGCTTTCTAGCTCCTGCATTTGCTGCAGGACTTTCCTCACCAAGCCTATGCAGAGCCTCATTCGCCTCACAGTTTCAGCTCTTCACACTGTTCAACCTCAGGGCTCCTGCTGCTCTACATGGGTGAGTCCCAATAGGTTTCACTGGGGCTGCCTAGCACGGCTAGTGTGAGACTTACTAGAGCCCAGGGCAGAAAGCCAAAACCACACTGTGCAGGACTACAGCCTGGGGACCTGAACCTGGGGCTGAAGACAGAGCCTGCCTGAGCAACTTAGTTAGTTTCATAGTGCCCCCTGTGCTATGGGGTCAAGGTAGCTGCCCGACTTGGTGCTCCTTACACTGGCTCCGGCTTTCATAAGAAAAGTGTTGTGGCCCAGCTGTGCCATGGAGTTTTATAGCACGTTGGGGGTGGGGGCTCAGTAGGAAAAAGGTTGAGAATTTCTTCTTTATACCTAATAATATGGAGATATACTATCTCATAGAACTGGAAGGGACCTTGAGAGGTCATTGAGTCCAGTCCCCTGCCCTCACAGCAGGACCAAGTACCATCCCTTTGTCCAAAATGTACCATCCCAAGTACAATCCCTATGTCCAAAATGTACCATCCCAAGTACCATCCTTATGTCCAGGTACCTATGTCCAAAACATGGCATCCCTCCCTCCCTTTGCAGCTTCAATCCCTGCAATCTTCTATGTCTCCTCTTTGCCTCCTTCCCCCTCCCTGTGTAGACCAGCCATAGCACCTCGAACACCACATCCTCAGTAAGGATACTCTTAGCTTTACCCAGCAGACAGCAGGGCTGTCCTCATTGTTATCCTTCTGTAGCAGCTGAGATCTCTGTTGTACCCCAGCAGGCAGCAAGGCTGGCCACAACAGCATCCAGCACAGCCCAGTGGCATGCAAGTAACAGGGCCCTTCCTATTCTATCTTCAGTCTTCAACCCTGTTGTGTGCCTAGCTAATAACCCTCCTACACCTCACGATGTCTAACCACAGCCAGCACCAAGCAAGCAATAGTGCCAGACCACAAGGTTTGCCCCAGTCTGCATTTTCTTTCCACCAACAAACTATACTTTTTATTTGCAAGTGCTGTAACCATCCGTGTATCCTCTACACCATTCAGCTGATTAGCAGAGCACCCACAGCTATGTTTTTTGTTTCTGCTAGTGGTGCACATTTGCACATACCTCAGCACACAAACAGATTTGTTCTGCACCTGGATGGAACAGATTAGAGAGAACATTGGTACCCACACTCCAGTTTTGTTTGGTACAAAGCATGGAGCTGGGCCTAATCCACTTTGTACTCTCTCACATATCTCATAACTCAGTGCTTCAGCTATATTACATTCATTTTCCAGGGAGACTGAGAAGTAAGAACTCTGCAGAATCCAAATCACCTCAGTAACAGTATTTCCAACACTGGTAGTTAGGAGTAGCTCCATTCAAGTCAACTGAGTTATCCCAGTGTAAAAGAGAACAGAATCAGGCCCCAGGCATGCACATCTCTTAGGCCAGGTCTATGCTACAGAATTGACTTAAATTATGTCCATCATAAATCACTGTAATTGTGCATGTTCACACCACACTCCTTGTGTCAGCGGAGTGCATCCACAGTGGGTGCTTCAGAATTAATAGATGGAATTATGTTATGTTGGTAGCGACCCCACTGTGCAAATTTTGGAGCCAGCGCAGAGCTTGTAGGGGAAGAGGGGTGGCTAGGTAAGGCCAGGGGCTGCTACATCCAGGGCTGGAGGCTGGGGACTGCTAGAGCTCCAGCACTGAGCCCACAGGGGAGCCTGCTGGGGGATGGAGCTGGGGGATGCAGGAGCTGGGCACAAGGCTGAGAGGTGCCGGGGTTTGGGGAAGAGGCATCGGAAGCTCTGGCTCAGGATGGCTGGGGGATAGTGATGAGATGTCAAGGGGATTAGGGATGTTAGATATCATGTAACTGAATAGTCGTATAACCACATGAAATTTTACCAGTTACATAACTATTCAATAGTTTGTGGGGAGGGGCCAGCAGCCAATGCACTCCTGGTCCCACTCCTGAGGAGCCCCCCGCCAACCTGCAGTGCTGCCTCTGTGTCAGAGGCAGCAGCGAGGGATGTTAAGCGGGAACCAGTCTGCAAGGGGAACTAGTTTGAAAACCAGCTCCCTGCACAGACCGGCTGCCTGCCCCCTTGTGCTGCTGCCTCTGATACAGAATCAGCAGCACAGGATGACAGCAGCCCCTTCCCACAGGGGTCTGAGATCCCCATGGACATAGGCAGCAGCACAGGGTGAGGGAGTGGGAGGGCAGGGAAGGCTGTCACAAAGCATCCTCTGTTCACAGGGGGCCTGAGCTCCCTGTGGACAGAGGCTGCTCCCCATTCCATAGAGTAGCAGTCCCTGTCCGTGGGAGGGTTCCACCTTCTGCCGTCATTGGGCACTGGATCCCCTCACTCACCTCTGGCGGGCCAACATCTGGCAAGGAAGGGTCTGGCCAGCTGCAGAATCCACCACTACTGATGCGGGGGGGAGACAGAAAATAAGGGACAATTTGCCTCTTTAAGAAAAAGTCAGGACAGTTGCAGGAGGGCTTAAATACAAGACTGTACAGGCCATCCTCACTATAAGTCCAAGATACGTTCCATAAACTTGGACTTATAGCAAAACAACTTAAAGCAGGAGATTTTTTTTCCTGTAGCTAACTTCCAGTTGCACAAAATGGGGGGGGGGAGGGAGGAGGTTGCGCAATTTAAGAGCAGAGAATGAGAGGATTTAGAACGCATCAATTCCTACAAGCATCAATTACTTTAGTGTGGAACAGATGCATACCAAGGCGATTTATAGTAGGGATGCCCTGTGCCTTAAAAATGGGACATCTGATCACCCTTCTTACAAAGCCTTACACCGAAAACCTTGACAGCAGCAAGGAGTGCTTCAACAACAGGCTCAGCACATGCAAGAGGCCTGTAAAATGTGTGCTTGGCAGATAAAAGGGTCACTGGTGCTGTCTTTTTGGCAGGTGAGACCTCAATAATGAAAATATTCCCATGGTCATAGCAGCCTGCTGTGCTCTGCATAACATTTGTGACACCAAGGGAGTAAGTTTCTGGGCAGCCAGCAGAGGAGACATGGGCAGGAGCAGATTCTAAAACTCATGGAGGATTAAACAGAGGTGCACAGGTCCCTGATTCCATTGCAGGTGAAAAACATGCATACTTGACTTCCCCCTGCAGCCCATACAGAACTGCATTGCATGCAGTTGAAGTGGATCATCTGGTGGATTTTGAACATCCAGACAACACAGCTATTAGAGGGATTAAAGGGGGAGGGGAAGCAGGATGCCTATTTGAATCAGGGAAGCTTTGAAACAGAATTTTCAAAGTGAGATCCATGGACAGTCTTTCTATAATGCACTAAGCTAGAAACTATTTACTTGTCACTTTGAATGACCCTTGTAATGATTCCTGCCTGAGCATTAATTGTAATCTGCTATTGTGCTACCTGCCACTGTGTATACATTTCTGCTACAACCACCTTGTATGTTTCAAATAAAGAATCAATGTCTTTAAGATTAATTTTTTCTTAAACAGCAATACACAGATGAACATTTTTTACAAGGAGTATGACAGTGAGCAGCACTCCGTGAAATGAGGATTTCATAGCTGTGTGTAAGTCCAGCTGCTCTTATGGAAAATATCTCTGGGAAGGAGTGCAAGAGGTACTGCAACAGATTGGAAATGGGGAGTTTGGGGAGGGCATGGATTGCAGTTCTATATGGGCTGCAAGGGGAAGTCAAGTATGCATGTTTTCCACCTGAAATGGAATCAGGAACCTGTGCACCTCTGTTTAATCCTCCATGAGTTTTAGCAGCTGCTCCTCCCATGTCTCTTCTCCTGACTGCCCAGTTGTGTCTTTTAGGGTTTTTGTGTGTGTTTTGTTTCCTGTCTCTCTCTAGAGTTTGTGCTTGCTATTGGCTTGATCAGATGGTTGCAGCATTTCTCAAACACATGTTTTGTACTCCTCAGTCACCTCTTTACCTGACAGAGGCACTATGTCAATGTGTAGGAGCTGTCTCTGAAGGACATAGCTGCAGAAGCAGAAAAAAAAGGCAAATAAAATCTAGAGGGAAGAATATGGGTGCACTCAGTCTTGAATAATAAAAGTTACATACGCTTTTTTTCTCACTTTCCTTTAGTGCACTGGCCATGCTGTGTGCTCACAAAATATAGTAAACTAGCTCAAGTTACCCGGCACTGCTTGGAAACCGGAGGAACAAAATGTAGAAAAATGTAGTCTGCAGAAGCGAAGAGTGAGGGGGGATTTGAGAGCAGCCTTCAACTTCCTGAAAGAAGGTTCCAAAAAGGATGGAGAAAGGCTGTTCTCAGTAGTGACTGATGGCAGATCAAGGAGCAATGGTCTCAAGTTGTGGTGGGAGAGGTCCAGGTTGGATATTAGGAAAAACTATTTCACTAGGTCTGTGTCTAGACTGCAGGGTTTTGGTTTTTTTTAAAGTAGTCTTTTTTCGAAAAAACTTCACCTGTGTCTAGACTACAGCCGTGTTCTTTCGAAATTAAATCGAAAGAACGCGGCTTTTCTTTCAATGGCGGTACTCCTCATTTCACAAGGAAGAACGCCTTTTTTCGAAAGTGCTCTTTCGAAAAAAGGCATTCTTGAATGCAAACAGAGCTTTTTTGAAAGAGAGCATCCAGATTGCCTGGGTGCTCTCTTTCGAAAAAGCAGCTCACTTTTTCAAAAGAAGAGGTTGCAGTCTAGCTGCTCTTTTTCAAAAGAAGCTTTTTCAAAAGTATCTTTCGAAAAATCCTCTTTCAAAAGAGGCTTGCAGTCTAGACATAGCCTAGGAGAGTGGCCTTTTTTTGAATGGTAGAAAAGTTGCACTGATTTTTATAGGGATTAAAATATAGGTCCGTGTCATCCCTGGAGGGAAGGGGTGTGAACCCTGTTGGAGGGAAGGTTACACGCAGGAGGGGCTGCAGGTACTGCAGGGGGCAGGGCAGGTGCCCGAGCCATTGTGCATGTGGGTCACTTATGTAACCTCGTGGGTGGGAGGAGGCGAGTCCCAGACGGCACTGGGGGCCACAGGCGGTGGGCACAGGACCTAGGGTGGGCAGGACGGTCCCTGCAGCGCAGCGTGGCGGGTTACTTTTTGATTTTTACAGCTTGAACTTGGGCCTGATCAGGTCCAAAAGTACCTTAAAACCTTATCCTGGATGAAAGGTTATCCCATGCAAAGTTTGGTTGCGGTAGCTCTTATAGTGTCCAAGTTATTAGCGCACAAACTTACAAACATTCTCCTTTATATATTAGATTTGCACTGGAGTGTGGGGAATGCAAGATGAGACAAAAAAGTCTGGGGATCAGGGGATCAGTACACGAGCCTACAGACACTATTCTGACTACTGGCATAATTTTCCGCACAGAAGGTGGCCATAGAATCATAGAACCATAGAGCTGGAAGAGACCTCAGGAGGTCATCAAGTCCAGCCCCCTGGCTCCAGGCAGGACCAATCCCAACTAAATCAACCCAGCCAGGGCTTTGTCAAGCTGAGACTTAAACACCTCTAGGGATGGAGACTCCACTACTTCGCTAGGTAACCCATTCCAGTGCTTCACCACCCTTCTAGTGAAATAGTTTTTCCTAATATCCAACCTGGACCCCTCCCACCACAACTTGAGACCATTGCTCCTTGTTCTGCCATCTGTCACTACTGAGAACAGCCTCTCTCCATCCTCTTTGGAACCTCCCTTCAGGAAGTTGAAGGCTGCTATCAAATCCCCCCTCACTCTTTGCTTCTGCAGACTAAACAGACCCAACTCCCTCAGCCTCTCCTCATAGGTCATATGCTCCAGCCCCCTAATCATTTTGGTTGCCCTCTGCTGGACCCTCTCCAATGCGCCTACATGCTTTCTGTGGTGGGGGGCCCAGAACTGGACACAATATTCCAGATGTGGCCTCACCAGAGCTGAATAAAGGGGAATAATCACATCTCTGGATCTGCTGGCAATGCTCCCCTTAATGTAACCTAATATGCCATTAGCCTTCTTGGCTACAAGGGCACACTGTTGACTCATATCCAGTTTCTCATCCCCTCAGGTCCTTTTCTGCAGAACTACTACTTCGCTGGTTGGTCCCCAGATTGTAACAATGCTTGGGATTCTTCCATCCCAAGTACAGAACTCTGCACTTGTCCTTGTTGAACCTCATCGGATTTCTTATGGCCCAATCCTCCAATTTGTCTAAGTCACTCTGGACCCTCTCTCTGCCCTCAAGCGTATCTACCTCTCCCCCTAGCTTAGTGTCATCTGCAAACTTGCTGAGGGTGCAATCCATCCCCTTATCCAGGTCATTAATAAAGATATTGAACAAAACTGGTCCTAGAACTGAACCATGGGGTACTCCGCTAGAAACTGACCACCATCCTGACATCGAACCGTTGATCACTACCCACTGGGCCCAGCCTTCTAGCCATCTTTCTATCCATCTTACCGTCCATTTATCCAATCCACATTCCCTTAACTTATTGGCAAGAATATTGTGGGAGACTGTATCAAAAGCCTTGCTAAAGTCAAGGTATATCACATCCACTGACTTTTCCATGTCCACAAAGCCAGTTACCTCATCATAGAAGCTAATCCGATTGGTCAGGCACAATTTGCCCTTTGTGAATCCATGCTGATTATTCCTGATCACTTTCCTCTCTTCCAAGTGCCTCAAAATGGATTCCTTAAGGATCCCTTCCATTATTTTTCCAGGAACTGAGGTAAGACTGACCAACCTATAGTTCCCTGGATCATCCTTCTTCCCTTTTTTGAAGATGGGCACTACATTTGCCTTTTTCCCCATCATCTCTCCCGATTTCCATAACTTTTCAAAGATAATGGCCAAAGGCTCCTCAATGACATTTGCCAAGTCTCTCAGTACCCTCGGATGCATTAAGTCCAGACCTATGGATTTGTGTACGTTTAGCTTTTCGAAATAGTTCCTAACCTGTTCTTTACCCACCAAGGGCTGTCCATCTTCATCCCATCTTGTGTCATTTAGCGCATTAGTCTGTGAGCCGACCTTATCCTTGAATACAGAGGCAAAGAAAGCATTGAGTACTTCAGCTTTCCCCACATCATCTGTCACTAGGTTATCTCCTTCATTCAGTAGGGGCCCCTTCTCTCTCTCTGATCACCTTCTTCTTGTTAACGTCTGTAGAAACCTTTCTTGTTATCCTTCACATCCTTTGCCAGGTCTCAATTCCAATTGTGCTTTCGCCTTCCTGATAACCCCCAGGCATTCTCGAGCTATACATTTAGCTGGTCATTTGTCCAAGTTTCCACTTTTTGTAAGCTTCCTTTTTGTGCTTAAGTTCACCAAGGATTTCCCCTGTAAGCCAATCTGGTTTCCTACCATGTTTGCCTCTCTTGCTACACAACGGGATGGTTTCCTTCTGTGCCTTCAATAAGGCTACTTTAAAATATTGCCAGCTCTCCTGGACTCCTTTCCCCTTCATGTTAGCATACCAGAGGATTCTGCCCATCAGGTCTCTGAGGGAATCAAAATCTGCTTTTCTAAAGTCCAAGGTGTGTATTTTACTACTCTCTTTTCTTCCTTTGGTCAGGATCCTGAAATCTACCATCTCATGATCACTGCTTCCCAGGTTGTCACCCAACTCTACTTCCCCTACTAGTTCCTCCCTGTTTGTGAGCAGAAGGTCAAGCTGCGCACAACCTCTGGTCAGATCCTTCTGCACTTGTACCAAGAAGTTATCCCCAAAATTCTCCAAAAACTTCCTGGATTGCTTGTGAACTGCTGTATTGGTCTCCCTACAGATGTCCGGGTGATTGAAGTCCCCCATGAAAACCAGGGCCTGCAATCTGGAAGCTTCTCTCAGTTGTCCGAAGAAAGCCTCATCCACCTGATTCGGTGGCCTGTAGTAGACACCAACCACATCACTGCTGTTGGCACCTCTAAACTTAACCCATAGACTCTCAGCAGGCTTTTCTCCCTCTACATACTGGAGTTCTGAGCAATCGTAGTGCTCTCTTACATATAGTGCAACTCATCCTCCTTTTCTCCCCTGCCTGTTCTTCCTGAACAGTCTATATCCTTCCATGACAGCGCTACAGTCATGGAAGTCATCCCACCAAGTCTCTGTTATCCCAATTAAATCATATTTCTTGGACTGGACCAGGGCCTCCATTTTTTCCTGTTTGTTGCCCAGGCTTCTCGCATTAGTGTACAAACACCTCAGATAACCAGTTGATTGCCCTATCTTCTCCATTCGAATCATGGGTCCTCCTTTGTTGCTCATTCCTCTTTGCATTTCTTCCCGGTATTCGACTTTCCCACTCCCCTCAGGGTTTTGGTCACCATCCCCCAACAAACCTACTTTAAAGCTCTCCTCACCAGGTTTGCAAGCCTGCCCGCGAAGATGCTCCTTCCTCTCTTCGTTAGGTCGATCCCATCTCTTCCTAACAATCCTTGTGCCCGGAACAGAGTCCCAAGGTCGAAGAAACCAAAGCCCTCTCTGCGACACCACCTGCGCAACCACGCATTTACGTCCTCAATTCGACGATCCCTGCCCAGTCCTTTCTCTTCAACAGGGAGGATGGACGAGAGCACCACTTGCGCTCCAAATTCTTGGATCCTTCTTCCCAGCGCTACATAATCCGCAGTAACCCGCTCAAGGTCATTCTTGGCCGTATCATTAGTTCCCACATGGAGAAGCAGGAAGGGGTAGCAATCCGAAGGTTTGATAAGTTTTATAAGCCTCTCAGTCACATCCTGAATTCGAGCTCCCAATAAGCAGCACACCTCTCAAGATTCCAGGTCCGTACTGCAGATGGATGGCTCAGTCCCTCTTCGGAGAGAATCTCCGACCACCACCACCCGTTGTCTTCTTTTGGGGGTGGTGGTCGTGGAACCTCCATCCCTAAGACTACGCATCCCATGCCTTCCAGAAGATGGTGTTCCCTTCCGGTTTCTTCCTTGTGAGGTCACTTCCAAAGCATTCACCACAGCAGAGCCTGTGTAGAGAGCCTGAAAGCGATTACTTACCTCTATAGCATTGGGGGATTCCTGTGCTGGCCCTTTTCCCCTTCTAGAAGTTACATGTTGCCAGTTCTCTTCCTGGTCCCATACTGCCCTCTCTGGCTCTTCCACCTGCTGTGCTTGCAGGATTAAACACTGCCTTTTATCGAGGAAGTCTTCATCCTCTCTGATCAAGCGTAGGGTCAACACTTGGGCCTCCAGTCCTCTATTTTTTTCTTTAAAAATGGCAACCAGCTTGCACTTAGTGCAGATGAAATCAGTTCTTTCTTCCAGGAAGACGACAAACATGGCACAAGCTATGCAGGTAACAACAGCAGACCTATCACCATCCATACCTGCTGTCCTGGAAAAAGGATTTAAAAGAAAGGCAAGAGAACCTCGCCTCTTTCCCTCTCCCCTTCCAAACTACCTCTCTAAACTTCCTGTTAGCACTCACGTGTTCACAAGCTCCTTGGTCGCTTGCTCACTGCTTTATAAAGCCCTGGACTGCCTGAAAGTCCCTCAGCCAACCAGCAGAGGCTTCTACAATTCAAACTTTAATTAGAAGCCAAAGATCACACTACAGGGGTGTAAAGATGCATCTCCTGTGTGCATGCAGCTTCATATCTGGTCCATATGCTGCTTGCCTGTGTGCTGCTTTGATTCCTGTATAAGTATTTTCTTCTTGGCATGGAAAAGTTTCCTAGATCTGGGGAAGAAACAAAGCAGCTCGGGCAAGGCCAGGAGCATTGCTGGAGTCAGTGGCAGGGAGTGCAGCTGAAAGACTGACAGCTCCCCAAGGGAGCCTGGAGACTGGCAGCAAGGGGTCAAAATTGATCTCCCCTGGTCCAGCAAACTCTCTCATTCAGGACTGGTCAGATCCCAAGGGTGTCAGACCAGTTTGGAGGTTCAATTTGTATCATGGTAAATCCTACAGCTAAAAAGTTCACACATTAACTGGTGAGTCGTCTTTTGACAGTGACCAATCTCATCCCTAAAGTAAGACCAATGATTTTACAGCATTTGATCCACAAGTTTTAAGATCTGAACCAAGCTTTCATTATGGAGCCCAAAACCACCAAGTGCATTGGGTTGTTTAATTATAAACCCCAAACTAAACTTTTAGCCAGGAGACAGTTTATAATTTTGATGCTAACCTAGGTGAAACATAACCAGCTTCTTTTAATTTGCTTTGAGGTCAAACCTAAAACTCAAAGGAATAAATAAAAAATCCATGTGAATTGAAATCAGAAGAGCTTGGCATTAATGAATCTCCTGTATGCCAAAACTTTTGAAACTCACACAGCTTATGTTTTTAACTTGTGTCTCAACTGTTACCTAGAGCTAGAAAAAAAGAAACATACATTATAACACATAAGTCCTAGTTTTCATGCTACGACTAGCATATTTAAAGTCTTGTACTGTATTAGGATACAGCTATGAGTAACTATCACAGGATTTGAAACAAAATAAATATTTCTTGCTGTTATAAGCAGCAATATAATAAACCAGCATTTGCCCTGATACCTATTTTCATGCAACAAGTATAGTGTGCTAAAATGTATATAGGGCTCCTCTCTGAGTACTGAGAAGTGAGTTCATGGACATTTTCTCTGTTATGATTAGCAATATAACATAAATAGGTACAGAACTTGTGAACTACGTCGAGTCCCTTCAGGAGGAAAGGTGGAAGAGCAACATAAAATGTATTTGTTGATATGAACATTCATTTTCCTCTTTGGTTTGTGAAATGAAAGTAAATATTGCTGAACGGTACAGAAAATAGAAACTAGGGATGCTAACGGTAACCTGGGTAACTTGCTAACCGATAAGTGGCTGCTTATCTGTTAACGGTCCCAGTTAACTGCAACACACACACACCCCGGCGTGTTCTGCATTTAAAACTCAGACTAGCATGCTGACAGTCCCAGCCCACCAGTCCAAATTTTAAATGAAGAGCATTCAGGGGAGTCCCCTGCCACCTCTGTATCAGAGGCAGCAGCATGGGGCAGCAAGCACGATCTGGTTATGCAGGGAGTGGGGCTGGGAGTTCACTGGCTACTGACCCCATCCGCTGGGGTCCTCGAGTAACCATGTAACCTCTAAGAATGTTAGTGGTTACACAGTTACTAAAAATAACTGATTTCTAATAGAAACATCTTTGACTGAGAAAGCTCTTGCAAACAGCCAGTTGGTTGGCTAGGCTCATATCTAGATATTAAGGCATAATGCCATAGGCTTATGCTAGACCTCAGCTATAGTATGGCCACATGATTAATAGATTCTACAGAAGTGGGGTTTACACGTAAAAGTTTTATCAGCATAGGCATGTTTGTCAGGATGATGAAAAAAAACATACATTCTTGCCAGCTAAAGCTATAACACCCAAATTTCTAGTGCAGACACAGTAATATTAATGTAAAGCCCCTTTTTGTTGCTATAGCTGCATGTAAACAGAGTTACACTGGCTTCTTAGTTACATCAACCAGGGATGTGGTTTTTTCACCCTCAACAGATGTATCAAAGCTGATACTATTTTCAGGTACAGATCAAAGCATCATATCTCTTCTACAAACTTTGGTCAACAGACATTATGGGTGCGTCTACACTGCATGCATAGCTCGAAATTGCATAGCTTATTTTGAAATTTGGTATTGTCTACACAGGGATCAGTTTTGGGACCAGTTCTGTAGAATATTTTCCCTTATAATAAACGTCCGTTAATCTTCGTGGAATGAGGCTTACAGGGACATTGGAACACTGAGCCCATTATTTTGAAAGTTATTTTGAAATAACGGGCTTGTTTAAAAGCCGCAGAATAGCTATTTTGGGATACTGGAAGTATCCCAAAATGACACCGCAGTGTAAACGTACCTATATCAGCAGACATGCAACCAAAGTTAACATATCACTCATGCATACTTGCTAGTGTTGATGTTAGACATACTAAACCAGGAGTGTTTGTGTCAATGCAAAGAGTGGTGGACCACAAAGAGGTATTCTAGTATGACATACAATGCTTCCTGGCATGCTGCCTTTTTGGAAATTTCAAATGTAGTAACAAAACTACTCTTCCAACTACTCTGAGAACAAAGGTCCAGTTTACAGAATGCCGTTTTCACCATAGTTTCCATGCCTTATTTTTGAAGTCCTCCAAACCAGCATGGCACTTTTTGCAGTCTGCCTTCTCCGACAACAGCATGGAGCTCTGTGCTAGTCTCATGAACTTTGCAAATACCGGACGTGTGATTCTTATGTATTCACAAACCTGCAGAGAGAACAGCAACAGCAATGGACATGATTTCTCCAAACAGTTTCTGCGGGACAATTCAAGGCTGCTGGTGGCATTCATGGAGTAGCTACAGCCTGCTTCGGGGCTCAAGAAATGAGCACTGACTAGTAGCATCACATTTTAATGCAGGTTTGAGATAATGGGCAGCTGACCGTTCAGATGTGGGTTTTATTCCTGGATCTGTATGCCAAGCTTACCCTGACCCTGCATAGGGACACTCGAATTAGAGAGTAGGGAGGGAGACAGGCAGCTCCGTGGAGCAGACATGTGCCTGCCTCCCTGTGTTGCTTCCTCGGTTACAGAGGCAGCAGCATGGGGGAGGTGCATGTAACTGTGCACATTAACCAATGAGCCCAGGCTTATTGATTAATGGTGTACATAAATACACGTTAGCATCCCTAAATTGAATGTACTTCATTTACTCATGAGATTGTATGAAAGTAAGAAAAATAGCCCACTGTTTCTAGCTGCCTGCTGTATCCTACATAGTATGCATGAGGCAAAGGGGGAAAAATGGCCAATAGAGTGGAAGTGAAAGAACTGTTTGCTGACTTTGAACAACTAGAACCCATTACAAGAGTTTAACCATGAGCTGTGCAGTTGCGAGAGGTTTTGAAAGACCATCTTAATGTTCAGCCAACACTGTGCTGTGCTGGATTGTTCTCGGAGCATGCAGCTTCAAACGCTGCTAGCGTTGCCAGGTGTCCGGTATTGACCCAGAAAGTCTGGTATTTTCGCCTCCTGTCAGGTAAAAACAAAAAACAAAAAGAAAATACCAGACACCTAAAATGTTCGGTATTTTCTGATTTCTTTTCCCCCTGCCAGGAGGTGAAAATACCAGACACCTGACAACCCTACCACACTCAGCAGCCAGGCCCAGCCTCGCCCCCCGGTGAACCCAGCCATCCCCTCAAGCCCCTCTTTCCCCACTTACCTGGTTCTGCAGAGGAGCTCTCTTCCTGCACAGAGTAAGAAAACAAGATGGTCGCCAGGGGAAAAAACCCCAAAGGCCTTAAAGGGGCCATGCTGGGTTTTTGTATTTTTGTTTTTTTATTTTTGGTTCAATAACTGTTGGGGTCCTTTTTTTTTTTTGCTCAACAACTTTGGTCTCCCCCCCCCCTTTTTTTTCCAACAGTGAGAGGTTGGTTTTTTTTTGTGGGGGGACGGAGGGAGTGTTTGGTATTTTTGGTTAAACCATCTGGCATCCCTAGATGCTGCTATGAACTATATAGTGTTTGCTGTACATTTAGCTGTGACTATTTTTCTATACCACCAACTGTAGAACGCCTAGGAATACTCAAAGCACCACCTAACGCAGAGGCTCAGAAAAACAAAACGTGCAAAGAATAAGAGGCAATACACATTTCAAGCAAATGAACAGAATGGAACTTTGCATTTAGAAAGGAAGCAAACATTCCTGCCCCTTTCAGTGCACAAATGTAATCCACTTCAGCAATATGCGCACAACTGTTGTTCTCTTAGATTAGTTTACATGAAGTTGTGATATTCATTGCTGTCCTATCATGTGGCATGATAAGGGTGAAGAAGGATGCAGATGTCATGCCAAATGACGTGCTGGGAAATAAGGGAGCTGCTACCATGAAGTGCTCTAAAGATTGTAAAAGATTGTTGGGCCTATAGGTCAACCTGGATATACAACATTGGCCCTTGCTGCCTGAGAAGGCCGTGGTGCATTTCTCTTCTGTTCCTGTCTGTTTTCTAAGTCATAGAATCATAGAACACTAAAGCTGGAAAGGACCTTGAGAGGTCATCGAGTCTAGTCCCATGACCTCATGGTAGGACCAAGCACTATTCCAGACCATCCCTCATAGCTGTCTATCTAACCTGATCTTAATATCTCCAGTGATGAAGATTCCACAACCTCTCTAGCCAATTTATTCCAGTGCTTAATCGCCCTAACAATTAAGCAGTGTTTCCTAATATATAACCTTAATCTCCCTTGCTGTTTAAGCCCATTGCTTCTTAGTCCTATTATCAGATGTTATGGAGAATAATTTCTCTCTCTCATCCTTATAACACTCTTTCAAGTACTTGAAGCTGCTTATCATGTTCCCTCTCCATTTCTCTTTTCCAAGCTAAAGAAACCTAGTTCATCCAGTCTTCCCTCATAACTCATGCTTTCTAGACCTTTAATCATTTTTGTTACTCTTCTCTGAACCCTCTCCAATTTCTCCACATCTTCCCTGAAATGTGGTGCCCAGAATTGGACACAATACTCCAACTGAGGCCTAAGTGCAGAGAAGGGGGGAAGAATCAGTTCTTATGTCTTGCTCACAACACTCTGGTTACTGTATCCCAAAATGATTACAGGGTTTTTTTTTGGCAATAGTGTCAACTGATATTTAGCTTGTGGTCCACTATGATTCTTTGATCCCTTTCTCCAGTACTCCCTCCTAGACAGTCATCTCCCATTTTATGTGTGTGTGAAACTGATTGTGCGTAAGTAGAATACATCATTCTTTTTGAACTTCATTCTATTTACCTCAGACCATTTCCAGATAATTTTGAATGATGGCCCTATCCTGCATAGCACTTGTAACCACTCCCAGCTTGGTATCAGTACACTTACAAAATGTGCAGATCTCTGCACCATCATCTAAATCAGGGTGGGCAATAATTTTTGAAGGGAGGGCCACATGAAAATTTTTTTAACTAGTGGCAGGCTGCACCAGCAGGGGAGGGGCCTCAAGCAGAAAGGCTTTTAAATAGCAGGACTTGAAAGGGCTCACACCTCCCTTGTGGCTCCTAGGCAATGCATTGGGCAGGGGGCAAGAGTTGTGAGTCCTTTCCACTCCTGCTATTTATAGGGCTCGCACCTTAACAGCTGCCAGGAAGGTGCAAGCCTTTTCAATAGAAACAGTTGAAAGGGCTCGCACCTCCCTGGCTTCCAGGCAATGCATTGGGGGTGGGGCTGGGAGCTGCCACAGGCCAGATGAAAGAGCTTGGCAGGCTGCATTTGGCCTGCTGACAAGCTCTTGCCCAGCCCTAATCTAAATTCTTGATGAAAATATTGTACAGAACTGGTCTCAAAACTGATCCCCGCAGAATCCCACTTACTACGACCTTCCAGTATGACTGTAAACTATTGATAACTACTCTCTGAGAATGGTTATCCAACCAGTTATGCGCCCACCTTATAGTAGCTCCAGCTATGTTGTATTTCTCTACTTTATTGATAAGGTCATGTGAGACTGTTTCAACACTTTACTAAAGTCTAGGTATACCACATCTACCACTTCCCCCTCATCTACAAGGTTGTTGTTATATCAGAGAAAGCTATCAGATTGGTTTGACCTGATTTGTTTTTGACAAACCTATGTTGACTATTACGTATCACCTTATCTTCCAGATGTTGGCAGATGGATTCCTTAATTATTTGCTCCATCATCTTTCCTGACACAGAAATGAAGTTGACTAGTTTCCTGAGTTGTCCTTATTTCGTTTTTTATAGATGGGCACTATATTTACCCCCTTTTCCAGTCTTCTGGAATCTCACCCATGTCACGCCGGTCCTCCAAGCGCTTTTGTTCACAATGAAATAGTAGCTTGCAAGATCTCAGTGAACGTGTCTTTCCTAGTCCCTTCTTATTCTCTCTCACCGGAGTCAAGCATTGAGGCATGAAAGGGGCAGCCCTCAAGCCTACCACCTGTCTGCTGAGGCTTAGCATTGGCTTTGCAGTTGCAACAAAGGGAAAAATTTCAAAACTCCCTTATTTCTATAAAAGCTTTTAAGAAAGCATGCTTACTGACACTATAGCTGTGGAGTATCTCTTCATAGCACTGCTCTCCAGTCTCAGCAATAGTAAGTATGGTCCACCTGGGGGAAGGAATTTCAGTTTCACCAAACAATCATGTTTTCGTGCCTATTGCCTGGGTATAAGCGTAAGGCAACAATACTGAAGATTGCTGCTATTTTCCCACAGGCAGCGGTGGCTGCAGTTGATCTCTCACAGCTAAGGATAACAAAGGCAGAGGTTTAAGCAGGTGCCTGATGTGAACGCCAAGACTATATCAATATTAAATAGATAAGTGCATGGAGCATAGGTCAATGCAGCGTGAGACTTAACACAGGTTGGGCAATGTCTGCACTGAAAGTCTTCCAGCATATGTCCCATAATGCCTCACTGGCTGCAATAGTGACTAACTGCTCTGGTCACAGTTCTGAATGCCACCGCCCAGGTTATGAAGACCAGAAGTCATGATGAATTTAAGCTGGCATCATAACAGTAAACAGGCTTGGGGAATACTGGCCCACATAACTTTGGGACCCAGTAGCAGCAGTTTCTTTTTTATTCACTGTGCTTCTTTTCAAATTATTTTATGACTTGTATATGGCTTTGAACTTACATATATGACTGGAGTAGGCTCAGTATAGTCTCTCAGTTCCATACACTTTTGTATGACCATGCTAAAACTGATTTAAAGTAGTGCCATACCCAAGTTTTTGTTTTTACAACATACAGCACTAAGCACCACCTAGGAAAGTAAGCAACCCACTTCCATCTGACAGACTATATTATTGAATACAAATGTTAGGATCTAAGTTAATATTGCAGACAGCTATTTAGACAGATTTCTGCTTTTCTTAATACACACTGCTCCGGGAGCATTTATTACTCAAAACTTCTCTGTGGATATCATCTAACAAGGGAAAGTTGTTAGAACATAAGAACATAAGAACGGCTGTACTGGGTCAGACCAAAGGTCCATCTAGCCCAGTATCCTGTCTGCCGACAGTGGCCAGCACCAGGTTCCCCAGAGAGGATGGACCGAAAACAATGATCAAGCGATTTGTCTCCTGCCATCCCTCTCCAGCCTCTGACAAACAGAGGCCAAGGACACCATTTTATCGCCTGGCTAATAGCCTTTTATGGACCTAACCTCCATGAATTTATCCAGCTTCTCTTTAAACTCTATTATAGTCCTAGCCTTCACAGCCTCCTCTGGCAAGGAGTTCCACAGGTTGACAACACGCTGTGTGAAGAAGAACTTCCTTTTATTAGTTTTAAACCTGCTACCCATTAATTTCATTTGGTGTCCTCTAGTTCTTCTATTTAGGGAACTAATAAATAACTTTTCTTTATCAGCTCTCTCCACACCACTCATGATTTTATAGACCTCTATCATATCCCCCCTCAGTCTCCTCTTTTCTAAACTGAAAAGTCCCAGTCGCTTTAACCTCTCCTCATATGGGACCCGTTCCAAACCCCTAATCATTTTAGTTGCCCTTTTCTGAACCCTTTCCAAGGCCAAAATATCTTTTTTGAGGTGAGGAGACCACATCTGTACACAGTATTCAAGATGTGGGTGTACCATAGTTTTATACAGGGGCAGTAAGATATTCTGGGTCTTATTTTCTATCCCTTTCCTAATAATTCCTAGCATCCTATTTGCCTTTTTGACCGCCGCTGCACTCTGTGTGGAAGTTTTCAGAGAACTGTCCACGATAACTCCAAGATCTCTTTCCTGATTTGTCGTAGCCAAATTAGCCCCCATCATACTGTACGTATAGTTGGGGTTATTTTTCCCGATGTGCATTACTTTACACTTATCCACATTAAATTTCATTTGCCATTTTGTTGCCCAATCACTCAGTTTGGTGAGATCTTCTTGGAGTCCCTCACAGTATGCTTCTGTCTTGACTATCCTAAACAGTTTTGTATCATCTGCAAACTTTACTACCTCACTGCTTACCCCTTTCTCCAGATCATTTATGAATAAGTTGAAAAGGATTGGTCCCAGGACTGACCCTTGGGGTACACCACTAGTTACCCCTCTCCAATCTGAAAATTTACCATTTATTCCTACCCTTTGTTTCCTGTCTTTTAACCAGTTCTTAATCCAAGAAAGGACCTTCCCTCTTATCCCATGGCCATGTAATTTACACAAGAGCCTTTGGTGAGGGACTTTGTCAAAGGCTTTCTAAAAATCCAAGTATACTATATCTACTGGATCCCCCTTGTCCGCATGTTTGTTAACCCCTTCAAAGAACTCTAATAGATTAGTAAGACAGGATTTCCCTTTACAGAAACCATGTTGACTTTTGTCCAACAAATTATGTTCTTCTACATGCTTCACAATTTTATACTTTACTATTGTTTCGACTAATTTGCCCGGTACTGAAGTTAGACTTACCGGTCTGTAATTGCCAGGATCGCCTCTAGAGCCCTTTTTAAATATTGGTGTCACGTTGGCTACCTTCCAGTCATTAGGTAAGGAAGCCGATTTAAAGGATAGGTTACAAACCACAGATAATAGCTCAGCAATTTCCCCTTTAAGTTCTTTTAGAACCCTTGGATGAATGCCATCCGGTCCCGGAGATTTGTTAACATTAACATTTGTTAAGTGTCTTCACACAAAAAAAAGCCCTCAGGAAAAGATGTTGCACTAATTATGCAAAGTACAGATATAGTCAATGGACAAGATCTGCACTTATAATAAATGTGATTAGGTTTGAACTAACAAGGTATTTTAATGTGTTATTTTAAAAAAGTGTCAAAAATTAGCATAAGAACAAAGAAGTATAAATATACAAAATTTAAACAAAGTACTCTCAGGGCCCAATACAACTCTCTCAACAGGATAGAATCCAAAGATGGTTAGATTGTAATATTTGTCCATTGCTATAAGAGTTTTTAAAATAATAGAAACTATTCCAATAGTATTATACCTCTACACAGGTTCAGACCCCTTTTGTAATCAGATTCATGGCCCATACTAGTTACACATTTTTATTTAGAAAATGTTTAATTTCAGTGAGAACAACTGAATCTAATAGATTTTTTCCCAAACTGCACTGATTCCCTCCCTTCCTCCCTCTCCCCAGACTTTTCTATTTAGGGGCCAAACATAAAAACAAACACCACCCCAGTAGCTCAGCTATATTAACAATTGTCACTACAAGTTTGATCATGCAGGAAGGAATCTTAAGACTGTTTCCAGCTTTGGTGCCCACACTTCAAGGACGATGTTGATGAATTAATTGGAAAGGGCTTAGAGAAGAGCCAAAAGAATTGGAAAGGAGAAGCAACTCACCTTGAGCAGCAACTAGATTTCTTTGGGATGTGTCCCGCTATGGGCCCTTCACTTCAGGTGTGCGCAGGCCCTAGAACTAGCTGCTTAAGGCAGTGGAATTTTCAGAACAGAGTCCATCAGAGAAGAACTGCAGCACATGATCTTGTAGCATGAACCAAAGCGTATGCACAGAAAACCGGACTGCAGCCTTGCAGATTTCAGCAACTGGCTACAGATTCAATTGCAATCGACTAGAGTGTGCAGTCACTCATAGGGAAAGCTGAATCTCAGTGGTTCCCTAACAGGCAACAATGCATCCAGAGACCCATTTGGAAAGTTTGGATACAGAGCCTCCCTGTAGACCTAACCTGCAAGAGAAACAGTCTAAGCACCTTCCTGAATGGTCTACTTCTGCCCAAGTGACAGGAGGACATTATAAATTGGAAGGCCTTCCATCAGAATTATCTCCCCAGCCCTTTTAGAAGTAGTGATGCTCAGTGCCGTATTGGTGGCCCACTAGCCACATGGTCATGCTACAAGAGCTGTTTCATGACGAGTTAAGAACAAGGTTGAGATCCCAAAGCAACATAGGGACTCTATTATATGGAAAAAGTCACACGAACTTTCAGAAATCTTGTTTCAGTGAGATGAGTGAATATTGAGAAGCCTTCTACTAGCATGTGCAAAGCTGTGGTTGCCACTAAATAAACCCACTAAAAGACCTCACATTTTCAATTCAAGCTGGTAATCCAAGATTACGCAAAAAGATGACTGGAAAGGTGAAAGATGGTACTGGCTATACTAGAGAAAATCTCTTCCATTTCTGAAGGTAAGTGCATCTTGCAGATTCCCTGTCTGATATTTAAAAGTACATTTGATACACCTGATAAACATAAGAACTGCCATACAGGGTCAGACCAGAAGTCTATCTAGCCCAGTGTCCTGTCTGCCAACAGTGGTCAATGCCAGATACCCCAGAGGGAGGACCCAGGCTTGTAGTTGCAGAGCATTCATATTGGGGCTGTGACGTATCTGACTTTCATCCTGAGAAACAATTGAGGTTTAGTTGCAAGCCACCATGGTGGGAACAGAGGTGAGTTTGATGAGATCTGTGAGGTTTGATGCCAAGGCGGTGCAATCAAAATGACCGTGGCTTGGTCCTGCTTCATCTTGACAAAGATCTTTAAAAATCAGTCAAGTTGAAGGATATGCATAAAAAAGACCTTTTTAATCTATGTAATGAGGAAAGTATCTATATTGAGTCCTGGAACTGAATTTTCTGCAGGTCATGTTGGCTGCCATGGCAACATCAGTCAGCCAGTCACTGGAAATCCTCAGGCTAAGGTGGTTTTTTTGAGGATTAGAGTCCAAATCCCATTTGCAATTGAGGGAGATGCGTCTGCTGAGGGATGTCTGTCACCATTTTTTGAATATGTGGGAGGTAAGAAGCTGAGATGACTATCTGGTTTTCCATGCATTAATTCCAAATGTATTACTTTAGTGCAGAGCAAGCAGGAACGGGTTCTGCCCTAACAATTAGTGTAACACACACAAGCGTTTCTGTCTGATATGATCTTGATTAACTTGTTTTTGACTAGGGGAAGAAAGCGTTGGCAAACATTTTGGACAACTCTTGGCTTGCACAGCAATCTGCCGGAGTTTTCTTCCTGTTGTGACCATTTGCCTTGGTCCATGTAAGGACCCAGTTGTGCTCTCCGCCTCAAGAGGAAGCATCTGATGTTAGCATGACCTTAATGGGAGTGTGGCTGAATGGGATTCCTGCACAAACCTTTGCTTCTTCCACCAGGTGACTGTAGGATCCAGCTGGGAACAGAGAACTGTTTGTTAATCCTGTGTTTTTTGGATACATGGCTATAAAGGTATCTGGGTCACATTTATTTATTAGTCATGCCTTAAACATTTATAAAACTTTAAAATTTACTTGCACCTTGCTGAGCAACTCTACATTAAAAATCATCCTTCCAAGCCTCCTTTATATCAGCAAATGTCATTACATGACTTTTCTGATTCACATAAGCCAATGAAAAAAATTCTATTTGATTATCATCAAATTTGCAGATAGGAAAAGAATGAAAAGTGGTGCTTCAGAATTTAGAGTCCCTCCTTATTAGATATAAAACATATTGTAATGAATGCTGAATGAAGCATGTATTTACAACTCTGCCTAAACAGTTGGCTCCAGGGTTAGCAAAACTGGAGCTGTAGAGAATTATGTAGTATTATAAAACTAACATTTTGAATCTCGACATCTACTGTCATTAAGTAATTGACTCTTCCCTGCTATGATTTCCCCCAACTATGAACACAAGGAAAAACAACTCTAGAAAAAAGCATCTGACAAAATTATAGGAAAAACCTAGCCAAAATTCTGCCACGTCTAATAAGGAAAGCATGATCTTAGCATGGTAGCTTGAATCACAGAGTTGAAGCAGCTGCTACAAAGCAAACAACCACACAAAACAAAAACACCCTCCCCTATGTAGCATCAGAATCTTAAGATGAAATATTGGCAGTCTGAATTTTATGAAAGTACTAATGGTAGTCTCCAGTATCATGAATTTTAGTAATCTGAGACCTCAAGACTATCCACCAGAAGGATGATCCATTCTCTCATCATTGGTACCTTGAATTCAAATGGATACAAACAATTCATTTTTTACAGGGAGTGCCCCTAAAATAGGATTCTGGCTCTGCAAACAGGCTAATTCAAGAAAAAACCCATTACGCTGGGGGCTTGGACTTCCCATTCAAAAGATTTTCAACATTTAGGGCAATTCAGGTTTTTAACTGAAAACTTGCATTCTCTAGAATGGTTTGTCAGATAATGGTGAGGGGGGTGAATTAAAAATGCTTTCAAAATGTCTGAAACAACCCATGGGGCAAAAATTTTTTGACATGAAAATGGGATAGAAAAAGGGGCTCTTTCTTTATCTTCTCGTAACACAAGT
Source organism: Pelodiscus sinensis (assembly GCF_052426305.1). Classification (NCBI taxonomy): domain Eukaryota; kingdom Metazoa; phylum Chordata; order Testudines; family Trionychidae; genus Pelodiscus; species Pelodiscus sinensis. The sequence continues at coordinate 9,724,520 of NC_143071.1, read as the reverse complement.
GCAAGAGAACAGCCCAGGAAGCTAACAAGCATTATATTTTAAAATTGGTCAGGAGAAATATTGCAATTAATTAACTTGCAGAACTGAATGTCACAAGCTCCCTTGAATCCAAGATTTTAGGATTAAGAAACGCAGACATGTATGTGGATGAGAACATTTCAGACTGAATGCAACCAAAAAAAAAAAATAGACCTTCCTGCTTAAGGCATAAATACCACAACTGGCTGAAGTTGAAAAGAAACTGTCTATGGCTGGGGTGGGCAAAGGAGCCTCCGCAGGCTGGATCCAGCTTGCTAAACCGGTGGATCTGGCCTGTGGTTGCCCCGCTACTCTTTCACCCCCAGGCCAATGGAGACCTGGGGAGCACGTGTAGTTTCCTCCCCCAGTCAAGAGCACATGGCAGCTAGAGAGAAACACCAGGGCTATGTCTACACTCGTGGCTTCTTGCGCAAGTAATATGCAAATGAGGCTAAGCGTGGAATATCGCTGAGCCTCATTTGCATACCTAATGAGCCACCATTTTTTTCAGAAGAGGCTCTAGCACAAGAAGGAGCATCTACACTGCCCCTTCTTGTGCAAGAAAAACCCTCTTGCGCAATGCCGTTACACCTATTACTTTTCAGGAAGAACGGCGTTGCGCAAGAGGGTTTCTCTTGCGCAAGAAGGGGCAGTGCAGACGATCCTTCTTGCGCAAGAGCCTTCTGAAAAAAATGGTGGCTCATTAGGTATGCAAATGAGTCTCAGCAATATTCCACGCTTAGCCTCATTTGCATATTACTTGCGCAAGAAGCCGCGAGTGTAGACATAGCCCAGTTGTTTTAAAATAGCCATTGTTTCTCTCTAGCCACCACCAACCCCAGACAGGGCAGAGGTAGGGGGTGAGAGGTTTGACGCAATCTGGGCCTGGGGACCAGGGAGGAGGGAAGTGCATAAGATCTCTTCCCATTGCGGTGCCTAGAGTTTTAAACTGTTTAAAAACAGTTGGTGATTCTTGGGGAGACTTCATGCACTCTCCCACCTCCAGGACAATCAGGGTTTGTAGGGGAGAGAGCAGGAGAAATCTCCTGGACCCGCCTCTTCTGCCTGAGGCCCCACCCCTTTGGGGCACCTGGGACTACTTAAATTTATAAAGTGGCCCGCTTTTAAAAATTAGTGCCTACCCCGGTCTATGGGAAGATTATTTCCTAAAATTGTCCATTACAGTGATTCTTGTTCAGGCCTCTGAAGAATCTGGTACAGGCTTCTGTTAAGACAAGATGTTGTTCTATTAACACTGTTCCCCCACCACCACAGGGCTTAGAGAACAGCTACATATAAACAACTGCATTTAGCCCAAAATGCATTAGAAACTATATGACCAAAACCAAATAAGATTTCTAATCAATCTCTTTTACCCTTAAACGACAATTATTATAATACTAGCACATTTAGCCTTGCTCAGGTCATTAAGGTGGGGCTCAGGGCAGGAGGGCATGGGGGTGCAGTATTCAGGTTTGAGGGTGAAGAGAGGCTCAGGGCAAGAGGTGGAGGTACAGAAGGTTGGCTGATCTCCCAGGGCTAGCCAGGGCCGTGCTGCCCGAGTGCTGGCTCCCTGGAACTGGACAAGGCAAGGGAGGCCAGGCTGCCTGGCTGGTGGCTCATCAGCATAGTAGCTTACCTGTGTACAATACCTGGTAACATCTTGAGCCCCGCCTCCACGTGGCCACTCTTTTACCCCTCTGGTCATTCTATAGTTTCACTGTGCCTGCTACCAGACACCTTTTGTGTTTTGAGAAAATCATATTCCAGGCAAATCCCATTGTCCTGCCACAACCAAAGATCAAGATCTCTAAACCAGAGGGTCATCTAGGATATAGCTATGGGTGAAGAGTGATTGGGAACCTATGTGAACCTTTATACTTGGAGTCAGACACAACATTGTGAATTTTGTTACAAGACTAAATGTAAGATGACCTTGGGAGTCATTTGTTCTAAATAAGGTTCTCCTTTATTTTACTTCAAAATTAAACGACTAATGCTCCAAGAACCACTCAAGTCTACGGTTTCTAAGCAAACTTTGAGGGCAATTTCCACTTATCTTTCTCTATGGTTTCCAAACTTGATAATCTGTTTTAAGATTTTCTTAGCCCTGACCATTGTATGGGAATGCACCCATGATGGGATAAGCAAAGCATCACAATCCTTCTAGATTTCAGAAAGCTTTGGAAGAACTGTTAAAATGTGCATTAATATAGTAAATATTGCATGGATTTATGAGACACAGTGTTCTAATCATTTGGCTCTGGCCAAGAAAAGGGTCTGGCTTCTTCAGGTCAAGGATGTCTTCACATCAAAGATTATAACAGTGTTAATGAACAAGTTTTCCCTATTAAACAACTACATAGTATTACATTCTTAATATGAGAGAAAGAATAGTTTCTTCTGTCTGCAAATCAGGTCTCCTCCTTCCCAGCTGTAGGTTCTGCCTTGGAAGTCAAGTAGGGGGCACATTATAAAATTTCTGATTATAGCAATACCAGGAAGACCCAACTGAGATTGGGCAGCTGCTATGTCAGTTTCAGTACAAAATATTCCTGCCTCAAAAATTTACAATTTAAGTAGGCAAGACAGACTGGATGGGAGGCACAGAAAGTGAAGCGACATGTACTGTGTGACTGGCTAAAAGTGACAGTAGGGAACAGAAACCAGGTGACTAAGTCTCAGCCCAATATTCTGTCCACTGGACCATACTTCCTCACTGTCTGCAGAAAATAAAACTAGGTTTGGTTGCTCCAAAAGTGTGTTCTAGTAAAGTGGGAGGCCAAGGAAGCACACTGTAAATAGCTATGAGCGAAATGTATCTGCAATTCATAAACTGCGTGGGGAAGACAGGAGCTTTGTGAAATATTAAATCTGAGATTTCAGCTGTCATAAAAAGATCAGAGAAACTAAGTCAAACTGAGCAATCCATGCCTCCGAAGGGGAAGTTGCCATTTAGTACTTTTCAGATCTGCTATTGCTAGAGAAGGTCCTTCCCCCAAGCTTTACCTGTTTTATCTACTAAAAACCTCACGGCAGACACTAAAAAGATAATATAATGAAAAGGCTGCAAGCCAAAGAATCTTTGTTCAGCAGGACAATGCCATTTCATCTACTGTTAATAGAGGAGAGAATACGGTTTCTTTTCAAGATTTATACTCTGATAGGTGCTAATTGACATTAATTCCTTATTCACTTTGGAAAAGTAAATTTACAATATGTTAAGGAACAACTCAAATGAATTATTTTTACTTCCTAAATATAATTTGGTTTGGGGAACCAGACAGATGGTGTTAAATGACTTTCTGTCCAAACATATGTTTAAAACAAACAGTCCACATAATATTTTGTTCATACTATTAAACAATTCTTGCACAGTAAAATACCGTCAGCTCATCTTAGGAAGTGTCTGTCAAGACCGTATGTATGAAGGTATTTTACCACATATATATAATCAAATTTGCATAAAATCAAGTCACATTTTAGACTGGGATTGTAAACACATTTTCCTAGAATGATTATTCTGATGTCATGTGATGTCTTCAATACGTCATCCAGTGAAAATGGGACAGCTTTATACATTAGTCTCAAACTTATATCCCTCAGTGCCGCTAGAGTAAACTATTTTGCCCTGCATAGACAAGCTCACAACCAATTTGGAAGAGGAAATAAATCCTTGTCAGAAACAGGATTAAATAAAAAATAAGTTTATGAAAAATGCATATCAAATTCAAACAAGTTCCAACATTTCAATAGAATATAATCCAAAGTCTTTTTGGTGTTTTAGTCTTTGTAGCTCTTGCAAACTTCCTTCGATCTTGTTGAGTTCAGAGTAAAATCGTACCTAAAAAGAAGAATTAAGATGTTTATAATACAAAACTTAGGGAAAGCTTTGCATATGTGAAAATAGTGAAAGACATCTGCACATTTAAATGGCTTGCTCAACCTGAAGGATCTCAAAGTTAAGCTATTAACACAAGACCATTGCAATACTGTCATTTCTGAAGCTGTAGTGATCGCGACCATGACTGTAGCTATTTGATGCAAAGGACAAAGCATATGAGTAGAAGAGAACAAATGTGTGTCCTTAGCCTCTGTCTGTCTGGAAATGAATGGCAGGAGAGGGATCACATGATAATTACCTATTGTGTTCACTCCCTCTGGGGCATATGGCATTGGCCAACGGCCAATTGGCAGACAGGACACTGGGCTAGTTGGACCTTTGTTCTGACCCAGTATGGCTGTTCTTATGACAGAGTCTACTGTATTTTTATCTCAAGCCACTCTGATACTAAATCCATACTCAAAATAGTTCAGTATTATAGGAATTGTAACTTACCTGTGCTCTCACAAACTTATGCAAGCTACATAGCAATCCTTTTGCTTCTGGTAGCATAACCACAACAGTAAAATGAGCATCTAGTACCAAGCACATCCAATCCATAATCTGAAAAAAAAAGACAAATCAGCATTACCCTTGTACTTAACATTTGCTTAACAAATTACATTTTAAAGGCTGATCTGGAGAGCCGTATTGAAAATTTAAATTTCTAGTGATATAAAATGAAACCCCTTTGTATTCAAGTCTTGGAAAATGTGTCTATTCCAAGCCACTTAGAGATATTAATCTGCTAACACGTAATGAATAAATCCAATACAATAAGGAACTGATCGAACTACAAAATTATGCTATTTCTAAATTTTAAATAATATTTAGTGCTATCTTCTCACCTGGTTTATGGTTGGAGAAAACATGCCAGGAAGATCTGTACTAAATTTTTCACTATACTTCACATATAGGAACTGCAAATACCGGAGAAACAGCTAGAAAGAAAACAGAGTCAGACTGCTGTAACACAGACATTTAAACAGATCTGTAGCTGGTTTTCCCTTTACATGTCCTATTTGTAAATTTTAATATACTGCTTTTCAGCTATGTATGAACTTGTAAGTCTGAATTATTAGTCTCAAGGATTTTGTATGCCATCTGTGGATTAGAGTAAATTTTGGAAACCACAGAAACTAGCAGATTGAGCATGCTCAAAGAAAATGAACATGAATTATTGTTTTGATAGACATAAGTCATTGCTACTTGACTCAGACAGATCACTAACCCATGAGGACCTGGTTTACCATTAGTTTGTTGAACAACATATTAGAACAGAGTCCACTCTTGCCTTTACTGATCTTAATTGCAATACATTTACTTCACTGACTACTAGGATTAAGCCATCAGTGCCCTGCACAAAAGTAAAGTCCTGAAAGCCCCATCCTGCCCCCAAACAACAGGTGGTTGAATAATGGGCAAATTTTGGTCAGTAAGAACAAACAGATTAACAATTACTTTATCAGCATACAAATACGTATACAAGGTACGTGAAAGACACAGATTTCATTATTTGTTGTGAAATTGTATTGTGTTGATCTCATTTTTAGGGTACGTCTAGACTATAAGCCTCTTTTGAAAGAGGTTTTTTCTAAAGAGATCTTTCGAAAAAGCCTCTTTTGAAAGAGGTCGTCTAGACAGCCACGCGACTTTCGAGAAAGTGATCCGCTTTTTCAAAAGAGAGCACCCAGGCAATCTGAATGTTCTCTTTTGAAATAAAGGCGTTCTTCCTCATAAAATGAGGTTTACCACTGTTGAAAAAACTGTTGTGTTCTTTCAATGTAATTTAAAAAAAAAAAAAAACCACAATGGCAGTCTAGATGCAGGTGAAGTGTTTTTTTTTTTTTTTTAAAAAGGCCACTTTTTTTCAGAAAAACCCTGTAGTCTAGGCATACCCTAAGAGACAATGTCAATTTGGAATCTAATCAGGTTAAAACAAATATAGATTCCTGACAACTGTGATTTTACAATCACTTGAAAAGTTTCTCCATTATGACAATGAAAAGCCACAGAAACAAGAGAAAAATTAGAATAATTGTTATTGAATACATATAAATATTTTACTCAAACATTCACATTTTTAAACCAGAACAGGATGTGAAATATTTCAGGAATAATGATCAAGAAAAATGCTGTAATTTAGTTACTCCAGCTTTCTGTGAAAATTCATTGACATTTTGTTGCTTCAGAGCACTTAATACCATTTTTAGTTCTTATTTGATATCCCAAGCCAATATATGAAAAATAAGTTCTATGCAATTTGGAAACCATCAAAGAAAATTGTAGATTTCTGATTTATAGCTAAGAGCTAAACTAATAATTAGTTCTAACTATATACTTACGATGACTTGCTGAGCTGAAAGATCTTTCAGATGAGGCAAGAGAAATGTTTCACTGTATGCTGAACGGAGAATGGCATTTCTGTGCAGCATTATTCAGGAAATAGTTTCAAGAAATGTCATTTCTACAAAGGTTCAGTGGATCTTAATTGTTAAATTAATTTTCTAGACTTCTTGGGAGAAATACTATTCTGAATATTTTTCTCCACAGTCCTTGTGGTTTTATCAGGATATCCAAGTTCTTAGTGACAGAGCGTAGCAAGTGTTTTTTTTTTATTATTATTAAAGAAATGGATTCCATTTTCTAAGTAGTACTTACATAGCTAGTTCTTTTGCCAGCCAAAAACTTTTCTTTTTTTCTGTGAAGCTAACATTTTAGAGCAAACTTTTACTATTGTGATATGACTCTCAGAATTTTAGAACTGGAAGAGACCTCAAGATGTCATCAAGTCCAGTCATCTGCCCTCACGGCAGGACCAAACACTGTCAGATCATCCCTGACAGATGTTTAACCTGTTCTTAAATATCTCCAATGATGCAGATTCCAAAACCTTCCTAGGCAATTTATTCCAGTGCTTAAGCATCCTGACAGGTAGGAAGATTTTCCTAGGCTACGTCTAGACTACATGGCTCCGTTGATGGAGCCATGTAAAATAAGTTTACTTGGCATAGGCAAAGAAGAGGGGATTTAAATAATCCCCGCTTCATTAAAATAAAAATGGCCGCCATGCTGTGCCGACGATCAGCTGATCCGGCACAGCACGGCAGTCTAGACGCAGTGCGGACGACAAAGGAACCCTTTGTTGACTGCTCCGGTATGCCTTGTGAAACAAAGGCTTCCCTTTGCCTATGCTGAATAAACTATTTTACATGGCTCCGTTGACGGAGCCATGTAGTCTAGGCATACCCCTAATGTCCAACCTAAACCTCCCTTGCAGCAATTTAAGCCCATTGCTTCTTGTTTTATCTTCATGGGTTAAGGAGAATAATTTTTCATGTTCCTGCCTGAAACACACTTACACTTTAAAAAAGTAAATGTAAATCAAAATCTTTATTCCCTTTATGCTGTACAGCCGTGTAGAGGCATATATTCAGATGACCCTCCCCCTGCTACTCTGTATCCAGGTTGTTCCTGCTCTCTGCCTTGGATTCCCTGGCCAACTGCTTCCTGAACCTCCCTGCTTGCTGAGCAGAGAGTATGGGGAGGAGACTCATGACAGAGTGTCCTTCTGCTCATGAGCCTCATCTCTGCAGAGCGGGAGATGAAGGAGACAGGGATCAGGAGAGCTGCTGGTAGATGCTGCAATCTGAGCCTTCTGGTGAACGCCTTAAAGCAGTGATGCACAACCTTTTTTGATCTGTAACCCCCGCTGCCAGGCTGAGCCCCCGGCCGGCTGGATTTAAGTGCCGAGACCCCTCGGGAAGACGTCCGTGTCACGACCCATGGGTTGCGCACCACTGCCTTAAAGCAGCAGTTCTCAAGCTATGGGTCGGGACACCGAAGTGACAAAGCCAGAGGGCTGCAGCTTTGCTGCTCCCACCTGAGGTAATGGAGCTTGGGCTTTGACTTTAGGTCCCCCCCATAGGATGGCAGGCTTAGGCTTCGATCCCCTTCTTGGGGTTGTGTAGTAATTTTTGTTGTCAGAATGGGGGCGTGGTGCAATGAAGTTTGAGAACTCCTCCCTTAAAGGGACAGCCCATGGCCTCAGACTTCCCCAGCAGTCAGCACGCACACAAAGTTTCTTTGCCATGCACACTCTGTACCTTTCACATTCACCTCCCAACACATACGTGTGTTGTAGTTACTTCTTGGTACTTCCTGCAATGCACATATATTCTCTGTAATTTTATTCTTTCAAGTGCTGTTACTCCCCACACCCTGCACAGCCAGCAAAAGGGTCCTGGGAGCAGCTGCAGGAGCAACATGGCTGCAAAGCAGTGGGAAGAGGGGCACATGAACACACACTGCCAGATATGTGCAGCTCTGCTAATTAAGTGCTCAGTACTTAAAACATTCCTGGGTGACCCCAGAGCTTAGAGGGAACACAACTGACAAGCTTTTTAGGGTTAACAGAAAAGATGTTAAGACAGACTTTGGAACAATGCTAACAGTAAGCACCACTTATTTCACAGCCTGTATTTTAAGCCAGTTAGAGATAATTAACTATATAAACAAAATTAAAAGGGCACGTATGCACCAAAGGATACAGTAATGCTGCCTTTTGTGGTCCAACAGGGCATAATTCTTCCGTCTCTTTTGCACAGGGTTTCTGCGTTAATTGAATATCACAGCCGTCCTCCTCCATCAATTCAGAACTGAAGCCATTCTGTAGAGTTTCAGTTTGTTTTTTTACTTGCTCATTGGGCGTAATATTGATGTAATTGATGACTGAATCTAAATTCACATTTGTTCCTTCAAGGCTATCGTCATTAATGCTAGAAGAAGGAAGGGCAGTTCCAAGGACAGACTATTAAACACTTATTATTTGTGTATTCTCTGCGTAGGCATCTACACTATCAGTCTTTTAATACCAAAACAGTGTGTATTAGCAATCTGCAGCATACAATATATACAAGAACAACAGGAAATCCAGTTGAAGTATTTCAGAATTAATATTTACAAAATGTGCACTGGCACCAGAAGTTTAATTTACATGCCACAAGGCATGGATCGGTTTAAAGGATATTATGATCCAACTAAGTTTGGTTTGATCATATGGCATTATGTAGAGCTGTGTGTCTTGTTCCTTCAAAGGCTTATAATTAACACAGGCAATTAGCTGTGGGAGGCAATTTGGATGCAGGAGGAGGCGGAAAGGGGATGCTGGCTTGGGGCGGGGGCTCCAGTCTGGGGAGTGTTGGGGTGCTGAGCAAGCCACAGGCTTGTGGATGTGAGAGTGCAGGAGTTTGGGTTGGGGTGTGTGAGAGGCTCAGGGCAGGGAGGTTGGGAGAATGATGGGCTAAGGACACAGATTTGCCGTGTGTGGATGGTGCAGAAGTGTAGTGGCAGAAGACTGAGAATGTGAGGGTGCAGGAGTTTTGGGATGGGAGAGGCTCGGGACAGGGGGTTCCAGTGTATGATAGACTCAGATTTGTGGTCGGGGGGCAGTAAAGGAGTGTTATGATGCTGCGGCCAGATGGGGGCTTGGCTCCAATTGGGGGTTTGTTGGCCAGGCTTCATTTTTAAATAAAATATGTCAAACACAAAAAGTTTCAGCATTTTCTTTATTTATGAGAAGGGTGGGGAACCTGTTGAGTCAGGGGTCACTGACTCACAGAAAAGTCAGTTGGGGCCACACAAGTGAGATGCAAAAAAACCCCAACATGCTCCTCCAAAACCCTCCAAGCCTCAATAATGTGGCCCCAACTGTGCTGGTGAAAGCAGGGGACATGGTACTGGGGAAGGGTGCTAGTGGGTCCTCGGGTGGGGACAGGGTGCTAGTGGGTGTTGGGGCAGAGGACAGGGTTCTGGGGCAGGAACAGGGTGCCAGTGGGGGCTGCGGCAGGGGACAGGGTGCTGCGGTAGAGGACAGGGTGATGGGGCAGGTGGCAGGCTGACAGGGAAGGTAGCAGACTGCCAGTGGGTGCTGGGGCAAGGAACAAGGGTGTTGGTGGGGGGCAGGGAACAGGGAGTCCCCAGCATGCACCTCCTGCCAGGACTCCTACCCCCACCCGCCTGCAGGGGAAGGATGTCCTGGCACATACCTCCTCCGGGGACTCCTATCCACGCCCATCTCCTCTCCATTGTTGCTGGAGGTAGGTAGTGGGGCTTCTTGGGGGTGGGGAGAAATGGGGGGGGGGCCCAAACACCTCATGAACAACTGATCGGGCCCTCCTGATTCCTTCCCTTCCCCTCCCCCCCCACAGGGGAAGGACATCCCTGTCACGCCAGAGACCTAGCCTTTCAGGTACCACACCGGTTGTTTGGGGGAGGGAGAGCAGCTAGTGCACTTCCTGAAACCCCAGAAGTGGTGCCTTCTGTCCACCCCACGGGAAGCCGGCGCTACCTCCATTGTTGCTGGAGGTAGGTGGTGGGGCTTTTTGGGGGTGGGGAGAAATGGGGGGGCCCCCGAATGCCTCATGAACTGATCAGGCCCTCCTGATCAACGGATTAATGACCACAGGCCTATGACATAGACATAGCCTAAGACTCACTGCATTTAGATGAATCTGCAAATGGATGTCTCTACATATCTTGGGCTACTAGTCAGTCTTCTTTTGCTTGGCTTTATGCTTTGGTTTATCTTAGCAATATGCCATCTGAGATAATATTAACAGTTCAGCATTTTGATAAGGCTGACTGTAGCCTGTATACCTATATACTTTCCTAAACCTTTTACTGTTTTAGCCTATTTTAGCAGTTATTAAAGGACCTACTGCAGATGTGGGCAATAATTTTTGACAGGGGGCAACTCCAAGATTTTGGAAAGTGGTCGAGGGCCGCACACTTACATGATATTAATGGAGGTGCAGGGTAAGGGACTGGACTGCAGGAGAGAGTGGGGTCTGGGATGGAGTTTGGGTGAAGGAGGCAATTGTGACCTAGGGCACGGGTCTGGGGTCCAGGGTTTTGGAATGTGACCTAGGGCAGGAGGGGGTTGTGATGTAGGGGAAGGGACTATGGTGCAGGAATTTAGGTTGTAACCTAGAGTAGAAGGGGATTGTGATCTGGGAGGGGATATGGGTGCAGGGGCAGATGGTATGGGTATATTGGGGGGGGAGGAGGAGGAGAGGCTGAGTCAGGCTTTGACCAGGAGATTTACTAGCCAGCAGTCCAACCAGCTTGCCTGCCTGATGCCTGCACAGCCATGTGCTTATATCGGGGTTCTCAAACTGTGTGATACCGCGACCCCCTGTAAGTTGCTTGCGACCCACAGTTTGAGAAACGCGGGCTTATATGAATAACTGAGCTGAAGGAGAGGGGGCGAGATGCTTCGTATGCTGCCTATTATTTAAACAGGCAGCTCCTATTGGCCACTTTCTGCCCAAAAGTCGGCCAATGGGATTATGCTGGGGGCAGGAGTTACGCCTGAAGCCTTCCACCTCTCGCCTCTCAGTTTTAAAAGAGAAGCAGCCCCACAGCTGCTTTTCTGAGCAGTGTGCAGGGCTGCGAGGCAAGCAGGGGAGTCTGCCTGGGGCTCACGGCTGTGTCAGCAGGCCAGATCCGGCCCGTAGGCTGACTTTTGCCCAGGCCTGACCTACAGGGATCTTATCCTGTAAGAAATTGGCTTTGGCAATAGTATCGATTGGTTTATATCATTTTGAAAAGGAATTATAGTTAGATAATAATGTGTGAAATTTCCAGCCAGGCCAAAGGTCAAACCACAAAAAGCCCGTGTGTTATCATAGAATGAGTCATTGTCTTGTATGGTCCCAAAATACAGTGACCTGCCAGTCTGAACATCTTGCTTTATCCAGAAAACAGGGTCGGTGGGCGATTTGTGGCATTTCCTGATAATTAAGCCACAAGTTTCCATTTTTGGAACTTGTCCACAAGGGCACAGTGATATCTCATGCATATTCAAAAGGATGTCCTAGTTTAATTCTCCAATCAAATGTGTGCCTCAAAAATCTTAGGGTGCAGAAATCTGTTTTGGCCTTGAGGGGTTTGGCAATAGGTGACATAAGACGACCTATAAGACTCCATGGCAGTTACCATGCATTGGAACTTTCTACCTCAAACTCTCTCCCTTCAATTTCCTTTATAGTACTAGTAATCTTAAGTCTAATCTTTTAAGTTTCCTCTGCTGCAATACTTCCTCTCACTGACACCCCGTTCCACCAACAGAGTGAGGCAGTTCTTCCCTCTCTTAAGGTATCTCAAAAAGGAGGTGTAAGTATGGTGTTATACTAGGTAATTACAATTTTATACTCAAGCTGCATTTATATTACCACCTTGGATAATCAAATCAATTTATGCAGTCATTGCCGTATGCATTGTGTGTGTAATCTTAATACCTATTGTAATAAAAATTGCTTTAATTTGATGCCACCCACAGTGTAACTGTAATTGCTGCGCTTCCCAAGTCCTGCCTCCAAACATAGAGCTCTCTAGCTCTTAACTTCTGTGATCAGGGTGAAGGACAAACCTAGAAACTTTCTGGTCAAATTATTGGCAACCCTTGAACCTAATTATATCCCTAATGCTGGTCTGCAGTGACAAACAATGGTGAGTTACATAAAAAGCATGGTAGATAGGCAAAAATGACTGAGCTTCCCATTTGAAGAAGTGGTGACCAATTAATACAAAACAAGACTAATACTAATAATGTATCCTACGAGAGGAGAAAAATCCTACAACACACAAGCATAGTGTCATTTCCGCCTTTGAAGTAATTTGCTGACCAGTGAGGTGCTGACTAAAAATTCAATAATACAATTTCTAGTTCCTGAAAGTTCTTATTATAGTGCCTAACACATGTTCTGTATAAAAGTTCAGAATACTAGTGTTTTTTTGGAAAATGTATTAAAACCAAATCTTGAGATAAAATTCCAGATTAACTGAAGGGAAATATATGGTTAGCTTCCTGCTTACCTTAAGAAAGCCTTCAAGCAAACACAGGTAACTGCTTCAGGAATGTCAGGGAATTGCTGTAGACAGAGTTGCAACAAATGCACATCTGTCTTCTCCAAGGCAACTGTCATTAAGTCTGGGCACAAACTGAGGCAGAATAAAGAAATTAGTTCCTACATTTAAACCACATGTGAACCACTGAAGCATTGGTCTTGTTTTAGGTTGAGGAAGAATGGTCCAGTGATTAGGGAGACCCAGGTTCTACTCCCTGCTCTATCATAGACACTGGGCAAGTCATCTAGCCACTCTGAGCCTCAGTTCCCCCATCTGTATAAATGGGGTAAGAGTACTGTCCTACTTCATAGGAGGAAATAGGGGGAAATGAGAAATATATTTAAAAAAATTATTAAGCACTTTGAGATCTATTGATGAAAAGTTCTAAAAATTGGCATTAGCAGCAGAAATCCAACAAGTCTTTTTGTGAGAACAGCAGGTCACAAGCCAATCACTATTCCTGGCAAAGTTCTCCAAATTTAGACCACAGGTAAAGTTTTGGAAATGTTTACTTAAGTGATTAAGTCCAGTTTTTGAAAGCCACTAAAAGCACTTTAAAATTATTAATCCCATATCTTTATTTCAAAATTAAAAAAAGAAAGAAGAGCGATCACCTGTAAGAGAGTCCTTGTGTCTGGATCAACTGCACCAGGGAATTCCGAGGGTAGAAGGTTGGCTCTGTTTTACACCTGTTCACAAGACCTGTTATGACATATCCAACAGTAGCTTGGAAATCTGACATCTGTGCATTCAACAAGAACTGTCTCAATTCCTCTTCAATATCTTTCTGAGAAGAATCCTAAAGATAATGTTAACCAGTTTAAAAGTACAAGATTATTACTAGCATATTGTTACTGATTAGACTGAAGTGGAGAAAGAATACTTCAGACTGCAAATTAATAACATGCAGAGTAGATGTAGCCACATTTAGCCCAGGATATTAGACACACAAAGTGGGTGGGTCGTATCTTTTACTGGATCAACTTCTGTTGGTGAAAGAGAAGCTTTGACCCATACAGAGCTCTTCTTCTGTGCAAACTAATTAGAGTAAAAGAATCATATTGAAAGGGAACAAGGCTAAGATTTGAAGATTACCCCTTTTGGCAGCCTTGTCATATTACAGGCAGTCCCCGGGTTACGTACAAGATAGGGACTGTAGGTTTGTTCTTAAGTTGACTCTGTATGTAAGTCGGAACTGGCGTCCAGATTCAGCCGCTGCTGAAACTGATCAGTTTCAACAGCGGCTGAATCTGGATGCCAGTTCTGACTTACATACAGATTCAACTTAAGAACCCCAGGCATCCCCAAGTCAGCTGCTGCTGAAACTGATCAGCGGCTGATTCCAGGAAGCCCGGGGCAGGAGCTTCCTGTAGTCAGCCACTGGTCAGTTTCAGCAGCGGCTGACTTGGGGATGCCTGGGGCAGAGCACCTGGGGTGCTGCTGGGTTGGTCCAGTAGCGCCGCCGCTCCTCGGCGCTACTGGACCAACCCAGCAGCACCCAAGCTGCTCTGCCCCAGGCGTCCTGATTCAGCCGCTGCTGAAACTGACCAGCAGTGGCTGAATCAGGACGCCTGGGGCAGAGCAGCTAGGGTGCTGCCGGGTTGGTCCAGTAGTGCCCAGAGCGGCACTACAGGACCAACCGGCAGCGCCCCAGCTGCTGTACCACAGGCATCTGGAGCAAAGCCGCAGAGCACGGGGGCAGCGGACAGCCCAGACGCGCCGTGGCTGTCCTGCTGCCCTCGGGCTCCGCGGCTTTGCTCTGCTTTGCTCCCCGTCCCCCTGGTCTACAGACCAGGGGGACGGGGAGCAAAGCGGCGCAACACGCGGGCAGCAGACAGCCCAGACGCGTCTGGGCTGTCCGCTGCCCGCATGTTCCGCTGCTTTGCTCCCCGTCCCCCTGGTCTGTAGACCAGGGGGACGGGTAGCAAAGCAGAGCAAAGTGGCGGAACACGCGGGCAGCGGACAGCCCAGACCCGTCTGGGCTGTCCGCTGCCCGCATGCTCTGCCGCTTTGCTTCCTCTCCTTGGTCTGCTGGAGACCAGGGAGAGGGCCCTGTTCATAACTGCAGATCCCACGTAAGTCGGATCCGCGTAACTCGGGGACTGCCTGTACAGTGAAAATCATTAGTTTTTATATAGGTATTACATTTAAATGACCTTATTTTGGAAGCGGTAGTAAGATGGCCTTCATCTTCATATGAATTTTAAAAACAAAGTAAAATACAGAACTATGTAGCACTTTAAAGGACTAACAAGATGGTTTATTAGATGATGAGCTTTCGTGGGCCAGACCCACTTCCTCAGATCAAATAGTGGAAGAAAATAAATAGTCACAACCATATATACCAAAGGATACAATTAAAAAAAAGAACACATATGAAAAGGACAAAATCAAATTTCAGAACTGAAGGGGGATGTGTGTGTGTGGGGGGGGGGAAATGTCTGTGAGCTAATGATATTAGAGGTGATAATTGGGGAAGCCATCTTTGTAGTTTGTTTTACATTGAATACAGAAACTAAGGCATGAAGACTTAGGAAGAATTTTATGTTGTAGTATTAATGCCTCAAGCCTCCATATAAAGGTCCTATTTAAATTCCAAAAAACTGAAATATTCCTGACAGAAAAAGGTCCAAAAAGGCACAAGTCTAGAGTTCATCTCAGAATCTTTTCTCTAAGTGTTGCCATTTACCTCAGAATGTCTACAGCCTTAAATGTAAGGCCCACATCTTTATGCAAGGCTACATTTATAATATTAAAATTATCTAGCTGCTGTATAGTACATTTCTAAAACTTTACTGAAAGAACTAGCTTTAATTTCATTAGTTTTATACATGAACTACTCTTCTTGCAGAATAGTTATACGAATGGATTAATCGCCAAATTGGATAGCTCTTACAAGCCTATGTCTCAAGCTGCAAGGACAGAAAAGGAAGAGGAGGAATGACAGATCTTCATCTGTCGTTTGTATTGTCTTATTTTGAGAGCTTTTAATTTGGTTAGTAAAATATGCATTAAGGATATTTTATTTACTTACCTTTATATCTGATAAAAGCTGTTCAACTGTAAGGGTCTGTGGCTGCACTTTTGCAACATTACTCCTTCTTGATCTTAACTGTAATTTAAAGGAAAAAATTACTCAAAGACAGGGCAAAAATTGCAATTGTTCATCAAAAGAACTAGGAACAGCACAAATATCTTCTCTCTCCGTTGCAGCAATAGTATGTAGGTTTTAAGGTAATGTTCCCCAAACTGTGGGGTTCACCCACAAGGTGGGTGTAGAGGAACATTCAAGGAAGATGTGCAGTAGGGCTCAGGTCAGGTCTCCACCCAAGTTGAGGACAAAGTGCCATGCCTCCCCCTGGCCACTGCTCTGCTTCAACCCCACCTGCTACTCTGCGCTCATCTCTTTTTGAACCCGAGGCCAGGTCCACGTCATCCCAGTTCAGCCCACAGCACTGCCTTTAGCCCAAGCTCCTCTACGGAGCAGTAATGGAGGGAGGCAGACACTAATTCCATTACTGGAAAAGGGAGGGGGAGAAGAACGAACAGAAAAAGTGTAGGCACTCCTGGCTTAAGGTCACCAGCCAAGCAATGCTGAGAAGTGTTTCAGTTTTACAAGCATGATTAGATGTCACAGCCAACAATGAAGATTTGAAATTACATTCACTTATAACACAAAGAAAACCAAGGAAAAGATAATCATGGAACATACATTTCTCTTGGATTCATTTTTAGCTATTACAGGTTGCTCTGTGTGTGGAGATGTCAGATGTTCTTCATGAAGCATATTCCAATTTACAGATGAAAACACAGTTCTCATGCCTGTGTAAACAAAGTTATATGAAACTTATATAAAAGTTACAAAAAAGTGCACTCACTAAGAACCAAAGTAAATTAATCCTAATATTTCTTTCTCTAATAGAATCAGGGATAATCTAGCATCTCCAAAGCAATTTAAAATACTGGCTTATTCCTAGTCAGTAAAAAAAATGTTTCCTATTGCATGCATCTTCTTAATAAAATTAAACTTTAAGATCAGCATTAAGTAAAAAGGTTTTCCTAGAAAACAAGGTAAACACAGCTGCTGCATCAATGAAGATAAAAATGTACCAGGAGCACTGAAATCTATCCTGACTCTATTCTAATATTTAGGATTAGACATGTTTTAAATATTTTAAAGATGCAACGGTATGACTGATGTTAAATTGTCTCCACAAAACAATATTTTCAGAGAAGGCAGTGCTAAGAACTACCTTTGAGCCAAAGGACTGTCATCTGAAGTCTGAAAATAATGGAATTCATATTACAGGGAAAAGAGTCAGTATTGTCTGCAAAGATGCTTTAAAATAAAGCTTCTAACTAAAAAATGGCACAGGTAGTTTTATTAATAGACGTAATAGAACTTTAACTAGCATAATAAACAATCGTTCAGCAAAATACTGGATAGTTGTTATTCTTCTACAAATAAGCCATACAAATAAATGTAGTAAGTGAATGCTTACTGTTAAACATATTGTAAGGAAATTCACAGTGCACAAGCACTAACACACATTAGGATGCTCTCAGCTTCACTGCATCCATACTCCATGTAGTGTCACGGAAGTGCATTATTGCACATCTTTTGCAAAAAACTGAAGTAACAGAATGCAAAGTTAAGCTAGTATTCAAACTGTTTAGAGTTTAACTATTTTTCCTGTAAGACCAATTCATTTTTTTCTATGAAGTTTTTCCCCAACAGAACGTTAATGGTATGATGTATGCTGAAATGCAAGGTATTCAATAAACAATATTTATAATCAAGCTCTTACTTGAGGTTTGAGTATCCTTGAGTTTTCCAACAGCAGCTGCCAAGGATGACATTTCACACTTGTATAGGATTACAGTTAGCACCTTCCCATGTGTTAAAAAAAATTTCTCTCCGTAACACCACAACTACAAAATATTAAGTACATTGTTAATGAACAGATGAAATAAAGAAGCTAATTTGGACCGGCACACAAAAATTGATTCAATAAAGATTCTTTAAACATCTCCGTAAGAGGGTTCTTTACATCTATTCTTACCATCTTCTAAAACATTAACTGAGTCTGCCTGATCAATGATACTAAATGTGAATGAAACGAAAGCTTTATTTGGGTGGTAGACTATGTGCTTCCTACTGGACTTTCAAAACCATGTCTTTTAAATCAATGTATGGTTTAAAAAGCCTGCCTCCCAAGACACCTCTCTAGCAATTGAATTGCATAAGCTGGGGTGGGTAATAATTTTAGGGGGGGGAGGGAGGGAGGACAGGGACACTTCACAAATTTTTTAAGTGGCCCTGGGCTGCCCCAGAAGGGGCGGGGCCAGGACACTTCCCATGCTCCCCTACCCACAGACCCCGATTGGTCTGGAGTAGGAGAGTGCATGAAATCTTTGCCCCTCAGTGCCAAGAGAGAATCGCCTGCTGTTCTGAACAGCTGGTGCTTCCTGCTAGGCACCACACATCCCTAGTGGGGAGGGGAAGGAGACTTCATGTGCTCCCCCATCCTAAAGTCTCAATTGGCCTAGGGGTGGGGGAGTGGCAGGGTGGCTGTGGGCATATTCAGCCCATGGTGGCTGTCTTGCCCACCCCTGGCATAAACCTATATTGCCTGAAGACACATGGTCAAGAGTTGAACATTTTTCAAGTGTTCTATCATGTTATTCAAAACTTCAATTGTTTCTCTTACTATGGCTTAAACAAAACATTAGTCCCACTCCCACCATGGACTCCCATCTGTTGCATGTGCTCATTTCAAAAGTGAAACTGAAATGCCAAGTTTGTTAGACTGAAGCCTACAGTACGACATCTATCAAATACTAAAACTACAGCTTACTTGTCCTGAAGTTCCCTGTGGTAGTTCTTTTGAAGTCTGCAATGTTTGAAATTTTGTATTCCATATAGAGAGGCATGCTACAGGGAAGAAAAAAAAAAGGGGGGGGGGAAAACAGGTACATTGAGAGTTCAAAGTGATTAGCAGTGACTGTGGCCAGTAGCTCTGCACCCCTCAATCTCCAGGCCCCAGGACAGCTGCCCCCTTTGCCATCACCTGTTGGAGGGCCTGCTTGCATTTCAGTGCATCCAATGCCAAAAGTATTTTGGAAATTCTATCTTGTGCAAGCTTAATTTTATTCCTGGGGGAATTCTGCATCAAAAAATTAAAGATTTTGCACACAATATTTTAAAATTTTACATATTTTATCAGTCAAAATTATGAACTATAATCATTCTGGTTTCAATTATTTACTTTTTATTTAAATTACAATAGAACGGTTAGAGAATGGGAGAGGGGAGTATTGGAGAAGATCTCTAAATTCCCTTACTCTATAGTAATGTAGTTAGTTTTGACCCTTTCTTTCTAGTATTATCAATACATGCAACCATATGCTCCATGTTACACCATCGGCAACTGAAGAGCAAGCGAAGGCTGGGAAACAAACAATTCATATTGGCAACTGACCATCTCCAAAAAGATCAGTAGCAAAGAGTTAATGGAATACATTTTGACAGGAGATTTTCAGTCAAAAACGTAGACCTGTTCTAACCACAAAAGCACCATAAGCATTTACAAGGCCATAATGTTCTTTCCACCACTCTGGCAGTGTACAGGAGCCTTAAAACTTTTACACCTGTTTTATAATCCTGGGGGAAATTAAAGGCAATGAGAACAATTCACAAAGCAGGCATCTGCTACATTCTGCTCTGCCTGAGGAGACAAGAGTCTGCCCCAAGCTTGCTTCCTCAGAAATACCCCGAAGCCCTGTCCCCCTATACAGACCAGGCAGCAACAGTAAGCAAGAGGGACTGAGTGTCTGTTTCTCTCACATGTATGACTGCCTAGCATCCCTCATACTACCCCTTCCCCCAACATCTCTACAAGCTGCTTTGGGCACCTGAACCAACCTGCCTGTGCTGCTGGGGAGAGGCACTTGACTGCTCTTGTGTGGGACATATATTTTGTGCACCTGCAGTGATGCACAATTCCACTGGGAGTAAAATTTGACTTTTCATCCTGATTTAGGACAGAAAATGTTGTGAAAGCTCTTCAGTGTGCCCAAGGACTGAAATTCTATTTCCTGGACAGCTTTACTTGCAGTACAAGTAGATACTTTCAGTATGTAAAAGGAGAATTTACCAAGTATTAAAATATGTGATGGCTATTCCCACTATATTTTCATACCATTTGAAATACTGCAGTTTAGAGAGTGAAATTCAATAGCAAAAATAGTCTTCAATCTTGGGTTTGACTGTAGCAACAGTTAAACTGTAGTGGCATCTCTTCGTTATGTAGATTACAGATCACTCAGATGCATAAATTAACTGTACTACAGTAGCTTCAGAGGGGTAACCAAGTTAGTTTGTAACTCGAAAAACAACAAATAGTCTAGTAGCACCTTAAAGACTAACAAAACACGTAGATGGTGTCAAGAGCTTTTGCAGCCATAACCCACTTCTTCAGATGACTGGAGTAGTTTCCAACTGTGAATTTTGTCTGAAATTCAGTTTCCTTACCATTCCCATTAAATAATTAGGGCTCTAAGAAAAGTTGTAAATTCCGATTATAAATTCCAACCCAAGATCATTCTTTCCCATGAAAAGACCACAAAAATAATCCACCAACTGATCTATACAACGAATTGAACTTTGTTTTACAAGTTAAATAAAGTAAGTCATTTCAAAGTTACCTTTAGCAATAGTAGGTGGAGAATCCAAACATCCGAGTACTGCAACATGATCTTTATCGAGAACAGCTAATGAAGCTCCTTTTAGAACAGTGCCAGACTCTACAATTTTGAGCAGTAATGATTTGGACAGAATTTGCTGTTCCTCTTGGACACTTTGTTGCAGTGACACCAGAATCTTATATACACATCCATTAGAATCTATCAGAAGAGAGAAGTGGCACTTCGTTTCAAGTTTAAAATTGTGGCAAACGCTACCTCTACATTTTTCTAGAACTTCATACATACATCTAAAAACATTATAAAATCTGCACATGAAAAGCTAACCTAAAGTGTACTAACTTAATTACAATCCAATCAGTTCAGAATGCAGACCTCTCTTAAAGACATCACACTGTGCAACATATACCATGATCAGGATTAAGACTAAAATGATGTTTTAATTACTTACTTCTAACTTTCTGATGTTCTATATAACAACATTTAATACCAAAAATAGACAGACAACAATACACTAGCAGCTGTAGTCGTTAATTTACAAGTTTCAATCAATTACATCCATCATAAGACTTACACAAACATAGGAGTGTGAGAATCTTGTTTTTTGTATATGTTGTAAAACACAGTGGATGGAATGATTCTTCTAGTTCAAGCTTGTACTTGTGTAGGATATTTGGGTTAACCTTCTGCACATACACAAAATAATTCCCATTCTTTTAAAAAAAGAAAAAAAAGAAAATTAGTTTATAGCTCTTATTTACAGAACAGACATGCTACAGCTATTATTTTTATTAGACTAGTAGCAGTGAACACACACATTTAGAGTTATGAACCTAAACTTAACTGGATGTGCTGGAAAAAAAAAAACTCACATGAAACAGTTTTCAAAATTAATGTAAAATGAAATGACATTATAAACTAATGGAATACAAATGGATTTACAGGAAAGATAAAAACAAAAATGTGAAAATGAAATAGTAAAAGTTTCAGAGAACCACAATCAGTCACTAATCAGTGTATATGAGAGTCAAATTAATGATGTAAAAGACTAGTTGACTATCCGATATCCCCCTCTTCCTCCCCCCCCCCCCCCGGCCACCTCTAGGAGATAGAGGCTGTCACTTTGAAACCCCAAGGTTGCTTTTCAAAGGTGCAGCAGCTGCCCCTTTAAAATGCTGCCTGTGCGCTTTTCAAAGGGGCAGCCTAGAGCCCGGGGTCAGCTGAGGAGGCACAGAGGCGGCAGTTTCAAAGAGGAAGCCGCTACACAGCTGATCAGGGACTCCCCAGCTTACCCTAGGGCTCCTAGTGGCATGCAGCGTAGCATGGAGCCTGAGGTCAGAGGGGGGACTGCGATTCCCCCACTGACCCCAGGCTCCATGGCTTTGAAATGCACAAGAGCCCCCGCTGGGGACTCTAGTGCATTTCAAAGCAGGCACGCCACGTGCAGCCCGGAGCCAGCGGGACTTCATGCTGCCCCCGGGCTGCACGCGGAGTTCCGCATTCCTCCTTTAAAATGTATGAGAGTCCCCACTGACCCTGGGCTCCATGCTACACTGCACGCCCCAGAAGAGGCTCTTGTACATTTCAAAGGAGGAATGCGGAAAAGCCTATCAACTAGTCAATGGAAATTCCGTCTACTAGTCCATTAACCGCATTTGAACATCCTTAAGTCAAACACAGTGATTGTAAATATTGTTTAAAAAATTAATTAGGTAATAGTTTAAAATTATATCCTTTAACTGGTTAACTGAGATCACTGGGCTCTTGGGTGGGGCTGAGCAGTTCAGCGTGCAGGCTGCCCCAGGGAAGAGGGGACAACCCCATCCCTCTCTCACTGCAGCCCAGTTTGGGGCCAGGTGAGATGTGCCTGTCCCTGGCTGCTGCAGCAGGCATAGCCAGGTAGGTGTGCATGTTTCCTGGCTTGGGGGGAGAAGAGACGACACAGACAACTCACTTAAATATATAGGAGAATAGCTGTCCCTTTCTCCACCCCGTCCTGGGCTACCCCAATGGGGTTATAGCTGGCCAGTCCCTATCTCTAGCCCCTTGCTGCCCCCTGTGGTCATTATACAGTATGACTGTCCGTGCTAGCAAATCCCACCCTTTTTGTTGTAAGAAAATCATAATCCAGACACATACCATTGTCCTGGCAGAACCAAACCCTTACTTTTAAGTTAAAATAAGAGGAAGCTGCATTCCAAATTTAGTGATGCTAGCCTCTTACCATTTAGAAGGAGTTCTTGAACAAAGACGGAGAAGACCCACAAACTCTCTTAAATATATAGCAGAAAATATAGCTTTAAAGTTGTAAGCATCTCCAAGTCTTATTTTTAAGCGGTTGCCACTTTTTCATTATAATTAAATGTCCTGACTTTTCCTCATCCCCAGGACAATGAGAACAGTTCACTATTCCTGAAAAGCTATATGACATTCTGTAGATTTTCCAGCTAATTCATGCTAATCATTATAGAACACCACAATTGTAATAAGGCCTCAGTGAAATTGCAATGAAAGTCTAAATTGATTTTAAAACCCTGATATTTCATAGATTATTTTGCTGTAAAAAAGTGAAAAAAGACACTTACTTTCTCAGTAATAAAAATTAAAACAGGTTGTTGAGTTTCCATGAAAGCATCACTCCACCTAAAAGATGAAAGTTGTAAGATTATTTCTTGTTACAAGTAAAAAGAATTGAACATTTTTATATGGGAATTCCATTAAAATACATCAGCAATACCTACATTTAAGGTAACACCTTAAAACTCTAGATATAATCTTTTGGATGCACTCCCATTAGAACTGATGACAATCATGATCGTCAATAATCTAAACACATTAATTATGCATTTAGACCTTTATAGATATATTCTAATTCCAACATGATACAGACTTATAGCCATAAAATAGTAGCGCATAAGATTTTTTTTAGTACGATAAAGCTCTTACCTCTGCAGCACACACTTCAGGCCACACAAGACAGACAGCAGAAGCAGAACTTGATTCACATAAGACCATTAATATTTTGGATTACAAAGCTAGTTACCTAAAATGATATCACTCACCTAATGTCTTCATCTGAGATAACATTTTCAATTTCTTGTTGCGGTGCTGCCAGCAGAGCATCTAAGGTTCGCACAGCACCCCTCTTGAATAGCACAAGTGGCTCTGTGTCAGGTAGTGAATGTATCCGATATACCTCCGCTGTCAGCTGCAAAGAGAGAGTCCTATTTAAAAGTTTATTCTACATTAACAATTAATTGCCCCAAGGCTGTTTTATGTTTGATTTCTCTATTTTTATTTCTACACATTTATTAAACTAACTAGCAAAAGACTGATGCCAGAATTCCTCATAATGGCATCCAAGCAAGTTCCATTTTTCTGACAAATTTGAGATGCATCATTTCACTGCTCAATGAGGCAATTACTAGAAAAACCTCAATTCCAACTTGATTAGTGTCACAAGTTACAATTCAGAACACTCAACTAACACTAAACACTTAAATACAACTGCTAACACACATATCCACCAACCAGACCTCACTATAAAACAAGGCAAAATGCAAATCAATATTTTCTAATTGAAAAACTCCCATTCACTTGAATAATTTACTTCTTACTCATAGCAATAGGCTAGAAGAAACTTTAGGTATTGAAAAGTGATTAGCCCTGTGGCCCCCTTCAGAAGATTTCAAGTCCTATAAATTCTATTGTTTCACTGGCCCTAACCATTTTAAGTCTAATATTTGCCAGAGATGTTTAAACCAAAGGGCACAGGTGAATTACTAGTAATATCCCATATTACTGGAAGTATAAGTTAAAGGAGACATGTAACTGAAAAAAACATCCTCCCTTCCAAAATTTCTTAATACTAATTTATAATTAATAACGTATATTCTCTTTAAAAACTTACTGTTGCTTTAAACACTTTATCCAAATTCATGTCTTCATCCTTCCATATTCTTAAAACCTGTTAAAATATAAATGGTTTTATAAACTCAATGAAGCAGTCCATTTGGTGTATATCACAGACTGACATACGAGATCTGTGAGTGAAAGCATATATATCAAGACATTTTGAATTAATTCTGAATTCATAAGGAGTGATCTTAGAGCAGTCTCAAGGGAGTGGTTTATACTGGAGAGACAGCCAGAGAACCTAGGCAAGAGTTGAAAGAGTGGAGTAGCAAAAATTCAGCACAACCTCAAGAAGTTTACATTTGAAACAGTGTATGGATAGATTTTGAGAGCAGAATATTATGGTAGCATGAACTGAAGGAAAACAAAACCATGAGGATAGACTGAAAAGGAAGAAAAATGAAAAATCAGATGAAAGGAGTTGGGGATACGATCCACATTACCCTCTACCAGGTAAGGGCCCAGGCTAGAGAGATATAAGTAGGATTCACTAGTATAATTCACTGGCATGAGAAAGTGTATGAAGAAGCGTAAAGAAACAGAACCCATGGTTATTGATCAGAAATAGAAATAGGAACAAACTCCTCTCTCAATTATCATTTTAAAAAATGAGAGCAAAGAGATAAGGATGGTAGCAGAACAGGAGATGTGAAGATGTCAACTACCCCAATTATCTCAACTGGGTATTAAAACAAGTCTCACAATGTAAAATGTAAATATTTATTTCTGTACAATTTATCTTAACCAACATTTTCTTATGCTTATGTATGTCAGCTGAAAAGACTTTTTATGGGAAAAAAACTTGCAAGTTTTCAAAAGGTAAGTAACTGAATACGTGCTTCTCAACATAAGATATTTTCTTTCCCCTCATGCCCCTCAAAATGTGTGTTTAATCCCAGTGCTGCATGCTATCTTTTCCACTAATGCATAAAGATGGAATGACTGAGGTACTCCAAATTCTGATGGTCTGCAACTTGAGGCTTTTCAAATCCTGGAAAACCCCCAAGGAAATTAGTAGCTACACTGATTTTGGAAAACTCCACACTTTTCCAATTCTTTAGACAGATAAATCACCGTCAACAATGACTTATAATTCACTCAGAAAATTTTATATCATCAGACGCTGAAAAACAGATCTCTCACCTTATCATCATGGACAGCAATGTATTCACCAGTTTCAAAGTTACATACAGCTGGGCATGTGATTGTCTGATCTTGTTTGACTGACCAACAGCCCAGAGGCTTCTGGTCTGAAACCTAGACAAGTGAGAAGAAGACATTTTAGATTTCCATGAAGAGTAGAGAGTCAAAATTTGAGTATGCAGTTTATGACAATCTAGATTAGACCTGAGGTCCATGTCGCTCTGGCACAAACAGCAGCCTGGGCTTTGGGTGCAGCTGGGGTCCCATCTACCCCCACACAGTGTGGCTGGTGCTGCTGCAGCCTTGCTGGCTGTCCCGACCTATTTCCTGCTAGGGATGTGTAGTATAAATGGTTAATGGACAAGCCTTCATGGCTACATGTAGGCCCCCCTCCTCCCCCTATGCCGCAGCCTCTGTATCAGAGGCTCCTGAGAGCACAGGCACCAGGGAAATTTCAGCAGTTACACATTTACCAGAGTAAACACATTTTAACATCCATCATTTCCATCACCAGACCCATTTGGTTAACTGGTAAGCAATTTGATAGTACTTCATGAAAGTTACCAGCAAAGCACAGTTATCTCCTTAATGTCCTCAGGAGCAAAGACTAATACAAAGCAGAGATGGAAAATCCTGTTTAATTAGCTATCCAATTAAATGTTAAGTTTAACCTACTAACGGATTGAATGGGGGTGGGTGAGGAAGGAGGCCACTCCATCCTTGCTGGACTGCCACCACCCCAGGCATGCACTGCAGTGCCAACTATCCCCTCCCCTGCACTATGGACAGGGGCTGGTAGCCTTGTGAAGTAGGGATGTTAACAAATGTTTATTTTTGTAAATTTGTATCCGCTGAATTTTTCAGTGTTTACATGAAGAGGGGGGAGAAGGGAGGAGCCAGAACTTGCAGGGAGTGGAGCTGGCTTGAAAGCCAGCTTCCCACCTATATTGCCTGGCCCCATCCCCTCCACCCCTGCCTCTATGGGAGGCGGGGGGGGGGGGGGGAGGAGAAGGGACTGATTCTGTGGGAATCAGCATGCGTGGAGAGCTGGCTTAAAAGCAGGCACTTCATGCCTATCCGTTCCCACCTGCCTCCCCACTGCATGCTGGGGGTGAGGTAGGCCAGGGACTCTACGGGAGGGGTACGTGCAGGCCAAGCAAATCTTTCACAGACTGACTGTTTGGTAATATTTTTTTTAAAAAAACTCATTTATTTTTACATCTTTAGCTATTTCGTTTTCTAATTTCCCTTTTACTGCCCAATATTATTTATATTCCTATTTATTGACTTCCCCAGGGTTAGACTTCCAAATTTTGAGAGATTCCATTTGGTTCAAATAACTTCTCGAACACTGGCAATTAGGCACACCGGCATTTTGTTTCCTTTTTGTTCAGCAGCCCACACATCTTCCAAGGCATCTGTCTCACCTCTAAAGATTTAACTTTCTTTTATTCTTAGCTTTATTTTTGACTATCATTTTCCGTTTTTCCCCAAAAGTTTAGTGTTGCTGTGTTATTTTCTGGTACTTATAACTGCCTCTAGCACAGGGCTGGGCAAGATGTGGCCAGGGGGCCAGATGCAGCCTACCTAGCACTTTGGTCTGGCCCGCAGACTGCATCCTGCTACTCCCAAGTTGTATTGTGCTGCCCATGCCACTGAATTTCCAGGTGGTGGCTCAGGCAATCGGATCTTATTTAAATGGCTACTGGCTCCCAATTGCAGTGCTACCCCAGCAGGGGCCGCAAGCCCCTTTTTAATTCAAAACCTCAGGCCCCAGACAATTCTGAAAGGAGGCTAGTCCCCAGCCCTGCCCCTTCTACACCAAGCCCTGCCTCTTCTGGGGGTGGAGCTGGCCCATGACCATGTACCAAAATTTATTAAGTGGCGCCCCTTTAAAAATTATTCCCCACCCCCACCCCAGCACATTGACCTTCATTATATTGTATTTACTATTACTCTTTTGTTTCTGGTATACAATCTACTTCAAAAAGTGACAGTATTACCTAATCCTGAAGGAAGAATAGCCTCTTCTTGAATATTCTAAAACTAGTTATTTCAACAAACAAACAGTTACTTACTCTGTTCCCTTGTGCCATTTGACCAGTTTATTTGCATAGGCGTAGTACACCATTGTCATAATTATGGATAAATATTGCTTCTGTTTTGGTCTCTCTGTATTGTGCACTCAGTGTCTTTTCCTTGAATGGGAGACCAGTACTATAGCTCTGACAATACATTTACATTATTACACTTGGGGATTTGCATCCTTCTGTTAATCATGGCAGCATCACCTAAAGATCCCAAGAGAGATCGGGGTGGGGGGTTGTATATACAGCAAGAGGCAGGCAGTCCCTGCCCCCAAAGTGTTTACAGAAAGTACAAAAAAGTAGACAATTGATGGGAGAAAAAAATTATTATGTATTGCTGAACTTTTATACTTTTTGTGCTGCCAAATGAAATAGCCTTGTTGATCCCAGGGCCTGAAGAAGAGTTCTATGTACGTTTGTCTCTTTCACTGACAGAAACGGGTCCAGTAAAAGATACAGCCTCACAACACCCTGTGCATCTGACATAAAATGAAGCATTTTTACAACATTTTACCCTCTCACTTCAGCAACAATTTTTTAAAAAAATGTAAACGATATTTGAGGGGTGAAGTCATTTAACTGCGGGGTTTCGTTTCCAATTTGTTGCTCTCCATGTCAGTAGGCAATGGAGACTATAGGAGGAGAATTTGTCGTTGGATAAAACATCTGCAGCATTGCCTATTAAAACGGAACTTTTACAAACTGCCACGTTCCGTGACAAGATCGTCTCCATATGGGTGAGCAAAGAAACAATCCAGACCACAGCACTGCGCCGGAGACTAGGTACACAGCAGAGCAGCATGGCTGAGCGCAACATGCGCCTCCCCCCCGCCCCGGTACCCTGAGATACCCAGGCTCTGATAGTGGCCGCTATCAGACCAGATAAGATGTAGGAAAGCGAGCCCCGCTAGTGGAAGGCCGGGCCTGGGGGCGTGCAGGGCCGTCGCACAGCGCCCCGCGGCTGCCTGAAGAGAGGGGCACGGAGGTTGCCGCTAACACGCCAGGGGAGCCTCCTGAAGCGGAGGAGGCGCCGAGCAGGGACAGAAGGGCCGGGATACATCCCCGTGGGGTGCGCGACGCCTCCCTCACGCTCGGCAGCCGGGGTTGGGGCCCCGCGGCGGCAGGCGAGCTGTCCCTGCCCCGAGACAAGCCGGGAAGGAGCCTGTATCCTCCCCGGGGACCCTGCCTACGCAGCGTGAGGTGCAGGGGAAGGAGACCGACGCGTCTCACGCGGTCCCGTCCCGCGGAAGAGCCAGGCTTGCCCGGGAGCGCGGCCACGCCGGGCTCCCACCTGGTAGAGGGTGGCCGTCCTGCCGCGGTCGGTGAGCAGCACCCGGTCGGAATCCGGTCCGGGTTCCAGCCCCAAGATGCCCTGGCCAACCCCAGCGCCCGCGCTGGCCACTAGGCCGCACAGCGTGAACTCCTCATACAGCGTCGCCATCTTCCACAGCCGCCGCCGCCTCTCGCGAGAGCTGGGAACGGAAGCGGGCAAGGGGAAGCACCGCAGCTAACGGCCAAGAGGGAGGGCGGGAAGGGAAAGCGCGCGCGCGCACGCGCGCGAGAATCCACCGCTAGGCTGGGAGGCGTATGTGGACGTGCGGGGAAGGACGCATGCGCACCTATCTGGAACGCTGGGTGGGGGAGCAGCAGCGCCACCTGTGGGGAAGGAAAGAGTTGGGTGCGAGGAGGAGAGGGCAGGTCTGTGTGGTCCTGTCACTCCTTGTGGGTGCTGGGCAGTGTTCCCTGTAAACTGGGCGTCGGAGTGGCTGTTCAGGAGAGATTCCAGTGCTGCCCAGCTGATTAGCAGAGAGCCCACAGCTAGGTTTGTATTTCTGCTCATGGTGCACATATCTCGGTGCACATAAAATTATTCCGCACACGGATGGGGAAAAATCTGCACATGGATTGGAAAAGATTAGAGGGAAGATCCTTGCTCGGTGCCCCCTCTACTTCTGCCACTGGTGTATTGTGAGACCTGGGGCAAGCCAGAGCCCCTGGGGCGGGGGATCAGGGGCAGCACAGCTGGCCTGAGGAGATGAGGGAGGGTTGGGGGCAGTGCAGTTGGCTGGGGGAAATGGGGGAAGCTGGGGGGCGGGGCTGGAGGGCGGGGGGTCAGGGCAGTGCGGCTAGCCTGGGGAGATGGGGGAGGGGTCGGGGGGCAGCGCGACTGGCCAGGGGAGATTGGGAGAAGGGAACCGGCCGGCAGGAAGCAGGGGTGACCGGGAGGGGGTCGGGAGCAGCGGAGCTGGTCGGGAAGGGGGGGGGGGCGGGACTGACCTGGGCACGCGCAGATCCCGGGCTGCTGTCAGTCCCGCGCACGGTCCGGAGAAGCGCGAGTGAGTCCAGCTGCGGCTCCACCATGTGCTCAGGAGCAGGGACAGGGCTTCTCCTCCTCCCCAAGGTGTCAGACACAGCCAGAGCTCCCAGCGCCGATCGCGCCCCGCCTCCCAGCCACTCCCCTAGCCCCCGCCAGGCTTCCGTCTGGTGCCTAGCTAGAAATCCAGGAAATACCGGACATTGCACATGTCCAGTATTTTCTGGATTTTTTTTACCGGACAGAGAGCCCAAAAACCAGACTGGCTGGTAGAATACAGGACAACCCTAGCAGGAGAGAATGCAGACAAGTGGGAGCCGGTGTTCAGGGGGCTTAAAAACTGGCTCCCTGTGTGCACTGGTTCCTGTGGAGCCATCTGTCCCTCCACACTGCTGCCTTTGTATCAGAGGTAACAGCATGAGGGGTGTAGGCAGGCAAGCTCCGATCTGCCTCTCCCACCATGTGTAAACATGTAATCACTTAAAAATTCAACAGTTACACGTTTATATAAATAAATGTATTTTAACACCCCAGCTACGTCTACACTGGCATGATTTTCTGGAAATGCTTAAAACGGAACAGTTTTCCGTTATAAGTATTTCTGGAAAAAGCGTGTCTATATTGGCAGGATGCTTTTCCGGAAAAGCACTTTTTCCGGAAAAGCGTCCGTGCCAATGTAGACGCGCTTTTCCGCAAAAAAGCCCCGATCGTCATTTTCGCGATCGGGGCTTTTTTGCGGAAAAGAAATCTGTGCTGTCTACACTGGCCCTTTTCTGGAACAGTTTTCCGGAAAAGGACTTTCGCCCGAACGGGAGCAGCATAGTTTTTCCGGAAAAGCACTGATGATTTTACAATAGATCGTCAGTGCTTTTCCGGAAATTCAAGGGGCCAGTGTAGACAGTTGGCAAGTTATTCCGGAAAAGCGGCTGATTTTCCGGAAAAAGTGGCCAGTGTAGACACAGCCCCCTAGTTTGGAGTTGGCCATACTGATTAGGACACACACAAACTGAAGTTCTTGGAGTAAAAGGGCTCATCTGAAAAATTGTTTTAGGTTATAGTTGGGACTAGAACCCAAACTCTGGGTACCACAATACGGAACTGCCTTTTATTAGGGACTGTGCTTTCCTGAATTATTGAGGTTTTTTCCCTTTTGTTCTAGACAGTCACACAACTGATTCAAGCAGATTACTACTTTTTATGGTTTCATTCTAGCCAGGATGGTATCTGAAGAATTGTCTCATGTATCCGTTTCCATACTTTTCATCCTTTAATAGAGTTTTTTTTCTGTTTCTTTGCCACTGAAAGGAATCCCCTGTCTATAGTATTTCATATCTGTGAGGAGCAACAAATACATTTGATATACCAACTAGGGATGTAAATACCCCTTAAAACGTTAAATTGTTAAATGATATAATTTTACTTGTTTAACTGGGGTCCAGAGAGTTGCTGTGCATGGGGAGGCAGAGCTCTTTGGGCCAAGCAGGTGGGTACTCTGGTTGGCCAGGGTCCCACCGTGCTTTGGGTGACGGCTGCTCTAGCCAGCTGGGGTCCCACCGTGCTGCAGGACTGCTCCGGCTGGTTAGGGTCCTGCTGCCCTCCAACTGGATAACCAGTTACCGAGTAAGCATGCTGGTAAGGCTAATGCTTACTGGTTAATTGATTAGCCCAATGGTCCCCATGTGCTAGGCATCCGGGGGCAGGGCCGCTCACGTGCTGCGCTTCCGGGGGTGGGGCCACGCATGTGCCACATGCCCGGGGGTGGGGCCACCCACGTGCCATGCTCCTGGGGCTGGCACTGCGCATGTGCCACGCGCCCAGGGCAGGGGCCGTCCACGCACCTGGAGCTGGCACCGCGCATGTGCCATGTGCCTGGGACGGGGGCTGCCCACGCGCCCTGCGCCTGTGGTTGGCACTGCGCGCGTGCCGGGGGCGGGGCCAGCCCAGATGTTTCGGCGGGCGCATATAAATGTCCCGGTGGGCACCATTTCAAAGGCTCAGGCCCCTCAGGGAGCATGGGGCCAGTCCACTGCTGGTCCTGCTTCCCCTGCGAGGTTTCCACTTTTGAACTGTATGTAGCAAGAGCTCAGCAGGGCTCTTGCTCCAGTTCAAAGGCAGAGGCGCCCTTATAGACTAATCAAATAGTCGATGGAAATCCCATCAACTATTCAATTTGTTAATTAATCTACATTTAACATCCCTAATTAGGACTGGAGTCACAAAAGGGATTTAGGACCAACATTTAGGCCTCACTGATGTTCACAAAAACCTCTGCTTGCTCCTCATGCTGTAGGTGGCTGAATTCTCTGTGACTACATTTCCACTGGCACACTTTGCTACGTGCCTACATATGCATGACCTTTGTCTTGACCCAACTCAGCAGCTCACCTTATCATTCACCTGTGAGGTAGAAGATCTAAGTTCAAGCCCCTGCTTCACATCAGGCAGAGTGGGATTGGGGATTTTAACCGGCGTCTCATGCATCCCGACCTGGATAGTGCTTCTACCCACCGGGCTACTGAGTAAAAGGGCACTTGCTCCTGTTTTTCTTGAAAAAAGGCCAGTCTGGCATAGGCACATAACTCCAACAGATTCACAGCTGAGTATCCCCAGTAGAGGGAGGCACCTACAGTTCTCTGACCTGAGTTTAGGAGACTATACCATATGAGGCACCAGGTTGAGGCCACAACCCCACTCCTTGACAACTCTGACAGGCTAACTTAGAGCTTGTCTACACTTACCAGGAGATCAGTGCCGTCGCAGTTGAGCCTGTGGGGGTCAATTTAGTGGCTCTAGTGAAGACTCACTAAATTGACTGCCAATCGCTTTCTTGTCAACTCCGGTACTCCACCAGTACTCCACCTGAACAAGAAGTGTCAAGGAAGTTGACAGGAGTTTCTCCCATAACCCTCCCCCACTGAAGACCCCACAGTAACTCGACCTAGGATACATTGAATCCAGCTGTGGTATTCATATAACTGGGGTTGTGTCAATTAGCTTGACTTTGCCTTGTCGTGTAGATCTGCCCTCAGGTGATTCAGTATCTTATTTTTTGAGAATCCCCTTTTTAGGCACCTGACTCTCACCGTGCATAGAGAGTGTGGATGCCAACCTAAGGGCATTTGACAGCATGGCTGGTAAATGTTAGGTGTGGTAATGCTCAGACTGGGTTTCCCTTTTAAATTTAGCCCTTTGAACCTCCAAATCTTTTGAAATTCATTTCAGGGACAACAGTAAGCTTTTATGGATTTTCATTCCTGTGTAGAACCAATCCATCTCTAAGAGAGTGAACTGAATTATGGCTGGCTTGCACATCCACAAAATAGTTGGCATCTAATTTCTGGTAACTGGGCCACCTGTACAAACTCATTGTATTCAAATGATGCATCAGATACACTTATATATTCCCACAATTGAATAATTGGGTTGCATAGGTGTCAGGGCATAATTTGAGCAAAATGGAGTTGCTCAGGTATAAGATAGGTGTAGCATGTACCCTGCAGAGTCTTTAGCATTTTTGTTGATGCATGACCTAAAAAAACCTGTGTGGCTTTCAGATCCCAAGATGTTTGGGGAGCTGATGGTTATCTGAAAAAAATTGATACAACATCAGTAGGACGAAAGCAGAATCAAAAGCAGAATCCGCAGAAACAGTGCGAGTGGAGACTGCTTCAGTCCCCGATCGCACTGTTTTTGGCTGTGTCTTTACTTCTCCTGCCCCTCAAAGAGATGGTGCTGGGGGGAGCCAGCAGTGGCTCCTGCCCCCCCCCCTTTGCTGCCTGTCTCTGATAGAGGCAGCAAGGGGGGAGAAGCGACTAGTTGCGTCACTAGTCTACTATCCGATATGCTTCTGCATATCTGATAGTCTACTAGTCGCTTACATTTCTAGCCCTAATAATTTCACCCAAATTCAAATTTTAACAAAGCTTCTTGGTATGTCTCCTAATCGTATGCTATAAACCACAAGATAATCCTTTACTTTTTAAAGTACTTTTGTGTGCAGCATTGGAACTGTGCAGAGAACCCATAACAGCTTTTTAAATATCTTAAACCATGTATCAATCACAGCACTACTTATTGTACCACAGTGTTCTCATTTGTAAAATGGGGATAATAGTTCTTGCCTGTTCACTTCATAGAGATTGAAATAAGGCTAGACTAGTTAATGTTTGGAAAGTGTGTTGAAAATGTAAAGCACTATGCAAGTCCTCAGTATTACTGTCTAAAAAAGAATCTTTAAGAATTCCATTTGGAAATTTAAAGGAAGGTGCAATTAACAACATTTGGGACTCTATTCATGGTCTTGTTTTCATTACAACTTAGGCATACTATCTATCATCAGACCATTTCTACAGCCATTTGTGTTGTCTAATGGATGGTTGATCATGCTAAAGAGGTTTAATTTATATGCAGATTAGCACTAGCCCATTAGATAAAAAGCTCTTGCAATTTTGCATCCATACAATAATAGTTTGCTACTTGTAAGAATGCTTGACTTAAATCTGCTTCCTTACCAGATAATTCTTGTTACCTAGGATTTTCATAAAGAAAGAGGCAGTAGAATTTGTTTCCTTTTGTAAAGTGCAACCCAGTCCCATTGACTTTAATGAGAACAGAACGGGACCAAGATTGGCAGTCAACTGATAAGGTATTTGAATGAAAAGCAGAGATTCTGCATTTCCTAATTCTCAAGGTAATGCTTGGCAATCTAGTGGTTTTAATATTATACATATATAGTCACAACCGGAGAAGAAAAATATTCACAATGTATTTATTGGATCTGGAAAAAGCTTTTAAGCAAGTTCAAAGAGAAATCATCTGGTGTGTAGGAGGGAGAAATTTCTACCAGAACTTTGTGTGACTTGTTCAAGCCACATACATATGTGCAACAACATTCCAAATTTTTAGGTGTGAAGCAAATGAACTACAGGCAGTCCCCGGATTACGTACAAGATAGGGACTGTAGGTTTGTTCTTAAGTTGAATCTGTATGTAAGTCGGAACTGGCGTCCAGATTCAGCTGCTGCTGAAACTGACCGCCAGTTCTGACTTACATACAGATTCAACTTAAGAACCCCAAGCTTCCCCAAGTCAGCTGCTGCTGAAACTGATGAGCGCTGATTCCAGGAAGCCTGGGGCAGAGCAACTCTGCCTCGGGCTTCCTGTAGTCAGCGCTGGTCAGTTTCAGCAGCGGCTGACTTGGGGACGCCTGGGGCAGAGCAGCTGGGGTGCTGCTGGGTTGCTCCAGTAGCACCGCTCCTCGGCGCTACTGGACCAACCCAGCAGCACCCCAGCTGCTCTGCCCCAGGCGTCCTGATTCAGCCACTGCTGAAACTGACCAGCAGCGGCTGAATCAGGACCTGGGGCAGAGCAGCTGGGGTGCTGCCGGGTTGGTCCAGTAGTGCCCAGAGCGGGTGCTGCAGGACCAATCCGCAGCGCCCCAGCTGCTCTGCTCCAGGGTCCAAAACAAAAGCCTGGTCTGCTGGGGGGGGGGCACACTATCCGCGCCCCCCCCCCCAGCAGACCAGGGACACGGGGAGCAGAGCAGCAGTGGCAGCGGGGTGCCGCGCCTCTGAGGCTTTGCTCTGGCAAAGTCTCAGAGGCGCGGGACCCCCCCCCCCCGCGGCTGCGGCTTCAGTCCCGGTGCCTGTGGTCTGCTGGGGACCGTCCCCAGCAGACCACAGGCATCGGGTCTCAAGCGGCAGCAGCGGCGGTTCCCGCGCTTCTGAGGCTTTGCTCTGGCAAAGCCAGACGGTCTCCAGCAGACCAGGGGCACCGGAGCAGCTTACGAACGGGGCTTTCTTGCCCTGGAGCTCGCAGGTAGCAATCCGCTACCTCGACCTCCGGGGCGAGAAAGCCCCGTTCGTAAGTGCGGATCCGACATAAATCGGATCCGCGTAAGTCGGGGACTGCCTGTATAGGCAAAGATGGGAGTGCATCAGGGATAAACAGAGCCCTTTCTTAGAATCAAAGAATGCTAGAACTGGAAGAGACCTTGGGAGGTCATCAAATCCAGTCCCCTGCACTTATCGCAGGGCCAAGTATCATCTTCTAAATTATCCCTGAAAGCTGTTTGTCTAACTCATGGGTGGGGAACCTTAGGCTCAGGGGCCAGATGCAGTCCCCAGCTTGCCTGGATCTGACCCCCAGGGAGCACGGGGCTGGCACTCCAGCCCCCGCTGCACTGTGCCCAACTGATTTTTCCATGGGTCAGCGGTCCACAACCCAAAAAGATGCCTCGCCCCTGCTCAAACCTGCTCTTAAAAATCTCCAATGATAGAGATTCCACAACCTCCCTAGGTAATTTATTCCCATTTTTTCCCCAAATGTCCAACCTAAATCTCCCTTGCTGCAATTTAAGCCCATTTCTTCTTGTCCTATCCTCAGAGGTTAAGGAGAATAATTTATCTCCTTCCTCCTTGTA
Source organism: Pelodiscus sinensis (assembly GCF_052426305.1). NCBI lineage: Eukaryota > Metazoa > Chordata > Testudines > Trionychidae > Pelodiscus > Pelodiscus sinensis. Next base: position 9,688,126 of record NC_143071.1, on the reverse strand, counting down.
GCAACCTTTTAGATACTTGAATGTTGTTATGACCCTTCTCAGTCTTTTCTTTTCTACACTAAACAAACCCAGTTCTCTCAATCTTCTCTCATAGGTCGTCTTTTTTAGACTTTTAATCATTTTTGTTGCTCTTCTCTGGACTTTCTCCAGTTTGTCCACATCTTTCATGAAATGTGATGCCCAGAACTGGACACAGTACTCCAGCTGACGGCTAATCAGGGCAGAGTAGAGTGGAAGAATTACTGCTCATGTCCTGCTTAAAACATTTCTAACAACGCATCCCAGAATTATATTTGCTTTTTTTGCAACAGTGTTACAATGTTGATTCATATTTAACTTGTGGTTCACTATGACCCCTAATTTTCTTTCTTCAGTACTTCTTCCTAGGTAGCATTTACCATTTTGTATGTGTGAAACTGATTGTTCCTTCCTAAGTGGATTACTTTGCCTTTGTCCATATTGAACTTCATCCTATTTACCTCAAACAATTTTTCCAGTTTGTCCAAGTCATTGTGAATTTTAATCCTGTCCTCCAAAGTAGGGATATAAGTGATTAGTCAACTAGTCGTCTATCCGATAAGCAAAAGCTTATAGGATGGTCAACTAGTCCCTCAACTAGTCACTTCTATCAGAGGCAGCAAGGGGGAGGGGAGCAGAAGCCAATGCTGGGGGTAGCCGGTTTAAAAGCCAGTTCCCCTCCCCCCAGCACTGTCTCCACAGGGGCTGGGGAGGCAAGAACATAGTGGGGATCAGATGCCAGCTGGGACAGCTGATTCTCAGCTTACATTGGGTCCCCCCCTGCTATGCTTTAGCCTTTTAAGTGTATTAAGAGCCAGCAGGCTCTTAATACATTTAAAAGGCTAAAGCGCAGCAGGAGGGACCCAGCACCAGCCGAGATAGCTGATTCCCGGCTCGCGCTTTTGGTTGTGCCTACTGGAGCTGCAGTGGCCAGGGAGAGGCACTTCTTACCTGGCTCCAAGCTTCTGTGGTGAGAGAGCTGAGAGAGCTGGGGTAAGTCCTCTTTCTCGGATAGCCTGGATACTGAACTCCTCAGCCCCAATCTCATTGCAAGAGCAATGATTTAAATGAAGAAAAACACATATTAATTGAGAGCAACTCTGGGTAAATCTTCTAGTATGGTATATAATTTCAATATTGTGAATAGTGAAGAATAATCCTTGGAACTAGATGGTGTTAGTATAATGACAATTTGGGGTTACTCTTTTTACAGTTTATTAATTCTGGGTGATATTATGAAATTATTCATATAAAAATTAGGGTAGCAGGCAACGTGTCCAGGTCAGCATATATACCATTGCTGATAAGCTTTTATGCTCATTTCTCCCAGACCAGTAACAAGAGATGATTGTTAAGGACTATCATCACCTGACAAAGTTTTACCTGTGGAGAATAGTAACAGCATTGTAAGGGAAACCAATTTCAATAAATACCATGTGAATATATTTCACCTCTAGTTGTGACTATATATGCACAGTATTAAAACCACTAAATTACCAAGCTTTACATTAAGAATTATGCTTTGTAACTTAAAGTATAAAGTCTGCTGAAAGTCTGCTTTGTAACTTAAATGGTGAACAATTTACAGATGAAAAGGTTAACCTGGGAGTGGTACGTGCTTAATTACGCCAGCCATAATAATAGTGACACCATGTGGCACCAAAGCACTAGTGAGCAGCTTTCTTGGGTATCATAAACTCTGAGGGTACGGCTACACCGTGGGGTTTTTTTTTCGAAGAAAGTATGCAAATTGCGTTTGCATGTGCATATCTTCCTTTGATTCTTTTTCCAGAAGAGGATTTTATGTTATTTGCCCGGCTACACAGTGCTAAATGTTGGAAAATCCTCCTCTTTCAGAAGCCCCCTGTACACCTCGTTTTATGAGGAACTAGGGGGCTTCCGAAAAAGGTTTTTTTCCTGACATTTGACTGTGTGTAGATGGGCCAAATATCGGAAAATCCTCTTCCAGAAAAAGAATCACAAGAAGATATTCAAATCAAGCGCAATTTGCATACCTTCTTTGAAAAAAACCCACAGGGTAGCCGTACCCTGAGTGTCCAGCTACAATTTCATTTCCTTGTGTTATCTTATTTATTTCAGGCTTCTGTGCTAATGATATGGGGAAATTGCTTTAATCAGTGAAAAAATACCACAGAGACTAATAAATCTGAATCTCGTCACATAATATTGTCCAAAAGAAAATAGGCACACTTGTAAAGAAGATTGCTTGGTAGTTTATTTACAATAGAATGTAAAAGAAAAGTAAGTTATTAACAATAATAAATAACTGAAAAAACAGCAACTAAGTGATAAAGATGACAGATGAGAGAATAAAAATCTTCTGCTTAGCCTTGCATTGTTTAACATACAGCACATTTCAAAGCTTGGTCCTTCTCTGATGACAGTGGTACATTCTCTAATTTAAATGTCATAACTCTAATCTAAAGCTAGACACAAAGGATTACAGGACATTCAAAGTCACATGGAACTTTCACAGAAATGAAATTTAAAAAAATTACTGGTAATCTGTATTAGTGACACCCCAAAACTAGAGGAGACTGCAATTCAATGATGATGCTGTCCATTTAAAGCAAAAACATCGTTAGACTCAGTTGGCCTCAAGCATTTTAGAACGTCGACAACTAAATTAAATCTGAATAATGGCCTCTAAAAGTTCCGATTGACAAATTCATGTATTCTCTCTTAATGCACTTACTTACTAACTCACAAAAAGCATGTATGTTCAGTCTAAATAGCAGCAAACCCCAAAGATTGTAACTGTCTTATTGCCAAATTAAAGTCACAGGACAAATAGTCCAGTTTCAAAATATCTGAGCGCTTTATGTTCTTTAATGTATTTGGATAATAATACTAGTGAATGTGAATTTTGTCTTCAGTGGAGCAAAATCGTCACCTAAAATCTGGATATGACCAAAGAGCAACTATACCTTTCTATTGGATTATTTTGTAACTCTTACCTATGTGACAAGTTATCACTGTAGTGAAAAATCCCACTAAACTGTATTACTAAGAGTATTCACACAAATAAGAGTGGCAGGACCAGGCCCTTGCAAGTTCTTATTCGGAGAAATCTCTCTTTGTATTTCAGTAGGGCTATGTCTATACTGGCGGGTTCTTGTGCAAGAGTTCCTGTACAAGAACTCTTGCGCAAGAACACGTCTACACTGCCATGTGCTTTTGTGCAAGAGCATCCATGGCAGTGTGGATGCTTTCTTGCGCAAGAAAGCTCTGATGGCCATTTTAGCCATAAGGCTTTATTGTGCAAGAAACCCCTGCCGCGCGTCCACACTACCCTCTTGCGCAAGAGAGCTTACACTTGTTAGAAGAGAGCATAGCTCTTGAGCAGGAAGCCCTCTCTTCCCATGCTTTACTGTAAATCTTGCGCAAGAGTGGGTCGGCATGTGGATGCTCTGCGGAAGAACGGCCGTTCTTGCACAAGAACCCGCCAGTGTAGTGTAGACGTAGCCTAGGTGTTCTATGTGTGTCAGGACTGTAGGATTGGGCCCTCAAGTGTGAGCATCTTTCTGCAAGGTATAATTACATATAAAAGTTGGAGCAAGATGGGAGAAAGATTTTAAAAAAATAAGCCAGTCACTTTATCAACTTCATTGTGCTCTTGATAGTTTTTTTTTTTGTAGAGCCTCACTATGGTTATATAATGTAATTCTCCAGTCGTGGCAGCAGGGCAAAAGGAGGCTACAGAATTATTAAATAACTTCAGTTTTGCTGCATTACATCAGACCTTAAGAATGTGCCTACTACAAATGATTTTTTCTACAAAAGAAGTCATCAACATGTGCAAAGTACTCTATTTCCTGTGCCTCCCCACAAACATGTCTGAAAATTCCACAAAAGGTATTTTTACAAAATCCATTCACAAGTCCACAAGAAAATAAATGTTTTCTCAAAACATGTTGTCAGAAAAATATTCTAGACTGCTTTTGTGTGTGCGTACATAAATAACATGGTAGAAAACAGATAATCCTGCCATGACAAAAGAAAATGATATGACATTGAAAAATTATTTTGAGAGCGTATTTAATGGTAGAAACACTGTGGAGAAAACAGAGCAGAACACAGCATAGAATGCTTGTGTAGTTTGTGAAAAGCACGATGTATCTTATGGTGCCTTCTCGTCCAAAGCAGTGACCTTCTATTTGCCTCCATCAAAACCCACATTAAAGGCAAGTGTGGATTACACTGATCCCCATTTTGGCTAGCAGTGAATTAGAAAAGTTAGTTGTCCATTTAGTAAACATTATACTTCTGTAATACAGTACTGGTGAATGGAGTTCAGAGTTATAGCATTGCAACGCATGCAGAGGCATAGTATTAACTTTAAGGATTCATTATTTTCCATTGCATGCTCAGTCAGTGCTTTTCTCTTTCCTAAATACCACCATGCAGCTATTTAACTTGAATCACTTTAAAATATGCTAATAATTTTCATACATGCCTGATCCCCAAACCTACATATGATAATAATCTTATCCACAAGGATAGGAACGTTTGACACTAAAAAAAAATAAACAAATGAGTAAAGCTATGTCCTAATGATCTGTGTGAAACATTCAGAACCAAATAAAAGAATATCAACATTTATTTGTATACATGCAGAAATTATGCATACTTAATTAGTACACACATCTGTTAATTAAAGTCCTAAGATGATGTAGGGTACTTTAGCATTTGGTACTTGTGGTATTACACTAGCTAAAACCCACACAAGTATCAATCACCAGTTAATTTACTAAGCACATGTAATTGCTGGCTTTGAGATGCAAGGACACCCCAAAACTATGGACAATCTATAAGATAATGGATGAAGTCATACTGTAGGCTAACCTACAAAGAGTTACTGGATTTTGTTACTCTTGGGACTTTCAAATACACATTTTCAGTGTCATTCTTCTCCTCCCTCTCCTATTAGTCAAACTAGCCCATCAAAATCAGACATTCACCTTAGCATCTACTATTGGACATGGAGCAATTTGGACAGTCAAAAGGTTTAAAACAGTGAAACTTTTCCACAAATAAAAATCATCCTGCCATGCTCGGAAGATGGTACAAACATATTCCACCCAGGGAAACGTTATCCACAAACTAATTCACCGTTCAGCAATACTTTGACCCTTTGAGGTCCATTTCTTTTCTTCACCATGTGCATTATAGTTGACAGTACAAGACACCATCTCAATATGACTATGTAATTCAGATAATATCCACGTTTCACTGGCATTTCAAATGACTCATTTAAAGTCTGTTACAACAACGGGGCTAGATGATGATATTAGTTAAATAGCGTCACAGAGGACTACACACAATGGTAGCACTGCAGAGAACTAAACTATTGTGAAAGTTAACAACGTGCCCCATGCCTGGACATCTGTAGAAAAGTTTTCTCCATAAGGCAGAATCTTAGAAAGGAAGGAAGTGGCTCTATTTCCCTGGTGGTTTTCTTTTTTAACTCCTGGCTTTGGGAGAAAAATCTATTTTCTGACTCTCCCCTCCCCTATGACTGATTTCATTATCAGGCCAGGGATGTTACTCCCCTTCCCCACATGTCATATTACATATAACTGAGTTGCCAGGAGTCTCCTTTATATTTTGTAAGTCACGTCTTTCATTTCTCTCCCCTTTTAGAGACCAATGACAAAGTCGGAGACTTGCTTCCTGCTACTGTAGACTGCACTTAGCATGAAAGGAAAGGGACAGAGTAAGGGTAAGACTTTTCCCTCTTTTAGGAAGCCCAGAGGCTCCCTGTATGTCCCCCCTCAATGCCTATGAGGCCTCCTATCACAGTCCTTCGTCCAGTGAGGACAGGATAGAAATCATCAAATCTTCTCCTTAATTGGCTAAACCGGCAACTGCTGAATGACTCCTTTTTGTTCAAGGGCTGACTGTGCTGTCTCTACAACATTATTATCCTGTTAGCCCATGAAGCAAGAAACTGAGACTGGGATCAGAAACTGAATCTGAACATATAACCCATCAGAGCACAGCAAAGGTCATGGCTGAAGATCTTGAAAGAACTTTCCAGGGGTGGACCTATAAAAAAATGTTTCTTTTCGGGATATTTACTCCCAAGTGCTGTTCCAAAGCATTGTGGCCTAGTTATTCACTATCTATGCTCAATGAACAACTATTCTGTGTCTAGCAAAACACCAGAAAGTATGCCCAAATGAATTTCTTCCCCACCTTTAGAAGAATACCTCCCTTATTAAGCTCCAGATTGTATACACTCCCTCGTGGTTATTTATGACCTGAGTCAAAGCCCATGAAAGCAATGGGAATCTTTCCACTTGCTGCAATGAGATTTGGATCAGACCCTTAAAGCTGGTTTCATTGTAACTAGCCAAGAGCTCAGTGGATGAATGACAGGAGTGTTATGATGACAGCTTCACTGGGAGAAGGCTTTTGCATTATTTGGACTCTTTAAACTATTTAGCTGCTCTGTGTTTCCACCTTTTTTTATAGTTGAAGCAGGAGTCACAAATACCAGCACGCACTTGAGAGATCACAAGAGGATAGGGGAGAACTAGTAAAATACACTATAAACAAGAAATGGGTGGAATCTTTTATAAATTCTGTGCAAGGTACAAATAGTTCAATGGCCTTAAAGTCAGTATTACTAATTACAATTGGAGCCTTGGTGCATTGGTTATTTAGTTTTAAAAAGTGTAAAGTTTGTGTTAGCTAGGCCCCAAATCCTGAGTCATATTAAGCAACATCTGAATTTGAATCATTGCTGTTGGTGTTCAAGTATCAATGTGTAGCAGTTCAAAGATTTAGGATTAGACATAATAAGCCTGAGAGTAGAAAAACTTTTAGAAATTCCAATATAGGAGGAGAAAATTAGACTTTTGCCTTTTTAAAATTAACCCTACACCTAAATTGACACTAGTTCCCTTCAGAAATCCTTGCCAGCTTTAATAACTACCTACAGCATTTCACAATTGCAGGCTATTCTCAGACTACTTAAATTCACATTAATAGCATGTGCCCTATGGCTTTGAACTTTACTTTGGGAATCAGAATATATGAACTATGTTCTTTCGCATGCACTTATTTTAGGGTTTTAAGGAACAAGTCTGAGTAAAGAAATCATCTTTCTAGCTTGGTAAAACCATTAAAAAAACCAAACAAACCACCACTACGAGCTTTGTAAATGTAAAGTTACTCTTGTTCTGGCAGACATTGCTTGTCAGAAGGAAACACGCTGGGTTAAATTTAAAGTGTTTTTTTCTCTGGATCTGGAAGCGTGAGGGTTTCTGGAGCTGATTTTTTCCGAGGTCGGTCTTTGGGAACTGCTAGGAATTCAGGAGCTTCTGAGGATAGAGGAGTGGATGGAGCACTAGAGGGAGCACTACGGGTTGATGAAGGCAGGGAAATGTTAGAGATAGATATTGCAGGTGGGAAAATCCCAATTTTCTGGTTGGTGGCTTCCTGAGTTGCACGTTCAAATTCTCGGACTTCATCCATCGTCATGTCTTTAATGACAAGAAAAGAAAGACAAATGGAAAGTTAGAACCCCTTGAAAGAGGATTTCAATAGCCCCATTGCAACTATTGCCATCAAAATCTAAAGCAAAGGATGTGTTCTCATCCCAGTATGAGAAATTCATGTATCGGAATTCCACTAGAGTTAACAGGAGCTCTGGTCATAGTTTTCATAAGGTCACTGATTTTAGGTGCCTACCCTGACACACACTTAAACCTGATTTTTAGAGGTGCTGAGCATTCATAGCACATTGAGTCCCCACACAGAACAGAACGCTTCATGTCTTTCAACAGGCACTAGGAGGTGTCTTGAATATCCAAAAGTGAAATCACCCAGAATGAAGGGCCACTTCTGAAATGTGGGCTTGTGTGGAAGGTCTTCCCCAAACAAAAGGCCTCATTCTCCACGGTTTTGAATTGTATAGTTGTTTACACCTGTGGAATTAAGTGTAAAAATGCTATGAGATCAGAACTGGTAGCATTACACACCTGCTTTGCACGAGTGTAATTGGTTGCACAAGATGCAGTATAATGGAGAGTCAGGCCCAAAGAATACTTCCTGATTACAAAGGAAAGACTTCTCATCATGTGGAGGTGAGTAAATGGATCGTTACACAGACACTACTGCACAAGTCCACAAGAGGGCAGAGTACACTCAGAATAAACATGTTAACAGCAATGCAAACATTTTCTAATAAAATCCTAAACCAAGTGCAGGCACGTATGCAGGAATTTTTGTGGGGTGTGTGTGCTTTTTTTTTGTAAATGTGGACTGCAAGGATGTGAATGCTCTCCCCATGATTCTCCAAGTAAGTGGGGAGATCAACCCCAGCTTTCCTCCAGCATGCCAGAGCATGAGGGAGGCTTGGGTAGCACTCTGCTCCTGCCTTCCCCTGGCCAGCCAGAGCATGCCTATTTATGGGATTATGGGGGGGGGGGGTCACACCCTTTGTACCCCCCTTGCGTCTGGGTCAGAGGTGTGACTCATCGGGATTTTCTGTACAAATTCAGAAGTCAGGGCAGGTTCAGCAAAAGGTCAGCAAATCTTTTCTCAAACCTAGCATTGTATTTGGAGCGTCATGAAAAGGTTTATTGCAAAATTCAGCTCTATCTGCTGAGTTTCCCTTCGAGTTTGTAGGTTCAGTTGAAAGAATCTCAGCCAGAAACTCAGGGAAGTAAACCCATGAGAAGCAGAACAGAAAACAGGCTCACACAAAGCTCCTGCAAGCTGGAATGGCTGAGTTTTGCGCAGCTCCAATCTCCAGCACTGTATCTTATGTAGTCAGCTAAAAAAAAGTTTCAAGACTTTTCAAACTTCTTTATAAACATTCTGCAGGAGAGTCAATTACAATCCATCTATCTATCTATGATATATCCATGGGATGCATACTTAAAAAAGGCCCAGGAGAGGGTATGTTTGCATTGCTATGAACTTCCTAATTGTCAGGATGGTTAAGCACTAGAATAAATTGTTTAGGGAGACTGTGGAATCTCCATCACTGGAGATATTTAAGAACAGGATAGATAAACATCTGTTAAGGATGCTCTAGATGGTGCTTGCTCCTGCTGTGAGGGAAGGGGACTGGACTTGATGACCTCTTGAGATCCCTTCTAGTATTCTATAATTCTAAGACAGGTCTATATGACTGCTACTGGCCTCCTGTGCTGCTTCATTCTAAGAGTATGTCCACACAACAGCTGTGAGCTGTAATTCCCAGCTCATGCTGAAGAAATACGTGTGCTGGCTTTGCTAAAGCTCATGCACTAGAAACAACAGTGTGGCTGTGGCAACGTGGGTGGTGACTTGGATTAGCTGCACAATACAGTCCCACCTGACCCCTCTCCCCCATGGTTTGTATTCAGGCAGCTAGCCCAAGCTGCTGCCCATGCCATTGTGGCCACTATGGCAGAGCTTCGGCTTTGCCTTGGGGTCCTGTGCTTCTCGGTAGTTGGCATTTGCCTCAAAGGCTCATTGTAATCCTCAGGGCAGCCTCTCTCCCTTTACTGGAGAGTGGCGTCTCAGACTATTGCACTACCTTCATCATAAGCCAGTCAAATGGGTTTGGGGGTGAACCCCTTTTTAGTCCCAACATCCCCCTTCTGGGGTAGTATCTGCAGTGGGCCTGCCCTCTGCTCCCGCAGCAGCAGGTAGTGTTTTCTCCACCACCAGAGCTGCCGCCTTTCCTGAGCCACTTCCCCAACCAACTCCTCCCAGTACCTTATTTCCTGGTACCAAACCACATCCTTCCACTCTTCCACAGTGCACTTCTTCTCTTCCAGGCCTTCTGCCTCCCAGGAGGGAAACCTTTTAAACTAGCCCCAGCAGGCCCTTATGGGCTGCAAGTATTCTGATTAGTCTGCCTCTTCCTTGCTTCTTACAGGCTCTTAATTGGCTCTAGGAGCCACCTGCTTGCTTTACAGCAGCCCCTCCTCTCACTCTGGTCACTCAGGGAACATAAAACTATCTGTCCTATGGTCAGTATGGGTACATCTAAACTACAAGCCTCTTTCGAAAGAGATCGTCTAGACAGCCACAAGACTTTCGAAAAAGCAATCCGCTTTTTTGAAAGAGAGCACCCAGGCAATCTGGATGCTCTCTTTCGAAAAAGCCCTGTTTGCGTTCAAGAAAAACCTTTTTTTCCAAAGAGCTCTTTTGAAAAAAGGCGTTCTTCCTCGTAAAAGTAGGTTTACGAATATCGAAAAAAACCGCTGTGTTCTTTCAGTTTAATTTTGAAAGAACGCGACGGCAGTCTAGATGCAGGTGAAGTTTTTTCAAAAAAAGGCCATTTTTTTTTTAAACTCCATAATCTAGATACACCCTATGTGTGCCTTCTATCAAACGACTATAGCCCAAAGGTCTGGGTCTGTCACACCACACTCTTTTGGCATTCCCACTCCAGCAGAGCTAGTGCACATACATCCACTCAAGCTGGGAACTAACCTCCCAGCTGTTGTGCACATACTGTAAACAGCACATTAATAGCATGTCAAAACTCACACAGTAGGAGATGAGAGGAAAACTGTCCTCATAGCCATGTGAGAGGATGGAGCTATGGGGCTAATTTACACGCTCTCATACACCCAGAATTATACAACATAGGGATGTTGTAACAGAGTTTATTGTATTTCCACAATGGAGGTGACAGAAAATATTCCACTTTATTGTCTTCTTATGGTTGAATAAACCACATACTAGTGACACACTGTGACCCCCTTATTCTAATGTAACAGTCGTGTGCACATAGCCTTGACTGTGCAATGTTTCTTGACACTGTTGTGTGAAAGAGGATTTATGCTGTATTGTAGAATCCTATAAAATAATCAAAGCCCTTTCCCAATTCAGTGCCAACTTTTCTGCTCCCTGCTGAGCCAACTTTATGGTTTCAGGGGCCTTTTCACTCTAATTTCTATTACTGGGAGTGGAGGCTATTTTAGCCACATTCATCCCTGAGGTAAGTGGTTGAGGTATGCTGATGAGCTCCAGGGAACCCAACCCACTTGCACCAGGGATGAATTTGGCTCTGTTTTGCTGATTTACATTTTGCTTAACATATGTTATGTTGCCAGTAGTGTTTCTGAACGTAGAGAATGATCTATAGCTCCCTGAAGTTAAGAGGAATCCTTGCATTGGCTTCAATGAGCTTTGGATCAGGCCTTTAACAATGAAAAATAAAATAAAACATGGTTTCAGCCTGGGGAGAACGGCAGAGGGGAAGATTCCCCAAAAGATGCTACCAGAGTGGAAGGCAGACCAATGAAAGTCCTGCCATGTGCTCCTACCAACATGGGCAATTTCAGAGGCAGAAAGGGAGTGCTCTCCCAGTCTGTATTTAATGTTCAGTTCTTAGTCTATGCTTGCCTCAAATTCCTCTGCATGCTAATAGACGCTGACGTAAAACTAACCCTTACCCAGAGCTAAGAATGGCTCAGGAATTCATGACTTCATACTGTCCTTTTTTTAAATTCATACAAGCCAAATCCTGTCCTGATAATAACATCAGTTTTGCCTAGTTGATGGCTGTATAAGGACCACGAGTTTTTTACTGAGAAGTGCTAACTCCTGGGGTCTTTAATTTGATTCTAATCTCACATGTTGGTGTAGGCATCAGGAAGAACTCTGATGAAAAAGTCAATAAATTCCCCAGTTTAAATATAGAGTTGCACCTGCAACACAGGCCCTTTCTGGCTATGTCTAGACTGCAGGCTTCTTTCGAAAGAGGCTTCTTCTGAGAAGAAGTCCTTTTGAAGTCACCAGGGCCGTGTCCAGACTCAGGGTTTTTTTCGGGAAAAGTATCCTTTTCCCGAAAAAACTTCCCCTGCGTCCAGACTCAAGCCGCGTTCTTTCGAAATTATTTCGAAAGAATGCGGCTTTTCTTTCGATGGCGGTAAACCTCAATTTACGAGGAAGAACGCCTTCTTTCGAAAGTTCCTCTTTCGAAAGAAGGCGTTCTTCAATGTAAATAGGCCGTCTTCGAAAGAGAGCATCCAGACTCGCTGGGTGCTCTCTTTCGAAAAAGCGGATTTCTCTTTCGAAAGATCCGCCTGCAGTCTAGACGCGATCTTTCGAAAGAGGCTCTTTCGAAAGATGCTTTCGAAAGAGCATCTTTCGAAAGAAGCCTGCAGTCTAGACATAGCCTAGGAGTTTTGATTGAATATGGGCTGAGTAAGGATTTAGCCCTTAACGACTAACCCTGACAGCATTATTTGGGTAAAGTCATCATTCACTCCCATTGGATTTTGGCTTGACTAGAGCAGCCAGAAATACTAACATTTTTAAAACAGAAATGTCACTATATCTCCTTTCATGCACCCACTTAGTAGCTTGTTCAAATGAACATGAAGGTAAATGAAAAACCCAGTTGCCTTTTTCTTAGTGATACAATTTCATCATCCCCAAAGAACTTTTCCACTCCCCATGTTCCTGGCTGTTTGACAAATGATATCTGAACACTGACATGGCTTTGAAGCAATCAGAATAATTGGATGCCAAAGCTGACATTGCTTGTTCTTGCTCCGACTAAAATTCCTTTTTGTGCACCCAACAGAAGTTTTAGCATTTTGTTCTCCTGGAAGATGGGAGTTATGAACCTGACCCTGCCTTTTTGTAGCTCAGTGGCACTCAGGGGTGCAAAAAAATGCAAGATTACACTCTACAAAGAATGATTCTGGTTCAACTAAATGTTAAGCCTCCCATTAACTTCAGTGTTATCAGGATCATGTTTAAAGAAGACTGTTCTCCTCTGATTTGTGCGTGCGCATTAAGTGAGGGTGGGCAATATGTTTTAAAAAACAACATACACTTGATTTGGCATGGCTCTCTATTTCATCCACAGTAGATGAATGTTGATTGCAAACTTTAATGTTCGTTTTTTCATGCATATTTTTCTCGTATTCTCGAACATCATCCATAGTCATATCTGCAAAAAGTTCAAAATGTTGGTATTTTCCATTAATTCACTGCAAACTTTAGTAAAAAGGAAGGTGCGAGGGATAGATGATCTTTCAGCAGAAGCCAAAGGTGGTTTAAAAAAAAAAAAAAGCAGGGAGCCAGCTATCTTTATGAAAGGTGATTCATAAAGGTAGATAAACCAGCTAAGGAAGGTGTAGGAAGGTTAAGTCAAAGGGAGTCATAGAACAGGGAGGAGTGGAAATTGTTTAAGGAGTGTCAATGTGAAGTGAGCTAGGTAAAAAGTGTTGGAGTGCAGGCTTTTCTACAAGAAAGATCTTCTAAAATGACTTTAGAGGATCCCTTACACTAAACGACAGAAATTAAGAAATATAAGGATTTACTTACCTTTTTAGGAATTTTCTAAAAGAATTCCATAGCATTATCTTTAATACTGCAAGGTATGTTTCAAAATAAAAAGAAACCTTCACTGCTGAAGCATGCAGCTGCGGTTTCAGAAGCTAACACGCAATCACCATGCTGAACAGTTTACCAATGAAAACCGTAATAATTTTGAAGCCTCAAAGATTATACAAGACTGACAATGCAGGCTAGTCCTTCTGAACATCAGGAAAAAATACTATTGTGCAGGGAACTCTGATAATGTTAGTATACTGCTATGAAATACAGTGGTATGTGATGGAATTGCAATACATGGAAAGTCTGTTAAATATTTTCTGTTCTACTTGTGTGATTTAAATTCCACTTTATTAGAGCGCTATACTTTCATATCTCCATATGTGTCATTTCCAATAAAGAGATGATCACTGAAGTTTAGGCAGCAGCTACATAGAATGTAGCAATTTATCACCGAGTCAGTAATTAACTTGAGTAGAAATTGGGTTTGGGCTCTGACTGCTCAAATTTTTCTTAAGTGTTTTGTCTGTTATTTAGATTAATGATTTTTTATAACTTGCCACTTGTTATATGGCATGAGACTCTTGCTTCATTTATGAAGAGTATATTTTTTAGAAGATGCATCATTTATGGCTGTTATATCAGCAACAGAATGCACTACTTTGTTACTTGTAGATCCTTTTTCAGGGAGAATTAAAGACTGATTAGCTCTGAACAAAATGAAACATATGGAATTACATTAAATGACTCATTCATTTAACCTATTTTATTTTTCCCTAGTACCAGAAATGAAAATGAAACTAATAAACAATGTAAATAGCAAGCTATGAAGCATTTTTGCCAAGCAAAGGACATGCTCTTTATTAGTAAAGTTTTGAGTTAACAATACAGTGAAAAAAGTAATTTTAATTCATGATAAAGCTAAATACATTTCAGTAAAATCTATAAGACACATTATTGCTCGAATCAATAAAAACTGCAATTTCCCTTTTTAGTAGTTGAGTCTTATAAACAGTGGACTGTATCCTCAGCAGGAATAAATGGGTGTTGCTACATCAAACTCCTTTGTTTCCTTTGAAATAACTTATCCCATTTTAGGATCTAGCCCAAAGGTTTTAGCTTAAAAATTCACATATACATTGGAGGGACACAGTATAAAATGTATGTTATTTAAAAACTTATAATTCCTTATGTTACTAGTAATATTAAAAGAACTTTAAAAATGTAAATGTACTTTTTACCATATAGTAAGATTGTTTACTTGTGCATTTCACTCAGTTTGGTCAGGGAACCAGTCACTGTCCAGCCAGTTTCACTTGAAGATTCTTATGGTTTAGTACAATGATGCAGTATTTGCATTGCAAATAGTGCAGGAAAATACTTACATTTTCCTCCAGGTTTATTTAATTTTTTAAAAATAAAACTTTCCTACTAGGTTTGTAAAATTACTACATTTATTTTACTAACCCTAGATCTTTGGGCCTAACTTGCCTGACAGAGTCTCTTGAAAAATATACCACTTGGTTTCATAAAAACTTGTGTTGAAAGTGAAAAACTAAATGATAATGCTTATTTGTGAAAGCAGTATTTTTGATAGGGCAGTTTTGGGGTTACAGTATGGAAATAAGGAGTTACATTTTTTCTCCTTGATTTTTCTTTTTTTTACATTTTGAATATATGCTTGTGTGCTTTGCTGAAGGGATGATATTACTCACATACTGAATGCACACACTTACAGGTTTACCTGAACTAAGGCCCAAAAGCTGGCATTTTCTGATTTCTATTAGTAGAAACTGAGGGTGCATCTACACTGCACTACTAGTTATTCTGAAATAACAATGTGAGCGTCTACACAGCAACTCCGTTATTTCGAAATAATATTGAAATGATGGGTGGCTTATTCCAACTTCTGTAAACCTCATTCCACAAGGAATAACTCCTCTTCTGAAATAGATATTTCAAAATAGCTGCAGTGTGGACACTCTACTGCTGCTATTTTGAAATAGCTCCTCACCAGGGCCATTCTAACTAATTCCTCCCCAGTGCTTCCTGGGGCTCTAAATCAAGATAGCACGTCCACATTAGGAGAGCTTGGCTGAGACTAATTTTGAAGTTTCCCTGAATGCTCTATTTCAAAATAAGTTATTTTGGAATATATCTTCTGGAATAGCTTATTCCGAAATAAGTGTGCAGTGTAGACATAGTCAGTGACAATCTCTCCCCCAAACACCCAAAACTGTGGCTGCAGATGAACCAACATAAATACGAATTATGCACTTGTAACATCTATCCTTCAAGTATGCTTTCCTCCACTATGTCTGATTCTGGAGTCCTAATTAAGGCTTCCTTTCAAAGTCCAAAAGTCCACATCGTCTGCAGGGTTTACTAATGCTGATTTATTCCAATTGAGGACCCAGGAAAGTTCTTGCCATGTAAGAATTGCAAGATTGTTTCCTGTTGTGTACCAGTCTTTGAGCTTCTATTTTAGCATGGCATGCTGTTGTTTAAACAAAGCTAACCAGATTCTGATCGCTTTCTCTCTCACCATCTCTCTCTCCCTCCCTCCCTTCCTTTCAAGAAGATACATTTCAGAGAGCACAGAAATAGATAGGTTGGCCTTGGTAGGGGTCTACTGATCACTATATCCTTTCATCATATGGTGTAGCTCCATCTTCCACATCTCAGCACTAGCTGAGATTAGATAGGAGAAAGCATATGAGTGCAGTGAGGTGAAAAAGTGCACCATCCCATGCATTAAATAACTATTGCTTTGCCAATGCGAACTGGGTTTTCCTAGTAACTAGTAATCCACACGTGATTTGGGAACAATGAAGAGAGTTAAAAGTGCATCCAGAAGTTGTAGATTTGATAGCTACAAGTGTCACTATATTCCAGAAAGAGGTGCGTTCTGTGCAAAGAATGATGAATCAGGTCCTGGATAGCTATCAATGCATTTTTAATGGCCCATCACCTCAGTATCCTTGTGCCACGACACCTAGAATGATGGGTGCTGATTCTGGCTCAGATACTAACTCTCCCTGTGGTCACCTCACTTAACCTCCCCCACTTCATTGTCTGATCTGTAAAATGCAAATAATAGTACTTATTTCATAGTCTGTTTAGAGGATTAATGTTTGCTTTGAAGATTATAAGCTTTTAAGAAGTATTATCCAAGGTCCTTCTGAATCTTATAGCTTTCTTCTGTCGTGTTTGCTGATTCCCTCTCTTATTTTTGGGTACTTTCTTATTTTGTGTCACTGTTACACAATTGAATTCAACTTATCTTAATTTTTGTGGCAATCTTCTTGCGTTGTCCCTCTTCCTCCTGACTTGTCTTCTCTTGATAGTGCACTCTTTATCAGACCTCCAAAAGAACATCGTTGTGACTCAGATATCTCCTTGCCTATTCCATACATCTGACTTCATATAATACTCATGTGTATGGTATTTTATCATGCACTTTCTTGACTTCCAAGTAAATCTCAGCCTCCTACAGATATTTCTTTTGTGTCACTCTTCAGTGAATACCATCCAATTTGTTAGGCCTGATTTTTGTGTGAATTCAGGCTGCTCTATCTTTATTCAACTCTATTGCTTAATGTTTTATTCTGTTAGTTCTTTGATTAGTGCATCAAGTCATGCAGAAAGATCAATTAGGGCTTATGAAAAGCAAACTGAACTACACTGTTATGGAAATTATTAAATCTTATAAGAAACCTGAACACAATTGGACTAGTTCAAAGAAGTAAGTAAAAGATTGGAATATGGAAAACTCATAAAGTCAACCCACTGGAAAATATCTCTCTGTTGTTCTTCTCCACTTTAGAAACAAGTAACATAGATGTGTTCTTGCTAGGGATAAAGAACTAGTATAGACAAAAGATCTTTGGTCTGATGGATGCATGCAACTACCTTCTGCTGATATTAGGGAAAAAGTCAACCACCAGAGCACCACATTACAGGTAAGAAATGAGAAAAAAGTAAATGTGTAAGTTATTGTCAGATCCACAGTATAGTAAGTAAATTGGTATTGTGTCTTTTTTCAGCACAGCTGCAATGGTTTATTCATTTTGAGTCTGCCCTTCTTTTTAACAATGTATGAGAATGTAAATTTCTTGACTGAAAACCAATTCATTTGAAAATTTAGACCCAGTGCTATAAAATACCACCATTAATTATAAATATGGATTTAGCCAGCACTTTTCATTTAGATGCATGGTTCTTTATTTCCATGCACTCTTTGCCAGAAAACTATAAAACGAGTTCTGAAAAAAAAAATCTAAAGGTACAAACATAAACATTCATGGGAAGTCAAGACTTGGGATTTTAGCTAGCTGCGAATCCTCATTCAGAACAAAACTAATAAACAAATTCTGTGTCCCATTGTGAATTCACATTAGAAAATTTGATTTTGGTCACTCAATTCAGCTTTGTAAATGTAATGAGCTAAATTCATCACTGATGTGACACCACCGATTCCAACAAATTTACACCAAGGATTAATTTGGTCGAACTCTTTAATTTTAAAATGATGGCTTAACCACTCTTTTACTCTTCAGCTTGATGGGACTCTCCTGTGTAATGTACATTCACTTGGTATCTGTTAGCTGTGTTTCTTGTTGTGCAGTGGGACCCTGTAGGTACATGTGCTATGGAGGTGGAGGCCGGGGGAAGAGGGGAGAAGGGAAGAGGCCAACGATTATTAGGGAAGAACTAACATTGGAAAATGTTAAGGGAAAATGAAGGACCTCAAGACCTACTACAACAGCTGGTAACCTAGATAAACTATGACCTTGGTAGCATTTCAGGGATAGGATCTTCATTAGCATGCATTCTTCTGGACTCATCCTCCAATGCATACATTTATGATCTGTCAAGAAAATCTTATTTCTTAAGCAGGCATATTCTGTGGCTCCAGGAAGGGAAATCCTACTCCTTTTCATGAATAGATTTCATTGAGTCCCTTATACAGAAATTTAGATTGATCGTCTATCAAATCCCTTTCGCACTGCTGTCATTTTTGAAGATTAAGACATGGATCATATTTTGTATCTCCTGTGTCACTATGGGTGTCTTTTTGATGTAAAAATTTATATTCTTCTCCTTGGCAAAAAAGTCCCATCGGTTAACCATTTACATGTTTATACTATCACATCCTTAAAGGAACAATATCTATCATCTATCTATAACCGTAGCTGGGATAAAAACATCACATGGGATCACTTTAAAACACAGCTTAAGGAAATGAAAGAGTATGAATTTTATTAGAGAAGAAACCTGAAAGTGAGAAAAACTAAATTAATATTGGCAAATGGTTATTCTCATTTGTAGCTAGGGAACACTGTCTGAACACAGATACTGTGACTTTTACAAAAAACAAAAAGCAAACGACAAATAAAACCACTGATCATGGCATAAGGATCTGTGGAGGTGTGGGACATACACCATATGAGAAAGTAAAGCTTATTCTCATTTGATTAAAAATGCAGAATCCTTTTAGTAGTTTATGAGTGTTGCTAAATTAAAAGGAGGAAAAATAAAAGATCCAGTTTCAGTCTGCCAATTATTTTCTGGCCACTACACCATGGTACCTATATCCTCATGCTTTATCAAATCTGTACAATAAGTTAAGTTGTGATTTGAAAAGGAAATTCTTCTCTACTTTCTAATAATCAGTAGCTCTACTTTCACTGAGGTCAAAAGAGCCACTTTACACAACTGAGGATATGCAATGGGCCTTTGAGGTTACAGATTATTTCTGAGCACTGAAGAAAGATAAGCATCATGTCTACATTATGGAAACTGTACTGGCATAGATAGCTATGCTTGTATAGCCTGATGGTGTAGACACAGCCTATGCTTACAGAAGGTTAGAACACCACCTCCTCAAATGAAGTTAGGTCTTGTCTATACAGGCAGTCCCTGGGTTACGTACAAGATAGGGACTGTAGGTTTGTTCTTAAGTTGAATTTGTATGTAAGTTGGAACTGGTACATACTGTAGGGGAAACTCTAGCCAAACATTTCTCCAGAGCTCAGTTTTATTCTCCCACACCTCACTTCCCTCAGTCCTTTATTCTCAAGCTGAGGTATATGCTGAGAAAAGCCGCTCCGCGTCTGCCTGGTCTGCTGGGGGGGGAGGACGCTAGCTTCGCGTCTCCCTGGTCTGCTGGGGGGAAGCAGCTAGTGTGGGGTTGCCTCACCCCGTTTGTAAGTAGGGATCCGATGTAAGTCGGATCCATGTAACCCGGGGACTGCCTGTACTTGAAACGCTATACTGTCGCAACTGAGTGTAGTGCTTTAGTATAGACACTACCTGTGCTGACTGGAGGGGTTCTCCCATCGGCAGAGATAATCCACCTTCCCAAGAGGCTGCAGCTAGGTCAAATTCTTCCACCAACAAAAAGCTGTCTACATTGAGGGTGAGGTGAACTTAACCTAGTTTCACCCTGAGCAATGTAGTTAAGCCAACTTAATTTTCTAGCGTAGACCAGAGGCAGGCCTACCTTACCCATTTATATTGGCATAACTGCATTGGTCCAGCTGTAGCATGTCTGGTGAAAATGCTCTGAGCTGATGGACAGAGCTCTCCTGTCAGTTTAATAACTCCACTTCTATGAGAGGTTGTAGCTATGTTGACAGGAGAAGCTCTCCTGCTGCTGTAGTGCTGTCTACACTCCACTGAGTGCTGTACTGAGGCCTGCCCCAGTGCTCATTGTTGGCAGAAGGAAGCAGAGCAACCAGGCCCCAGCACGTTCTATTCCACTGGCTCTCAGTTGTGTCACTTGGCAGCAGGAAACACAGCAATGTGGGGTGGGCTGGGGCTGGCACCAGGCACCCGCTAGAAATCCCTCAGCCACCCTGTGGGGCTCCCCAAAGCACAGCGCTTGGAGCGGTTGTCCCAAATCATACTATGGCTGGGACAGCTCTGGCTATGCTGATTGGGGTGTGGCTTTTTGACATGCCTGACTGATGTAGCTGTGCTGATGTAACTTTTCAGTGTAGACCAAGTCTTAGAATCTCCCAAGGTTCATGAAAAGTTTAAGGCAGTATTCCCATGCACCTCAAGGTGGTTCTATCTATCTCTGTCTCTTTAAAATACAGGTTGAACCTCTCTAGTCTGGCACTCTCTGATCCAGCAACATCTGTGGTCCAACATGATTTTATTGAGTGAGATGTCCACTTATCATGGGCATGGCCAAGTTTCCCATGGTCCCATACAGTTTGTATAAAGCCACCAGTCCTGGTTCTCAGTGTTCTGTGCTGTTTTTTAGCTCTAATTTACCCCTAAATTTCTTCTAAGAGCCCAGTAAGCAGTGGGTATGCTGGTAAAGCTGCTAGCAATATTGACCTCCTGTGGTTCAGCAAATTCTCTGGTTCAGCACTGATCAGGTCCCAAGGGTGCCGGACTAGAGAGGTTCAACCTGTACATTTCTAAATTGCAATTTTATATTACAGGAATGTTTTAGAAACTGATACAAATATCTAGGATAATGCATACCTTTATTGAAATAGCATGTAAAAGGCACAAAACCTACATGCTTATTGTACAATAAAATGTTATCAACTATTTTGATATTGAAAATCCAGTAAAATTCCAAGTGCCCATTCCTACAGCTGAAGCATGGATTCTGTGGGAGTTGTATGCAGGCATTGCTCAATCAGACCCAGTGGGTTTTCAACTTTAGCTATTATATTTATATTTGTTTTTTTAAACAGGAACTTTTACATCTGGGTTTTATTACATTTTTATACTAGCAATTTAAAACTTATCCACAAAAGTTGAAATTTTTTTGGAAATAACTTGGGCCAGATTGAGGCCCTGAGAGCTTGCAGGTTGGAAGTGATTGCACATTAGCGTCATGAAAGCAGCGTTAATATGGGCTTGTATTCAAACCCATGCACTTGTTCTTCATGTAGATTATTCTTGTATGGGACAGGACTAAATCGCTGAATATGTGGAGTGTCTGGATCTGGGACATATGCTGCAAGCTACATGGAGCATACATTCTGCTCCCACCTCCTGGATGCACCTTCCCCACTAGTGACTGTTGTGGCATAATCTTACATGTAGAGTGAGGGGATGAAATAAGGACCTCATCTAAAGTCCAGTAAAACCAATAGGAGTCTTTCACTTTATTTCAATGGGTTTTCCATAAGGTCCTTTCCCCGGCTATTTTGTAAGTTAATTTTGTGAAGATGACTTACCATACCACTCATCAACCCATGCAAAAGCTTGTCGGTGACCAATCATTAATATATCTCTGACCACCTGTGAAATGAGAACAAAAAAGTTAAAAGTAGCATGTGACACAAAACATTATAGAAAAATAAACAGTAGTAATATCTAGGGGCATGTCTGGACTACATTCTAATTTCGAAAGAGGATTTGCAAATTCTCCGGGAATTTGCATATCTTCTTCCAATCGCTTTTTTGAAAACAGGTCTTTCAAAAATGAAAGTAGTCTGGATACGTTTTTTTTTGAAAAAAAAAACCCTTTTTTGAAAAACCACGTAAACCTCCTATTTTTAGGAAGAATTTTTTTTTAAAAAGGTTTTTTTTTGCGAAAAAAACCCGCTCCCAGACTACTTTCACTTTCAAAAGACCTGCTTTCAAAAAAGTGATCGAAAGAAGATATGCGTAAGAACATAAGAATGGCTATACTGGGTCAGACCAAAGGTCCATCTAGCCCAGTAGCCTGTCTGCCGACAGTGGCCAGCGCCAGGTGCCCTAAATGGGGTAGACCGAAGACAATGATCAAGCGATTTGTCTCGTGCCATCCATCTCCAGCCTCTGACAAACAGAGGACAGAGACACCATTTCTATCCCCTGGCTAATAGCCTTTTATGGACCTAACCTCCATGAAATTATCTAGCTTCTCTTTAAACTTTGTTATAGTTCTAGCCTTCACAGCCTCCTCTGGCAAGGAGTTCCACAGGTTGACTACACGCTGTGTGAAGAAGAACTTCCTTTTATTAGTTTTAAACCTGCTACTCATAAATTTCATTTGGTGTCCACTAGTTCTTCTATTATGGGAACTAATAAATAACTTTTCTTTATTCACCCTCTCCACACCACTCATGATTTTATATACCTCTATCATATCCCCCCTCAGTCTCCTCTTTTCTAAACTGAAAAGTCCCAGTCGCTTTAGCCTCTCTTCATATGGGACCCGTTCCAAACCCCTAATCATTTTAGTTGCCCTTTTCTGAACCCTTTCCAAGGCCAAAATATCTTTTTGGAGGTGAGGAGACCACATCTGTACACAGTATTTTCCAAAAAAAACCTCGCGCCCAGACTACTTCCACTTTCGAAAGACCCGCTTTCAAAAAAGTGATCGGAAGAAGATATGCAAATTACCACAGAATTTGCATATCCTCTTTCGAAATTAGAATGCAGTCTAGATGTGCCCATTGTCTCTTTCTAGGGTGGAAGGACATAAACAAGCAGAACTTTGAGATTCTACACTGATCTAGAGATATTCAGGAACTGTACAATGAATATATTAATCTGTGGGCAAGTAGACTGGAACTTCTTTCCCTTCCACATGAAAATGGAATCGGTTAGTTCTTTTCACCTATAAGAAATCCATCACCTTTCAAAATCCTACCAACGTCTGGATATTAAAATACCCGAAGACAATTTGATGATTGCGTCATTAACAAATTAATATTTGGACAAGCAGGGCCATTGACAGGGGAGGGCAAATGAGGCACTTGCTGTGGCAACAGACAGAACTCCGGGCCCTTTAAATTGCTGCTGGTGTGCCGTGCTATATAGTCTGAGTGGCTCCAAGGGGTGAGTAGGGGGCAGCCATGCTCAGGGCAGCATGGAGGACTGGCTGCCCTGGTCCTGCCCCTTCCACCCGAGACCCTGCCCCTTCAGGGAGCGCAGGGCCGCCCCCCCACATTGTCCTGGAGCCTGCCAGGCTGTTGGCTCCCCTGTGAACAAGAGGAATGGATAATTTCCCCACCACGTGAGAGAGCTGTAATATAACCTTGATGTTGTTATTTTGTGAAGGTTACTCATTTCTAATTATTGGGGTTTTTTAAATCTTTGATGAGAAATAAAATATACAAAACTTTGGCAGGAGTATATATAGAAAACCCTGTCCAAAAAGCATGAATCAAAACCTTTATGAAATATTCAGGCATTTTTCAGTAAAAAGGGACTGAATTCTAAGAGCTTAGAATAGGAGTAGTGTTCGCAACTGTGGCTTTGTTATCTCCGAACTCTATGTGCACTGATATAGCTGAGTTTTAGAAGAAGGAATCACATACAGTGAAAATGAACAATAATATACATTTAAGAGCTAAGCATGCCACACTCAGATGAATGGTGCAAAAAGCAACAGAAAATACAACTAGTGAAGTAAATCCAACTCAGCTGTCTGAAAACTGTCATTAAGTGATGGCTTAATATTTCACTAATGGCCCCATTCTGATCTCATTTACACTAGTTTCTTACTGGTGTAGCTCTGGTTACTTCAGAGGAAACACTTTTGATTTACATCGGTGAGTGGTTAGAATCAGATCCTAAATCTGAGAGTGGGCTGAGACTGCCAGGGTTTTTGTTCTTAGCATTATGAGATTGGCTGATTAGCATAATGAGAATTAATGAGCTTTTACTGCATCCAGATAGATAACCATTAAAGCCAATAGAACTGTCAAAATGAAGTAATTATTTGGCCTCACATTCTGCTCTCACTTTCAGTAAATTGGGAGTAACTATGCTCATCTCAATGGTGTAAAGTCAGAGAGAGGGAGGTCAGAGTCAGACCCCCTGCGGTTGTTTAATTATGGCACCATTACATGAACTGCTGTTAAAGCGCAATGCTGACTTTCAAAGCTTCAAGTAATGAAATATTTCAGTCTAGAAAGGTTGTCTTGCATTCATCTAACAGCTCAGAGTTGTCACGATAAAGCTGTTGTCACTGGCACAAATATTATTTTACCAGCAGTGCAGGTCTCTTGGGAAAGGATGTTGGATCACAGTACTGGAGACGTTATTGCTGGCTGTACTCAGAGATGGGTGAGTAACTAAGCATTGGATATGAACAATTTGAGCCTTTGGGAAGGCTGTATCCAGAGATGAATTTTACATCTGGGCTTCATCTCTTTAATTGACAGAAGAAAATCCCCAGAACCAATTGCTCTTAAATGTTAGGGAGGTTTGGAATCAGATCTAAACCTGAACTCCTTGGCTTACACCCATCTCTCATCCTACTCACAGAATCATAGAACATTGCTGAACTCCGCGCAAATCCAAACCAGCTGTGGGCCGCATGAATAGCCCTGGTCTAGACCATCCCTGATAGATGTCAATCTAACCTGCTCTTAAATATCTCCAGGATGGAGATTCCACAACCTCTCTAGGCAATTTATTCCAGTGTTTAACCACCCTGACAGGAAGTTTTTCCTAATGTCCAACCTAAACCTCCCTTGCTGCAGTTTAAGCCCATTGCTTCTTGTTCTATCCTCAGAGGCCAAGGAGAACAATTTTTCTCCCTTCTCCTTGTGATACCCCTTTAGAAAACTACTATTATGTCCCCTCTCAGTCGTCTCCTTTCCAAATTAAACAAGCCCAATTCCTTCATAGGTCATGTTCTCTAGACCTTTATTCATTCTTGTTGCTCTTCTTTGGACCTTTCTCCAAATCTTTCTTGAAATGTGGTGCCCAGAATTGGACTCAATATTCCAATTGAGGCCTGATCAGTGCAGAGTAGAGTGGAAGACTGACTTCTTGTGTCTTGCTCACAACACTCCTGTTAATGCATCCCAGAATCACATTTGCTTTTTTTGCAACAGCGTCACACTGTTGGCTCATATTTAGCTTGTGGTCCACTATGACCCCTAGATCCCTTTCTGCAGTACTCCTTTCTAGATAGTCACTTCCCATTCTATATACATACTTCCTAAGTGGAGTACTTTGCATTTGTCCTTATTAAACTTCATACTATTTACCTCAGACCATTTCTCCAGTTTGTCCAGATCATTTTGAATTATGACCCTATCCTCCAAAACAGTTGCAACCCCTCCCAGCTTGGTAGAATCTGCAAACTTAATAAGCGTACTCTCTATGCCAATGTCTAAATCGTTGATGAAGATATTGAACAGAACTGGTCCCAAAGCAGACCTCTGTAGAGCCCCATTTGTTATGCTTTTCCAGCAGGATTTTGAACCATTAATAACTACTCTCTGAAAATGGTTATCCAGCCAGTTATGTATCCACCTTATAGTAGCCCCATCTAAGTTGTATTTGTCTAGTTTATTGATAAGAAGATCATGTGAGACCGTATCAAATGCTTTACTAAAGTCTCAGTCTCAGCCCACTCTCAGATTTAGGATCTGATTCTAACCACGTACACTGCTTCTCCTTTTTCCACAAGACTTGTTATCCTATCAAAGAAAGCTATCAGATTGGTTTGACATGATTTGTTCTTTACAAATCCATGCTGGCTGTTACCTATCACCTATCTTCCAGGTGTTTGCAGATGAATTCCTTAATTACTTGCTCCATTAGCTTTCCTGGCACAGAAGTTAAACTGGCTGGTTTGTCGTTTCCTAGCTTGTTCTTATTTCCATGTGTGAGTCAGGATAATGGTCAAGTTCCACTTGTACTCTAGCCCTACTCCAATGCTGGATAATGGCATATAGCAATTCACTGACCTTATGTACAAATTGTTCTACTCTAGTTTGAAGTCCCCAGACTTCAAATTTCACAGTCACCAGTTTGTAGGAGCACATGATCGGTTGGTGTGTCTCTCTCCAGCCTTCTTTTAATAGGCCTCTCCCAGTCTTCTCTGACTTGAAATATTTAGGATCCTGCAAAGCAAGAAGAATCATGATTGAAGAACCTTGGTTGAAAAGTCCCCCATTTGCTTATGTGTCTGTTTAAAGGCACAATGGAACCATGCTAATAAACACTAAGTAAAAATAACACAATTTGCTTAAAAGAATGGCAGAATATAGTACAATATATGAGGCTATACACCAACTATTGTAAGTTTAAAGTAAATTTAATGGCAGCAGGGGAAACTATCATCCAATGTGGCTTTTAAAAAAATTACAAAAATCTTGTACGGGTTGAACCTTTCAAGACTGGCACTCTCTGGTCCAGCAACATCCAGCACTTTCTGGTTCCGCATGATTTTAGTTAGCCATGGATGTGGCCAAATTACCCTTTATGGAATTTTCATGCTGTCTCAGATGATCTCTAGTTCTGTATTAGTGGAGAAGAGTAATGTTATGATAAATTGAAGAGAACTGCTACAAGCAAGTTCTAAGAGTATCGTAGTCCTATATATGCAATCTATAATTTTAAAAGGCCAATGATCATCTTTGTTCAAGAGGAAGGGTGTGTCTAGACTACAGGGATTTTTTGAAAAAAAAGTGGCCTTTTTTCAAAAAATCTTTACCTACATCTAGACTGCCGCCACGTTCTGTCGACAGTAAATCGAAAGAATGCGGCAGTTTTGTCAACTGTGGAAGAATGCCTTTAACTCCATTAAAGTCAGCAGAATGACCCCAGGGATGAATTTGGCTCCACATCCCAGTTACCATAGTTTATCAAAGGGAACTTAACAATGACCATCTACATTGCTCAAATATCTAATCATGTTTTGCTCAAACCACAACAGTTATTAAGAGGTCATAAAAGGCATTTTGTTCTTTTGGAAAGTTAACTCTCACACAACTAGCTTGGTGATGAAGACTCTTCCTATTTGTCAGGGGAGGGATAGCTCAGTGGTTTGAGCATTAGCCTGCTTAAACCCAGGATTAGGAGTTCACGCCTTCAGGGGACCATTTAGGGATCTGGGGCAAATCTGTCAGGGATAGTACTTAGTCTTCCCCGTGAGAGCAGGGGCCTGGATTTGATGACCTCTCAGGTCCCTTCCAGGTCTATGAGATAGATTTAAGTCCACAAACAGCCCATGGATATCTACTGCTTTGCTCCTGGCTGATAATCCTTTTGACAGTGACCACATGGATGCTCACAGAGGGCCTCTTGGCTCTTTTTAATCATGCCCATCTGTTTAAAAGAGTAGTCATAAATTGGCTGCAGTGCTTCAAGCACAGGATCCAGGTGGTGATAGACCTGGACAGGCAATCTGCATAGTTAAAGGAATGCCAAACCTTTAATGAGAAATCCTTCCTTTAAGAAAACATTAACATACAGAGGTCACATGGGGCACTTCTATGAATGTGGGCTGGGAAAGGCAAAGACTGCATGGAGTATATTTCCATCATGGTACATTGAAAATAAACGGTCGCATCCTCAAGACATCAGTCCTTGATCAAGCAAGCTGGTCTTCAATTTAGCGGCGTTTTGCATGTCTGAGGACTCAGTAAGAACTAAGAATGTGGCCAAAGGAGCACCGCTTCAGTAAGAATAGGAAGAATTGTGAGGCTGAGTTTTTGTCAATGCCTTTGAAAGTTTGTCCCAGCGTTTGCTAACTTTGGTCTTACACCTGGGAAAGGTGCAAGTGCTTTACAAAGGAGAGACTCCATTTGTCCTCAGATGTTGTTCTATTGCTCCTATCACTGTAGTATCCAAGGGTCTGATTCCAAGTCCTTTGAAGTCAATAGAAATCTTTTTATTGAATTCAGTGAGCTTTGGCTCAGGCCACAAGTACTATCCCAGATGCTTTGAATCCATTTTCCCAAAAAGGCAGCTTTATTCTTGCAACTGGGTTGTTCATGTAAATATGAGGACCAGCTACTCCAACTACCTGATGGAGAGCAGAAATCAGGTAGCAGAAGAACCAAGTATTCTGATTTGCACTCACATCCATTCTGCAATCACAACTTGTGTCTGCAGAAAGGCAGCCTGTTTGAAAAGAATACCTCTTTGTATAAAAAGGAGGCCTCTGCTCAGAATTTTGCTAGGAAGGGAAGATCCAGATTACCTGCCTGAGCCCAGGTTACTTGCCTGGCCTCCTCAAATTTGAATGACATTGTGATTCATGAGCCAGATTGTAATGCCACTCACTCTGATGAAAGTGACAGGGCCAAATGTAAATGATGTTTTGATCCTGTGTGCCAGGTTACAATGTCACTTAACGTAGTTTAGCGAATATAACCTGCATCCATGTATAACACGCATCTGTGTATAACCCACGGCTTTTCTTTTTTGTGTAAAAGAACCCTTAGATTACCTGCAGACATGAATACCCTGCAGGTCATTCATCCACTCACCACATTCACCACACTGACGCCCAGGCCCTGCGCAGCCACAGCCAGGCACAACCCACCCTCCTCCGGGCGGGGGAACGGAGAGCACAGCACAGGCGCTCTGGCTGGCCTGCAGGAGGGGAGCCACACTCACCCCCAGGCCCCATGCAGCCACAGCAAGGCACAACCCACCCTCCTCCGGGCGGGGGAACGGAGAGCCCCCAGGTCCCGTGAGTAAAAATAAACATGTATATCCTGTGGACATGTATATCCTGCGTGTGTGTGTGTGTGTTTGTAAAAATGTGTATAACCTGCGGATTATATACGCTAATTTACGGTACTCAGAATTGGTCCAACCACCCATCTGTCATGCCAGGTGGGAAGGGGCTCTGCCGTTACATCAATCCACTTTGGTCAAAGGGGAGATCTGGCTCCTGGTCTAATAATTATAAAGGCAAGCTTACTAATATTAATTGCCCAAGATATCCAGAGAGCTAGCTGAGCAAAGATTAGCTCCACTGTCAGTTTGAATTACAAAAGATAACAATTGACCAGGAAAATGTCTTGCTGTTGGAATGCGCGGTCTTTAATAAATATTAAATTAAGCAGATACAAATTAACAATGTTCTTTTCAGTTCTTCAGGCAATCACTCCTGCCTGTACAACATTCTTCATAATTCACTCTCCTCAACTATAGACAATGGGCAAGATTTTCAAAAGCACTGAAGTGACCCGGGGGCCTAACTTCCATTTTCAAATGAACCAAAATTGATTTTCAAAAGTCCCATCAATTTGCAAAAAGATTTAGGCTCCTAAGTGACTTAGGCACTTTAGAAAACAGGCAGTTAGGTATTTTAGAAAACTATATCCCTGGTGACTAATACAGGGAAGGTTGTGATGAACTACAGATCTTTAGCATCTCTGCTTCAGGTGCTTTTACAGTAAATGTTTTCACTATTCTAACTTACCTTTCAGTTTTCCAAGATATGTACACTTCTTATTCAGAAAAATCTGGAATTTATCTGAGTATTTCTTTGGCACTACAGAGAACCTTTTTTCCAAATGTGATTAGAAATTGATTTAAAACACCCCTTGAAAGGACAATCATTACACCCTTGGGTCTTTGTATTTTGTATCCTAATGTAAATCAAGTACAGAGGCAGCAATATTTTTGCTTTGTTAGCACTTGATACCTAAAGTGCTGTTTTTAGAGCACTTTGTACTTGGCAACACAATGTACTGCAAACAGAGCGATTTGTGCCTTTCCCCAGCAAAATGATTTTGTCAGATGAGTATGCCTCATAAATTATATCTGACAAGCATTGAGAAAGGTGGGGAAAGATTTTCTAAACCATCCATATACTTTTGTTGATGAGTGTTCCAGAATGGAACAAACTGAGGCACTGAATTCTGAATGTTACGTTTGACCTAAGGTTAAATGGTTAAATGACTTCAGTGTTTAAGGGAAGCAGGCTCATACAAAGGCTTTGTTGTGTTGAAGAGTACACTGTGCAGTTTTTGGACTAAAGAATACTTTTGCTATTCATAAAAAATAACTCCCAGATTTCAGTGGAAGTTCTTCTCAAAAGCCATATTATTACAAAGCTTATACTCATCCTTAACTTGCAAAACTGTCGTGGCCTGATCAACCCAATAAAACATGTACACAGCTAAATTAGATATGAGAGGGTAAGGTTAGGAATATGAGCAGACAAAATTTTAAGGTCACCATTCTAAGCCCTCTGAAGGCAGCTGAGTAGCGCTGATATAATAGAGCAGGCCTTAAAACATTGTCTGTCCTCTTATATTCTTAACCCACAGGTCTCAATGCAAGAGTAAAATGACTTATCAGCAACAGCTCAGGGGAGGGGTCACAGGCTAATTCAGTTAAATCTAATCAAGACACTTCTCTGAAATTAAGTTCTTATACTGGCTGTCAGGAAGACATCAGATTTATTTTAGGTTTTGCTATTAACCTACAAGCCTTTATATGTCATCTTATCCCAGGAATTTGCCAGTGCACCAATCCTGACCTGCATCACCCCTTGCTAGGCCTTCCAGGCTCTGTACTAGAAACACTTCTCCTAATCTAGTTTTGGGTCTTTCTCAGGGTACATCTAGATTGCAGGCTTCTTTCAGAAGAAGCTTTTTGGGAAGAGATCTTCTGAAAAAACTTCTTCCGAATGAGAGCGTCCACACTGCCAAAGTGCATTGAAAAAGCAATCTGCTTTTTCGAAAGATAGCGTCCACACTGAATGGATGCTGTCTCGCATTTAAGCTGTGATTACTATGGACGGAGTGGCCACCAGGGCACCAGTGTTTTTTCCTCTTTCCCCTTCTTTTGAAAAAACTCTCTCTTTAGCATCCACACACGCCTTTTTTCCCCGAAAGAGCTCTTTCAGAAAAGGCGTTCTTCCTCATAGATTGAGGTTTACCAATGTTGGAAAAACCCCTGCGTTCTTTTGATTTTCTTTCAAAAGAACGCAATAGCAGTGTGGACATGAGTGAAGATTTTTTGGAAAAACAGTTGTTTTTCCAAAAAAACCTACTGCAGTATAGATGCACCCTTTGTGTGGTTATTTTGTAATGTGAAAAAATATTCCTATTGGGTCCCAGAATGAGCACATGAATCTCACACCCTCTGTGATGAACTAGGGTCTTGTCTCCATAAGTGAAAAGGCAGCGGGCCCACAATGCACTTTCTTACCCTTCTGCAAATGGCTTTTTGGATGCCTCAAGGCACACCTTCTTTCTGGTGTGTGGATTCTGTTCCTTGAACTCCCTACCAGAGAATATTCTGCCAACAGATATTTGACACGCAGTTAATTTTTTTTTACTCCTAAGTGAAAGATCATTTTGTTTGATGATGTATTTCAGAATTAATTCTTTGTGAATTTGTTTTGAACTGTGTGACTTGGCATGATGACTTGGCATGACCTCACCAGCTGTGATGGGGGAGCTCTGGATTTCAGACTGCACCTATGGTGGGTGTGTCAATGATTGCAAATTGATATTCCATTTTTATTTGAAGTTTATAACAATAATTTCCCTGAGCCTGCTAGATAAATACTGCATTACACCAAGTATCAAGACAATTCTGTCAGAAGGCAAATACACTTTTTTTAAAACGTAATAACAACACCCATGGTTCTGCGGCTCAAACCATTTCTGTCTATAACTATCTATGGCCAACCGGGAAAGTTGACTGGAATAACTATTCCAGGGTAGCCCTTTTGGTATTGTTATAAAAGTTATTTTAGTCCAGAATTATCATTCTATTCTAGAATAATCACTTCACTCACAAAGTAAAGTCACTTGTATTCAGGAATAGATTCTCCACAGGAGGACTATTCAGCTACGTCTGCACTGCAGTTATTTTGGAATGAGCTATTCTGGAATAGTTATTCCGAAATAGCTTATTTCGACATAGCACATCTACACTGCAGGGAAGCCTCAAGATTAGTCCGAGGCAGGCTTTCCTAACGTAGATGTGCTATCTTGATTTAGAGACCCAAGAGGAATAACTTAGAATGGCCCTGGTGAGGGGCTACTTCAGAATAGTGGAAGTGGAGTGTTTACACGTGCCTTATTTCAAAATAGATATTTCAGAACAGGCGTTATTCTTCATATGATGTCGGAATAAGACGTCCGTTATTTCAAAGTTATTTTGAAATAACAGAATTGCTGTTATGTAGAGACTCTCACATAGTTATTTTGGAACAATGGCCGTTATTCCAAAATAACTTTGCTGTGTAGACAAACACTTCCAGAATAGCTGTTCCAAGGTGCTCCCTAGTAAATCTGGAGTAAATCCATTTGAGATACTCAGTTGCTCTGGACATAGGTGTAACTGGAAACAGAACGGAAACATTTGGTCTTTCGTTGCTCTAAGTCTGAGCGAAGGCTTTGCTATGCCTCATGAAATGTATCTAGAGACTCTTAGTTGAACAGTTTGCCTGATAGAGAAAAGTATTTGTTTTCTTCAACTATGACACTTTAAAAAGCTGAGATGACAAAAAATGATTGATAGAAATGGGAATGGCCCTAAAGTCAGATCCAACGGCCACCATCAGACAACCACATAGCTGTGGCATACATGGAGGAAATGGCAATTCAGCCAGGCGTTCTGTGAGCTGCTCAGCTGGTGTGAGTAACTAAAGGGAGATTTTCACTTGGTTCCCCATAAACTAAGCTAAATTACTCTACCAGGAATTTAACACGCATTCACTATGGGAGCTGAAGCAGCTGTATTATTTCAAATGTCATCATTCTTTGGACCTGGATGTAATGGGGGTTTAGTTATTCCAAAAGCACCTGGACGGTAACTAGCTGGACCCATTAAAGCACAGCTGTGTTACACTAAACAGAAACTGAAGGAGAACTGTGGCAACTGCATGACATCTTTCTCTCATTGGAGGTAATTTAAAAAAGCTTATTCCCTCTCCCCCAACCTCAGCCACTTTGCTATAAACAGGAAATGAAATATCATTAATTTGAGAACTTATATATGGTGGCAAAGAACATTTTGCATAAAAGTTCATAGCTATGGTAAATGTTTTGTTTATGTGAATGGCTCACTTGAGGCTCTCATTCTTGAGCAGTAGCTCAAGTCCTCTCAGTTCAAAAATTCAGATACATGTATAATTTATGCCTCATACACAAACACATAAGGGAATACACAATGCTGGGGTATAGTTGGCATGAGGTGGGAATGGTCACATGAACTCAAAAGTGAATTCTAGAGAACCTCCAGTGCTAGTGCTAAACCCCCCCCTAAAACAACCTTTACACACATCTTCTAATGCTGTATTCTGCATCACATACAGATTTGTATGTGCGCACGCACATGCACACACACGCACACACACACACACACTCAGCACGTTGTGAAGTTACAGACCAGCCACTAAATTTGGATTTGGAGCCAAACTTCCTCACAGCTGAGCCTGCTGTATTAACATATGCTTTAGTTTTCTTTAGTTGCAGCTTTCATTATTCCATTACAGCACTGGAAATTGGAGAAACTATTTCTTTACTATTTTCATGCAGCACTGAATCTACCTGTAATATGTCAGTTTTTATCAGACTGTTTGTATAGGTGGATTCCTGTCCTGGTGTGATCAAGAGAAAATTGAACGAACAACGTATTTTTTCTTATTAATATTTGTAAATCAAGCTGTTTATTTTTAGCTCTCAGGCATTCCGCTTTCCTTCACCCCTATTTATGTAAACTCACTGTATCAATATCATAAATATTTCAGAGACCTTGGCATGCAAAGCCTACAATTTGATTCTGACCTTTCTTTTGGTTTCTGTTTATGAATCAACTCATGGACTATAGGCCAGATTTTCTCCTGGTGTAACTGCACACAGCTGCACTAATTTTAGCATAGTTCAGAAAAGGTGGAATTATTTGTTTTACACAAGCATTTCTATTTCTATTAATATTAATATTGCAGTTGTGCCTAGCAGCTGCAATGAGAAATCAGGAGTCCAACTAGGCTAGGTGCTGTACAAACAAAACAGGCATTCCCTGCCTGTAACGGGGTGGTACCACCTACAAGTCTGGCCAAGTGCCTGTACTGCCTCTGTTCTTCAGCCTTTCAGCTACTTAACCCTTCAGCCGAGCGACACTGTGTGAAATTCTACCCTCTTCCGGGGTACACGTTTAACGGGACCATTTCGGTGCCCTCTGTTCAGTTTCTCAGTTTAATCCCCCTATCCATTCCCCACTCTGATCAAGAGTGGTGCCTTCAGGGCTTCTCCTCCTCGAGACAACTACCTCACCCTTGCCTTAGGGCCTTATCTCAGGCTCAACATAGTCCACAGAGAGCTCTGGGTGGCGCTGCTGCTCCCTCAGTCAGCCAGTCAAACCCAGTCTTCAGTCCCTCAGGTCTTCAGAGACACTGAACTGACTCTGGTCCTGCAGCTTCTTATAGGCCTTCCTGGCTCCGATTGGCTGTTTTCTCAGCAGTCACTGTACACATAGGACAACTTCTCTATGGCCCTTTTCTGGCCTCAGGGCCTGGTCTGCCCTGTCACACTGCCTCACAGAGCTCATAGTCTCAAAGAGGTATTTTATTCTAATATACTTTTATGGTTCTATTAGTTAAGTTAAAGAGGTTGTATTTTCCCTTGCATGGCACATCACATAGGCTATGTCTAGACTGCAAGCCTCTTTCGAAAGAGGCTCTTTCGAAAGATACTTTCGAAAGAGCCTCTTTCGAAAGAGAGCGTCTAGACTGCACGTTGAACTTTCGAAAAAGCGGCTTGCTTTTTCGAAAGAAAGCATCCAGTGAAATGAGGTTTACCGCCATCGAAAGAAAAGCCGCGTTCTTTCGATTTAATTTCGAAAGAACGCGGCTTGAGTCTGGACGCAGGTGAGGTTTTTTCGAAAAAAGGCTACTTTTTTCGAAAAAAACCCTGAGTCTGGACACAGCCATAGAGATTTTCATATAAACAATAGGGCCAAAGCTACAAAAGTCAGGTCATTCATGCACACAATCTCCCCCTGAAGTCATGCTGCACACTTCGGCTTTTGCTGTAACAAAACAT
Organism: Pelodiscus sinensis; assembly: GCF_052426305.1. Taxonomy (NCBI): domain Eukaryota; kingdom Metazoa; phylum Chordata; order Testudines; family Trionychidae; genus Pelodiscus; species Pelodiscus sinensis. The sequence continues at coordinate 9,653,057 of NC_143071.1, read as the reverse complement.
GGGAGACGTCTTTTGTGAAAACGGGACAAAGATTCAAGGGGCGGGGGGGAGGGGAGGAGAAGGAAGAGTGTAATTCCTCTTCTTCCCAGGCAACAAATATAACAAATTGAAGAGCCAAAGATGTAGTTTCCCAGGGGCCACACTCGTACATGCTGAAGAGATGTTATCATTTCAGCCAGGGAGTGAAGATCACAGAATGCCTACCAACGATTGTTCGGGATAATCTTGAGTGTTCTCTTGGCCAGAGCCATCTAAATGACCTTAATTCATTTAAGAGTGAAGGTCTCATCCTTCAATGTTAGCAAAAAAAAGCACGTAACTATTGAATCGTAAAATGATTTTATTAACAATGTCTGATTAGGAGAGCAGCTCATTTTTACAGACAGAGATGTGGATTTGGATAAAAAAAATTTGTAGCTGCTCCAGGCTCTATTGATTAGCACTAGCAGAGGTTGTGGCCCTTTAAAAGGAAGATTTGTTTTTATTGCTGTGAAGCACCCATGCATTTTGGGGATAGTTGCAAAAAGAAGTTAATAAATAAATAAAATGTCCAAGGTATCAATGGATTAAATCATGTATATTAAATAACCACTAAATCAGCCAAACCCCACAACCTTCACTTCCTGGGTTTTCTGCACTCACTCACTGAGCAGCAAATGTCCAAGGCATCCGAAAAAGGTCGATCTAAGCCCACATGAGCCTGTATAATCACGAGAACTGGACATGCTCATAATTCTTTGCATGCAAACATGACAGGAATGAGAAGTTGTGTGATTTCATAGATCCAGCATAAGAAAATGGACTGATAGGATTACATTTCGTAACTCGTAAGGAGACTCAACGGGCCAAATTCAGATTGGGTACAAGTAAGTACAACCCTGTGAATCAGGGTTCCTCTAAACTGCAGGGCAGCACAGCTTCACAGGTGATTAATCAGCCCTGTCCAGTCAGAGGTTCAGGGTTCCTGACTGACTGGGCGGGGCTGATTAATCACCAGGGAAGCTGTACTGCTGCACAGCTTAGAGCAGGGGTGTCCAAACTTTTTTCAAAGAGGGCCAGATTTGATGAAGTGAACCTGCGTGAGGGCCGACCATTTTGCCTGACATTCTTTGAACCATTAAAATTAAATGCAAATTAACTATTTTATGCAAAGTTTATTGCAAACAGCATACTTTTCATTTCGTCACATGGATGACAAATCTAAACAGGTGTTAAATCACTCTGCCTTTCATATCTGAAGGCCAGATGAAAAAAAAATCTAGGAAGCTGAAATATATGTCAGGAACATTGTAAAGTACATTACATATTATTGGTAATAAAGGTTGTCTGTCATTAAGTTAAAAAAATATGAACAGGAACATAACTCCAAGTATACATGTTGTGTCCAAATATATTTATAACTGATTTAGACCAACTGACATTAACTGAGATTTTACAATGTATTCATCTCAATACATATGGATTCGTTGGGGGCCATAAAAGATAGATATTGCCAAATTACCTGGGGGGCCGTATTAAACCGGAACACGGGCCGCAATTGGCCCGCGGGCCGGACTTTGGACATGCCTGGCTTAGAGGGAACACTGCTCTGAATGTAATCACCCCAAAGGTCCTGATCCAAATGTAGTGGCTGGCAAGACTCCAGGCTTGGCTGCTAGGGCTTCTCTTTGATATATGGAGATTTAGATGTCAATGCTGCAAAGTGCTGAGTGCACGGATCTTGATCCAGCAAAGCATTTATGAACATGTTTAGCTTGTAAGCACGTGAATAGTTTCATGAAATCAATGGATTACTTACACACCTGAAGTTAAAAATATGTTTACAATTTTTTTTTTTTTTTTTTTTTAAATCAGGACCAGAGTGGATAGCATCTTTCAGGATTAAGTCCTTAAATGATGAGGATCAAATTCAGTTCCAATTCCCTTGTAAATTTGGAGTAAATTCACAGAAATCAGTGGAATTATCCTGGTTTGATCCTGCTCAAAGTGAAAGCACACTTTGGTCTACAAGTTTAATTCACTTCTTCTGATTTTATATTGGTGATGGTGTATCTCCATGGATGTTACTTCTGGTTTACATCGGCATAAGTGAGAGTGAATCAGGTCTGTAGGTTGTAAATTTTGCAGAAAAATCCCTTTGAACAACTCTGACAATTTTATACCAATCTGTGTTAGTAGAAACACTATTAATTGTAATATGAAAAATACAAAGGGCCAGTTTCTCATTTACACTTAAGTACTTTTATATTAAAGGAGCCACTTATTGGAAAATTGACCCTCCAGTGATCGCTCTTCCGTGGTTCAATTTAGTGGATCTAGTAAAGACCCATTAAATCGAATGCTGAGGTTGTCCCCATCAACCGTCATACTCCTACTTGCTGTTGCGAGGAGTAAGGGAAGTCAACAGAAGAAACTCCCCCATCAACCTCCTGCTGTGAGGCCACCCCAGAAAAATCGATGCAAGGTACACCGACTCCAGCTAAGCAATTCATGTAGCTGGAGATGCTTAACTAGCAGCGATATTCTCTCCCACTGTAGACCTGGCCTTACAATGGGCATAATTTAGATATATACACACTTTCTCAAAGGCCTATTTGCACTACCAGAGTAGACTAAAGAACATTTGTGTAAATAAGAATCTGGCTCATATTCATCATATGGAAATGGGAAAACATAACTTGAAACCTTTGAGGGTACTGAATCAGTCATTACAATTTCATTACCAACCACCAAATGCACACTGTATTTTTTTCAAATGAACACCCTCCACCCAAATATTTACTTTTCCCTTAAATAGGAATGATTGACATCTTAGCTTTTAGTATTTTATTAATTGTCAAAGCAACTTCTATGGTCTATGCATAAATTATGTTCTAGAACTGAGAGAAACTCAAGAAGTTGTTGGGCAATTTTTGTTGTTTAACCACATGCAAAAAAATCTCAGTATGCTTGGAACCAGTGTCATAGATTTATCCTTGAAATAGAACACATGCTCTTTGAAACTCTTCACTGAGTTAATATTAAGTTGTTTTTCTGCATTGTAAAATAAACCTTATCAAAATGAAATTTAATAGTTGGGTATTAGGGAACCATAAGAAAAGCAGAAAAGCTATTTGTTATCTTTATATTTATAGCATTTTGAGATGCATATTGAGATGAAAAAATAAAACTTGATTGCCATAAACCACAGCCAGCTACTGGACAGTTTAACTGCATATCTGTTCTCTGTAGCTATTATTCCTAAATGTACTGGGATAGAGTTAAGATAATGGGGGCTGGTGAGTCATTTCATATGGTGACATATAGCATGGATTTCAGTACACAACAGATGGCTCTTACTCTACAATATACTTCACTCTGTCAGAAATACAGTTTTTCATCTTCTGTATTATGATCAGTAATGTATTATAAAATTTCAACAGGAAGTATAAATACGAGAGAGAGACATATGGCTCTTCTGGTATGAAATATACATGTCCGATCTTACACAAATATTTCCACTGGCAGGTCTTCATTTTCGATCCTAAAAATGTTTGTGCCGTTTTGTTATACCCTATTAAACAGCCACTTTGAGCCACCTCCGTTGTGAGGCTATGGTCCAGTCTCCCTTTCTGCAGAAGCAAATTGGGCCTCCACAATGAACAGCAGGCATCAGTCAGAGCAGTTCTTCCTCTAGCTACCTGGTTTGAGTCTGCAGCCGGGTAGTGTGAAGCTGAAGAGTGCTCACACTTGCTGCTGAAATGGAATGGTGGGTGCTAATGCTGCAATTGTAAACTGTATCCAGGTAAAGGAGGGAGCCTTTCAGGCAGGAATGGCAACAGACTTCTCTGGGCCCTGTGCAATGTGTGTGTGTGGGTGGAGGTTGGTTCCGGCTGTTCCAGAAGGGATGGCGTCTTGGGCAGAAGAGTACGGGGTTAGGGACATCAAGCCCTCATGCCTCTTGGGCTTGAGCAGTGATTTAAAGGGCTTGCGGCTCTGGCTGCTACTGCTGCTGCAGTAGCAGAAGTGACGGGTCACAGCCATGGGGCCCTTTTAAATTGCCAGCCCCTGCGGCAATTGTCCTCTTTGCCCCCTAGTTGGGGGGGCCTGCTCTCGGGCACACTTTAGATTATTAAAACGCATGGCTGAACAATTTTCAAAGAAGCTTAAGAGAGTTAATCAGGTCAATGAGTTTTTGGTGCCTAACTCTCCCAGGCTTCTTTGAAAATCTAAGATTATATATTAAATAGAAAAAACTATGTTAAAAGAACATTATTTAGGTTATAACATTGAACTCTTGAATGTTAGGAAATGCTGGATTTATTGTTACTTGTGCAAACTTAATTCAGCCCGTGTGTGGTTTGAACTTGTGTCCTGAACAATGCCAGGATCCTATGTTAAAAATAGTGTTATCATATAATTAAAGAACATGCTATAATGTATATGCAGTGCAGAAGAAGGCAGAATTAAGGTTGCACAGGCAACTGCAAACTTGGCATTTCCCAACTTTCAATTGCTGGAGTATGCAACATTAATAATATTCTTGTAGCATATTTATTTTATATATAATTATAATACGTGCATCATAAAAGCTCCCTCAGCATGCATCTTAAGCAAAAGTCATGGGCATGATGAAGAAATTGCATGGCAAAATTCTATGACCTGTGTTATGCAGGAAGTGAGATGAGATGATCATAATGCTTTCTTCTCACAGTCATGTCTACATAGCAGCAGCAGCCTGGGCCCTGCACCTTCAGTATCACAGCATAAGTGGCTGCCATCTGTGCTGCAGGACTTACCACATACAGTACTAGCTAGCTACCAGTAGCAGCTGTGGATGGACCAATGGGCCCAAGCAGTAGATCTAGAGTATGACCAAGGTGCTGAATGTGGCCTATCAATCTCTTTCTTTTCTCCACAGAGGGAACTGAGGAACTTTCTTCCACATGTGGTGCCCTCTGTTGAAAGCAGGTGATGGGTCTGAGGTTAGATTTATGGGGTGGAGGCGAGATTTATGGGAGGTGGGGGATCCTTGCCCAAAGTAGTGCCTTTAGAGAGTGACCTGATCCAGAGAGATCATACGTTGGGCACTGGGGTGGAAAGGAGCCTAGATCATCTTTTTTTCTCCCCTCTCCCCGAATGCTGCTCCCAGCTGTTTGCAATAAAGCGTGTGCTGCTGCTCTGAGCAGTAGGAGCAGCCTGGCCTTAGAGTGCTGGTGTTAGTTATTATTTCGGCAGGCTGCCAATGGTTTCTGAGGAATGCCATCAAGAGAAAGAAAATAGTGATTTTTTAAATGGTTTACAACAACAAAGGTCAAATGGAACTTCACGGAACAAAGGCTAGGCCCTTCTTCACCCTGAGAACATGCCCCCCGTTGAATGTCAACTGCTAGTTGCAAACTGTGGAGATTTAAGAGCTTCTCAAAGAAAAGAATCTTTTATAGTGAAAAGTGTATAGAGGTCATTTCCAGATCCCCTCTATAATCTATACCTCTAGTCACATTTTTAGACTAATGACCAGTGCTATCTTTATGCTTCATGGGACTCTATGCAGTGGTATTACATTGATGCCTCTCTGCCTGATAGCAGCCTGTGGGAATCAATTTTTTAGAGATATGATTTTATAATGTTCAGCAACACACTAATGAAATATTTTTAAGACACGTTTTAAACATTAACACCCCAGTGGTGCCCCAAATTTTCAGGTGCCCCATGCATATAGGTAAGGATGGCCCTGCTAATGACCAGTGATATTTTATTTGAAAACACAAAACGAGTTTGGATCCTAAGAACCCCCTTCCTAGCCCTAGTCTTCCATATATCTGAAACAGCCCCGTCAAGGACCTTTTATAATCTATGGGAACATGTTACAATGTTAAAAGAGATCTGCATATTTTGCATATAGATGCCACGACAAACAAAGGTCAACCTGAACTGTGTCTGTTCCTGTAAGCAGACTCCAGAGCAAAGCATGTATTGTTTATAAGCCTTCTCTAGTGCTTCAGAAGAAAAAAAAACATATTTTTGAAAGTACAAAGAGAAATCTGGCCAATATTTAGCACTGCATTAATGGATTCTCTGAAGCGCCTAGTGAACAGCACTTCAGTTCTGCAATGGGGATAGTGATGTGGGAAAAAAACCCTACAAATGCCAGATGAGCTCCAGGATATATTCCTTCTTCACAATTTTATTGTCTTACCTCCGATTCTTTGTAATAGCGCTCAGAAATTTCGTCGCAGGCGATATCGATGAAGCAGACTTCTCGCTCAAGGTCTTTGGCTTCGTTGTCAAAAATCTGCAAGATTGAAAGAAACTAACACTTCAACAGGACAGTTCCAAAGCATTGTGGTCACAAAGCATTGTGAGGGGCTGAGCCAATGACCTGTGGTGCAGCAGAGCACACAGTGCTGAAGGCATCTTGACTCATGCTTAAGAGTGCTTGCAGCCGCACTCCATGGTCCACATAATACCAAGCCATCCACGGTGCATCCACTTCAGAAGCACTGTACACATGCCAGAATACAGCAATGAGGCACAGAGGAGAGAGTGGGTGTGGCAGAGGAGGCAAAAAACAAGCAATACAGTCCTAAGCAGTATCCAACTGCTACTAGAGGAGTGTGTAGCAGCCATTGTTTTTGGTATGTAACCACTCCTGTTTCACAGCAGGAAGCATTGGAGTGTACTTCACAGTATATCCTGCTTAGCGCCCCCTGCTGCTGGTCAGTCCACTCCTTTCCCTGTCTCAGTGCACACCTTCAGAAGAGCCAGCTGCCCCGTTAACACGGGGCAAAGCAGATATTTAGTATGATTATTATTTATGTTGCCTGCTCTAATTCTTGGGCCAAATATCACCATCAAGGGAAAAGCTGACTTTCCAGACTCAAATTCCTATTGCTCTTTCTAGAAGTGTTATTCTACTTTCAGAACAGCGATGAAATATGTCCGCACATATGTACAAAATGAGACAAAGCTTTGACTCTGCTGTGCTACTGAGACTCAGGATTTTGGATAAATCTTACAGATTTAATGGTTGAGGAAACCATAAAGTGATAGGGTAAAGTTCTGCTCTCAAGTGTGTGCATGAAGCTCCTATGGACTTAAATTTTCAAGGACCATGTATTGGCAAGCCAGCTTTCATTTCTGTCCCCAGCACCTACCTACTGGGAGGGGAGTTGCAAATTTGGAACCACAATTATTTGCACATGTAATCTGGGCAATTTCTATGCCTGACTTCCTACAAATCAATTACATGGACATCTCAATATGAGATGTCTGCAATGCGTGGGCACAAATATGCTGGCCAGGTTAAAGTGGTCCTCAAGTCAGGAGGACAATAACTGGCTAGCAACATGCTTTATCTGTGTAGTGCCATTGTCTACAGCTAATGTTTTCAGAAAATATAAATATCCATTGCTTGGAAATTAAATTTCATGAACATACAAAAAAGTTAATTCCATTTCATTTCAGCCCAGTGGGACAATTAATTTGATATCAGGATACAAAATGCCAGCACTGCTCATTAGCCAGACTGCGAGTTTGGTATTTCTGCCGGAAACATATCCTTTCAATATACAATGTTCATAATGAAAGAGGGATGGGAAATGGGCGAATATAAGGGAGGAAGTTGGGTTAGGCCAGTTTGTAAATCCTTAAAAGGTTGCTATTAGTAACACAGTCAAGAAACTTCCTTAAAAATTTATAATTTAATTGGACATTGTCCATTTGGCTGTATACGTGAGCTCTTGCAGCCTCAATCTTCTAGTACAGAGGTGGGCAAAAGGGCCTCCGTGGGCCGAATCCGGCCTACCAAGTGGATTGTTCCAGCCACTCCCCTCCCCCAGGCCAATTAGGGCTTGGGGGTGGGGGAAGCGTGCAAAGTTTCCTCTGCCCACCACACGCTCCTGGCAGGGTGGGAGGAGACTTTGTGCACTCTCCTGCCCCCACGCTCTGATTGGCCTGGGGGCTGAAGGGGAAGCACGTGAAGTCTCCTCCCACCCCAGGGTCATGGGCGGCTAGGGGGAACCTCATGGAGGCGAGAGGGCAAAGACGTCAGCTAGTTCCCCAGCCCCATACCAATCATAGTCCATGGGTGGGGAAGTAGGGAAGTATCCTAGTGCTGCCCTTTCTGCTTGAGGCCCCGTCCCTTCCAGTGTGGGCCGGGGCCACTTAAAAAATTTCTGAAGTGGTCCTGGGCAAAAAATTATTGCCCACTCCTGTTCTAGTAGAACCTATAAATTGCACATTTTTTTTCTTTCTTTAAAATAATATGAAAGAGGTCAGGTGGACAGATGCCTGGAGGCTGTTTAATTAAATCACTGACCTTTGCTAGTTTTTCAGCCAAGTGAAAGGTTAGAAATGCACATAAAAAAGTCAAGTCTTCAAATGGTTAAGTCAGGAGAAAGATTATTTCCCGTCCTTTACTCCTCCATCCCACACCAATTTGGCACTTAAACAGACCATTTCCTTAACTCCGTAAGTTGGCTCCATGATAGGCTGGCTCCCCATTACTAGCCTAAGCTGTCATCTAATCATTTCTCCATGTTCCTTTCTTAGACTGTCCTCACAACATTTGCAGATGGAGATTTAATCCCCTAGTTTTATCAGCAGTGGAAAATAAAGAGTCATTAGAGCACAAGATTGATTTCTTTTTTAGGTCTGATTCTCTTATTGTCTCTTCTAGCCAAATACTCCGGGATATTCTTAAAGCCCATAGGGGGGAGGGTTTGATTGCTTTTGCAATCAAAATTAAGAGGCTGGAGAAATTAAAAAGTTTTAAAAAAGATTAAAGCCCACAAAAAGAAACATAAGGCTCCCAATCTGTGCAGCTATATTTGCAAGTGTGCAGAGTGAATGGCAAGAATGCTTTGTGCCCTTAGTAATGAAGAGGAAATTGTAGAAAGGCTGAATGTTAAATATTATGAAAATCTGAAGGATCGTTTTGAAAGAGAGCAAGAGAATGCACACACTTTACTGCAGTATACAAACAGCTGTGCACTTTCATTTTCTAAGAGGGATAAAAATGGCTCAAGAGAAGTTTCCCAGTCAGTCTAAAATCATACCCAAAATAACAGGAGGACAGATAGTAGATTTTAATTGGCTTGTTTTGTATGAAGATAAAGTAATTTGTTAAGAAAAGAAAAAGAAAAAAGCAACCCTCCGACAAAACAAAAAACACAAACCAACAAACCAAAAAACCAAACCAAAAAACCCACCTTGGGACAACATTAATAGAAACTTGTGATACACAAAGAAAGATCACACAGGGGCACTAAAACAAAAACTTGCTGCCTGTCTACACTGGCCGCGAGTTCTTGCACAAGAACACTGACGTTCTAACGTATGAAATCAGTGCTTCTTGCACAAGAACTCTGATGCTCCCGCTCAGGAATAAGCCCTCTTGCGCAACTGTTCTTGCGCAAGAGGCCAGTGTACACAGGCAACATTAATTTATTGCGCAAGAAAGCCCTTTGGTTAAAATGGCCATCAGAGCTTTCTTGCGCAAGAGAGCGTCTACACTGGCATGGATGCTCTTGAGCAAAAGCACATCTCTTGTGCAAATGCATATGCCAGTGTAGACGCTCTCTTCTGGCAGAGTTTTTGCACAAGAACTCTTCCACAAAAGAGTTCTTGCGCAAGATCATGCCCGTGCTTTTCAATTTACCCCCATTTCTTTTCTTTCTACTATATGATGCAAGCTCATCACCTCCTGGAGAACCAAAAGCTTCCGCGGGCCCCCAGGCAAGCTGCAGGGGGCCCCAGTGCTGCACCCCTAGAAGGCGTAGGGCCTCAGGCAGATGGGGCCGGGCCAGAGGCAGCCAGTCCTCAGGTGCCACCCTGATCATGGTGCACCACTCCTCCATGCCTCAGAGCCACCCAGAGTGTACAGTGTGACACTTCGGTGGCAATTTAAAGGGCTTAGGGCTCCAGCCACATCTGCTGCTGCAGCAGCAGCTGGGAGCCCCAGACCTCTTTCAATCACTGGGTCCCAGAGCAACTGCCCCTGTTCTCCCCTTATCCTTCCGCCCGCATCGGCAGATCTGATCACCTCTACAGTGGGAGAATCGAATGTGTCAATATGCACTTGACTGGAGATGTCTCTTCCCCCTCTGGCTAGTGTTAGGGAGGGAGTCAGTCTATGGGGGACAGGGGACATTAACAGCAAAGTTTATTTCTCTCTCTCTCAAGCTATGGAGCTTTTCTCTGCTTGGTTTCTAGCCCAAATCTAGTCCAGGTCATAGTGACTGTCAGTTTCCGCCATCTTACTGCGATCACCTCTGTGTTCACGGCAGAGTTAACCTGAGCGAGTGCGCACTTGACTGCATCCGCTCTGCACTCGCTCAGTGAAGGAGGACTGCTGGGGTCACTTCCCATGGGTTTTTGTGCTTTATACAGAGCTGATCTCTGACCCTCTCAGTGAATTGTGGGTGTACTTGTGTGGCCTTTTAGGCAAACCAGAAAAACCTCTGGGCAGGTATTGGGGGACTCTCATCATTTGAGTGGTTTAACCTGCATCCTACTGCAAAGTGGGAAACCTAGGAAGGACCCAAGAGGGGCCAGTTACCTTGGGCATAAAGCACCATAAAGTCTGGGTGAAGGAGGCAGTTGAGACCTGAGGCACTGGACGGGGGTGCAGGAGGTGGATTGTAACCTAGGCCCGGGGGATTTGTGTGTGAATGGGAACTAGCCAAGGACAACAGCCAAGTGGAAGCCCAAGTGAATTCTGTAATGAAGATAAGCCCTTAGGGCATGTCTACACTATGGAAAAGATCGACCTTCCGGAGGTCACTCTTCTAACATTTGATTTAGCGAATCTAGCGTAGACCCCCTCTCCCCCCCCAAAATCAAATGCCGAGGGCAGCTGCTGCCAGTGGCCTGTACTCCTCATTCTATGGGGAGTAAGGGAAGCCGAAGGGAGCATGTGCTCCTATTGGCCTCACACAGTGCAGATGCGGTGGCGGCTCGGCTTAAGGTAAGCCAAATACAGCTACACATTTTGCATAGCTGGATGGCGTACCTTAAGCCGACCGGTCTGGTCTAGTGTAGACCAGGCCTGAGAGACTAAAGCAATCAAGTGGCCAGTGAGGAAAGCTGACCTCAGTATTTTCAAAAAGAAGCAAGGTTCTAAAATCGGTATGTTTCCTTTGGAGGCTAGTTAGTCCTATCCATTGTCTGAGTTTGGGTAAAGGAGGAGCTCCAAGTCATCATCACTTTTTGTGCATTAGATTCACACTGTCTACAATTAATTGTGCAAGTAAATGAAAAAAATAATATCTTCAAAATAGATTTGCTTCCAAAAGAGCAGGCCAGTCTTAAATCAATTACAGGTCAGGTAACATAGTAGAAAATATGGTTATATACTATGTACCATCTCTCTTGGCCCATCTAGAACACAAACTTGTACCAATATGATTGCGCTATATAAATGCACAAGAGTGATAGAATTTATTTAAGTTAAGGGAGGGAGAAAATTTATTTAAGTCAAGGGCCAATGTTGTCACAGGGACAAATGGATATAAACTGACCATCAATAAGTTTAGGTGTGAAGTTAGATTAAGGTTTTTTAATGATGAGAGTAGTGAAGTTCTGCAACAGTCTTCCAAGGAGTCTAGTGTGGCAAAAAACCCAAACTTGTTTTAAGACTGAGCTTGATATATAATACATATGGCTCATCTGAAACTGCTGTTAGCAGATATCTTCAGTGGTCAGAAATGGGACACTAGATGGGGAGAGCTCTGAGTTCCTACAAAGAATTCTTTCCTACATGCCTAGCTGGTGGGTCTTGCCTACATGCTCAGAGCCTAACCGATCTCCATATTTGAGGCTGGAATGGAATTTTCCCCCAGGTCAGGTTGGCGGAAACCCTGGGTTTTCTGCCTTCTTCTCTAGAGCAAAGCATGGTTTAAACTAGGAAAAACAGGGGATTCTCTGTAACTTGAAGTCTTTAAATCAAGATTTGAGGACTTCAGTAATTCAAGCAGGAATTAAGGGTCTACTATAGCAATGGGTGGATGAGGTTCTGTAGCTGCAACATGCAGGAGGTTAGACCGATGATCACGATGATCCCTTCTGACTTTAAAGTCTGTGAATCTGTGAAATGACTAGATGGGTCTCAGTTCACACCTAATGTGTTTTCAGTGCCCATTTATGTGTACTCTCACTACAAAATAAAACGTCCTATTTCAATGAAGGTTATTCTGAAGTATGAATGCCCACACACGCATGCATCAAAATAATAAAACATGCAAATTAAAATGGATCCTGTTATTTTCATTCAAGTCTACGTAGACCAGCCTTTAACCAGGGGTGGGCAATAATTTTTGATGGTAGGCCACTCCAAGAATTTGAAAAATAGTCGAGAACCGCACTCTTCCATGATATTAATGGAGGAGGTGCAGGGTCTGGGGTGGAGGTTGGGTGCAGAAGGGAGCTTGGGGTAAGGGAGGAAGTTTGGGTGAAGGAGGCAGTTATGACCTGAGGCATTGGACTGGAGTGCAGGGGGTGGATTTTAACCTAAGGCAGGGAATTAGGGATCAGGAGGGGGTGCAGGGGTCTGGGCTATGAGCTAGGGCAGGAGAAGATTATGATCTGGGGCAAGGGATTGGGGTGCAAGATCTGAGAGGGGATATGGACACACAAGGGGGGCAAAGGATTTGGGTATGTGGAGTAGGGGGGGCAAGAAGCAGGGGATAGAGGGTTGAAGAAGGGAGGGACTGGGATACCAGAGGCAGGGTCTGGCCAGGACACTTACCAGCCAGCAGCTGTTCCTGAATCAGCCTCCCTCCCTGCCTGCCCTGCCCATGAACAGGCTGCAGCCATGTGCTCTGGAGCTCCTTGTGCTTTGTGGCTGCCTGTTATTAAAACAGGAAACTCCCATCGGCCAGTTTCTGGCTAGAAACCAGCCAAAGGGATTGTGCTTGAGGTGGAAGCAGCTCCTAAAGCTTTCCCCCTCCCCTCTGGACTCATAGTTTTAAAAGAAAAACTGTCCTGAAGCCACATTTCTAAACCGCATTCGGGTGGGGTGAGGAAAGCGGAAGCCTACCTGGGGCTCTCCACAGCATCCACAGGCTGGATCTGGTGACTTGGCAGGCCAAATCCAGCCTGTGGGCTGTTATTTTGCCTCGGCCTGCTATAGACACTGAATCTTTGCCCACATTAGAAACTTGTCTCAAAGGTAGCAATTCCCACCTCCTAAATTAAGCAATGGGATTCAGATTGTGAAAAAAAAATCAAGATTCTTTCCCACCAGCTACAAATTAATTTTTCTCCACCTCCCCCAATACTAACATTCTTTTATTGTTATGGACAAAGTGACAATTAAACTCCCGATTTACAGTTTAGCCCTTTTCCTTCTATTCTGCATTCTGCAGTTTCTTTCCCTATAAATATCTTCATTTATGTCAAGTTCTAGAGTTAAAAGAGGTACTTTTTATCCCCTAAAAGTAATCACGTCTGAGTCCTGGATTGTCAATACTTGAGTGCCACAAGATAGCATCTGCACGGGGTAGAACAGACTATGACAGAAATGACTTAAGGAAATCTTTTCACACTTTAGACACACAAATTAAAGTGTCAAAGAGATTTATCCCTGCATTCTGCATTTAGACACACAACGTGATCATGAAATGATAGAGTTCATGATTCTAAGCAATGGTAGGAGGGAGAACAATAAAATAAAGATAATGGATTTCAAGAAGGCAGTCTTTAGCAAACTCAGGGAGTATGAAGGTAAGTTCCCATGAGAAGCAAGTGTAACAGGAAAAACAATTGGAGCATTTTTTCAAAGAGACATTATTAAGGGCACAAGAGCAAACTATTACACTGCATAGGAAAGATAGGCAGTACGGCAAGAGACCACTGGCTTATTCAGGAGATCTTGAACGATCTAAAAATAAATAAAAAAAAGAGTCCTACAAACAGTGGGAACTAAGCCACATTATAAAGGATGAATATAAACCAGGGGTAGGCAATAAAAAAAAAAAACATCAGCTCACCAGGGTTAGTCCCTGACGGGCCATCGCTGCTATGTTTACCTGCGCCTCTGTGCTATGAGGCAAGTCTGAAGGAATTGGGCTTGTTTTGTTTGGAAAAGAGAGGACTGAGAAGGAATATGATAGCGGTTTTCAGGTATCTAAAAGGGTGTCACAAGGAGGAGGGAGAAAAATTGTTCTCCTTGGCCTCTGAGGATAGGACAAGAAGCAACGGGCTTAAACTGCAGCAAGGGAGGTTTAGGCTGGACATTAGGAAAAACTTCCTAACTGTCAGGGTGGTTAAACACTGGAATAAATTGACTAGGGAGGTTATGGAATCTCCATCACTGGAGATATTTAAGAGTAGGTTAGACAGACACCTGTATAGACCGTGCTTTGTCCTGCTGTGAAGGCAGGAGACTGGACTTTATCTCTTGAGGGCCCCTTCCAGTTCTAGTATTCTATGATTCTAGTATTCTATGAATCTATGATCTCAGCTCTCATTGGCTGTCATTCATGGCCAAGGCGAGCGGCTGGAAGGGGCACAGATCAGGGTGCCGCTTCCCGCCACTTGCATTGGCTACGAACGGTGATTCACGGCCAATGCATCCTAGAATAATCAAGGAGCTGAATGAAGAGATATCTGAGCCATTCGCTATTTTCTGTGACAAATCATGGAAGATGGCAGAGATTTATGAGCCTGGAAAAGGGCAAAAAAATATCCATCTATAAAAAAGGGAAATAAGGGCAACCCAGGGTATTACTGACCAATCAGCTCAATGTCTGTACCAGAAAAGATAATGGAGCAAATAATTAAGGAATCAGTTTGCATACATCTGGAAGATAATAAGGTGATAAGTAACAGTCAGAATGGGTTTATCAAGATCCAATCTTATCAAGCGAACCGGCTATCTATTTTTTGACAGATAACAAGCCTTGTGGATGGGAGGAAGTGGTAGATGTGGTATATCTAGATGTTAGTAAGGCATTTGACAGTCTTGCATGACCTCATTAACAAAATAGGGAAATACAACCTAGAGGGAGCTTCTATTAGGTGGGTACATAACTGGTTGGATAACCATTCACAGAGAGTAGTTATCAATGGCTCAGTGTCATGCTGGAAGGGCATAACAAGTGGGGTTCCACAGCTTTGTGACAAATTCTTCTCAATATCTTCATCAATGATTTAATTGCAAAGAGCACGCTTATAACATTTTCAGATGATATCAAGCTAGAAGGGGTTGCAAGAGCTTTAAAGGACAGGGTGAAAATTCAAAATGATCTGGACAAGCTAAAGAAACAGTGTGAGTTGAAGAGGATGAAATTCAATAAGGACAAATGCAAAGTACGTCACTTCGGAAGATACAAATCATGACACACATTCAAAATGGGAAATGACTGCCTAGGAAAGTGTATTGTGGAAAGGGATCTATGCGTCAGAGTGGACCACAAGCTAAATATCAGTGAACAGCGTAACACTGTTGCAAAAAAAGCAAACATCATTCTCAGATATATTAGCAGGAGTGTTGTAAGTAAAACATAAGTAGTAATTCTTCTGCTCTACTCCACACTGATTAGGCCTCAACTGGAGTACTGTGTCCAGTTCTGGGCACCACATTTTAGAAAAGAGGTGGACAAATTAGAGAAAGTCCAGAGAAGAACAATACAAATGATTAAAGGTCTAAAAACATGAGTGATGAGGGAAGACTGAAAGAACTGCGTTTGTTTACTCCGGAAAGGAGAAGACTGAGAGGGAACTTATTAACAGCTTTCAAGTACGTAAAAGGGTGTTACAGGGAAGGGGATGTAAAATTATTCTCTTTAACCTCTGATAGGACAAGGAGCAATGGGCTTAAATTGAAGCAAGGGAGGTTTAGGTTGGACAGTAGAAAAATCTTCCTGTCACAGTGGCTAAGCACTAGAATAAATTGCTTAGGGAGGTTGTGGAATCTCCATCACTGGAGATTTTTAAAGAGCTAATTAGACAGACACTTGTCAGGAATGGTTTAGATCGGGGCGGGCAATAATTTTTGAATGGAGGGGGTCACTTCAAATTTCAAAAGTGCTTCCAGGCCACCTGGAAGAGGTGGAGCCATAGGCGGAAGAGGCAGGGTCGGGAGCTCTGAGCCCTTTCAACTGCTTTAACAGGTCGAACCTCCCTGGTCTGGTACCTCTGGGAACTGACTGGTCCTAGACCAGGGAATTTGCTAGACCAGGGGAGATCAATGCACCCAGGTGTCCACATTTCCTTCTGGCTGCCCCTGTGCCTGGGGCTCTGCCCTCCCCATGCGGGGAGGGAGACTTCACTAACCCCGCTATCCTAGTACAGCTCTGCTGTCACCCAGGGCTCCACTTTTTCTCCACAGCTCTGCTGCTGCCTGGGAGGGCTCTGTACTCTTTTCAGTAACCCTGCTGCTGACGGGGCTCCCTCCAGTGGTCCTGTGCCTGGAGCTTCATTCTCTGCCCGGCAGACCCTCTGCTGCCAGGGGCTCTCCTCAGAAGTCCCACTGCAGATTCCTGAGCTCTGCCTGCCCTAGTCTGGCAATGCTCTTGGTCCCACAGGGTCACCCTGACAATGCCAGACCAGGGTTGCTGGACTAGGGAAATCCGGATTAGGAAGTGTCAACCTGTATTCAAAGGGCTTCCGCTTTAGCAGCCATGGGGAAGGCACGAGCCCTTTAAATAGAAGCAGTTGAAAGGGCTCGTAGTTCCCAGCCTGCCGCTAATGCATTGCCTGGGATCCTACTGGCAGGCGCAAACACTTTAAATAGAAGTCAGTGAAAGGGCTCGTGCATCCCTGGTGGCTCACAGGCAACGTGTTAGGGGGCGGGTCCGGGAGCTGCTGCGGGCTGGATGAAAGAGCTAGGCGGGCCACATCCAGCCTGCTGACAGCCTCTTGCCCAGCCCTGGTTTAGATAGTGATTGATCCTGCCATGAGTGCAGGTGACTGGACGCAATGACCTAGAACTGAAAGGGACCTATTTATGATTCTGCATAATTATATAGCCAAATTAAATGACATTGAAAATAAGAGAAAAATATATAGATATAATATGTGTCCTGAAGAATCCCAAATCCTAAATTACGAGTTTCTCCATCATTGTAATGTGAGGGAGTGCTCTCTCAGTATTGTGCGCTCTTTATGTTCTTATGAATTTGCATGTCATCCTTGCACGGGACCCATGCTAATCTTCTCTGTTCCAATTTAAGTATATGTGCTGCCGAAATGCAGCACACTGAAGAGCGACTGTTCTTTCCCCACTTGTAAAATGAGAACAACAACAATTACCTAGTTTTGTAAAATGCTCTGAGATCGCGGAAGGAAAAGGACTGTACAATATTTATCCTATGCTTTTTTTAGCAGCCTTGACTGATGAAAATGATCATGCATTTTTAGCATGAAGGTCCACCTAAATAGATATTACACTTTGTAGAAATGTGTTCCGATTTTGGTAAGCTTATGTATAAGACAAAATGCAGTCTCTTTATATCATATCTTAACTTCTCTCTCATGATTTATCATCTGTTCGATGATAACACCACTTCTTTGCTTTTGTAATATCCTGGAGATCCTCAGATAAAAGGCACAATTATTAATTAATTATTATTGCCTGATACTGGACCCTTTAGTACCATCAATTTATAAAAAAAATTTAGAAGTAACATGCTAAAGATACAAAAACTAACAGTCAGAGTATTTTTAAATACACAGAAACAGGAAGCTCAACAAACAATCAGTGGGGGCACTTGTAGGTGATCAAGATGTTAAAACAGCAGCTAAATTAATTCTTTGCATTAGTTTTCACTATAGAAGAAGTCAGAATGATATTCACATATTTTTGGACAACAAAGGAAACATACTGATGCATCCTTACAAGAGGGTTTGGAATCAACTGATAAACTGAACAGTAATAAGTCACCAAAACCAGATTATATTTACCCAAGACTTCAGAAGGAATTCAAATATGAAACTGCAGAACTATCAACTGCAGTGTGTAACCTATCACTGAAATAAACCTCTGTACCTGGTAATTAGATGGTAGCTACTATAAGGCTAATTTTTAAGGAGATTGTAGAGCTGTAAAAGGTTTAGAAAAGGGTAACAAAGATGATCAAGGACATGAAATGGCTTCCATATGAGGAGAGACTAAAAAGATTAGGGCTACGTGGCTGAGAGCGCGGATGGGATACGATAGAGATCTATGTAAAAGTGAAAGGGGGGCAATGTATGAATTTTCCAGGATTTGTGTTAGATTTTAAAGCTGAACTGTAACAGACTTGGTTTATCGATACATAACAGAATTCAACAGGATGAACCATTTTTATTAAATCCAGAGAGTGTGAGCTTAGTAGTTGTAACCCTGACATCTTTTCAGGCCAACTTTTAGCTTCATTGTTGTATCTCAAATTGGGGTTATGGGTGGACTGGTTATTGTTAACCAACAAACAATTTATTAGTTCACCCAACACACATTTATATATAACCAACAGTTCACCACTCAAAACATGACACAATCAATTGCGTCTTCTGCCCAGACAATGCAGCCTTGCCAACCGTTATAACAGACTAGAGTTGCTTAAGCTAATCAGTTCTCAATTCTTTAGTATTGACACAGTTATCATACTTCCCACAATGCACTTGTCTTTCAGGACACTTTGAAGAGCTGGTTAGTGCAGTTTCTTTTGCAACAATCCGTTCAGATGATTAAAAGCAATTGCTTAAGACAATCCTTTTCAATCTCTTTGAGAGCAATTTGCTTGGACTTACAAAGGAGTTAAAATCTAAAATGCAGTTACTTGAGGTTTTATTAGAAAATGTAGGCTCAGCAAGATAATCCATAGTTATTTATATTCAAGAAAAGAAGAGAAAATACAGTCTTTGAAGTAATTTCTTCTTGTTCTGTTTATCCTGGGAAGCTGGAGGAGAGTCCTTTCCACATAGCTCATCCAGACATCAGTTACACTTGGCAGCTTTTTCTTGTGTTCAGTCAACTCTACTGGGTACATCATTACTTCAGTTTATATACCCTACTTTCAGGGCTCAAAGAAGTGGATCAATTTTTTATTCCCTCTGGATATGTGCCAAGGGAAGCCTTAGATTTTAGAGAGACATGGTGGGTGAGATAATACTTTTTATTGGACCAACTTCTGATGGCGAGAGAGACAAGCCAAACCCAAAGAAGAGCTTTGTGTAGCTCAAAAAGCTTAGCTAAGAAGTTGGTCCAATAAAAGATATGACCTCACCCACCTTATCCCTGCTTAGATTTTTTGCTGCTTCCATTGGCATCCAATAGATGGCACTAGTGTATAACACATTTCTTTAATCCTTTTCTTACCGGAGGCTTTTAAAGTTTGATTCAAGGATTGTATTTCATTATTTGCCACCAACTATCATTTGGGATCCCCCCCCTTTTAAGCAATTTTTCTATTCCAAAATTTTATCCTGGTTTATATCTTTTAACATGTCTTCTTCCTTGTGCCTGCTCATTCCTATTACTTGTTGAGTGCAACTATTATTTATAATGAAAACCAACACATTTATTATAATCTTCTAAATCTGGAGGGCATACTCTAGTCTTTAATTGTATGCAAGTGTTTCACCCTATATTTGAGGCATACAACATAACCAGATTCTTCACAAATGGGAGACTGTAGAACTGACTCACAACACAATCAAATGCGCAGACATGAAAACTCATACCCCCTGACACTGGGGGTGGTGCGACCTAAAGGGAATGAGTGATTGACCCACATGTCTCCTCTACATAAGAGCAGCCATACTGGGCCAGACCAAAGGTCTATCCAGTCCTCTAGCCTGTCTTTTGACAGTGGCTAGTGCTACAGGCCCCAGGGGTAATGAACAGAGCAGGTAATCATCAAGTGATCTATCCCCTGTCGCCCATTCCCCGCTTCCATCCCTCCTTAGTTGTCTCTTCCAAACTTTTTTGTCTCATCCCAGTCTTTTTAATCTCTCCTCATATAGCAGCCATTCCAAATACCTACTCTTTTTTGCTGCTCTTTTCTGAACTTTTTCCAGTGCCAAGATATCTTTTCTGAGATGAGGCGCCCTAGCAACCTCTCTGCTCTGCACCCAGCCTGGGACCACCATGTTTTCCCCACACCACCAGAGTTACCTGCAATGGAGGAAGGGCTCTGTCCTTCTCCCACCACATCCCCCTGACCCTTCAGCATGCTCCATCACACTCCAGGCTAGCTGGGCCTGGGCAGAGAGTGGGAGGAGCTACTTCCCACGTGACTGAAGCTGGACCGTTTGAGTGGCTGACTGTGCAGCATGGCAGCTGGCTGAGACAACTTGCCCCAGGCGGGGGCAGGGTGGGCATCTGCCCCAGTCAGGCTCTCTCTCAGGCAGCTGGCATGGTATAGTATTGTCACCCTTACTTCTGCAGTGCTGCTGGTGGGGTACTGCCTTCCGCACTGGGCACCTGGCCAAGTGCCACCGCTCTTAGGCTGCCCAGCTCTGAAGTCAGCACAGAAGTAAGAGGTGGCAATACTCTGATCCCTCCCTAAAATAACTTTGTGCCCTGCCCCCTACTACTCCTGTTTGGGTCAAGACCCAGTTTGAGAAATGCTGGTCTACCCCATGAAATCTGTAGGGTATAGAGGAAAAGCTCATTAAAACAGATGTCATGGGGGAAACCAGAGTTCATGGTCCATGACACATTTTTAATGGCTGTGAATTTGGTAGGGCTCTAATCATGGCAAGCCAAACAGAAATCTGGGGGGATATTTGATCCCACATGCCACCTCACGCACTGCCTGTGTGCGCAGATTCTAATCTGGGATGAAAGATTATTCAGGGTATGTTTGATTTACAAGAAACACAATGGAGAGTGAATTTTTTGAAGTGAAAATACTTTGCTTCAGAAAGCAGGGTGTGACCTTGCTTGTTAAAGTGGAACTTTTTAGCTAGGTTGGAAGGGAGAAGTAGTTTACTACATATGGAAATTATGAGAGATTCCTTGTGAGGTGATTAACACCACTCTCATTAGCCATTTTAGTTTCTATTTTGGGGAACAGGAACTCCCAACCTTGGCTGATCTGTGAGTCCTTGGACAAAGCGCCTCCCATGATGTGAGCCATTTTATTATTGTCTTTACTTTTTAGGTGAATCCTATTTTGGCATAAGCAGAGATGAATAGCTTACATCTATGAAATCACAAATGGAGTGGAAAAAGTGAGTAGAGAAGTGTGATATTTACCTTTTCTCACAAAAACCAGGGGTCACCCTAATTAATAGGAATCAGATTTAATACAAACTAAAGGAAGTACTGTTTTGCACAAAGCACAATTGATCTGTGGAACTCATTGTAGGGATGTGGTGATGGCTAAGGGAATAACTGGGCTAAAAAAATTAGATAAGTTCATGGAGGATCGGTCCATCAAGAGCTACTAGTTAAAATGGTCAGGGATCCAACCCTATGCTCAGGCCAACCCTAAATATTCAGCTGCCAGAAGTGGCAGGGGGAGGGGTGGTGGGGATGTATGCAGTATTGTAGCCATATTGGTCCCAATAAAGACAAAGTGGGTGAAGGGAAGACTGGTGGATCTCTCCAACTAATCTGTGCTGTGCACTTCCCCTGAAATTCCGGTACAGGCCACTGCCAGAAACAGGATAGTGGGCTAGAGGGATCATTGATCTAATCCAATATGGCAGGTCTTAAAGGTTTATGTCCTGATTCACCATTCAATTCAATGGATAGTTGTGTTTAAAAAAATACCTTATGGTACAACATAGCCCTAAGATATTATTATAATACCAAAATATTATTAGCACTCGTGTTACTAGGACTGGTTAGAAGTTGGAACAGAAGGGATGAGTAGAGGAATGAAAGTAAAGCCAGAACTATGTGACCTGCCAACTCTCCACAGATCAGCCACCACAGCTGCATTAGATTGTCTGGTTTCCACCAGCATGACGAACAAGAGCCTCGGAGTCCCCTGCAGACTCTCTTGCTGCTTTGTACAAATGGTGCCTTCTTGCTTTCTGTTTTACTGCCACATTGAAATGTTGACGTAGTGGATTCTTAATTTACCCAATGTATTTTTTCTTTGCTGAAAATATTGTTAGCATACAGTAACACTGTTAATTTGGGCGTACGAAATTACACTGCAAAATATATTACTATCCATGTATTACAAATCCAGCTACTTCGGTTCATGCAAGTCACTCGCATTATTGAATTTTCTCTTCAACTTGAAACAATATTCACTGCTCCCTGACAAAGTACTGTTTCCTCCACTCTTTGCTGAGAGCTAACTGTTTTGGGGCTTGTGGATTCTTTTGGAAAACTGAGTTAAATATGATCCTAAACAGAACATATTTTGCAGACCATGACATCACTCATGGAGCCTTTGAGACTTTAGTTTAGAAATCACAATTTGACAGCACAGCATAACTAACCATCTGCCAGCTTTTATGCAGAAAAAAATCTGTCATTCAGCTAAATGCTTGATATGTAGAACAGTGTTTCTCAACCTTTTTTTTATTAAGAACCCCTTTAAAAAAATTATAAATACCCCTAGTACCTACAGTTTCAGACACACAACCCCCCCCCCCCCCACACACACACACCATTGCAACACATTTGTTTAAACAACTTAATCATAGCCAGATGGGCGATTAAATTTTTGGATGTAAAAAGTACAAAAATAATAAAGTGCTGTAAAACTTAAAACAAAAATTCAATTTTCTTCAAATTTTAGTTGTGTTGATGTACCCCCCCAGATTTCTTTCAAGTACCTCTAAGGGTACTCGTACCTCTAGCTGAGAAACACTGATGTAGAAGAAAGCTCTCAGTGCACTGATAAGAAAGATATTAGATTCTGGGCTTGATCCTCAGTAACATTTAGCCCTCTCTATAGGAGTTATAAGTGTATGGCCATTTTGAGGCCCCTTTACGCTGCTAGTATAGTGTAAAAGTGCCCTTAGTGTGGATGAAAATCAGACCTTCCACGAACAGCATGAATCTGTGTAACTGAATCAGAAACGGAATGTTCCTCTGTCTTCTACTACTTCATAAGCAAAGCCTATCCTAGAAAATAAGAAAATAAGTCCATGCACAGTATAAAATAATGCAGCCCTATGCACAAGGGGGACAAAGGTGCATTTCCTGAGGAGCAGACAGTTATTTTTCCCTAATATCATCACATTAATGGAGAAAGAAAAGAAGATTATAGGTAAGAGCCTCATCTTCAATTTGGCTCTGTATATTGGATGAAAGGGAGGGTAGAGCAGTGTAAAAGGGTTTGATAACTCCTGATCAACCTAGGGGAAGAATACCCAGCACAGGAATAGCAGAATCCAGATACGGGCCCTTCTCTGAGGAGACCTCTCATAAGCCCTTGCCCAAGGGACATGCTAAGCGCAAGGCTTTTGACAAAGAAGAGTTTTGGGTGCGGAGCTGTGGCATGCACTGCTGTGGTGATTCTGAACAGTGCTGTGGCCCACAAGCCGCTGGAGACAAGCTGCTAACTTAGGCTATGTCTACACGGCAGAACTTTTCTGGGATACTGGAGGTATCCCGGAGAAGCTCTGCCGCGTCCAAGGAACACATCCGCATTTTCGGAACAGTTTCTGAAAAAGCAGACATGTTCTTTCGGCACCCCGGTATTCTTCATTGTATAAGAAATAAGGGATGTTCCAAAAGAGGAGGTTTTTCTGAAATTTGGCCCCTTGTAGGCAAACTTAGGAAAAGCCTCTTCTGAAAAAAAAACCCACCCAGAAAAAGTATCTTTTTCCAATGTAACTCTTCAGTCTACTCTAGACACAGCCTTAGGCTCTAGAGCAGGGGTCGTCAAACTCTGGGTTACTGCTCGTAAGGGCAAGTTGCTAGCGGGCCGCAAGACACCTGGTTTACCTGCACCTCCGCAGGTACAGGTCATCAGAGCTCCTATTGGCTGTGGGTTGTCATTCCTGGCCAAGGAGGGCTATGGGAAGTGGTGCTGACCGGACACTGCTTCCTGCAGCTCCTATTGGCCAGGAACAAAGCATCTTGCAACCAACTAGTGGCTTGCCCTTACAAACCATGACTCAGAGTTTGAAACCCCCTGCTCTAGAGAAGCTGAGGATCAAGAGGGCACAGAGATGTTTCAAAACCATCTCAGACCCCTTCTGTCTGAGTAGTGTGTCCTGTGCTGTGCCTCTTAAGAGCATAGCCTCTCCCTATATGATGATGATGTTAATTTTTCAAGTGCCTTGAGCTTTTACATAGGATCTCTTTAAAATTGCGGTTTAAATATAAATAAAGCAGTTGAATCTTCTTATCAGGCTGTATGCTAAGAAATTAACTAGAGGTAATGGTAATCGCCAGACTGTGGCAGAATGATGATAACCAGCAAACTGAAAGAGAGATTAAATATTTCCCTACATTTCATTTCAAGCAGATCCTCTACCACCAAGGAAGCAATCGTGTGGCTGACCTCAGTGCCTGATGAGAATTCCCTTCACCAGCAAATAATCTGGAAGGTATATTAGCCTCTCATCTTAAATCACTTGCATATTTTAGTGCAAGATAAACCCAAACCAATGAGTGCTCTTTCACAAGGCCTTAATACCCCTACAAATTTAAAGTGGAGAACAGACTCTTACTAGGATTAAGTAGATATAGGCATCCTGGGTTTTTGGGAAAACTCTGCTTTGCCCTGAAAGTTAAATAAACTTGGAAAGCTCCAGTCTATGGGTTTAAGTCCAGCTTCCCTTATTCATTTGAGTAATCCCATTCGAATCAATGATACAGCATAGAGTGAGCAGGATTTATCCATTAATGACTCAGTCCTGGGGCAATTTCCTGCAAGCCCTCAGCTGGTAAGGCCGTGTTTCTTTTAGAAGGGATGGAATTATCTTTAGGGGAGAATCCAGGATCAGCTATGCTGTATGTGTGACACTCACTCCTGTTCAGGGGGACCAGTACAAAGTCAGTACAGCCTTTAAGTACAATTTAACCCCTCAAACAGGACTTCAGTGGGATTTAAGCGGTGCACCAGCTTTGTTCTGGACCTCTGCACAGGGTGATTTTCACCTTATATAACTAAAGCCTAGATGCCATAGGAGCATGACAGAACAACTTTTAGCTATTGTAGGCTGGATTTTCACAGATTCCAGGGCATTCACTGAGCAACACTGGAGGTCTGAAATGTCAGATGGAGTTCATAGCTGCTCAGCACATGTGTAAATAAGGCCCATAGTATCTCAAGTTGGGCACGCAAAAATGAGGCACTCAAAATTAGCGTAGTTGCCACTGAAACACTTGCCCTTGAAGTTCATAGAATTATAGAACTGGAAGAGACCTCAGGGGGTCAAGTCCAGCCCCATGCTCTAGGCAGGACCAATCCCAACTAAATTAACCCAGCCAGGGCTTTGTCAAGCCAAGACATAAAAACCTTTAGGGATGGAGATTCCATCACCTCCCTAGGTAACCCATTTCAGTGCTTCACTACCCTCCTAGTGAAATAGTTTTTCCTAATATCCAACCTGGACCTCTCCCCCCACAACTTGAGACCATTGCTCCTTGATCTGCCATCTGTCACTACTGTGAAGAGCCTTTCTCCATCCTCTTTGGAACCTCCCTTCAGGAAGTTGAAGGCTGCTATCAAATCCCCCCCTTCACTCTTCTCTTCTGCAGACTAAACAAACCCAAATCCCTCAGTCTCTCCTTATAGGACATGTGCTCCAGGTCCCTAATCATTTTGGTCGACCTCCTCTGGACTTTCTTGAATGTGTCCATATCCTTTCTATAGTGGGGAGCCCAGAACTGGACACACTATTCCAGATGTGGCCTCACTAGAGCAGAATAAAGGGGAATAATCACTTAGCTGGATCTGCTGGCAATGCTTCTCCTAATGCACCCTAACATGCCATTAGCCTTCTTGGCTACAAGGGCACACTGTTGACTCATATCCAGCTTCTCATCCACTGTAATCCCCAGGTCCTTTTCTGTAGAACTGCTACTTAGCCATTCAGTCTCCAGCCTGTAACAATGCTAGGGATTCTTCCGTCCCAAGTGCAGGACTCTACTCCTGTCCTTGTTGAACCTCATCAGATTTCTTTTGGCCCAATACTCTAATCTGTCCAGGTCACTTTGGACCCTATCCCTGCCCTCCTGCATATCTACCTCGCCCCTAGCTTAGTGTCACCTGCAAACTTTCTGAGGGTGCAATCCATCCCCTCATCCAGGTCATGAATAAAGATGTTGAACAAAACCGGTCCAAGAACCAATCCTTGGGGCACTCCGCTAGAAACCGACTGCCAACCTGACATAGAGCCATTGATCACTACCAGTTGGGCCCAACAGTCTAGCTAGCTTTCTATGCATCTTACAGTCCATTTATCCAATCCATACGTTAACTTGCTGGCAAGAATATTGTGGGAGACCGTATCAAAAGCTTTGCTAAAGTCAAGGTATATCATATCCACTGACTTTCCCATGTCCACAGAGCCAGATACCTCATCACAGAAGCTAATCATAGAATCATAGAATCATAGAATAATAGGACTGGAAGGGACCTCGAGAGGTCATCGAGTCCAGCCCCCCGCCCTCAAGGCAGGACCAAGCTCCACCTACACCATCCCTGACAGATGTCTATCTAACCTGTTCTTAAATATCTCCAGAGAGGGAGATTCCACCACCTCCCTTGGCAATTTATTCCAATATTTGACCACCCTGACAGTTAGGAATTTTTTCCTAATGTCCAATCTAAACCTCCCCTGCTGCACTTTAAGCCCATTACTCCTTGTCCTGTCCTCAGAAACCAAGAGGAACAAATTTTCGCCTTCCTCCTTGTGACACCCTTTTAGATATTTGAAAACTGCTATCATGTCCCCCCTTAATCTTCTTTTTTCCAAACTAAACAAGCCCAGTTCATGAAGCCTGGCTTCATAGGTCATGTTCTCTAGACCTTTAATCATTCTTGTCGCTCTTCTCTGTACCCTTTCCAATTTCTCCACATCTTTCTTGAAATGTGGCGCCCAGAACTGGACACAGTACTCCAGCTGAGGCCTAACTAGTGCAGAGTAGAGCGGCAGAATGACTTCACGAGTTTTGCTTACAACACACCTGTTGATACAACCTAGAATCATATTTGCTTTTTTTGCAACAGCATCACACTGTTGACTCATATTCAACTTGTGGTCCACTATGACCCCTAGATCCCTTTCCGCCATGCTCCTTCCTAGACAGTCGCTTCCCATCTTGTATGTATGGAACTGATTGTTCCTTCCTAAGTGGAGCACTTTGCATTTCTCTTTATTAAACCTCATCCTGTTTACCTCTGACCATTTCTCTAACTTGCTAAGGTCATTTTGAATTATGTCCCTATCCTCCAAAGAAGTCGCAACCCCACCCAGTTTGGTATCATCTGCAAACTTAATAAGAGTACTCTCTATCCCAATATCTACATCATTGATGAAGATATTGAATAGTACGGGTCCCAAAACAGACCCTTGAGGAACTCCACTTGTTATCCCTTTCCAGCAGGATTTAGAACCGTTAACAACAACTCTCTGACTACGGTTATCCAGCCAATTATGCACCCACCTTATCGTGGCCCTATCTAAGTTATATTTGCCTAGTTTATCAATAAGAATATCATGCGAGACCGTATCAAATGCCTTACTAAAGTCAATGCCTTACTAAAATCAGATTGGTCAGGCACGACTTGCCCTTTGTGAATCCATGTTGACTATTCCTGATCACTTTCTCCTCTTCCAAGTGCTTCAAAATGGATTCCTTGAGGATCCCCTCCAGGATTTTTCCGGGGACTGAGGTAAGGCTGATTGGTCTGTAGTTCCTTAGACTGTCTTTCTTCCTTTTTTTAAAGATGGACACTACATTTGCCTTTTTCCAATCATCCAGGATCTCTCCCTATCTCCACGAGACAAAGGCTTCGCAATGACATTTGCAAACTCCCTCAGTACCCTCGGATACATTAAATCTGGGTCCATGGATTTGTGTATGTTTAGCTTTTCCAAATAGTTCCTAACTTGTTCTTTCCCCATCAAGGGTTGTCCACCTCCTTCCCATGCTGTGTTGCCTACTGCATTTGTCTGGGAGCTGACCTTGTCCGTGAAGACAGAGGCAAAGAAAGCATTGTGGGAAAAGCTGAAATACTCATCATCTGTCACTAGGGGTATGACTACACTACAAAGTTAATTCGAACTAACAGACGTTAGTTCGAATTAACTTTGATAGGAGCTACACAGGCAAACCGCTAGTTCGAACTTAATTCGAACTAGCGGAGCGCTTAATTCGAACTAGGTAAACCTCATTCTACGAGGACTAACGCCTAGTTCGAATTAAGTAGTTTGAATTAAGGGCTGTGTAGCCACTTAATTTAAACTAGTGGGAGGCTAGCCCTCCCCAGCTTTCCCTGGTGGCCACTCTGGGCACCACCAAGGAAACTTGTCTTCCCCCCTCCTGGCCCCGGGAGCCCTTAAAGGGGCACGGTCTGGCTACGGTGCCTGTGCCAGGTGCGAGCCTGCCAGCACCCAGCCAGCAGACCCTGCACCTGGCACGGCACCAACCAACCACCCGCTGCCACCCAGCCCTCTGCCTCTTCCCGGGACCAGGCTGGCGACTCCCGGAAGCCTGAGCAGGTCCGCAAGAGGCAGGCGCCCACCAGGTCTAGGGCGGAGATCGTGGACCTCATCCACGACCTCCGCACTAGGCACAGGAAAGTGGCCTGGCCACCCAGGAGCAGGTTGGCATGAAAATTAGGGTGGCCCAGTGAGACCCCCGACCCTGAGCTTAGAATGGCCGTACTGGGTCAGACCAAAGGTTCATCGAGCCCAGTAGCCTGTCTGCTGACAGCGGCCAACACTAGGTACCCTTGAGGGGATGGACCGAAGACAATGACCAAGCCATTTGTCTCGTGCCATCCATCTCCAGCCTTCCACAAACAGAGGCCAGGGACACCATTACTACCCCCTGGCTAATAGCACTCCATGGACCCAACCTCCATGACTTTATCTCACTTCTCTTTAAACTCTGTTCTAGTTCTAGCCTTCACAGCCTCCTGCAGCAAGGAGTTCCACAGGTTGACTCTTTGCTTTGTGAAGAACAACTTTCTGTTACTAGTTTGAAGCCTGCTACCCATTCCTTTCCTTTGGTGTCCTCTAGTCCTTCTTTATGGGAACTAATGAAGAACTTTTCTGTATGCACCCTCTCCACCCCACTCATGCTTTTAGAGACCTCTATCCTGTCCCCCCCGTCTCCTCTTTTCTAAGCTGAAAAGTCCCAGTCTCTTTAGCCTCTCTTCATATGGGACCTGTTCCAAACCCCTGATCATTTTAGTTGCCCTCCCCTCTCCCAGCCTCTCTCTTCCCCTCTCCCACCTTCTTTTCACAGTCTCCCCCAGTTTTGTTCAATAAAGACAGATTCCATTTTGGAAGACACGTTATCTTTATTTTGTACATCAAGAAGAGGGGCTAGGGAAGGGTAAGTGGAAGGAGGTGTACTGCTGTATTGGTCTCCCAACAGATGTCAGGGTGATTAAAGTCGCCCATGAGAACCAGGGCTTCCCTCAGTTGTCCAAAGAAAGCTACGTCTACCTCATCCACCTGATCCAGTGGTCTATAGCAGACACCAAGCACAACATCACCCCTGTTGCTTCCACCTCTAAATTTAACCCATAAAGACTCTCAACAGTCTTTTCTCTCTGTAAGTACTGGAGCGCCAAGCAATCATACTGCTCTCTTACATACAGTGCAACTCCTCCTCCTTTTCTCCCCTGTCTGCTCTTCCTGAACAGTTTATACCCTTCCATGACAGAGCTGCAGTCATGCGAGTCATCCCACCAAGTCTCTGTTATCCCAATCAAATCATAGTTCTTGGACTGTGCCAGGGCCTCCAATTCTTCCTGTTTATTACCCAGGCTTCTCGCATTGGTGTACAAACACCTTAGATAACCAGATGATCGCCCTACCCTTGGCATTCGAATCATGGGTCCTCCTTTGTTGTGCGTTCCTCTTTACATTTCTTCCTGGTATCCCCACTCCCACTTCCCCACTCCCCTCAGGGTTTTGGTCACGGTCCCCCATGAACCTAGTTTAAAGCCCTCCTCACCAGGTTTGCAAGCCTGCCCGCGAAGATGCTCCTTCGTCTCTTGGTTAGGCGGATCTCCTCTCTTCCTAACAATTCTTGTGCCCAGAACAGAGTCTCATGGTCGAAGAAACCAAAGCCCTCTCTGCAACACCACCTGCGCAACCACGCATTTACTTCAATTTGACGATCCCTACTCGGACCTTTTCCTTCAGCTGGAAGGATGGACGAGAACACCACTTGCGCTTCAAATTCCTTGATCCTTTTTCCCTTGTGGATAAGGGAGAAGTGGCGGAGATGGTATACCTAGACTTTAGTAAGGCGTTTGATACGGTCTCGCATGATATTCTTATCAATAAACTAGGCAAATACAACTTAGATGGGGCTACTATAAGGTGGGTGCATAACTGGCTGGATAACCATACTCCGAGTAGTTATTAATGGATCACAATCCTGCTGGAAAGGTATAACAAGTTGGGTTCCGCAGGGGTCTCTTTTGGGACCAGCTCTGTTCAATATCTTCATCAACGATTTAGATATTGGCATAGAAAGTATGCTTATTAAGTTTGCAGATGATACCAAGGTGGGAGGGGTTGCGACTGCTCTGGAGGTTAGGGTCATAATTCAAAATGATCTGAACAAACTGGAGAAATGGTTTGAGGTAAACAGGATGAAGTTTAATAAAGACAAATGTAAAGAGCTCCACTTAGGAAGGAACAATCAGTTTCACACAAACAGAATAGGAAGCAACTGTCTAGGAAGGAGTACGGCAGAAAGGGATCTTGGGGTTATAGTGGACCACAAGCTGAATACGAGTCAGCAGTGTGATGCAGTTGCAAAAAGAGCAAACATGATTCTGGGTTGCATTAACAGGTGTGTTGTGAGCAAGACACGAGAAGTCATTCTTCCGCTCTACTCTACACTGGTTAGGCCTCAGTTGGAGTCTTGTGTCCAGTTCTGGGCATCACATTTCAAGTAAGATGTGGAGAAATTAGAGAAGGTCTAGAGACGAACAACAAGAATGATTAAAGGTCTAGAGAACATGACCTGTGAAGGAAGGCTGAAAGAATTGGGTTGGTTTAGTTTAGAAAAGAGAAGATTGAGGGGGAACATGATAGCCATTTTCAGGTATCTAAAAGGGTGTCATAAAGAGGAGGGAGAAAACTTGTTCATCTTGGCCTCTGAGGATAGAACAAGAAGCAATGGGCTTAAACTGCAGCAAGGAAGGTTTAGGTTGGCCATTAGGAAAAAGTTCCTAACTGTCAGGGTAGTTAAACACTGGAATAAATTGCCCAAGGAGGTTGTGGAATCCCCATCTCTGGAGATATTTAAGAGTAGGTTAGATAAATGTCTATCAGGGATGGTCTAGACAGTATTTGGTCCTGCTATGGAGGCAGGGGACTGGACTTGATGACCTCTTGAGGTCCCTTCCAGTCCTAGTATTCTATGATTCTATGACTGATTCTATGATTCCCAGTGCTACATAATCTGCTGTGACCTGCTCAAGGTCATTCTTGGCTGTATTGTTAGTTCCTACATGGAGAAGCAGGAAGGGGTAGCAACTTGAAGGTTTAATCACTTTTGGAAGACTCTTGGTCACATCCTGAATGCAAGCTCCCGATAAGCAGCACACTTCTTGAGATTGCAGATCTGGATGGCAGATGGATGACTCAATCCCTCTTAGGAGGGAGTCTCCAACCACCACCACCACCCATCTTTTTTGGGGGGTGGTGGTTGTGGAACCCCCATCCATAGGACTACGCATTCCATGCCTTCCAGTAGATGGTGTTCCCTTCTGATTTCTTCCCTGAGAGGTCCCTGCCAAAGCATTCTCCACCGCAGTGCCTGTGGAGAGCCTGAAAGCAGTTATTTACCTCTACAGGAATGGGGGATACCTGAGTTGGCTGTCTTCTCCTTCTAGAGGTTACATGCTGCCAGTTTTCTTCCTTGTCCTGGACTGACCTGACTGGCTCTTCAGCCTGCTGTGCCTGCAGGATTAAACTCTGCCGTCTATCGAGGAAGTCTTCATCCTCTCTGATAGAATGTAGGGTCGATACTTGGGCCTCCAGTCCTCTAATGTTTTCTTCCAAAATGGTGACCAGCTTGCACTTAGTGCAGATGAAATCCCTTCTTTCTTCTGAGAGGAAGACAAACATGGCACATGCTGTGCAGGTAACAACAGCAGACCTATCACCATCCATACCTGGCTTCCTTCTGAGAGATTCCTCAGTTGTTATTAAATGCCTCCTTGAAGGGAAGGAGTGTAGTGAAAAGATGTTAAGGAATGGCAAGTGTATCTCACCCCCTTTGCACTCCCTCCCGAAACTCCCTGTTAACAGCCCCTGCAAACAACCCCTGTTCACAAGCTCCCTGGTCACTGACTCACTCCTTTATAAAGCCCTAGACTGCCTGATAGCCCCTCCCCTTGATTAAGGTTCAACCAATGAGCAGAGGCTTCTAGATTTCAAACCCTGATTAGAAGCTCACAGCTTCCACCTGCCAGCCATAGCACACACTCCATGAGGAGGGAGGGGGAAAGGAAATGGAGGGAGGGGGAAAAAACCCCCCACCAAACAGCCAAACACAAGCTCAGCACACAGCAAGAAAACCACAAACACAAACATGCACTACAGACAGCCACTTCCCTCAAGGTTCCTGTATTAACTTCCTCCTTTATCTGGAGAACTCCCTCTCCAAACTCTCTGTTAACAGCTCCTGTTCATGAAAAACCCTGAGCTCTTTGAAGGGAAGGAGTTATAAGCATGATGACGTGCACGTCCGTCTCCACAAGACAGATACATTTGCACGTCTTTCCATTCATTTATAACTTTCCCCATTTAGGCTGAAATATTCCAGGCCTCATATCTGCCTGAACTGATAGCTGGAGCAAACGCAGTTCTACAATTTTTAAATGTGAGGAATGTAAAAAATAAACATATTCCTCATTAGGAAAAAAATCCTGCAGAACACAAATTCTTGTACCAAAATGGCTCAGGAGAACCTCCCCTCTCCCCCTAAAAAACCTAGACATTGGCCCTAGAGGTTGAGTATGAGTGAAAACTCCAGTGAAAACAGGCTTTTGATTTGACCAATTTATAACCCATTGAAAATGACTCTTTGTATGCACAATTCACTAGGGAAGAATGCACTGTGTCTGGCTGGCTCACATATTTATGCTTATTATTATTTGTATTATAATACAGCTTAGAGTTTCTATTGTGCTGGGTGTCCTACATACACACAGAAAAAGAGAGCCCCATGTCAAGATCATCTCATCTAAACAGACATTGCAAAGGGGAGAAGGGAAAGAGAGGCACAGAGAAATGAAGTGTCTTGTCTAGGATAGCACAGTAGGCTGGTGAAAGAGCCTGGCATAGAACTCCTGATTATTAGTCTAATGCTCTACTCACTGGAGCATACTGTGCAGTAAAAATGCAGCAAGGGTACAGGGTGAATGTCTGCAGGTTCTTTGCCTGATTAACTGTGCACTTAAAAGTGTAAGAACTGAACAGCTTGAAAGATTTGCAACATGGAAATTCCTGCCTCATAACAAAGGATGGGCTGTTGTGGTGCTAACTGGGTTCTCTTTCTAAGACATGAATTTTGTTCACCACCATGAAATTTCTCTCAGTCAGCAGTGCCACCTTCCTTCAGCGTACTTCAAGGGATGAGACAATTAACTTCAAAGCAAATTCAGCTGAAAATGTAGGTGCCCTGTATGTGTCAGCTAATTTCCACCAACAATGTGTTATGCTTTATCTGTAATACGTTGTGTAAGATGGTTTACTTGATATAAATTACGTCTGAGGACTCTAAGGCAGACACTGAGAAGTACAAATTACTACAAGATGCCACAACAGGATTTCTAAGGCAGCAGGAAAAAAGTAAGACACGCTGTATTACCTGAGGAATAATACTGTAGATGATCATTGGCTGCATGGTGATGGATAAACCAAGTAGAATCATAGAGCTGGAAGAGACCTCAGAAGGCCATCAAGTCCAGCCCCCTGCTCTAGCCAGGACCAATCCCAACTAAATCAACCCGGCTAGGACTTTGTCAAGCTGAGACTTAAACATCTCTAGGGATGGAGGCAGTGTTAAGGTTACACCGGCTTTGAAGTGCTTAACTATGCAACCTTAACATTCTCCAAGTGTTTTCAGAGGAAAAATTTTTGTTATTATAATGTAACTCTGTGAAGTGTCAAACGTGGTGTCAGAAGCATGGTGCAACTAATGTTTCCTCAAGCCCAGAGAATGAGTGTACCATGCCCCCTTTCTAGCTATATTACCAGACCATGTCTTCTTACAGCCAGTTACTGGCTCTGCTTTCTACCCAAGACACAAAAGAATGGACATAGGCCCAAACCACAATCTTCTACAATTCTTAAGTATCTAGTGTTTACCATTGAAAAGGAAGGGAACAAGTTGTACCATCCTTATACAGCAGTTGGTTTTGCTCTCCCTGTGAGTATTTTTTTAAATTTATTCTAAAACAATGTGTGTTAACCACCCTCACCAGGCTCACTTGCCTGTGTTCTAAAGTATCAACAAGCAAGCTAGCTTCCATATATTTATTTTCAAGATGTTCCACACAATTACCACTCCTCCCACCTCACCTGAGTCCTTAGGAATGTTACTGAATTAGCTGCACTTGCCAAAATGGAATGAAATCCAATCTCCAGCTTTGATCCTGGATTCAACTCCTGACTCTGTCTCCATACTCCTGCTTTGGTTTCTGACTCCCAACACTGACCACTAGGCCAGATTGCCCTTGTCCTGATCCTAGTACCAATGGGTATGTCTACACTACAAAGTTAATTCAAACTAACAGACGTTAGTTCGAATTAACTTTGATAGGCACTACACATGCAAACTGCTAGTTCGAACTTAATTCGAACTAGCGGTGCGCTTAATTCGAACTAGGTAAACCTCATTCTACGAGGACTAACGCCTAGTTCGAATTAACTAGTTCGAATTAAGGGCTGTGTAGCCACTTAATTCGAACTAGTGGGAGGCTAGCCCTCCCCAGCTTTCCCTGGTGGCCACTCTGGGCACCACCAGGGAAACTCTTCTGCCCCCCTCCCGGCCCCGGAGCCCTTAAAGGGGCACGGGCTGGCTACGGTGCCAGTGCCAGGTGCAAGCCTGCCAGCACCCAGCCAGCAGACCCTGCACCTGGCACGGCTCGAGCCGGCCACCCGCTGCCACTCAGCCCTCCGCCTCTTCCCGGGACCAGGCTGGCGGCTCCCGGGAGCCTGCCCGGGTCCGCAAGAGGCGGGCGCCCACCTGGTCTAGTGCAAACATCGTGGACCTTATCCACGACCTCTGCACTAGGCACAGGAAAGTGGCCGTCTAGGGTAGGATAGCTGCCAGCCTGGCCACCCAGGAGCAGGTTGGCATGAAAATCAAGGTGATCCAGTGAGACCCCCGACCTGGAGCCCTGAGCTTAGAATGGCCGTACTGGGTCAGACCAAAGGTCCATCTAGCCCAGTAGCCTGTCTGCCGACAGCGGCCAACACTAGGTACCCTTGAGGGGATGGACCGAAGACAATGACCAAGCCATTTGTCTCGTGCCATCCATCTCCAGCCTTCCACAAACAGAGGCCAGGGACACCATTACTACCCCCTGGCTAATAGCACTCCATGGACCCAACCTCCATGACTTTATCTCACTTCTCTTTAAACTCTGTTCTAGTTCTAGCCTTCACAGCCTCCTGCAGCAAGGAGTTCCACAAGTTGACTGTTTTCTTTGTGAAGAAGAACTTTCTGTTGTTAGTTTGAAACCTGCTACCCATTCATTTCATTTGGTGTCCTTTAGTTCTTCTATTATGGGAACTAATGAAGAACTTTTCTTTATGCACCCTCTCCACACCACTCATGCTTTTATAGACCTCTATCATATCCCCCCTCAGTCTCCTCTTTTCTAAGCTGAAAAGTCCCAGTCTCTTTAGCCTCTCTTCATATGGGACCTGTTCCAAACCCCTGATCATTTTAGTTGCCCTCCCCTCTCCCAGCCTCTCTCTTCCCCTCTCCCACCTCCTTTTCCCAGTCTCCCCGAGTTTTGTTCAATAAAGAGAGTTTCTATTTTTGAACACACGTGTCCTTTATGTTGTACATCAGGAAGGGGGGCTAGGGAGGGGTAAGTGGAAGGAGGTGAGGGAGGAATGGGGTATGAGCTCCCGATGGGGAGGACTTGGGTGGCTCTGTGGGCTCCTCGGGATGGAAACTCTCCTGAAGCCCCTTGATTGACTCCCCCTCCGGATGGCAGCCTGTGGCAAGTGCAGCCGGGCTGATGGCCGAGTGCTGTGATGTGCCGAGTGTGGGCACTCAGGGCACTCCAGGCCAGGACTGCTTTGCAAGCGGGGAACCCCTGAGAACTGTCTGTCCGGGGTGGGGGTCAGGTCCCTTTAAGCACAGCCCTCGGCTAGCCTGAGACAGCAGCTCCACGCTCTAAGTCCTAACCTGATGCCCTGCCGGCACTGTTTCCGGCCATCCTTAACCCCGGTTCAGGGTCCACTCAGTGTGGACATGCTAGTTCTAATTAGCAAAACGCTAATTCAAACTAGTTTTTAAGTCTAGATGCGCTAATTCGAATTAGCTGAGTTCGAATTAACTAATTCGAACTAAGTTAGTTCGAATTAGTGCTGTAGTGTAGACATACCCAATAAGACTAGGGTCCCCATCATGGAGCTGGGATACCAACTCCAAACAATAGGGCTAATATTTTGAAGCTACAGAAGCGGTCTCTATTTGGGTTACTGCAGAGAGCAATGGAGTTGCTGGCACAGGTATTGGGACCTAATCTCTGTCGGTTTATAAAGAAGTAAGCCCTCTGCCTGGGAAGATTGTGTCTCAAATCAAGGTCCTTCAGCAGCTACAGATTTGTCATTCTATTGCAATCCGCCCCTGCCAAATAAAGAACCTTTCTCCCTGAAATACCACATTTTGGGGGGATTTTAGCTTTAACTGGCAGTCTTCCTTCACTCCACAAAGCAGTGATTCTTTAGCAACTGCTAGAATGGAAACTTTCTTCTTTATTTATTCAAATATTCTGGTTACAGAGTCCTTTTCATGTCTTAAATTTATTATTGTTCTTGCTCTTTGGAATATGAACAGCCCGTTCTTTAATAACGGGATTGAAGAGGTAATTTATTTTCCTGAAACTTCTCCAGTGCCTTTGTATCTTTTGCTGAGATTTTGCGGTTTTGTTTTCTTTCTTTTTTATTTTAACATTTGTAGGTGAATTCAAGTACTTGGGGAATGAGCCAGGTTGGCAGTTCTGAAGGTTCAAGTCTCCTATTCATCCAGAAAACAAGTACAGCTGCCTGCCAACTCTGTAGGAGAAAGACTACTTTTAAGGCATGTTTAGTTTCTATGGCCAGATCAGTTCTGACCCCTTTCCTGAGACCACCAACACACATCAATTAGAACTGGTTGATGTGGTGGATTTTGGGATGTGGGCTCTTGCACATTAGGAAATGAACTGAGACCACAAATTCCAAGTAGCTAGACTAATGCTGTTGACCATTCCTGTGCTGAGCTAGAATTTAATAACTGCCCTAAACGTAAAAACCCTCCCTTCCTAGTAGCAAACATATTTAGCTTGCTATTTTGTAACTTCTTACATCAAGAAGAATCTCATTCATTCATTACTGCTATCCTTGTGCCTCCTGCCTCAACAGCGCCCTTTGAAGGCTATATACTCCTCTTTCTAAAGCAATGAAACCCACCCCAGCCACTCTGAAGCTACACCAATACACCTACCCTGATTCTTTGCACTGGGCTTGGTCCTACTCATATATTCCCTATGCAAACAGAGCTCCCATTGATCTGAATGAGAGATGAGACTCATAAAGCATAAACCTAAAATGAGGCCACACAGATTTTAGAATACCAGCTCAATGAATGAAGGTGCCACAGGATACTCATTGTTTTTAAAGCTGAAGACTGTTTGTTAACACTCAAACAAATGTTTTTATAAGGATGCACGGGGAGAATGAAAATTGCTAGGCTGGTTTTGATCCTGGGAATCTCTCAAACCCCACTGGAATATATTGCCAACATCCATACGTGAGCTTGGAATGAGTCTGAATAAGTAACTGGAGGTGTGCTGATTTGTGTTTGAAGGGCATCCTTGGTCAAAGCCTACCACTCCAGCATCACAGCCAAAATACTAATTCCTGCGTGTATTAATATTCAAAGCAATCATATTCCTCTCTATATAGACCACCAGGTTTTTGTTTCTTCAGGTGCCCGCTAGGCGATTAAATATTTGGTTTAAATAAAAGAAATCACCATTTAAAAATAGCATTCTAACTTTTTTCCCCTGTGAATTTCCTTTCTAAAATGCGTCAGTTAATTTGCAGGTCAACACACCTGCATCCTGGTATCACTACATTTCACCAAGATGTCCAGAATACGTGAATACGTCTATCAATCAATAAGAACATAAGAACGGCCATACTGGGTCAGAGCAAAGGTCCATCCAGCCCAGTATCCTGTCTGCCGACAGTGGCCAATACCAGATGCCCCAGAGGAAGGAATCACAACAGGTAATCCTCATATGATCCCTTCCCTGTCACCCACCTCCAGAGAACAGAGGCTAGGGATACCATTCCTACCCATTCTGGCTAATAGCCATTGATGGACCTAACCTCTAGCATTTCTTCAAACCCTGTTAAATTTCTAGCCTTCACCGCATCTTCTGGCAAGGCGTTCCACAGGTTGATTGTGAACTGAGTGAAGGAAAGAAGTCACTCAACATCCCCAGGCAATTCAGAAGTAAGCCTTGTAAACAAAAGAGCAGGAGTGGGGATGAGGGGGAAGAGTGGGAAGAGAATGTTTAACTGGAAAATTAAAAATTTTATTAAACAAAACTCAAGATGATGGGGTTTATTTTGGTACTCCGAGGAAAGAGATTTGATTATTTATAAATAGTGGTGTAACGATTTCAATAAGGATTGTAAGTATGAGCATTTCGTTTTTTCTGTTAAAAATCTGGCACCAAGCTCTCTAATTTGCGATTTCAATTTCCTTTCATTGGCATAAAGCCAGAACGGTTGGCTAGTTTCCAATTTAATATTAGAGCATCCGATAGCAGTTTGTGTCAGAATTTACATTATAATCCTCTGGTTTCTGAGACTGATCTGATCAAATCAAGCCCACATTTTAAAAAGATCTGGTTTTGCTAGAATGGGAATTCTGCCTGAGTAAGGATTGCAGGATTTGTTGCAGTACCTGTTCACTCAGGATAACTGTCTATGAGGACACAGTGCCATCTATGTCTGTAAGTGGGGGCAACTCCATTTAAGACAATGGAATTGAACCCATTTATACCAGCTGTAAGTCTGGCTCATTGAATGTGAATGAATGACATAACTGTTTGCTATAAGGTAAACTTTAAACAAGCAGTTGTATATTTATAACCTTCCTCTACCTCTTATCTCTGTGTCAAGCTCCCACAATTAGCTCACATCATATGAAATGTAGTTTATTTAGATTTGTTCTGTTATCCAGTGCCTGGATGAAGAAGGATCATTTTCACAAACACCATTAAACGGTAATTTAATTAATATTAAATTTAATTAAATTATTAATTAAACATGATTAAAGTACACACGCTCTACCATTCCTGTTTAGCACTGATTAGCACTCGACAGTATAATCACATCTGTATGCAGTACTAGGTACAGAATTGCCATGCATGGCCTCTCTGATCTTTGTTGAAATTATAAAATTTTTATGTGATGAAAACTAGGGATGTAATGTATACTCGATTAACCAATTAATCGATAAGCAAAAACTTATCGTTAATGCTATAGACTACATGCATTTCCCCTGTGCCCTGCCAGTATATTTTTTTTAGCAGACTGGCCAACAGTCCAGCTCAGTTCTGGCTTGCACCGGGTCCGGGACCTACCCCTGCTGCAGCTTTGAATTTAAAGTGTATTATGAGTCAGGCTGGCAGGCAGTCTGTCTCAGTTCCTGTTTGCATTGACCCCACGTCTGGGGAGCCCCCTGCCACCTTGCACTACTGCATCTCTAACAGTGTAGCAGTGAGGAGTGGCAGGCAGCTGGTTTTTAAACTGGCTCCCCTCGCAGATCAGCTCCCTCCTGGAACTCCATGCTGCTGCCTCGTGGCAGGAGTCTCACACTGGCTGCCAGCCCCACCCCTGAGGACTACAGAATAGTCGACTGATTAGAATTCATGAGGTTAATCGACTAATCAATTAACCAATATTTAACATCCCTAATGGAAACTACTTCAAGTCAGGGGGTGTGGTAGCATCCCCAGCACTCCTAGTTCCTATACCTATGGTTCAGCAAGGTTTGGGCTCTCCATACTGTGGTTTGTCTATTCTGGGAGTTCAGGTCAAACTTAGCTGTATTAGGTTAAATTTCTAAACAAGAAGTCCACATCAAGCCCATTCTGTCAACTTGCAGGGACCTACCTGAAAGTCGATTTCAGTACTCCTGCTTTTCATGAGGAGTAATGCTAAATTGGATTTTGCATGGTTGACTTTACCATAGTGCAGATGCAGCACTGTGAAAGTCGAAGTTCTTGGCCTCTGGGAGGTGCCCCACAGTGCCTCCCAGTAACTGCTCTGACCAGGACTTTCAACTCCACTGCTCTCCAGGTGAACAGGAAAAGCCCCAGGAAAATTTGAATTTCATTTCCAGTGTGGCCAAACACAGCAAGCAGACCTCCGAGCAGGCAGCACACCTGAGCAGCACATCTGATGAGCATCAGCATGGAGTGTGCAGGAGATCCTAACCCTGACTGCTGTGTGGGGATAGGAATCTGTTCTTGCAGAACTAGGAACCTGCAAAAGAAATGCAGATGTCGATGACAAGATTTCCAAGGCAGGGAGGAGAGGATAGGACGAGAGCACCCAGCAGTGCCATGTGAAAATAAAGGTGCAGAGGCAGTCATACCAGATGACAAAGGAGGCAAATGGATGCTCTGGATCATCACCGCAAACATGCCACTTCTGTGAGCAGCTGCATGTGATCCTGGGGTAGAGGGACCAACTGGTTTCTCTAGCCAGTCCATGGATTCCTCCCAAGATACCCTTGGGCATCAGTGTGGAAGACAGTTGGATGAGGAAGAGGAGGAGGAAGAGGAGACTGGTCAGCAGGCGAACGGGGCAATAGATGTCACCAACAGCTAGGACCTTTTTATAACTCTGAAGACAATCCCCTCCTCCCAGAATGTCTTGCAGCCAGTCCCTGATGCGCTTCTGACAAGTTCACATTTTTTATCATGCTACAAATGGTTAAAGCAATTGGGTGTGATCTGTGGCAGACACTCTCCTCCCCAGAACAGCTTGTTAACATGTCTGGAGACAGAGCAGGAATCTTCCCTACACGTCTCCATAAAACTCTCACAGAGGAACTCTTTAATCCTTCTCACAAGGTTTCTGGGAGACCTGTCTTATTCCATCCTCCATGGCAGGACATCTTCCCATGCCAAACCAGCAGTCAGTGGTCTGATGTCAGCACAAAACATTGTAGCAAGAGGTCCAGGTATCTGGCGACACTAAGTCAGCAACTGCTCCCTATCGCTGTGGGTGTTTCAGAGAAGACTGATATACACGGCAACCTGGATGTAGCAGGGGAAGCTATTATCTGAGGCCTCTGCAGCAAACCTCCATTTGCTCATCCCCAATGAAGCATGGCCGGAGCACTTGCCCTGCCCTGCCCTTTGCCATGCCTGGACTCTCTCCCGTCTCCTGCCCGCCCACTTCTGCGGGAAAGGGAAGTTGTATTCTCTCAGCAAATGGGAGGTGCCGAACACATGGGCACTGCGTGAGCTCCTGCTGCCATACTCAGATCCGCTCCCCACCACAATCTTGAGCCCTAGCCTGTCCCTTACCATGCCTGACACCAAACCGAGTCCAGCTGCTCCCCTAAGAACTTGACAACGTACCCACTGCATAGTGACAGCTTAAAAGCAGAACTGTGGCTTTCTACATAACACATCCCTATTGTCTTTAGACAGATCTCCCTTTCATGCTGTGAGATTAGGTTTTAAGCGCTCCTGTAAAGTCTGCTTTTCATTTTTTGTTACAGTGGGAACAACAGTGAGCATGCTGCACCCCTTCCCCCACCTCTCCACCTAGCACAAATCCGCAGGTGAAAACTGACTAGGGATGACGTGTTCAAGGAGCAAAAGCAATCAGCCCACTTGAACTGAGAGTGCTTAAGCAAGTGGAGGAATATGCTGCTGTGAGTGGAGTGCAAGGTCAGGAAAGCATACAGGGGGCTGGAAGTGAAGAACCAGAAGAAAGTTGTGACAGCCATGGCAGATGTGATGAACCTCATGGCAGCCTTCCAGGACAGCTACATGCACAGACACCCCTTCCACCACTCGCAGAACCACATTTCATCCTCACCGAGTTCTACTGTCTCCTCTCCCAGGGGCCCTAGAAAGCAGTGGGAAGAGAGCAGAAGGGCAGCTTCACACTCAACCCCCAGGGATGCATCCCAAAGCAAGAAGCTGTTCTTCTCCCCACAGAAGATGGGGAGAAGATGTGATCCTTCCCACAAAGCTTCTGCCCTGACCTCCTTTTCTATCTCTGCTGTGTTCCCTAAATAAAAATGCACGCTTTCTGAACAACTGTCTCTTTATTGCTTGTGTTGAAGGGGGGAAGGGAAAGGAAGCACAATGAATGCAGAAGCAACTTAAGAGTAATATGAATGACTTTCAAATCTGGCCATTCATAAATCTGTCCTTCAAAGCCTCTCTGATTTGCACTTCCCTTCACTATGTGTCCTTATTAGCCCTAGTGTCTGGCTGCTCATAATTACTGACTAAGCACTGTGCATCGGCGTTTCACCCTGCCATATAACTTTCCCCCTTACTCTCACAAATATTATGGAGCATGCAGAAGGCTGCCACTAAAATGGAAATGTTTCTTTTGCTGAAGTCTAACCTAGTCATCAGACTGTGGAACCTTCCCTTTAAATGCCCCCAAGCACATTCTATTACCATTGTGCATTTGCTCAGCCTGTAGTTGAACTGCTTACTGCAGTGTAGGCTGCCTGTCTACAGCTTCATGAGTCACAGGAGAAAGGCTGGGTCTCCAAGGATCACTATTGGCATTTCAACATCTCTGATGGTAATTTTCTGGGCTGGAATAATGTTCTAGCTTGCAGCTTTCCAAAGAGGCAGGAGTTCCTAAAGATGTGCGTGTTGTGCACCTTTCCTGACCATTCCACGTTGATGTTGGTGAAACGACCCTTTTGATCTACCAGTGCCTGCAGCACCATCGAGGAGTGCTGCTTGTGGTTTATGTACTCCTTGGCGAGGACCCAAGATAGGGATGTGCATTCCATCTACTGTCCCACCACAGATAGGGAACCCCATCGCAGCAAAGCCCTCCACTATGTCCTCCATGTTTCTGAGAGTCACAGCCCTCTGTAGCAGAAGGGTATTGATTGCCTTGGCTATTTGGATCACAACAGCTCCCACTATATATTTCTTTACTCCAAACTGATTCCCAACTGACCAGTAGCTGTCTGGAATTGCGAATTTCCATTGCCACTGACTTCTCCACTGTCAGAATGGGTCTCATTCTGGTATTGTTGCGTTTCAGGGCACGGGAAAGCTATCTACAAACGTCCATGAAATTGGACTTATGAACGCCAAAATTTTGCAGCCACTGCTTATCATCCCATAGCCGTATCACTTTGTAGTCCCACAGTCTGCGTTTGTCTCATGGCACCAGGACCAGCATTCTGCTGTGTCCAGAGGATCGAATGTTGGCAGGATTTGCCAGTTGCTCAACTCAAGTGCTTTGAAGAAGAGTATGTTCATGGCCTCCCAAGATTCTTCCTCATTCTGGTTGACCCTGCATATGGTCTGAATATACTCCAGCATAAGGCTCACTATGGTTGATTGCCATGATTGCCATAATGCTTTGATGCTCAACAGGATCCATGATGGGTTCCATG
Source organism: Pelodiscus sinensis (assembly GCF_052426305.1). NCBI lineage: Eukaryota > Metazoa > Chordata > Testudines > Trionychidae > Pelodiscus > Pelodiscus sinensis. The sequence continues at coordinate 9,609,103 of NC_143071.1, read as the reverse complement.
CTTACACTGCTATGGCGGCAGCAGCATGGATAACCGGGGGAGGGAGGGGGACGGTGTGTGTGTGCAAAACAACTGTTTGCCACTGTTTTCAAGCAGGTGGGGAGGAAGTAGTCAAGGACATTATGGGACATTGATGACATGTACTCAGGACCACCTGCTGCACAATTCTGGTCCCAGCATGCACTGGGAGCATAACCCAGAATGAAAAGGGGTGCAGGAACTGTGTGATAGTACCCACAGTGCATCACTCTCAAAGTCAAAGGCAGCCACTCTACTGGGGATGCATTACTTCAAACTGTGCACAGTGGGGACGTGCAGCTTCGATTTTACGAAATCAGGTACTAAAAAAAAAATCGACTTTACTAAATTCAGCCTTCTCTCTCAGTGTGGACAAGGCCTGTTATGGGCCAGAATGAGTCTGGCCCAGGGAAGCTCATCACCTATTAAACCATCTTTTTAGTCTTTAAAGTGCTACATAGTTTTTCCTTTTGTTTTAGCAAGATCAGACTAATACGGCTACCTTTCTATTACTATTCAACAAGGCCTGAGTGACTTTTAGCCCAATCTTCCTGCATGTTTGCTTGTGTTTGTCAGAGAAGCCATTAGGTGGGGCTCTCTTCACAATCAAGAGGTTTCATTGCAAACCCGTAGGACACAAGTAAACACTGGAATTAATACTGTCAAACATCAATACAGTACAGATGAAGTTGCCCCTGAAAAAAACCAATTCCGTGATTTAGGCGCATTTTGCAGTGATGTATAAGAGGTGCTCATAATTAGCACATTTTATCAATTTATAAATGATTTTATAAATCGGAAGCTTCAGGGGGTAGCCGAGTTAGCCTCTACAGGCTAAACTTTAAAAACAACAAAATGGTCTGGTAGAACTTTATAGACTAACAAAACATGTAGATGGTATCATGAGCTTTTGTGGGCACAGCCCACTTCTTCAGATGACTGGAGTTTTCAAAAAAAATCCGGTCATCTGTAGAAGTGGGCTGTGCCCACGAAAGCTCATGATACCATCTATATGTTTTGTTAGTCTATAAAGTGCAATCAGACCATTTGTTGTTTAAGTGCATTTTATAAATGTTCATCAAGGTTAAATTAGAGTATAACTGAACACCCTCTATTAAAGTCATATTTTGCAACACAACTTCCCTAGCAAACAGAAGCTCACTTTGCAACTGTGGCTAATGCACAGAAATAATTTCAGTTTATGATAACTGGCTTCCACTTTCCTAAAGAGAGCAACCAAAAAAATAGCGCAAAAACAGAATTAGCTTTGCTTGTCACCCTAGTATTTTAGGGAACACCTACAACTTAATTTTATTCCAGCTGCATTTTCTTTATATGGCACCAGACATGGCAAAGTTGCACATTAAAGATGAAGGATCATATCTTTAGAAGCATGATGCAATGATGTACATTCAATGACTTTCCGGGTTTGCAGAACCAGAACTCATAGGTTAGAAAAGCTCTAACTTTAAATGATGATACTCCAATGTTTTGAGGCTAAATATCAAACAATATCTGCATGTTCTGACTATTACTTTGTTCAACAATACCACTGTTATTTCTCTGCATCAAGGGTGTGCACACAATAGAGTCACCTTCAATTTGACAAATGCTCACTTCTGAAACAAGATGTGTGAGGGAATATCTTTTACAGGACCAAATTTCTGAAACAAGATGTGTGAGGTAATGTCTTTTATAGGACCAACACTGCATTCTGTTGGAAAGTGAGGAGCACATTGGAGGTATACTCTTCTCTTGATCCATTTATGCTTGTAGCTCTTACTGTAATAGCATTATTCAGTGTTATACACACAAAATGTGGCCCATTGAGAAGATACCACATCCTGTTATTGTTAAAGATGAGTATGCCTCTAAATCTTTGCTCTGTCTTGTATTGCCGTTAAAGAGGATGTGTGCGTTCTTGCTAATAAATGCTCCACGCCCCTCTAACAAAAGAAAGAGTATCCTGTTATATTATTCCACATATTTAAATCTTCCATGTTATTCTTCAGTGTAACAAACCCGTCATCTTCTTATGGGCGTAGGTTTTATACTACAAACAGCACAAGGTGGCGAGAGATTTATATATAATGCATTATTTTTAAGTACTGTACTTTCTGTTCCCCAATATCATCAAGAGGCAGTAAAATTCACTGACCAAGTGTCGGAGAAATGTATTCTAAAATAAAAAGAGAGGTCTGTCAGATATAATGAGAATTCTGCAACAACCGTAAAAAGTCCAGGAAAAGGGACTGCAATTGAATCATTTATTTTAATAGCATCTGCCCACACTATGCCTACAAATAGAGTTTGCCCTAATCTAGAGTAATTTTCATCTGGCCCAGAAAGCACATGGTGTGCAGGGTACAGATCTAGCTTAAAATGAGCTCTTTGATAGCTATGCATGTGAAAGGGATGTGAAAGGTTAACCGGTAACCTTGACAGGTGATACGTACTGGTTCCAGTTAACTGGTGGGGGCTGGAGCAGCTCCCTGCAAGCCCAACTCACGCAGCCCAGCTGTATCTAGACTGGCCAGTTTTTCCTGGAAAATCAGCCGCTTTTCCAGAAAAACTTGCCAGCTGTCTACACTGGCTGCTTGAATTTCCGCAAAAGCACTGACTTCCTACTGTAAGAAATCAGTGCTTTTTGAGGAAATACGATGCTGCTCCCATTCGGGCAAAACTTTTGCGCAAAAGGGCCAGTGTAGACAGCTGAGATTTGTTTTGCGCAAAAAAGCCCCGATCGTGAAAATGGCGATAGGGGCATTTTTGCGCAAAAGAGCGTCTAAATTGGCCACGGATGCTTTTCCACAAAAAATGCTTTTGCAGAAAAGTGTCCGTGCCAATCTAGATGCTCTTTTCCAAAAATGCTTTTAACGGAAAACTTTTCCGTTAAAAGCATTTCCGGAAAATCATGCCAGTCTAGACATAGCCCCCCTATCCACAGTGGGTCCGGGTGTGACGCAGGCAGGGGCTACTCCAACCAGGCAAGCCTCCCAGCCACCCTCCTTTTAACTTGTTAGCCATTGCATTTAACCAGTTAAACCACCAATAAATGGGATTTTACATCCCTAACGCATGTTAGACTCTGTTCCTGCCCTTTATATATTTCTGTTACTATTTAATGCTGGCTAATATCAGTATTGAATCCACCCACAAAGGGACTCACGTGTAGCTGTTTTACATAGCTTTGGTAAATAGCAAAGATGTTTAAACTTAATGAGAAGCATATACCTTAAAGGGTCAATAATTCTGTTTTCTTTGCATGTGTGTGTTCATGTGAGAATGTTAAGACATCGGATTCAAACTTGAAATTCCATTGCTATAAATTGACTTGTATTCCAGAGATAATGTATTCATTTTGAATTACTAGCGGGTTGCACCCCATGCTCGCCAACCCCCCCTCTGGCCACTTTCGCTTTTGCAGCCAGAGAGCGTAAGAGTGTGATGATGTTCCTCAGCAGGAAAAACTTTATTGGGAGACAGAGAAGAGATAACAGCCTATTACATATAGATGTGTATAGACATGTCACTGAAGGTCTGTGTAAAAAACAGGTGAAACATTTTATTTAGAAGCTTATCGTGTTGTTTAATTCATTTATATAGACAGTCCTTGGACAACCTGTAAGAAATGGATGCAATATAAACTGACTTTTAATAAATGGATTATCGGGATGGAGATGATTTAATGGTTTAATATAGTTTCGGTGGCATTCATGCAGGTCTCAAAGCAAAGAATTCACCATACAATAGATGACATACCATTGCTTCTAAAACACAAAGCTTGTTTACAAATAAGGGAGTAGAGGTGGATTCCTCTGTAGCAGCTGTGATGCACAATGAGAAATGTATGAAACTAGTAACATTTTTTGCATGAAAGGTTTAGCTATTTCACTTTAGGTGACTTTAAGCAGATTTAATTTCGCAGTGACATTTTACAGAAAGGTCATTTTTGTATGGAAAAATTCAGAAAATTCAAAACTCCTTGGCTACTTTTTGAGTGACAAATTGGTAGACTTTTTTTTTTTTTGCCAAAATGGACCTATTTTCTCATTCATAGTGAAAAATGAAAAGATTTTTCAGATTTGAGTAATTTTGCTTTTGTATTTTTTGCTGGTATTTTATTCATTACTGTTAACACACAAAAAAAATCCCTATAGATTATATGCACTGCAACAGCACATCAGCAGTAAACACAACAGCACAATCAGAATGGACAAGGTTATCTCCAAAATAGAAACTTCAGTAAGAGAAAAATATATACAGGTTGTACTTCTTTAATCCAGCACTCTCTGGTCCAGCATGATTTTAGTTAGCCAGATGTCCACTTATCATGGGTATGACCAAGTTTCCCATGGTCTCATAAAATTTGCTTACAGCCACCAGTCCTGGCTCTGTGTTCTGCACTGTTATTTAACTATAATTAGCCGCCAAATGTCTTCTAAGAGCACAGTAAGCAGTGGAAGTATTGGTATAATGCTGCTAGACAATATTGACCTCCCGTGGTTTGGTACCAGTCAGGTTCCAAGGGGCCAGACTAGAGAGGTTCATCCTGTAGTTCATTTTGAAATTAGATGGGTAACTTATACTAGACCCTGTTGCTTTAAGAGCAGAGTAATCCTAGTCACCATTTGTGCTCTTGCTCCCTCCTGAGGGTTGTAGGTATAATTCTTGTCCAAGTTCTATAGGCAAAACTGCTTAGAGAGGCAGGACTCTATGGCTATGTCTACACTGAAGTCTTCTTGCGCAAGAACTGTTTTGTGCAAGAGTTCTTCTGCAAAAGGCCTTCCACATGTGCGCATTCACAGTGCCAGGTGCTTTTGCACAAGAGTGTGGACGCTTTCTCGTCCAAAAAAGCTCTGATGGCCATTTTAGCCATAGGGGTTTCTTGCACAAGAAAATCATGTTGCCTGTCTACACTGCCTTCTTGTGGAAGAGCTCTTGTGCAAGAGGGCTTATTCCTTGTGGGGAGAGGAATAACTCTTCCAGAAGAAGCCCTGTTTTCCAACGCTGCACTGTAAACTTACTTGTGCAAGAACACGTGCAATGTAGACACCCGGCAAGTTTTTGCGCAAGAACGGCTGTTCTTGTGCAAAAAGCCTGCAGTGTAGATATAACCTAAGTGCTGTGGGGAGAAGCTGAGGCAGGAGCTGGTGAACAACATGCTGCATCACTGCGCTTCCCAGCCAGCTTGGCCATGTCCTCTTTCCCACCAACTCATCCACTGACCCTTTACACCTCGAGTTCCACAAAACTGAGATTGCAGCTGCTTTGGGCTCCGGTAATCTTATCTGCTGGTGGAGTTTGCACCATGAGGGTCTACACTGGCATTAACAGGTATAACCTTAGAATAAATTAGGCCCCAAATCCTATTTTCCAGTTTGCCTAAATAAAATATGAAATTTAGATACACCTCTTATTCCCTTCATTTGGAAATATTTTGACTGAGCTAACTAAAACAAATTGTTTCTGAGAGCCATACACTTTTGTACTAAGTATGTCAGGAATCTTATTAACTGTCATCCTATCAGCCTTAAATAAGAAAATCTTATAATGCTGACTGATGGAAAAACATGTATCAAATATTTTCCCCTAGACTTTTTTTTATTCTCTTCCTTGACTGTCACCATGTTGCTGCTCTTTTACCATGCAGGCCCATCCAGCTGGCCTTAACGAGAGTCTATCACTAAATGAATTCTAAAACTATAAGGAAACCTTATAGACATCTGTGTCAGAGCCAAGTGCCTGAGGAAATGTGTCTCCTTTCTGAATGTTCATTTACCACACCACTTTTTATTGGCAGAGTGGGAGCAAGGGGTATGCTTAAATGAATGCTGTAGCTCCCCACCAAGAGTTCAACTTATATTAAGTCTTCTAAGAAGCAAAAGCCCTTAGGGGAAATGGCCCAAGTTCTGACATCAGTTATTCAAACCTGGAGACTCCACTCTGCTCATTGGATTTACAGGATTCAGGGGTGGACAGCAAGCTCAGTCATTCTCCTCAGACGAAAATGCTTGTGGTCAATCAATATTTTCAAACACATGCCCCATTCAGAGAGATCATGTGCTATCCCACAGCACAAAAGGGAGTGGATATGATCTGTTAGAAAGAACTGTTACCCTCAGAGTCAATGGGAACTCTATCTCCACGGGAAGAATTTGGCTCAAAGGTGTCTTGTAAGTGCATGGAAAATATGACTGGTACTTTATCAGATGAACGTCAGGGAAAAAGATAAAACCATTTCAATGTAGGTTTGATGAAATCCTCTACCAAAGCAGAAATACTTCTAGACCTTCAGGAACTAAAGTTCTGCAGGTTATTTATCTACAGTTTACACCCAACACAGGGCAGTATCCCCCCACCCACCACTCCTAACTGCACACAGTCCTCATGGGCATCTGTGACAAGTTCATAGTCAAATGCTTCATTTACATATACATTCCCCCACAACATAAGGCTTTTACCTTCTCCCTAGCCACAGGGTAAGGAGGTAGGCAGAGATCCAGGGTGGCCAACAGACTTCTCCAGGCCCTGGAAATGGGGGAGATGGCCCCCAGAAAAGGAAGAGCTGGAGATTAACCTCTCCCAACCAGGCCTCCAACACCATCCAACATACACAGCCAGGGCCTCCAGTGGTGATTTAAATAGCTCTGGCTGCTTCTGTTGTGCCAAAGAACCCCTCCCCCCACCCTTTTAAATCACAAGGCCTGGAGTGTTCTCACCTCCCTGAGATCCTGGACATCACTAGCCCTTCCTTTCTGCCGCCCTCTCTTTTAACTATCCACAGCTGAAACCCCCTTGTTGACTGGTACTTAATTATCACATCACTTGCTACTTAATTATCTCATCACTTTCCTTCATGTGGGGAAGCTTACCAAATACACAGAGACGTGATAAACCATCTCGTTAGTCTTTAAAGTGCTGCATAGTCCTGTCTTTTGTTTCCACAGAGAAGTGAGTCAGCCTGCTGCTGCTCAGGGTACCACAAGTCCCCACCACCACACTATCTTTACAGCTCAGAATCTTTCATGCATTTATCCTCACAACACCTTGTGGGGCAGAAGTAGCAGCATCTCCATTTTACAGATGGAGAACTGAGGCTCAGAGAGATTAAGCAACTACCCAAGATCATGTGGAAAAACCTGTACTAGAAGAAGGATTTGAACTCAGGTCCCCAAAGCTCTAGGCTAATGCTCAAAACACTAGCCCATCCTCCTGTATAATCGAATGTTTGTGATATTCCCTATTTCTATTGACTTTGGTGTGGGGGAGTAGAGAGTGACACAAACAGCATGTTTACCATAAGAGTTGGACTCTCCTCACTGTCTTGGATTCTATCCTAAAGCAATGATTGAAATATCAGAACAATATAGCAGGCTGTAATGACTGTAAATTAAGCAACAAACATCAGATAAAGACTGAAGAAAATTGCCATTTTACAGCCCAAAGCTCATAAATCTAGCCACAATACTTAATATTTATACCTACTTTACAGTTCATGGACCTGGTATATTATTACATTTTCAATATCTAGCTCTGGTTCTTTTGAAGTGTAAATGAGAGGACTGTCAAGAAGACATCTTACAGGGATTGCTACTTATTCAGGTAAATCACAGCTATTGTAGACAGCTGCTTTACTAATCTGAATCTGAAAACTGACCCATAAAAACCAAAGCCTGAAGAATTTTTGCCTAAAAATAAAATAAATGTTTCCCCCTGTAATCCACCATTACAGGCCATTTAAGGACAATTGGGTTTCAATAAACAAGTTCTTTCATTTTTAGGGTGTCTGCTTTTTTAAAATGCAAGCACTCGCACTTCATAAATAAAATGTAATGCACATTCTTGTGTGCAGCCCTTCAGAAATAGCCTAGCAAATACTTTATCATTTGGGTGTCAGTATTAATGTCATTGTACTGTAAGAACCAATCATTGTTGCATGTCTAGATAACTTTTATAATAACAAATCTACAATATAGTCCTCTTTGGATGGATCATATTACCAGCTGGAGGATTGTGGCAGATACTAGTTGTGACCAACAGCTAATCTGTGTCTGGCCACAATCCCCCAAAAGGACAAAATAAACAAAGTCTCAGTATTTGTGGGGGAAACTGAAAAACATTTGGGGAACACTGATTGGGAACACTGATTGGGAACACTGTTTTCTAACTCATCTTTTATGGAAAGGAAGAGGGAGAGAGAGAAAAATATTCAAGAACCCCTAAATGTTAAGAGCTAGGACCACCAAATTTGGTATGCAGCTTCCTCTTATCATAACTTAAAGCAAGATCAAGGTTTGGCTGTGCCAGGTCTGCTAGCAGTGAGAGTCATGCTGTCAAATAACCACAGAGGGGTGGCTGTGTTAGGAACAAAGCGACTGGCTGGGGGCAGGGTTCTGGTTGTTGCTGGCCACCATACCTGGCTCCTGCCATCCTGCAAGCCCCATGGATCTGCCTGCAGGCCACAGTGGCCCCTGCTGCCCTGGCCGGCTCTAGGGGTGGTGGGTGCCCCACCCAGCCCCAGGGAGCCACTGACCAGACACCTTGCTGGTGACCTCCCACCAATCCTATCCCTGCCCTGAGCCCCCCCACACACCCAACCTCCTGCCCTGGCTCCTGCACCCCTCACATTTCTGCCCTGAGCCCCTCACCTCTGCTCTGATTCCTGCACCCCCATCCCTATGCGTTGAGTCCCCCATACACTTCCCAACACTCTTCTCTCTACATCGCCCCCCCCCCCGACTCCTGCTCCCCCACCTCCTGCCCTGAGCTCCCACTTGGACCCAAGCAATGCTGGGTAAATCCTCTAGCTTAGGGTTTCCCAACCTATGGGTCGGGACCCAAATATGGGTCACCATTACATTTCAAAAGGGTCGCTAAGTGTCTCCCCAGGTGGCTCTGCTCCCCCTGCTCCCCCCATTTTTGAAGTGCCCTGGGTCACCAAGTCTTCTTGAATTGTCAAAATGGGTCCCCCTCCGGAAAAGGTTGGGAACCACATGAGACTAAAGAAAAAAACCCCAAATATCTGACCGAACCAAGAAGTGATGTTACAATAAGTGTACACATGTCTCTTTATGGAGGCCAGGACACTTCAGTCAATCAGGAGTGAGCAGCAAGTCATACTGCTCATATCTCTGAATTTATACCATTTAAGGAATTAGAAAACTTCCAAAATTCCCTTCCATCATATCTACGATATTAATCCATGCAGAGCAGGCATTCAAAATACTGCTTTTGTATATGCACATCGCAATCTTTTATTTTACTGATTTTACCTTATGGACAAAATAAAAATGAAATATGCACATTATACATTATTTCTCATTCACCCAGTAAGAAAAGATAGAACTGAGAGAGGCCTATAATTGTATCATCTATTAATGTTCATGAATGGAACCCTTGCTGTGTATTATTATTATTATTATTATTATTATTATTCCCAGACATTACATTGTACCCCAGAGCACTAGGTGCTGTACAGACATAGGGCACGTCTACACTAGGAAATTATTTCGAAATAGCTTATTTCAAAATAATGACTCCCCAAATAACTATTTTGAAATAGCATGTCCACATTACAGGGAAACCCCAAAATCAGTCCGAGGCAGGCTCCCTTAGGGTACATCTACACTGCAGAGGAAGCTCGAAGCTACCACTCTCGATCTTTCAGGGTTTGAATTAGCGGTCTAATTAAGACAGCTAATTTGAAGTGAGAGGGTTGATGCCAGTAACCCTACTTTCATGAGGAGCAAGGGAAGTCAAAGGAAGAGTGTTCTCCCTTTGACTTCCTACAGTGTAAGTGCAGACAGCTCCAAAAGCCAAGTTAAACTACTTCGACTTCAGCTACACAATTAACGTAGCTGAAGTTATGTATCTTAATTCATCTTTGTCCTCTAGTGTAGACATACCTTAAATGTGGATGCACTTTCTCAACTTAGCCCCAGGAAGCACTGGGGAGTAATTACTTTGAATAACTCTGGGGGGTAGTTATTTCAAAATAAGCAACAGTGGAACGTCCATGCTACCGCTATTTTGAAATAGCTATTTTGAAATAAGCGTTTTTCTCATGGAAAACAGGAGTTGTTATTTCAAAATAGTGGGTGTGGTAGTGTAGATGTCCCGCTCGATATTTTGAAATAAGGGGAGTTATTTTGAGATAACTCCCTAGTGTAGACCAGGGCAAAGTTCCTTCTGAACAGGGTCTTTTCTATTTTGGTTCCTGCTTTAGAGTAGCTAAAAGCAGCTGATGCTGCAGTTGACTTAGAGATGCACGAGGGAGACAATATTCGTGATTAATTGAGAGATGCCAGTTTGGGGCCATTCATATTTTATAAGACATTCTCATTTACAAAAATATTACCTTCTAATTTAAAAGAAAAACTCCACTTCCCAAAAAGACCCTTAAGCAACAGTTCTGAGCAGCTTTCCTCATTAGCCCAGTTTCTAATGATCTCATAAAACTACCATATAACAGTGACAATATTTGATGTGCTAACATGTTCATCCAACGTTGACTCTGTTTTTCCAAAGGGAGAGTTGCCATGTGAACAGCTAGTTACTTCAGCTGTGTTGTAGCACTAGAAATCACAAGTGGCTGGATTTATGGTACTGCACCACTCTCATGTATGCAAACCTCATTAGTGTATTGAAATAAAGAGCTCCTTGTGCCATCATTTACACGTGTGCAAAGGCAAAACGACAGGCTCAGAATGGCAGCCTTTTACTCCCATTTTTCGAAGGTGTAAATGCTCAAGATTCAAGATTTCTGATAAAAAATACTGTGACCCATCCAAAGGAGGCTCCCGGTAGTGGCTCATGCAACACCTGCTTGCAGGGCAGGGCCCTGTGTCCCATTCTAGGTGTTGTGACCTGGAGCATGGGGCTACAGCGCTGCTCAGATCTAGCCTGGCTTCCCCTCTGTCTTGACAATGTAGCAACAGCTGAGTCAAGCCAGAGCAATGCTGTGACACCCACACACTAGGTCACAGTGCAACTCACTCAAATTTGCCCCCTACGTTATTCTGTCATGACCCTCAGTTACTAGGCTGCAACGTCCGGAGCAGGTAGGAAGCCCCATAGTCCCTAGGCCTGGAGCAGCAGAACCTACCACTGCTGGGTGAGTTTATTGATGTCACAGACATAAAGACAAATAGCAGACAAATGGGAAAATCACAGTATCTGAGACATTTTCCCCACTGTGACAAATCTACAGGCCTAATGATGATACAAGGTGTAAGGCAGGGAAAACTTAGGGCCTCGGTACAATTTAATTATAGTTTTAGTTAATGTTGTCTTTCACTAGTTTCTGACTATTAGCTTTATTTTAAGAAGAAAAGTCAGGAAGACATTTATACCTAGATGGGTTACTGGAATTAGACAGAATGCTACCAGATAATGCATCATGTTAAGTGAAGTAAAAATATTAATTTACTAGCTCACTAAACGATAACAGGAGCCTGAAAGCACTTATGTTGCTTTCACCCACAAATCAATAAAATTATCTTTAGCTTCCTTCAATTTAATTATTGCTTTTTACAATCAATATCTATTTCATTAAATCACATGCAACTGAAGAAAAGATCAGAGTTCGGAAAAAAATTAAAAAACCAGATCTGCACAATCTCAAGGAAAGCGTAGAAACGGTCTAGCTAAAGTCACTCATGCATTATTAGGACAATAATTTATTCCTCATTCTACTCTACTGTTAAGGATGATTCAACGTATTCTGTACTGAAACTGCAAAATGTATGAAAGCATCTCCTACAGTAAATTATTTCTCCATCAATGGTTGGCAGTTAAAGTGAAGGGAAATATAGCATATCTTTGAATGCAACCCGATACTGATAATTCACCAGATCATTAGAGGTGAAAATGCTGTGACTATTCAGTTAAAAGCTACATTTGCCTTTTACCAAAGAAGGTAGGAGGAAGGGAAGAGGTGGAAGGGAAAAATATAAAGATACTGGTTGAACTTCTCTAGTCTGGCACCCTTGGGACCTGACAGGTGACAAAACTGAGTATTTGCAGAACCACTGACAGTCCATGTTGTCTAGAGGCATGGCCAACACTTCCACTGCTTAACTGGGCTCTTAGGAGATATTTAGGGGTAAATTAGGAGCTATATAACAGCACAGAACACTGAAAGCCAGGACTGGTGGCTGTAAACAAACTTTATGGGACTGCAGGAAACTTGACCACACCCACAATAAGTGAATATGTGGCTCACTAAAATTATGCTGGACCACAGATGTTGCCGGACCAGAGAGTGTTGAACTAGAGAGGTTCAACCTGTATATTGATTTTAACTTGGTGAATATTTAAATGGTGTCAAATGAAAAGTTTAGCACAAAAAAGGAATACAGGCAGTCCCCGAGTTACGCGGATCCGACTTATGTTGGATCCGCAGTTATGAACGGGGCTTTTCTCGCCCCGGAGGACGGGAGCGGCGGGACGCCTAGATGCGCCGCGGTCCGCCGCCCCCGTCCTCCGGGGCGAGAAAAGCTGCTCCCCGTCTCCCTGGTCTGCAGGGAGACGGGGAGCAAAGCCTTGGAGCACGCCCACAGCGGGACAGCCCGGGTGCGCTTGAGCTGTCCCCCTGCGGGCGTGCTCCGTGGCTTTGCTCCCCGTCTCCCGACCAGCAGACCAGGGAGATGGGGAACAAAGCCTCGGAGCACGCCCGCAGTGGGACAGCCGCGGCGCGCCTGGGCTGTCCCGCTGCGGGCATGCACCAAGGCTTTGCTCCCAGTCTCCCTGGTCTGACCAGCAGACCAGGGAGATGGGGAGCAAAGCCTCGGAGCACGCCAGCAGTGGGACAGCCGCGGCGCGCCTGGACTGTCCCGCTGCCCGCATGCTCTGCGGCTTTGCTCCGCGTCTCCCAGGTCAGCAGACCAGGGAGACGGAGCAAAGCCGTGGAGGACTTGGGCGGTCCCACCACCCCCGTCTCCCTGGTCTGCTGGGGGGTGTGTGTGCAGCTAGTGCCCCCCCCCAGCAGACCAGGCTTTTCTTGCCTACCCCTGGGGTAGAGCAGCTGGGGGCTGCCGGGTTGGTCCCGCAGCGCCGCTCCGGACCAACCCGGCAGCACCCCAGCTGTTCTGCCCCAGGCGTCCTGATTCAGCCGCTGCTGGTCAGTTTCAGAAGCGGCTGAATCAGGACGCCTGGGGCAGAGCAGCTGGGGTGCTGCTGGGTTGCTCCAGTAGCGCCGAGGAGCGGCGCTACTGGAGCAACCCAGCAGCACCCCAGCTGCTCTGCCCCAGGCGTCCCCAAGTCAGCCGCTGCTGAAACTGACCAGCGGCTGACTCCAGGAAGCCTGAGGCAGAGTTGCTCTGCTCCAGGCTTCCTGGAATCAGCCGCTGATCAGTTTCAGCAGCAGCTGACTTGGGGACGCCTGGGTTTCTTAAGTTGAATCTGTATGTAAGTCAGAACTGGTGTCCAGATTCAGCCGCGGTTGAAACTGATCAGTTTCAGCAGCGGCTGACGCCAGTTCCAACTTACATACAGATTCAACTTAAGAACAAACCTACAGTCCCTATCCTGTACGTAACCCGGGGACTGCCTGTACTCGCAACATTGATTTTTATGGTTTTACCGAAGAAAACATTTTCACAGTTAGCCTGAACCGGACTGCACATTTTTCCATAAAAGAGTACTTGGATCCCAGTGAAAACTGAGTTTTAAAACTACTCACTCAGTTCTGAGTGCATTAATGAGCCTTGGACCAAGGTCAAAACCCATTGGGTCAATGGGAGTTTTTCTACAAACTCCAATAGCTTTGGACCACGTCCTCTATTCTTTTCCAGCAGCAGAAGATTTATGTTTATTTCATTTCCATCATTTCTGAACAACACTCAGTTACCTCCTCATCAGTGGTCAGTATCAAGATTCATGTGCTACATTAGATTTGCCCTTGGTTTATTGTGTAACACTCGACAAGTGACTTAACCTTTGTATGTCAGAATGCCCAGCTGCAAAATTTACTATGATACCTACATTAACAAGGAATGTTGTCAGTATTGATGTTTATAAAGAGCTTGGTTTCAATGAAGATACATCCATTTACAACAACTGAGAATCCCACACATGTCCAGTGTAAATTCACTGATTTGATACTTATTCAGGGCTTGATTCAGTGCTCCAAATCTGGCATCCTGAAAATATGTTGATCACAATTGCTTGGCTAGTGAATTGAGTGGAAAATGGACTTTCCAACTTTGCTCCTTCCATACTACCAATGCAGATCAGATGTCTTCATACTAGGGATGTCAACAAGTTGACCAGATGATTTACTGATAAGCCTAAGCTTATCTGTTAATTTAGTCAACTACTTGCACCCCCCATGCTGCCTCTGTATCAGAGGCAGCAAGGAAGGGGGAAGCAGGAGCCAGTGCTGGGGGGAGCTGGCTTAAAAGCCAGTTCCCCCCGGACCGGCTCCATGCTGCTGCCTCTATCAGCAGCAGCAGCCTCTGTTCGAGGCGGGCTCAGGTTTGCTGCTGACAGAGGTTCCTCCATGGGATGTGGAGCAGCCTCTGTCTGCAGTGAGCTTGGGTCCGCCGTGGACAGAGGCAGGTATCCAGCAGCAGCCCCTGTCTATGGAGAGTTTGATCTCCCAGCAGACAGAGGCTGGCTCCCCTCATGGATTGGCTCCCACCTGACACCCCGTGCTGCTGCCTCTAATACAGAGGCAGTAGCGAGGCATGGCAGAGCACACTGGCTGCTGGCCCTGCTCCCAGGGATTACAGAATAATCAAGAAACTGCTAAGAATTAATGAGGTTAGTGGACTATTCGATTACTCATTATCTAAAATCTTTACTTCATACTGCCAACCGCCACTGTATTCTGACTGTGCTAGGACACTATGGGTATGTCTACACAGCAGCATTATTTTGGTGTTATTCCAAAATAACATGGTCTGCATCTACACTACAATCCTTTATTTCGAAATAATGTCAAGCTGGAGGACTTCTTACTCCGACTCATGGTAACCCTCATTTTACGAGGAGTAAGGGAAGTCGAAGGAAGAGTGTTCTTCTTTTGACTTCCTGCTACGGAGACAGCACCAAAAGCTGAATTAAGCTATTTCAATTTAAGCTACGCTATTTAAACTATTTAAGATAAGCTATTACGATTTAGCCCTGCTGTGCAGATGTATCCTATATGTCCCTCCCATCTGTAACAAACACCGGTTAACATAAGAACGGCCATACTGGGTCAGACCAAAACTTCATCTAGCCCAGCATCTGCTGACATTGGCCAATACCAGATGCCCCAGAGGGAGGGAACACAACAGATAATCCTCATGTAATCCCTCTCCTGTCACCCATTTACAGACAAACACAGGGTAGGGACATCACTCCTACCTATCTTGGCTAATAGCCATTGATGGATCTAACCTCCATGAATCTATCTAGCTCTTTTTTGAGCCCTGTTAAAGTCCTAGTCTTCACAACTTCTTCCGGCAAGGAGTTCCACAGATTGACTGTGTGCTGAGTGAAGAAAAACTTCCTTTTGTTTGTTTTAAACCTGCTGCCTATTAGTTGCATTTGGTGACCTCTTGCTCTCATATTGCAGGAATAAGTAAATAACTTTTCCTTATTCACTTTTTCTACACCAGTCATGATTTTATAAATCTCTATCATATTCCCTCTGTCCCATCTCCTCTTTTCTAAGCTGAAAAGTCCAAATCTTTTAAAATGCTCTTCATCTGGGACCCATTCCAAACTCCTAATCAATTTTGTTGCCCTTTTCTGAACCTTTTCCAACGCCCATATACCTTTTTTGAGATGAGGCGACTACAACTGTAAACAGTATTCAAGATTTGGGCGTACTATGGTTACATACAGAGGAAATAAGATATTCTCTGTCTTATTCTCTATCCCTTTTTTAATGATTCCTAACATCCTGCCTGCTTTTTTCACTGCTGCTGCACATTAAGTGGATGTTTTCAGAGAACTATCCACAATGACTCCAAGATCTCTCTCTTTAGTGTTCGTAAGTCGTGGGCTTTCTCTTGAGTTAAATGTTACTAAGACCAGAAGGGGGAGGGAAAGACTCCAGCAACTGATCTCTCTATATTTTATAGTGTGTCCGTGTGTCTGCCTGCAAACCCATTTGTTCAGGAACTCCTACGGAATGGTAAGAGCCAGGGCCACCAAATTTGGTAGGCAACTTCCTCTTCTCCTAATTTAAAGCAAGGTCAAAGTTTGGTAGCACCAGGTGAACTGGAAGCCCCAGGAAACAAGAAAAGGGAGGAGCTGCTGTTCAGAGGGATGTGATATGAGAGTGGACACTGGGGGTAGACGTACCACCAAGTGAGTGGCCTACAGGATTGGGGCTCCACCATCTTGCCTGCGAGCACACGGGGTAAGTAGTCCCCCTGCCACAAACTCTTTCCCCCCTTCCTGGCCCTTGGCTGCAGGCCGGAGGGAGCCAGGGGATAAAAAAGGTCTCTGGTAGCTGGGGGAGGGGCTAGGGAAAAGAAAATGCCCCTTGTGGCCAGGGGAATGGCTGGGGGGGAGGAGGGGAGAGAGAGAAAATGCCCCTGGATGCTGGGGGGAGGGAGACGACAGAAAACACCCCTGGTGGCTGGTGGGAGGACTGGGGGGGGAGAGAAAATGTCCCTGACAGCTGGAGGGGAATAGGAAGGGGACCCCCCCGAGTCCCCTCCTTACCCCCAACCCTCACTTTCACACTCATGCCTCCACCCCCAGCCTCTTACACTCCCCCCCCCATCACCAAGGCCCTACCCCGAGTCATGCAGCCTCCACACCACCAGCCCCCAGCCACAAAGGATCCAGGCAATGCCAGGTAAGTCTTCTAGTAAAGGAATATACGGCACCTCTCCTCCTAAGTCACTGGTTTGAATCTAGCTCAGGTAACCAGTGATGGAAAGGGCTGCTTAATGGCCTCAGTGAGTTCTCATTGGAAAAGCATCTGCCTGAACTACTTCCTCACCACTAGGACAGGTTCCACCAGGTCAGGGATGGGACTATGTATTTCCTTGTGGGGAAATAAAGGATTTCAGTCTCCAAAGATGCCATCTAGCACCCATGTCATGGTCTGTGTTTTAGACCCTTTGCACCCCTTGTGTGACAGGGTTTACTTCCTTCAACAAGGGTGGAACCCTACAATTCAGTCACTCAGACTGGATAACTGGATGCAGCCTGCCAGCCCCTATTCTTCCACTCTGTTAACACAACCAGTCCAACAGTATTTGGCACTTGCAAGAAATTGTCTCCTAGAAACTTCATAGCCTGAGTCCAGCAGCTGACTAAAGTGATTCAAAATAGCTTTTTCCAAGTAAATGCATTGTTTATTCCCCAGAAGAATCACAGCACTCAGGGAAGTGGGTTAAAATAACAACAATCTATATGCAGCTAGTTTTACTTAATGTTATCCTCTCCTTGCAAGTCTAGGAAACTCAGAAACCCCAACTTCAGGGCCAGGACAGACAGAGTGACCATCTTCATCTTCATCTCTGGCAGGGTCCCTATGTCAGTGTCTCCCCTTTGGTTGCTACCACTGGCCACTGACTCCGTCCTTCTTTAGAGTTCTTAACTGTTTGTGGTAATTTGATTTCTAGGCTTTGGGCTTGAGAAAACAGCTGTGTCACTTTTGACTGATGCCTGGGAAGAGCATCTTCCAAATTAGCAGCTCAGCCATTGGTCTCTTGAAGTTGTTTAGCCAGGGCTGTCTTATCTCTGCCTCTTCTTTTGTTTCCTCTTTGTTTTTTCTAACAAGCCCCTTTAATTCAGCTCCATTTAATCATAGATAATATCACACCAGTTAAGCAACATAGTCATATACATATACTATAGATATCTCCCACATTCTCCACAATCCTTCATGAGCACTACGTTCACACACATGAATTACACTGATTTTGGAGGAGGATCCTGGAGGTAACATAAGAGGCACAAACTCTTTATGTAAAGTGCTTTCTTTACATCAGGGGTGCACAACCCATGGGGGTCGTGGCTGTCTTCCTGGGGGGTGACAACACCGGGTCGGCTGCCATTTTGTTTTCTCAGCTTAGTGTGCGATGTGGGCGCAGCGGGGGCGGGGGGATTGGCAGGGGAGCAGACTGGCGCTTGAAATTAAAGGGGCCTCAACAAAAAGTTGTGGCCAGTGTATTTTTTTTCTCAACCAAAAAAATCCCTGGTGGTCACGAATTAAAAAAGGTTGAGCACCACTGCTTTACATAATGCTTTTAAAGTTGCACAGCTTTCATGGAATCATAGAAACGTAGGGCTGAACCAGGGCTCAAGAGGTTGGCTAAGTCCATCCCTTCATGCTGACGAGTTGGTGGGGGGACCAACAGAATTGCCAGGCCCCTGGGCAAGGTGGGAAGAGGAGGGCAGCACCACACTTCTGGAAGGGGTGGGGTCTCGGGTGGAAAAGGAGGAGTTGGGGCAAACAGCCTATAAAGCCAATTGGTGCATGCCGCACAGTGCTCCAGCATCACGTGCCACCACTGTTGTGATAACGGCAGCAGTGGTTGGGAGCCCCGGGTCCTTTTGAATCACCAGGACCCAGACAACTGCCCCCATTGCTGTCCCTTCCCCCCATGGTGGCAGGCCGGTGAGTTAGTTATCCAAGGGCAAATATTAAGGACTGCTGAGCATTCTTTTCCATGTAAGCCCCAGGAAAATTTCATAATTCACAATGCCCTGGCCCAGGTTTGAAAACTTATTTTTTCAAAAGAGATCATACTTACATTGTCATTGCTTCCTTTGTTGTCCTCATATTTTGTTTCTATATGAATGGAGAATTTAGGCAAAAATGAGCACTGCAAAGAAAGCAAAATGTGTCCAGATCAATTAAAAATATAAATAGCTTCATCAGGTCACATATTCAATAAATCCTGATTTCTAGCAGCTTTCCTATTTCCCCACCCCCCAATCATTTAAAGAAACGGGAATTAAAATCACTAACTACAGGCAGTCCCCGGGTTACGTACAAGATAGGGACTGTAGGTTTGTTCTTAAGTTGAATTTGTATGTAAGTCGGAACTGGTACATATTGTAGGGGAAACTCTAGCCAAACATTTCTCCAGAGCTCAGTTTTATTCTCCCACACCTCACTTCCCTCAGTCCTTTATTCTCAAGCTGAGGTGTCTGCTGAGAAAAGCCGCTCCGCATCTCCCTGGTCTGCTGGGGGGGGGGGAGGGGCGCTAGCTTCGCATCTCCCTGGTCTGCTGGGGGGAAGCAGCTAGTGCGGGGTTGGCTCACCCCGTTTGTAAGTAAGGATCCAATGTAAGTCGGATCCATGTAACCCGGGGACTGCCTGTATTCACAAATGAAAAGTTTTTAAATGATTTTGAAAGGCTATATTGATTCTGTCCCAAAGTTTAGCACTAAAACAAAGTTATAACTAAATCAATATTAATATTCTAGGTCAACAAGTTTACAGCTGATACATATCAGTGGCTATATTCTGAATGTTCCTCCACTATTCTCTGTCTATGTTTTTTAGAACTTTTGAGTTGTTGTCCTACAGAATTTTTCCTTGGGTGACTAACATTTCCAGAGCAATGCCTATCTGCCCTATGCACTAAACTATGGAAATTCCACTGCCTTCAAGGGCGCCATTTTGGGACCGCAAGGCGGGCAGCAGCTGTGTGCACTGGGACAGGGCTTGCTTTTCTTTCAATTCCCCAGAAAGTACACAGCATCTGTACATGCCTCTCACTCTTGGCTGGAGAAGGGAGGGGGCAAAGGAGTAATTCACAAAATCCGTGTACTTTCTCCTTGATCCCTGATAGTCAGGGGAACGTGAAGAAAAGCAAGCAGTGTCTTGGTACACATGACTGCCGCTCCTCCTGCCCGCACAAAATGGCACCTTTGACTGCCTGAAGTTCCTGATCAAAATGCTGAGGATGCTTGGACATGCAGTTATTCTCTAATTCCAGTCTGAGACAGGCTTTAAAGTAATCTCATTTTGATCTTCCCTGGAAATGTTCTTAATTTTACCATCCAACCAAACACACCATCATAACACCCCCCCCCCACCAGTGCAAGAAAAATTACAATCATACAAATGTTTTCCCTATCAACCAGTAAGGGAATCTGATGCCCCTATGCTCATACGGGTATACAGAGCGTCCTCGCTATAAGTCGCCCCGGTATACATCCGTTCCGCATTAAAGTTGTTGATGCTTGTAGGAACTGATACATTATGGCTACATCTACACTGGTCCCAAATTCCAGAAAAGTGATGCAAAGCAGGTAAGTCAGAATAGGGAAATCCGCGGGGGATTTAAATATCCCCCGCGGATTTAAATAAACATGTCCGCCGCTTTTTTTCCGGCTTGGGGAAAAGCCGGAAAAAAGCGTCTAGACTGGCGTGATCCTCCGGAATAAAGCCCTTTTCCTGAGGATCTCTTATTCCTGCTTTCAGGTAGGAATAAGAGATCCTCCGGAAAAGGGCTTTATTCCGGAGGATCACGCCAGTCTAGACGCTTTTTTCCGGCTTTTCCCCAAGCCGGAAAAAAAGCGGCGGACATGTTTATTTAAATCCGCGGGGGATATTTAAATCCCCCGCAGATTTCCCTATTCTGACTTACCTGCTTTGCATCACTTTTCCGGAATTTGGGGCCAGTGTAGACGTAGCCTATAAGTCCTCCCATTCCCCACTCTTAAGTTGAGCAAAAAAACAAAAATAAAAACAAAAACAATTTACGCAAATGGAAGTCAGCCGCAGGAAAAAAATTCCCTGCTTTAAGTCGTCTCTCTATGTCTAGACTACAGGCTTTTTTCAACAGATAAGTCCACATTTTTTGCAATGTATCTTGGACTTATAGCGAGGATGGCCTATATCCTCAATTAAATCCAGACAGCTCCATTGACTTGAGGGAGTTAGCATATACTTTGTGTGTCAAATTCTGCTCTAACACTGGTGCAAATCCACTGGTGTTACTTTATACAGGACTAGGTTTCTTTCTCTGTGGTGTTGCATTCAGCTGGTTTCCTGAGAACGCAATTTGCAGTGCTAGGCAACGCAATTTCACTTTTGAGACTAATTCAAGCATTTTCTCTTTAGTGTTTCATACTCTTGCTGCCAATTCAATTTTTTTCACCATGTTTAAGTAGCTAGAGTCCATGGCCAGCAATCCTTGAATGATATTAATTCAACCACTTTAATATAGAGGCATCAAGTCTTTTCTTGCGTTAACTGCCAGCGATACTGACGTGCCAGTTCTTTGCAAGACATTTAATTGATGCCCGATGGCAAAGAGTCTTTGAACTGCTTGTGACTCTTTCAAACATTATGTATTGAGGTTACATAATGAAGGAATTGTGATGCTTTGGTGCTCACATTGCCACTGGTCCAAATTTTGGACTTGATCAGAGTTAATTCTGGTTCCCCCAACAGGAAGGGAGATAGTGAGAGCCAGCAGCTGTGGAACAAAGCTGAAAGGGGAAGCAGGTTCTTCCTGAGATTAGAGAATTACTGTTTTCAGTTCCTTGGACTACATTAAAAGAAGCCATTGATTGAGCCTCTAATTTTAGCCATAGAACACCTATTATTCACTAGTAGCAGCTGAGCACTAAGCATGGGCCACTCAAACCTTAGTGCACAAAAGAGTGAGATGTTTGTGCCAGAACAGGGCCCTGCCATGGGTTTAGAGAACAATTTTTACCAGCCATTTAACACAATACATACCAGCTACAAAAATAGCTAAACCACGCACTAAACATCTGACTTATGATGTAGACCAGTGATAAATGTAGTGCACAAAAATCAGCAGTGTCATCAGTGGAGGACAGAACAGCTTCACAGATGGCCTAATAGGTTCGAATTACCCATATTTTTGGGGCCATGTGTTACTTGGTATGCACACATCTCAGAAGGGTAGGCAAATGTATTCGTTCTTCATAAGCAATCAGCCAAAACTGGAGATAATGCAGTGCAGGCTAACAGACTAGAAACCCAGATAGTCTTCTAACTTTTGACCAGCAGAGTCTCAGCTGAGCCCAACGTACATGTAGATTTTATTTCTATCCCAGGTGTTCTAGATCTGATTTTGGCAGCTGACAAAAAACATCCCTTTTTATTTCCCCATGTTCTCTAAGCAGCTGCAGGGCTTCAGTCATAACTCCCGAAAAAGGGTCAAGCAAAAGGGTTGGCTTTTCCAACTTCTGCATTACAGATCTACATATCACGTTACGACCGGGCTTCCCCCTTTCTGCTGGACTACACAGATCCTGCCACCGCACAACACAGCATGTGCTCTCATGTGGGAGAAGGTATCACACTACCAGGGTAGGTTAGGACTATGGGAGAGAATTATCAGGAGAAGTCTGTGTGTCATCGCTAATGCCTGCTGGGACAGAGATCACACATAAAAGCAGGAAGACGAAAAGATAGCAGATGGACAACCCAAGACCCTCAGGATGTTTTGATGATTAGTTGCTAGCTGGTCTGAGCATGAAAGAGACTTTAAAATATTTTTTCAGTTCAGTACAGTGTTCTTTCCACCTTTATATATGGATGTAAAACTGGAAATCCATCAGAGGTACCGACAGATGTCTAAAATATCTTCAAAAGCAAATATATATTACCAATGTCAAGATTAATCAGAGAGTTCAATAGGTTATCTCCAAAGTTATTATCCAGAAAAGAAGCTGATAATATGTGGGACATATCAAGAATGAAGCCAGAGCATGTGTTGTGGCAGATGTGCTATTGGATAGCTAGAGGAACATGAGAAAGGGGCTGACTGAAGGAACCCCTCTGTCAGACAGGTGTGGCTGTGGGGGGAAATACAGGACTTAACAACAGAGAGCACATGCAAAGAGTGGCCCAGGATTGGAAAGGAGAGCAGAGTCCTGTTTGTGCCTCAAGCAATATCTAATGGTTCCAGAAGGCTTCAGATTATAAACAGAGGATATGCTTGCTGTTTTACACTAGCTTTTTTGGGTGCGTGGGCAGGAGGATGGTGGAAAAAGCAAACTGCTACAGACGGTAGGTTATATACTGCAGACTTAAAAGAAAAAGAAATAGAAACTCAACACCTACATCTTGCAGTGCAGAATTTTTGGAACAGCTCGAAAATAAGGTGGCCAAAACCTGGCATGTAGAGTTCTACGGCAGTTCCATGGCAGCTGTGATTTTTAATAGGACGATGTGCAGCCTGCAGAGACAATAGGTTGGTGCGTGCAATGCTCCAACTAAATTCAAGCTGGAATTCTGCATGCTGAGACTTCTGCCAGGAAGCTCCATTGAAAGATTAGAGCAGTTGCAACATGCTGCATATTAGAGATGGCTCCTGGAATGTGTGTGTGGAATCTAGTTATGCCTGCCTTTACCAGAGGTTCAGTTGTTATTTTTGCATTTTTCAGTTCACCAAAAATTTCACCAAAATATTTTTAAAAGTGGTTGCTTCATGAGCTGCTAAATGTTGGGAGCATTTGGTAGCAAAACACAGCTCACTGGAGTTCTGTGGGCAAGTCTGCAGGGTATTGCTCTATGTCATCGTCCATTACTGCGTTTTCAAAAACCAGCTCTTCTCATCTGAGGGTGCAGAGTTACTTTTCTTTTTCATGCAACTTTTAAGAAAACAAAACCAAGTAAAAATCAAACCTAGCAAAGACCAGAAATTGTACAAGTTGAACCTCTCCAGTATACTCTGGTTTAGCAACATTCATGGTCTGGCATGATTTTACTTAGCTAGATGTCCATTTATCATGGGTTTGACCAAGTTTCCCACGGTCCCATACAGTTTGTTTACAGCCATCAGTGTTCTGTGCTGTTATTTAGGTCTAATTTATTCCTAAATGTCTTCTAAATGCCCAGTAAGCAATGGAAGTGTTGGTACAGCTGCTAGGCTAGACAATAATGATCTTCTGTGTCCTGGAAAATTCTCTAGTTCAGCACCGGTCAGGTCCCAAGGGTGCCGGACTAGAGAGGTTCAACCACATGAAATATCTGAGCAGCCAGCTGGTGGAGAGTCACCACGTACTGTCTGAGCAGAAAAGATCCAGGTCTGGCCAACGTGAGAAGCCACAAAGTTGATTTCTTAAGTTACACAGTACGTGCTTTGTCCAAAACCTCACCATTTATGTAAATTACCCTTACTGGACCTAACAGCTGTGGACAATGCAGCTCTTTCCACAAGACTACTGGTGCTGCTACCATATTCCCAGTTACCCTGATAGCCACAGCCAGTGGGGCTAACATCACAACCTTCATTGCTAGGTTTTCGCTGTTGGCAGAAGTAGTTTTGTCACATCCACTTTTATGTTTCTCGTTGCTATGCAGAAACACACCCACCCACCCTGCCACCCACCCACTGATCTGTCTTCCCTTGAACCAGCGAAAGTGTCCATGTGCTACAGTCTGACTCTTAAATCCCCAGAGGTGCTGGATGGAACATATTTTCCACAATATAAACACCTTTTTTCTTCATGTATTGAAACTGTTGCCTTTGTGTACATCTACACTGCAATCATCCTACAATTGCAAGTCGTGTAGCTGTAGGTAGAGATTAAAGCTATTTTGGGTCTATCTCGCGGAGCTGCAATCACACCCCATGACTTCAGTGTAGACCTGAAATGCCTCTCAGTTAAGGAAGAATAGCAATAAAATCATTCTCTCTTCCTTAGTGGGCTAAAGCAAAGCTGCAGGTTCAGTACAATGATAACTCTTGAATAAACATGGCTAATGGAGAGGATTTTTGAATGTATAGACATATGGAGCATGACCCTTTTTTATAGAAGAATATTGGATAAATCATGCGACACTGTAGCAAGCTTCTTAGGAAACAGCTACCCCACATTAATAGTCCTGCTAAAGTGATACTGTGGCCATCTGCCCAAGGGCAAAATTCACCTCAAGTATTTTAAAAGTCACTTGTGATATGGGCTTAGGGATTTCTCAGGGCTGTGTAATACAGGCTGATTCTTATTATCACAAGTCTCTATAGATGATGATCTCCACCATATCATTGCAGTTGGAAAAAAAGTCAGTTTGGTCAGTGATCAGAGTGCTTCTTAGCACACAGTCCAACCACTGTACATGCTGTCCTCCAAGTTGAATCGGGCCAGCTTGCAGCAGCTTGGCAAGCCACTGCTTTCATGAGGCAGTTGTTTTCTGTGCTCCAGAGTGGAGACTCTGCTTAAAGTCCAACTCCAAGGATTACAAAATCACTTTTTCAAAATACTATTCATATGTAACTAATGCCGCGATTCTCTGTCTGAGTCTGCAGGCAGTAGGAAGCGTTAGCAATGAAAGGTGTGACCTCACCCTGCTCATTTCAACAGGCAGTAACTCTGCAGCCTAACTCCAATTGTGCTTTAAGGGTGGCCTTTTCAAAATACTTAGTGTTACCTAACTCTGCTCCTATCCAAGTCAATAGTGGTCTTCTTGATTTCATTGGCAGCAGAGTTAGGCCAACCCTGGACAAGTCTGGAAAACCCCCTCTAAATTTCAACATTACAAACTATTTCACTGAGGATCAAAGCACATGAGAAAGGAGAGCGGCAATGTTATAACGATTTGCACAATGTAGAACAAGTGCTTTCTCATATAGACGTCAATACTAAGAAAAGATAGGGAGAACAGAATCACTTATTTTCTCCCGTCTAGACTGAGCCCTGCCTATATTAATGGCTCTTCATCATCCTGTATATTGCCGTTAGATAGCCTGATCAATTGTCTTCCTGTGAAGCAATGGGTTGTCACGAAAATGCTGGTTATATTTCACAAGCTGTTTTAGCAAATGTAACGGGGTGGCTTACCTCTTAGGACAGGCCTCCAGAGCATTTTGAACCAAGTGCAAGTGAGCCTCCAGCCCAGGTCAAAAAGACATGGGCTGGTAGGGCTCATGCTAACACTCTGAACACAGTACCTACAGTGCTTTGAAGTAGGGATGTTAAAATGCGTTTATTTTGGTAAATGTGTGCCTGCTGAAATTATCAGTGGCTACACGTTTACTCGAGAGGGGGAAGAGGAGACTCCATGCATGCTGGCTCCCGTGAGGTCACCTCCCCCCCCCATTGCTGACTTTTCAAACCCAGCTCCCTGTGTGATTCAGAGGCAGCAGCAGAGGGGGAGGGGAGCTGCATGTAACCGTGAAGGTCACTAGATGAACCCAGGCTGGGTGCATTTGAATCTCTTTCTGGGTGGCTGCCCCAGCGCTCAGCTTACAGGGAACACTGCTCTCAGGAGGCCTCAAAAAAGCCTCTCATTTGAGTTTATTGAGGAAGCTGTGGGTACGTCTAGACTACCAGGTTTTGTCGACAGAAGTTTTGTCGACAGTATCTGTCGACAAAACTTCTGTCGACAAAGAGCGTCCAGACACATTGAGTTCTGTCGACAAAGCAAGCTGCTTTGTCGACAGAACCCTGTAGTCTAGACGCAACCCTACAGGCAATAACACCTTCTGTCAACAGAACTCTGTCGACAGAAGGTGTTATGCCTCGTAAAATGAGGTATACCAGCGTCGACAAAACTGCTGAGTTCTGTCGACGTTATGTCGACAGAACTCAGCGGTAGTGTAGACGCTGGTATAGTTTTGTCGACAAAAGTCCACTTTTGTCGACAAAACTCAGTAGTCTAGACACACCCTGTGAGGGGCTACATACAGGGCTGCCCTGAGACCTCAAGGGGGCACCTGAACCCCTAGCAACCAGCTCTTCATAGCCCCAATGAGGTAGGACAACCCTTTGATAAATAATCTGTTACCAAAACACCAAGTCTTAAAAGAAAAACAAAATCCCCGTAGAATCCCAGCATTTTCCTGAAACTTTCACTTCCCCAATTGTGTGTGTGGTCTGAGAGCTATAAGAACTATGTCTTTGTCGCCAGGGCTGGGCCTTCGTCTAACAGCTTGTTTCCCCAAAGAAACATTAAGGGAAGATTAAAGACTGAGAAGCTGAGTGCTATTTGCCTCAAAAGGTATAATGGAAAAGAAACTAGGAAACCATCTGTCCTGCCCAGCCACCAGGTTCCAGTCTAAATGCATGTGTAGAACAGTTGCTGGGGCTATAACAAATCTTGCTTGAAACTAAAAATGGCAATGGGAACTTGAAAAGCTCCCCAAAATACTAAAATCCACCTACAGTTACCGGATTGCAAATATAACTCTTAACATCATTGAATTTATTGGCAGCTGCTGGGGTAGTAGCACTGGTTTTCAACAACACTTAGCCAAGGCCCAGATTTCTGTACAAGTCACAGAATGTATTTTGTAATTCATCAGATGCTCTCTGAGTAATTGGCACAGCACTCTGGCAGAACCAAGGAACTGTTTATGCAGCTCGCAGAAGGCTTTCTTATTCATCATTCACAACAGATTTTTTTCCCCTTAAAGAACAAGAATTGGGCAAAGAATTAAAAGCTGGGATTTTTTTTTTTTTAGTGTGTTACTCTTCAAGACACCACTCCTTCCTTCTTTGCCTCCTTTGGGGATGTATTCCAGCAAAACCTGGCAGCTGATTGATACACAGGGAATGCACTGTAACGTATGGGACAAGCTTTCCAATGCTCCATTTCACCATCTCTAAGGTTTGCAAGCTGCCTCTCAGAGCAAGACAGGTCGCAATTCCAAGCCATCATATTTTTATGTAATTTTTTTCATTAAATCTTACATTCTGCAGAATGTGTCTTAATGTGCAGGATTCCCCTGGTCCTTTATGATCCTGAGTCAAAAGGTTCCTTTCTGTACAATTGTCTTGACAGTTGACTTCTATATTGTGGGTATCTAAACCATGGAAATTGTATTATAAACGCCCTTTGAATATCTCAAGCATCCTGCAAACCAGCGATCTCTACCACCAGATGTGTAGGAAGAATGCAATACACACGCTGAAATACATTAGGGTTTTTCTGTGTGAGGCCGCGGGGAGATTTCACAGCAGAAGAGAGCACGTAGTGAAACAAATGCATCTGTAAGAGTAATTACCAGATTTAAGCCTGAGTATTCCCAGCGTAAAGAAGGGGTGCGTGAAAGCAGTATATGGAAAATACACACCACAGTTGGATTTTCAATTCACTACAGACACTCTCTCGGAAAATGAAAGGGCTATTTTTAGCACGGTGATTGATTAGCGTTGCCATAGCAATAAGAAACACTTACAGGAACAGGATAAAATGTAAGCAAGCCAAAACCATTGCCAAAGCCTTAAAGGGACAGACTCAAACACATATGGCATTTTACAGGCAATCTATGGATAGGGCTGTAAAAATAATCCTTGCATAGCGATTACTGTCCATCTGAGGTGGATGAAAGGATTACAGTGGTTTGCAATAAAACTGTTGGGCAGAAGGCCAGAGAAAAAGGTTCCTTCGCCCTTTGTAACCTAGTCAGGAAGCTGCTCTACCAGTGAAGGGGAACACTGTTTTAGCGAATTTCATTGCTTATTCGGAAGACTTTCTACAGAAAATCCAATGAGCTGCTGGAGGCTTCATCAGTGCACTCTACCTCTCTATACGCCTCATGAACATTAATCCTGAAGCTGTGGAAACTATTTTTGGATTGCTAGAGTTAAGCCTGCTCTTTGCTAGAGTGATTGAGGCACAGTTCCTTAAATCTGAGCACAAAAAGGAAGGGGGAGCGGTCCTTTCATGTCAACGCTCAGTCTGGCCACCTCTCACTTTTCAGGCTTTGGGCTTTCTTATATGGTCACATACACATTTCCTTGGCAGGGAAGTTAGAGCCAGATCCTGCAAGAAGCAAAGTGCCTTTGGCTCCCTTCCATTGAAGCATCTGTCCTAGGACTGGGCCTTACGCACAAGCTGTCTGGGAGGAGTGAAGTGAAGCAATGTCTTTTACTCAACTGGATGCCATTTCTCTGTCTGTAATGCAATAACTTTCAAACCTCACAGCTGATCAATTTCAACATTTCTGGGAATATCAGTGGACAGAACTCTTGATTTTGGTGAAAATCAGAAAACCAGAAGGGGGAAATGGGGCACACACAGAACTCTTGGCATCTACAACATGTAGCAGCTTGTCTACGGATTCCCATATTCTAAAGCCTGATTGTGATCATTAAGCCTGGACTCCTGTTTACCGCAGGCCTTAAAACAGGGTAAAACAGGGGTGGGCAGTAAGTTTTGATGGGGGACACTTCAAGATTTTGGTAAGTGGTCAAGGGACAAACTTTTTTATGGAGGGGGTGAGAGATCTGGGATGGAGGTTGGGTGCAGAAGGGAGCTTGGGGTAGTGGACTAGGGTGAAGGAGACGTGTTGTGTCTAAGGAGGAGTTTGGGTAAAGGAGTGGGTTGTGATCTGGGGCAGAGGCTTGGGGTGCAAGGTCAGAGAGGTTGTATGAGTGCAGGAGAGGAGTCTAGCCTGGGGGAGGGTGTAGGAGGGCGCGCATGGTCGGGGAGGGAGTTGAGATCTGGAGGAGGGAGGATGCAAAGGTTTTGAGTGGTAGCCTAGAGCAGGGAGTTGGGGGGAAGGAAGGACTGAGGTGCTAGAAGCAGGCTCTGGCTGGGAGGCGATTACCTAGGCGACTCTCTGCCAGCAGGCCTGCAGGACACCTGAGGCAGCCTCTCTGCTTGCCACAGTCCGAGGCTGCTCAAAAGGCTGACTGCTCCCTGTGGCTCTCTGCTCCGGGCACCAAGGGTGGAGGGGACTTTGTGTGCTGCCCCCACCCCTCAGCAAAATCTCTTAGCTCCCATTGGCCAGAAACCAGCCTCCCTTGAGAGATTTTGCTAGGGGGCGGAGGCAGTGCGTGAAGCTTCCCCCTCCCTCCAGCTCCTGGAGCAGAGAACCACAGGGAGCAGTCAGCTGTTTAAAGAGGTGTGAGGCTGCTCTGTGCTTGAGGGTCCCAGCAGGGTGGCCCTGCCTTAGAACAAAATAATTCCTGGGGCAGATCTTTTAGAAAAAAAAATCCACTCTTGATTTAAAAAATGTCTCCCAGACAGAAGTCAATAAGAATGGGGGTAATTGCAGTGGGGGAAATGGGGAGCTTATGGAGTGCTTCCTGCCAGCACCAGTAGGGGCACTGGAAGGTGGGAGAGCAGGGTAGGATCAAAGTCACTGACCCAATCTATCTCTCTTGCAGCAGCCAGTGAAGCTGGCCAGCTACCAAGGTAAGTGTATGCTCCATGCCCTGAACAGATGTAGGAGCAGGCATGCTCACCTCCGAGGCCTAGGAATGCCATGAGGCAGCAATGTTGCACGTCTTCCAAAACAGGGCTGTGCCTAAAAGCCACAAACAGCCCTTAATGTGCAGGTTGGCTTATTGGAGCAAATCCGAACCAAATCCAAGGGGCCATCTGAACGTGTCTTCCTGCATGGACCCATTGCTCCTCTCAGCTTACTACATCACCATGGGAACCAGGGGGTCTGTAAGTGCAGCATGGGGGTCTTCATTTAGACACTGGGGGTTTCTTGAAGAATCTGAACCTTTTCCAGCCCTTCAGAGAGATAAAACCTTTCCCTGGAAGGAACGATCTCATGGAAATTCTATGCACCCCGGCCACATTTTGAAATTTTCTTCACTCCCATGAGGACTAGAGAGGGGGGAGGTGCAGGGAAGGACACCCAGATGGGCAAGAGCAGGTGGGGGAAATTAAAATGTTGGTGGCGTATCTCCCATGTGCTACCACGAGTCTCCTCTGGGACTAAAAACTCTTTAAAACTAGAAATGCAACCCACATGCTTTATTCTACAGCATTTGCTCTGAAATCCAAAGAAAGGCAGAGGAGCAAAGGGGAGGAAATATGAATATTGTGTGTCTCTGCAGATGTGTAGAACAGGGCAGAGCAATTCAGCCAATAGGGAGCAGAACATCTAAAAGCAGGACATGCCAGTTACTGGATACCTTTTAGGAAGGTTTTCATTGTAGCCTAACCACTTGGCAGGTTGTAGTTATTCATCCTTGGAAAGCTCAGCCAATCAGAACACAGCAGATAAGGTAGGTAGTAAATATCGAAGTTGTGGACAGTCCTGTGGATTCAGCGGCTGATGCATGCAAGACTAAGAGATTTGTCTGTTTGTAGAAATCTGCCTCCTATCTGTAATAGGAAAGTGCTATTCCTTCTTTTCTTATTAGAGAAGCTCTCCATTAGGATAATGTTGGGTCCACTGCTGTGTGCGTCATAGATTTAGAGGGAGAGCTGGAATGGATGCAATTAACTCCATTCCAAAGAAGCTAGAGAGAAGCTGTTCTCAGTGGTGACAGATGACAGAACAAGGAGCAATGGTCTCAAGTTGCAGTGGGGGGGTCTAGGTTGGATATTAGGAAAAAACTATTTCACTAGAAAAGTGGGGAAGCACTAGGTTACCTAGGGAGGTGGTGGAATCTCCATCCCTAGAGGTCCCAGCTTCATAAAGCCCTGGCAGGGATGATTTAGTTGGGATTGATCCTGTCTTTAGCAGGGGGTTAAACCTGATGACCTCCTGAGGTCTCTTCCAATCCTAGGATTCTATGATCATCATTAGAGGCTATAGGACTTATATTTAGCTATTAATTAATGGCTTGAAACTGGGATTTTCTCTTAAAGAGAGAACTGGGCAGAGCTCAGTGAAAGAGAGTTTATACAGTCAGACCTGATTTAGCTTGACTCATGAGGAAAGGTTAGTGTCTTAGGATACGTCTATACTGCACCGTTATTGTGAGATAACTAGCGTTATTTCAAAATAACGGATGGCTTATTCCAAAATCTGTAAACCTCATTCTACAAGGAATACTGCCTATTCTGAAGTAGATATTTCAAAATAAGGTGTGTGTAGACCAGTAATAGAAATGTAGCCGTGTTAGTCTGGTGTAGCTGAAGCAAAATACAGGACTATGTAGCACTTTAAAGACTAACAAGATGGTTTATTAGATGATGAGCTTTCGTAGGCCAGACCCACTTCCTCAGACCAGTGTTTCTTAAACTGTGTTCCATGGCACACCAGTGTGCCATGAGGCAGTTGGAGGTGTGCCGCAGAGAACAGAATTCAAAATGCCCCCCTTAAAGGGGCAGGCAAGCTTTTTTTTTCAATAACTTTACCCTGACCCTTTTTTTCCCTCAATAACTTTCCCCCTGATCCTCCCCCCCCCCCCGCCACCACCCTTTTTTTTTTCCTCAAACAAAAATCCTTGGTGTTCCTCATAAAAAAAATTATTGTTTGGTGTTCCTCAGTCTTAAAAAGTTTAAGAAACACGGGTGTAGATGCTCCACTGCTGCTATTTCAAAATAGCCCCTCACCAGGGCCATTCTAAGTTATTCCTCCCCAGTGCCTCCTGGGGCTCTAAATCAAGAAAGCACATCTACATTAGGGAAGCCTGCCTCGGACTAATTTTGAGGCTTCCCGGCAGTGTAGACGTGCTCTTTTGAAATAAGCTGTTTTGGAATAACTATTCCAGAATAGCTTATTTTGAAATAGCCGTGCAGTGTAGACCGTATCCTTAGAGAAATCCAGAGAATGGACATTTTATATGCTGATCCCAATACGGTACCACTACAGGCTACAGATTTTTGTTTCACAAGCAACTGAGCTTCAGTCAGCTGGGAAGTCTGTTTGCTGACTGGGTTCTGAAGTGTTTGGAAAGGAACTGCCTTTGCTTACCAGCTCTGAAGAGTCAACATGTATTGTTGAGACTGAGAAATTGGAGAATGTGTTTATATGTACAAACCAAGGCATGTGAGTATAAATGTTATGTTAAAAATACAGGAAACAGCAGTTAATCTGTACGAATACCAACAGATTTACTGCCTAAGAGCTTAGGTTTATGGTACTCATAAGAATTCCAAGTAGGTTTTCCAATGCACAGAATGGTTTGTGATGCTTTCTGTGTGAATTAAATGGTTATTTACCAAGAAATTGTGTGGGACTGACTCATTTAAACTTACTGGAAACTATTAAACACCTATTTACCAGAATTTTTCATGCAATAGCCCTGCAGTGTAACTCTGTGTAATGCTTGCAGAAAAGTCAGGAAAAGATAGAAATCTGGCCTGTGCTTCAGCAGAGAGTTAAGCTGAGTTGCATAGGAAGATGGGGATATAACAGAGCTGTACATACTATTGTATCCTATCCCATTACAAAAGTTCAGTCTGGTGTAGTCACATGACTCTAAAGGTAGAAGCCCTGACACAAGCCTGTGCCCTAACCTAGCCTTGATTATAGAACAGAAGTAAACCATGGGAAAGGCCTATTCGGGTGACTTGCTGGCCAGTTAAGGACTGGTCCCTATAGCACATTTTGTAGTGTTCCTAGAAGTAAGTGCATTTCTTGCCTCACTGTGGGAAAAGCCCCAAAATGGGATGATTTAGCCAGAGATCTGTAGATCTGTGACGCCATGCAACTGATTTTTAAAGAACAATAGTAGATGTGATGAAGAAAAGCTGCGTTGGGCAGTGCCTCTAGTGCAGAACCCGCATTACATCACAAATGACCTACGCTTTCCTCTTGTTGCCACTTCGTCACAGTCCCTTGATGTTTGTGTGGTTAATTACATCTCATGCTCGTCAGAATGAGAACAGGAATGCAGAGAGAGAAAGAAAGAGTGGTAGGAAGAGCTGGACTGGGGGAATCATCTTCCACCTGCCTAAAAACTCCAGTAGTGTCATCTGGAAAATTTACTCTCCACTTCATTGTCTAAAATCCTGCTTCTGTTTTCACTACAGAATGGCTGTACCCCATTCAGGAGTGGTGGGGTGCTTTTGTGTCATACATTGATTTCCATATAGGGACAGCCTGATTCTGATCTCACTGACCCAGGGATTTACACTGGGATGACTTCATCAAAGCAACCCTTGATTTACACAAGAGCAGAACCAGGCCCATTCGTTTGCAAGGTTCTCTGGCATCTTTCAGGATAAAAAAGCACTGTCTAAAACGCCGGTCATCTGAAGAAGTGGGCTGTGCCCACGAAAGCTCATGATACCATCTACATGTTTTGTTAGTTTATAAAGTGCTACCAGACTATTTGTTGTTTTTTATGTCTAAATATAGGCTGTTCTGATTTATTCTCACAAGTTTAAGATAATGGTTCAAGATCCTAATGGGAGATGATGTTTTCCAAAGGGAGCCCTGTGTGGATACAAAAAATGCTATCTGCACCTGTATCTGCATTTGCAAAATTTATCCACAGATGCGGATATCCACAGATTTGCAGGGTTCTGGATGAAAAATTTGTACCCGCATCTGCATCTGCAGATTCCCCACGGATATAAAGCGGATATCCACAGATTTGCAGGGCTCTAAAAATAAGTGAAGATGGCATGCAGGAATGTGGAGGTGGTATTTGGTCAGTCATGAGCTGGATTTTGCTCTCCCTTATTATACCAATGTCAATCTGTAATAACTCCTCTGACTTCAACAGTTTCCCCGTATACAGGTGGTCCCCGAGTTACAAACGTGTCGACTTACAACCATTCGTACTTACGACCAACCTCCCATTAAGCACATTACAGACAGTCCCGAAGTTACGAACACGTGATCTGCGGTTACGAACAGCGCGGTCACATTTAAATGAATGGAGTCCGACTTACGAACAGATCGAGTTACAACCAAGTGTTTGGAACATAACTTATTCTTAAGTTGGGGACTATCTGTATACCCCAATGTAAAGGAGACAAGAATTTGGCCCAGATATGTCGGTCTTTATGACTGCTCAGTTCAGCGCTGCAGGAGTTACCATTTCACGCCAATACGTGTCTGAAGCTGCGCTAACTTTAATTAAACTTCAAATGAATGAAAAGCTCATCCCATTTCCTGCCAACTCCCCCGCTCTCCAAAACCACTTTTACTGTGAGAGAGACAGAGACCTTTGGAAATGCTGTACTAATAATTCATGAACAGTGAAACTCATCTCAAGTGTTCACTCAAGGAAAAGAAAAAATAAGCTGAGTGGGCAGGAGAGGTTTCCCAACCCCTGCCTATTCCTGCCTGACTTGGGTTTAAAGTCTATTTTTTTTAGATAAAGACAATTCCAGCATTTCTGATAAAAATAGATTTTGTTTTCAATGAAGTTGGTCCCCTTCCCTTAGCCCACACTGCTAAGCTCAGTACCAGCCAGGTGCTCACTCCCTTGAAGCACAGGATGAAATCGTGGCTGCATTGAAGTCAGTGGGAGTTCTGCCACTGATTTCAGTCGGGCCAGGATTTTGCCCTGGCACAGGAAGAAATCCCCTGAACAAGTTGCTGTTTCCATCTTACCATATCTATGTTGCTGGGTCTTTTACAGGTGGGACCTCCCTGGTCCAACACCTTTGAGGCCTGAGCAGTCCCAAACAACAGTTTGCTGGACCAGGGAGGTCAAGGCTCCTCTCCTGGCTGTTGGCCCTGTTCTCCGCCGCAGGTCCACTGCCCCCAGCCCTGCCAGAGCTGCACTTCCCCCCAGGACCAGGGCTATGCTCCCCAGTGTGCTGACCCTGGCTGGAGCTGCGCTCTCATACCAGCCTGGGCTGCAGTCCCGGGCACCGCTCCTGGGCACTGGCCCTGCTGCCTTTAGCCTGGGTGGGGCTGCACTTCCTGCTATGCCAGCCTCACACTCCCCACCACCAACCCAGCCCCTGAACCTGGCCAGCTGCAACTCTCTGGTCCAGCAATATCTGTGGTCCTTCTGGACCATGGATGCGGTCAGACCAGAGAGTCCTGTATTGTAGAAGTTCAACCTGTACCAACAAGCAAATTTCATGCACAGGACTCCCACTCTCTATGATCATAACCCTTTCTGTACGCTTGTGCATCAAAAGGGTTTGAAACTGATACTAGGGACGCATTAAAGGTGCAAACACCATACAACCATTATAGAGACTGCACTGGAGACTCTACTGTCAATGAATGTAGTCAATGAACATAGTCACTTCACTCTAAATTCTCTGGGTTAGAGCTATGTTTGATGCAGAGAGGAAAGCTCCCACTCATGGTAAAACTGGAAGGCTAAAATCCCCTTGCCAAACCCTGCATTATTTTTACTCTAGAATGTCTAGGTGGGTGGAAAATATATTTCATTAAAAAAGTTACTGGATGTTGAAAGCTAATGACTGTGAGACACACATACATTCTCCTTGTAAGTGGAAACACAATTTCCATTGCATATTCCTACATTTTTGGATGCTAAAAGGCAGCTGTAGTATCAAACATAAAATACGTACTAGTTTTTCCTAGTCTTTTACATGATCCTTTTTATTTCTTAGCCTTGGGCTGGAACCTGGAACTCACTGCTTTACAGTCAGGGCACTCAGCATTTTACACTCTGCATCAGGGGATTCTGTATTATTGACAGCGTTTTATATTTTTTTCTGGCTGTGGCTTTAAATGGGCTATAATATGTAAGCAGTCAACTATTTTATTGGTGTATTAAATTCTAAAAACAGCCGAGAAGTAATTGCTCTCTGGGCCTGATCCTCCACCACTGACGCTAATGAGACCATTGTAGGTTTGGACCCTAAATGGACTAGGGTGATTAGGGGATTTTTAGTCTGTAAACAGCCAATAATGATCTGATCTTAATAATTTTAAACCTTTCCTTTTATTGGAGTACAGTTTTTGCTCAACAAAAGCTAGTCTCTGTAAAATTAAATGTATCTAGCCCTATTGGCAAAATACTAATCAATTACGGAGTGTTTAAGCATAAGGATGACACACATTTACACCCTAATCTTGCACTATGATCCATGTATTGCTTCGTTTATATAGAGCACTCTTTATTTAAATAAGGCTTTGTGTAGCTATACCAGTCTGTCTATGCAGTTCACAATGCAGGATTGGAGCAGTAGGTTGTAAACCAGGGCTGGGCAAAATGCAGCCCGGGGGTCAAATCCGGCCCGGCAAACACTTTGATCCAGCTCATGGACTGCATTTGGCCACTTTCTGTTTATATCCTGCTGCCTGTGCCACCGACTTTCCAGGCAATGGTTGAGGTAGCAGGATCCTATTTAAATGCCTCATGGCTCCTTGTTGCAGCACTACCCTGGCAGGGGCTGAAGCTGAGAGCCATTTAAATAGCTGCTGCAAACCTGGGCGGCTGCCGGGTAACGCAGTAACAGTGGGGCAGGGAGCCATGAGCCCTTTGCTGTGTTTTTAATTCAAAGCTTCCAGCCCCAGACAACTCTGGGGGGAAGCTAGTCCCTAACCCCACCCCTTCCAGCTTAGGCCCCTCCCCTTCCAGGGGGTGGAGTTGGCCCTTGACCACATACCAAAATTCTTTAAATGGCCCCCCCTTGTGAAAATGACTGCATAACCCTGTTGTAAATGCAACAGGCCTTGTTATCTTTCTGAATATCTGTTAAGTACCTACCACAATTTTGATACCAAATACAAAATATAATGGTGTCGCTTTTTTTTTTATAAATGGCATAGATTGTACCTTAAGAATATATAAACCTTAGCTCAATTCATCCAAAAAATGAAGCAAAAGGAAATTTAACCTTGGGGGAAAAAATCTGGCTGTGAAAAACACTGAGTGACAGTTGCTGAGCTTGGTAGATCAAGAAACCACGTGCGTCTGTTCCTTTAAAGCAGCTGGCTCTCTTCATTATGGGCCTCATGGGAGTCAAGGGGAGTCTCTGGCTCAAAGACAAATGTTTTGCAAATTTCTCAGGTGGAAATGCAACACATGACATGGTTTTCTTCTGCCTCCGACAGCATCTAGTCAGAGTCTCATATGGAATTTTCCGATTCTCTTTGCATAAATAACCTCCATATTGCTGTCTCTCTTTAAGATTCTGTGCACAGCACTGCCGTGTGAACCCACAGTAGTGCCATTCAATACCAGTTGCTCACTACACACCCTGGCATCAGCCAGGATAACGAGTATGGGATTTTGTAAGACGTTTGGATCATTGAAGACTAAAAAATGAATGACTTGGTAAAGTCACAAATGCTGTGGCTTTGCTGCTGTTTCTCAGTCCTATGTGTGAGTCCTTTGGTGAAATCTGCATTGGGATCTGGGCCAGATTCGTCGTCCTTTCTGCAGCTAGGAGGACAATCCATATAACTCCCAGTCATCAAACAGCTCTCCTCACTAGAGCCCCCAAAGTTGGAAGAGCGGGGAACTTTATAGCCAGCTCTTTACACTTCTAAAAGACCGAGACCATGGGTGGCAGGTATAAGAGGCAGCCGAAGGCACTGCCTTGCCAAACTGCCAGGGGTGGCCCTGCCCATACTCTGCCCCAGGCTTCAGTGCAACTCCTGGGCTGCCCCAGGCTTCAGCCATGCTGATGCTGGGACTATGCACTACCGGCCCTCCCTGTGCTCCAGGGCTGGCGAGGCTGAGATCGCACGCTGCCTCGGCTCCCCATGCTCCAGGGCTGGGGAAGTTTATACAGGGGACTGGAGACCTGCCCCTTCAGTGGGGGGTGGCATGCAGGGGAAGGGGAGTGCTGGAGCCCTGCCCTGGAGGTGGGGGGGAGGGAGCCTTGGCTTCTGCAGGGGGCAGGACCTTGGGTGAAAGAGGCGGGGCTGGTGGTTGCCCACCCCAGCCCTATATTCACTCACTGCTCATGTCGCAGACCTCCATCAGAGAAAGGCGAAAATGCGAAGGATAGGGCGCAGCTGGGGTGATGAGATGAAAGAGAAGTGGAGTAGAGTATGGAAGATAAGGATTGGGAGAATGGCATAGATGGGAACAATGCCATAGGGTCTGCAGCAGAGGCGTGAAGAAAAGGAACAAGGAAACTACAAAGAAAAACTCAGCACAAACAGCCAAGGTCAGTAGGAAAATGGCTGTTTACACCACATGTGCAGGAGATGAAACACTGAAGGAATAAGCTGCCTCTAACTACTCTGAACCTGACATTGATGACTCTGTTCATTCATTGATTCAGGCTCCTCTTGTTCTCTGATATGCAGGAACAATAGCATGCTGAGAAAAAAAGAGGGCCAGAAGTGAGAGGAGGCAGGGTTGATAATGAAAGCTGCAGTGTTTCCTGAATTGGGACTGATTTTTAATAGCCAAGCAGGAGAATAAAGGAATTCTCAGAGGCAGCCTGATGTAACCTATAAGGGGAAAATTCAATAGGTCTAAGCCCTAGACGGAAAACAGCTTTAGACCCATGTGAATTTGACGTGATTCACATGCAGACAGACTGATAAACAGAAAAAAGGAGCAACCACAGCAATGTTTTGTAAAGACATAGGGGGAAAATGTTGCATGGCAGGAGAATCCTGACTTCTCCTAAGATTTTAGAACCCCCATCAAATTGTATCATATATGACCAATGGAATTGTTACTCCCTAACCTAGGTAGGGCTGCCAATTTTCTCAACTGGATAGACTGGATGTCATTCGTGGCAATGGCGCCCGGTTCAGGAGAATTGGCAACCCTAAACCTAGGTTTGTAACTCATGTGCAGCCACAACTGCCATTCACTTCACAGTGAGTTTTGGTTGAGTAAGCTCAGCTCTTAGATCATTAGGGGTCTAACTAGCCAAGCACAGCTGAATTTTCACATAATAAATTCAGACACAGCTTGGCAGTTGCCAGTTGGGATAAGTAATTAAGAATTCTGCTCATTAACTTGTATTAAGCTCCAGAACTGCCATTGATAGCTGCTGCTGCTTGCATGACTAATAGAGCCCATTAGCATGTCCATTAAAGGCATATTGATAGGATGCAGCCAGTAGTGGCAATCAAATTAGAGAAAAAGGAAAAGACTCCCTCTTCTCTCCAAATTTTTGAAATTTTATGTGAAACAAAATTCTGCTCCTTTGCTTAATTCTACTGTCTGTCAAAGTACTCAATGTGACAAGTCTTAGAAGGGTAGCTGTGCTAGTCTGTATTTGCAGAAACGAGTCCTGTTGCAATTTAAAGACTAACAGATTAATTTGGACATAAACTTTTGTAGGCAAAGATAAAGTGGGTCTTTTTCCACAAAAGCTTATGTCCAAATCAATCTGTTAGTCATTAAGGTGCCACAGGACTCCACAAAGTAATCACTGTCCTTCTTGATAACATATTTTATGGATAAATTGGCAGCTGATTAAGTGAACAACATAATCAGTCTGTTCTCAAAACTAGTCAAAAGCAGCAGGTCAATAATGGGACATTTGACAACTATCACTCTGGTGCCTTCACACTTATCAGCTGAAGTATCATATTCTCTGTGAATCACTCTTTACAGAAAAAATAGGGTCACAGTGATAGATCAGCACAGGATCATTATATCCTACTTTTTCTTCAGCAACTGTTTTTCATAAACATTTCTACATTTGGATTCTATTCTCATTGAACTCAGTGGCAGGACAATTCTTTTCTGATCTCTGCAGGTTGATCATCGTATGCCACTTAAGCCTGCTATTTAATGACCCACATTATTAAGGCCCTACAAAATTCAGAGCCATGCAAAATATGTCACGGACCTACGGATGTTAGCGAGTAGTCAAGTACTTGACTACCCAATAAGCCTAAGCTTATTAGATAGTCAAGTTGAGTACTTGACTACTCGCTTCCCTCCACCTTGCTGCCTCTGTATCAGAAGCAGCAAGGAGAGGAGGGGGAAGGGGAACAGGAGCCAGTTTTGGGGGGAGGGGTAGGAGAGGCTGCCACTGTAGTAATATGAAGGCCTAAAACATAAGCCAATATAGCACAGGTCTGCTCTGAGGCCTGAGGCCTAGCTAACAATGGACAAAACATGGCTAACATAAAGCAAAGCTAAGCTGTGAGCAAGAGGCAAGCCCTTGTTCACAGAACTTGGCACAAACTGGGATGAAACTGCAAAACACTAATTGGTAATAGGCCCAGGTGCAGAACAGTAATTGGTACTGGTCATAAGTTGATGGTACCACTAGCTTATTAAAAAAGACCTTGGTACCCATTCCTCATAGATACAGGCCCAGGTTCAGGAAAGAGTCTAAAATGACAGCATGGTGGATAGAGATGATCTAATCAAACCACAAGGTACCGAGTGATGGGTGGTATCTAAGTAGAGTCAGAGGGCGGTAA
The DNA here is from genome assembly GCF_052426305.1 of Pelodiscus sinensis. NCBI lineage: Eukaryota > Metazoa > Chordata > Testudines > Trionychidae > Pelodiscus > Pelodiscus sinensis. Next base: position 9,568,256 of record NC_143071.1, on the reverse strand, counting down.
CCTGACAAGGTCAGAGGGTGGCAACCTGACACGTCAGCAGTGAGGAGTGATTTGTTTGTACCTGTATATAAAGTGGTGTCTTGGAGGGACAGTCTTTGGATGATGTAGGGGACAGTGGAAATTTCCCACTGATTGAGCCATTCCATTGTTACGGGGTACATATGTGTAGTGGTTCAGTAGAGTCTACTGACAACTATTACTGTACTTCACTTAACAATAAACCTGGCCTGGCACCTTCAATCCTTATTTGGTTTGTGGTCTTTGGGGTCTCTCTTGGAGTCTGCTGTGGAGACTAAGTGCTCAAGTTGACCCGGCACACATCACTGAATGCACACACAAGCAGCCTTCTGGTTATAATCATAAATGGAACCAGAGACCTGTGATGACACCTTGGCAGTAAATCCCAACCACTTCCCAAAAATTGCAGCCATGAAGCAGCCCCTACAATAACCTTGCGACCCACACATGACTCCTTTTTGGGTCAGAACCCTTACAATTACAACACCATGAAATTTCACATAATATCGTAAATAATGAAATTTGCCATTTTTAATGTCCTATGATTGTGAAATTGACCAAAATGGTCCATGAATTTGGTAGGATCCAACACATTATCTTAGCTTCCCATTTTGATGATGGGGCAGTCAAAAAGTTTTCCAGACGGTTTTAAAATTGCAGACCCAGTATTTAAATATTGCTGGGACTGTGAAAACTGACTGCAGAAGTATTTGAAACCAGCCTTAGTAGTGTGATTGGACTGCACCACTGAACCCACAACAGGCCTGCTTGAATTCTGCTAGCATTAGCATTTTGCTATTCCCATCTCCCCCCTTTCCTCTATCTGGGTACCTAGAAACTTTCTGAGACTGATTTTCAGTGCATTTTGAACAGAACAGGACTGAATCCATATAGTATGTGCGACCTGGTTATTGGTTTATTTCGAAACTTCTATCTTGTCCTCCCCAATCTGAGCTTTCACTCAGAACAGGTCACATGAGAATTTGTGCTGTGCTCCTTATTGGCTAACATCATTCTTGTACGGGGACAGTAGCCCATGTTTGCAGAAGCCATTTTGGTTTCTCAGTTGGGTAAGGTTGTTTTTCATTTAATTCTCTTTGATTCACCTGCACAAATCCAGAAAAGACAAATCTTTTTTGGATTTTTCTGCATTTTTCACTCTGCCAGACAAAGGCCTACTAAGCTTACACAATTCCCCAGTTGTTTGGGACAGGCTTTGGTCTTTAATATTTTGCCTTAAAAAATTCTCAAGCTTGAGAGTTGAGGGTGCTCCATCACTTCTTATCTAGATGTCTAAAATGACTTTAGTAGCAAACTCTTGACAACTAATTTTAAAAATTACACCTTTAATGACATACATTTTTAAGTGGACTATCTAAATTGGACACAATAATGTAGGCGATGGGCAACTATTCTTTAACAGAACCTCATAATATTTTCTGTGTCTTCCACTCCTGTTTAATGCACCTGAGCATCTACAAGGGGCTTTCATCACTTGTCTTGGAAGACACTTTGTAGTAGTTCCAGTAAACAGTTTTTTTGATATCTCCCTGAAACGTTCTTTGTTTCATTTTGTCTCAATATTCATAACTGTGTCTCCCAGCACCATCCTCAATAATTATTCTCTCCTCCCACAGACAGTTATATCCACTTGTGGTTATTATTTAGCCAAATTTTACATTTACAATCCTTTTTAAACTTTCTTCATAAATCAATTTCTCCAGCCTCCTGATCACTTTTTCTTCTTCTTCTAAATCTCTAATTGGTGAGTGTCTCTTTTGCATGTGGGTTTACAGAACCAAAATCCATGTCTTATCTGTGACAGACCATGACGTCTATGATTCAGATTTGCTGTCTGACTAATAATACTACCTAGCTTTTATATATTGTGTTACTTTTTTGGAGTGCCTTACCACATTGCATTTCAAATTAAGATGTAATTTGCTGTGTGCTATCACCCGCAGGCTCTTTCAACATTCCCAACTGTCTCTTTCCCATTAGTATCTTTGCTTTAGGTTATCTTTCCCCAGATGCAGTCACTCATGTGTAAACAGGTCTAGGTGATTGACTGCAGTTGTTTTCTCACTTGGCTCCCTAACATCTTCCTTAGTCAATTGCTATTAGGAACACAGTTTAAATTTTTGCATGGGAAAGGAATTCTCTTTCTCTGCTACAAAGACTGATCCAAAAGCTCACATTTAATTTATTGTATGCACATCCCCAATAGCTGTTCTCTGGGTAGTTTTCTCCCCTATTAAAATGTTCTACTTTTAAGAGGTGAACAGTTAAGGTAGTTTTCAGAGTGTAAAACAGAGCATAGATAATAGATGCAAATGTCAACTTCCTTATATAATTTAGGGAAAAATTCTGTTTCCAAATCCACAGTGCAAAGAGATGATCCTCAGCTGACATAAACTGTCACAGGCTGCAGTTAATGGACCTGTGACAATCCACAACAATGAATGATCTGTCCTCAGAGCACTAGTGTTGATTCTGCCTTTACTCCATTATGTCCAGAGGAATATTGTGCATGACACAAATAGAGAACAAAAAAATCTGTCAGGGAACTTGGTGAGTAGCGTTTTGTCCTTCAGTTTTAACTAACACTTTTCTGTATCTACCCTACCTACTTCCTACATGTTCTCATGGTTTAACACCCCAGATGGTTTAACACCCCCCCCCAAGGGGAAAAATACTGTTGAGGGGGGAAAAAAAGGGAGAGACCAAAGTCATTGAGCAAAAAAAAAAAAAGGAACCCGAGAGTTATTAAGCAAACAAACAAAAAAAATAAAACAGCATTAAAAAAGCAAGGCCCCTTTAAGTGCGTGCAGAGTCAGAATAGGGATAGGAAGTGGGGAGAGGTTGAGCACTAAGACCCAGGGAAGGCACTGCTTCCCCTTGCTTCAGGTCGTTAGGTTTTTTGCTGGCAGCCATCTTGTTTTCTTGATCGAGCCAGAAGGCAAGATACTTACGGAACCAGGTAAGTAGGGAGTCAGGGGCCCAGGGGTGGGGGACCTGGGGAGGGGATCCGGGGGCTGGGCCCAGTTACTGAGTGTGTCGTAGGGTTGCCAGGTGTCTGGTATTTTTGCCTCCTGGCAGGGAAAAACCCAGAAAATACCGGACATTTTAGGTGTCCAGTATTGTCTGATATTTTTTACCGGACAGGAGGCGAAAATACCCGACCGCCCAGGTCAATACACTCCCTGCCTCCTGCCAACTACCCCCAGCTTTCTTCTTTTCCACTTTCACCACTTTAATCTCCTGCTCATTTGATAAATGTGGCAGAAGCATTTTAAATGCTGTTCTGTCACAGAAGGCCATGTTTGCCTGAAGCACCTGCTGATAGCTCTGCTAAGGCCTGCCTCAGTTTTCTCTGAACTCAGGCTCCCTAAAAGAGTCCACACAAGGCCTGATATTCTCCCTTCTAGGGTCTAATTTATTAAGTCCTGAACACAGTTTTTCAAAGCAGACTCTAACCTATAGGTCTCACCTCAGATTTAGCTGGGCCCTGCCACTCTTCCCTGAGGATCCAGCTTATCTTTTAAAGTTCCTTTCTTTTGCCCCAGTCCCAAGCTGGTCATAAGCCCTAAGGGTCTGTCATCTCGCCCTCCAGTGCCCCTTGATTGGAGTTTGGCCTTCTCCACACAGGCCTCCTCACTGATTAAGGACGTGCAGGAGCCACCCATCTCCCTGCCCTGTTGCATAGCAAGTGTACTGGATCCCATTCCCTTTTAAGGGGGCCAGTCCTTCAGTGGCCATGGGTTATCCTTGATCTTTCCTCTGACATTCAGTCTAACTCAGGGCAGCACTGAGGATGTCCACCCATGTTTCTTGCTCCAAGACTCAACTACTGGGTTTTCTATGCCGGCAAGTACCTCTGTAAACATTTTGGGTTTCTCTTTATGTGCCCATTTTTTTGCCCAGCTCTGTTTGAGAGAATAGCTGGTTTTTCTGGACACTGGGCCCAGTTTTTGTTTAATTTTGTCTACGGAGGGCAGTTTTGCAGATGTTGTACTCAGAGATGAGCGCTTTGTAAGTGTTATAAAATAAATAAAATAAAATCTGTCTCTTGTCTGCAAGTAAGGACCAGGAATTTAAAAAACACTCTGTGATTGCTACTCACTAGTGAAATATATCCAGTCATTACCAAGTTACCAAAATAAATTAAATAATTTATAAGAACTCCATAAAACACTTCAAGTTAGCTTCAGCATGCTTGAACAATTCAAGTAAAGTTCTAGAATCAAATAAAATACAGTTCTAGTATCAAATCTGCTCACTATGACAGTAAAGAGGCCACCAGCTTTGGATTCTACATCTGAATTTTGCAAAGTGATTTTATTTTCAGAATTAAAGAAATAAACAGTAAGAAAAACTTACCGTGTATTCTGCTCCCAGTTTGTCCATTGGTAAGAGAAGGCAAGAGAGAAAACAAAAGTAGAATAAAATAATGATGCAAATTATGTTCAATAAATTCAAAAGTATATTAATAATCAAAATCATTGGGTTGAATGACTTACACTTCACTGTGAAATCCCAGTGGAGTCTAAGGGATAGCATGGGTTACAAGTCAGCATGACATTTAACATATAGTATCTAAAGGTCTAATGCAGAAACATAAAGGGGGAGACAGTAGCACAGTATAATGTTTAAAATCTTTACCCATCTATAGTTTCTGCATATTACTCATATTTCTTGGTAACAGCAAATGATGGGAAGTAAAAATATGTAGTGGTAATATAGGAATTGTTCAAATATTTTAACGTCTGCCTCTAGGTATATGACACGTGGCCTTTAAAGATAAACAAAATTATCCACAATAAACTTCCAATGTTTTCAGTTTGCTTTGAGTACTTACCTGTGATTGTATAAGGGTAATAATTCCAAGCCTTCTCTGTAATGTAAAATATTTTGGGAACAACTGCTCTGGCCCAGCTAGGTAGTTTGCTGCAAAGAAAGGAAATCCCAAATTAGACTATTTTTTGACTTGCGAGAATTCCCCTTCACACTTTTCAAGCTAAGAAGATTTAAAGTAGGGTATGTGGATTCACAGCATTGGTCATGTGAAGACTCAGCACAGGTCATAACACACAATGTGTACTTTATAGAATTCTTAGCACAAGGAGACAGCCTTTACTAAGGGTACTCAGCAAGGATAATAAACAGGCCTAGTCAGTCTGATTGTTACATCTCCCTAGGCAGTTTCTTCCTTTGTATTCTCTACTGATGCATAAACTCTTGTACTCCATTAACCCCAAATCCTGATTATGAGATAGTATTTTCTGTATGCTAATAATACTATGTGGCAATTTTAAAGAGTTTTATATTCAAATTTTTCAAATGAAGAGGCTGATCCAGAATGATAAAGAGCCAGATTTAGATGGAGAACCTTTGACTTCCAGTCCAGGGTTCAGTCTGCCAGCCAGTTTTCTAATACACTAGTTACTATCCTGCTTGACTAAGAAAACCCTTAGATAATGAGAGAGAGGACATGATTTTTTGTGGTCAAGAAAATCGCCCCACAGAAACTGAGATCAGACATGCAGAAATACCTCTGATACAGTAACAACACAGATGACTTCTGGGGGCTTATAGCAGGCAGAAGCCAGTGCAGTATTCAGTTGTTATTATCTATATTATCATAATACTTAAGAACTCAGTAGGCTATGTCTACACTGCCTTTTTTTGGCAGAAGATATGCAAATTGTGCTCTCATTTGCATATCGTCTGCCGATCCTTTTTATGGAAGAGGTTTTGCCGCTAAAAAGCCCCATGTAGACGGGGCCAATTGTTGGAAAAAAAACCTTTTTTACAAGATTCCTTATTCCTCAAAAGATGAGGTTTACAAGATCTTGCAAAAAAGGGTTTTTTCTCCAATAAATGGCCCCGTCTACGTGGGGTTTTTTAGCGGTAAAACCTCTTCCGCAAAAAGGATTGGCAGAAGATATGCAAATGAGAGCACGGTTTGCATGTCTTCTGCGGAAAAAAATGGCAGTGTAGTCATAGCCTCGGTATTCTACAAGCACATTATGAAAAGACCCCAACACCTCACAGCTAAGTAATTGCTTTTGAATACCCACATGTCAAAATGACAGCCCCAATTAGGCACTATCACTACCAGGCTGGGGTCAATTTTTGGATGTGGTTTTGGGGGGATTTTTTGCTTCTCACTTTTGTGTGACCCCTGACTGATTTTTCTGTGGGTCATCGGCCCCCAACCCAAAAAAGGCTCCCCACCCCTGCCTTACGTCAGTGACACAGTGAAAGGGAGCTGAGGACCCTGAAGAGTCTGACGCGGGGCATGTGTAGTAAGAAGGAAATGGAGAGGTATTTGCCTATACCACCTTTTATGCTCTCAGTTTGGAGCACAAGGAAAGCTACGGCATGTGTGCAGGCTAGTGGGCACTGCCTGCAGAAAACTGCAGACTTGGGCACATGAACAGATGTGCATCTTGCATGTGGAATACACATAGAGACCATTACGCAAAGAGTCAAAGCTTTCCAAAATGATGGAAGAATTGCAAGAGGCACTCAGCCTTCTGATTTGAAAAGCACATTCCCTCCGCGTACAGTGGAGCTAAGGTATGAAGGAGGGAGATGGGAGGGTTTGGGCACAAAGAACAGGAATTCAGTTTTTGCCAGGCTAAATTTAAATTGCTTGCAACACAGAAGGCAAAATGGGGATTAAACAGCCCAGTCAAGGAAATTATTTGTCTTGCTGCTTTAGTACCTGCTCTCTAAGTTTAAAAGTTTCCACAAGACTTTACTGAAGCAAACCTACAAGATTTGAAGTTTCTAATGAGAAAGAGGCTTGCTTAGGTAACAGGTTTTCCTGTGCTCCAAGGCAGTCATGTTTGTTTTTCACAGGAACAATGCAATTCAGCTTCACCAGACTAACACAGCTGCATCTCTATCACTATTCTTTGTGGCTGGAAAGAGCTTCCCTTTTTAAAATTTAATTATTTGATGACTGTTGCCAATAGTGACATTCACCTCTGTAGACTTTTGACTCCCACTGTACTTTTGCTCTAGAAACATTTGTGTTTTCCTATCAAACATCTTATAAAGAAAGGTGAGTTTAGCTGAGATGGTTGATATTATTTTATTTGACCCTGTTATAATTAGTCAGGGACTGAAACTCTTATGGTGAAAGCTAGATTCGGAAGCACCTGATTAACATTTTCAGTGATAAACAATTTAAGAATTTTCCTTCCAGCATCCCCAATGAGACTGTTCCTTTGACCCTAATCCCATTTGGTACATAATTATTTCAGTCCTTCCTGGCAGAGTAAATATTTTTTTTCCATAAAATATTTATTGCTGTTCAGCAAAGGGGAAGAAATTATATTAGTCCCTATCATGGCAGGGAACTCTCTGTCCAAGGCTCTGGCACAATAAGGGCTAAATTTTCTTATTCTCTGCACAATGCTTAAATCACCAAACTCAACATGTGGGATGATGCTGGAAGTGGAGAAGGGATTCTCCACACAAGGCACAAAGTACTAAGAGAGCCACTCTGCGGTCCAGCCTCTCTCGGTTCTAAAGTCCCTGCTCTTGCAAGACTGGGGAAGAGCTGTTGGACTTGCGGTGGAAACAGAGCAACTAGTCGCACCCTGTTGAACCTGGAGGTATGGGCACACTGCTGAGGCTAATGGATACCTGTGTTACTGTGTAGTGTTCCCAAATCACCTCTTCTCCCTCAGCCACCACAGGCTACCACAGGGGACTCAAACTCAATTTTCCTTAGGGCCAGTGGGCACCCCTCCCTTGGGTGTGTGTGTGTGTCTCCATGGGCTCATCCCTATGCATCCCCATACCTTGCCTGCTACCCCAGGGTGATTTAAACGCCCCCCCCCCCCAACTCTGGGAGTCCTCGCCGCCATCACCAGCTGCACAGTGGGGCTAGAGTGGCTTCCAGCAGTGAAGTGGAGTGACAGGGCTGGCTTGGGAGAGGGCGGAGGAGCAGAGCAGAAGCTGCTGCATCACTCTGCTCCCCCACAACTCATGCTGCTGCAGTGAGTCCAGAGGGACCCAGCCCTTGCTGCTGCCCCATACCAGGCCCCCTGGTAATCCCTGAGGCCGTATCCCTCTGGCGAGCCGGCGTGAGAGAAGGGGTGCAATGGCGGGGACTGGGCAGAGCAGGGGTGGGAAGAGGTAGGATGGAGCAGAGCAGGGGCTGGACTTAGGAAAGGAGACGGACAATCCCCCCCCAGGGCCACAGGGACTCACATGCTGGCAGCTGTGCACGGGCTGGATTGTGGACCTGCTCAGGCTGTAAGATGGCCTGCAGGCTGTGAGTTTGAGACCCCTGCCCTACAACCATACTGATTCCACTGTCTCAGGGCCTTTCAGCAACTATGAGATTTGTCCATAAGGAACTGTCTCTTTTAATCAGAGCCAGTGCTGGGAGTCTGTAAGGGCACATCTACCCTACAACGTTATTTCGAAATAACAAGGTGAGCGTCCGCACAGCAAGCCCGTTATGTCAAAATTATTATGAAATAACAAGCTTCTTATTCCAGAATAATCAACCCTCATTTCACGAGGAATCACACCTATTTTGAAATTGCTATTTTGAAATAGGTGTAGTGTGGATGCTCCACTGCTTCTATTTCAAAATAGCTCCTCCCCAGGGCCATTCAAAGTAATTACTCCCCAGTGCTTCCTGGGGCTCTAAACTGAGGTAGCACATCCTTATTACGGAAGCCTGCCTCAGACTCATTTTGAGGCTGTAGTGTGGATGTGCTATTTTGAAATAGTTATTTTGGGTGTTATTATTCCAAAATACCTTATTTTGAAATACCCTTGTAGTGTAGACATACCCAAAGAGGCCCTTTTAGACTAGGAGAGATATCACTGCGGTATCCCGTTCTAGTTTCAGGGTTGGATTTATTTGGTTCTTTTTGCAAACACAGACTCCAAGAACCAAAGACACAGCTACACCGGGCAATGATTCCTGGGAGAAAGCAAGCTGCTATTTCTGTGGGGCTTGGGACAGAGCTTTGAGGCACAAGGCGCTTTCTCCACCTTTCTCTCAGACAAAAGAAATCCTAGGAAGCGCAGGCTGTGGACTGCTAGGATTTATAGGTGTTCTCAACAGGTCCTGCTAGCCATCCTCCTTACCCCAGAACAGGATGGACTGTGGATGGGGTTGTTACCAGTTTCTCCTGGAAAGAGGAAGAAATCTGTTTGAACTTGACTGCCAGATGTCTTGAAAGCCTCTGGAACCCAAGCAGGAATATCAGGGAGGAAGAAACTCCAGGAAGCCCCCTTTGGTTGGGTTTTATAACTTACTTACAAAATGTTCCCTGTGTTTATTTAGATTTTGCCAGTAGACCACTGAGGAGCGCCTGGGAATGAAGTTAAGGGGGAGCCTATATATTTTTAAAGTAGCTCTACAACTGTGTTCTTGAGTGAACTCTGGTCTGATGCACAGTCAGGGGGAATTTATGTACCAGATTAAGTTGCCCCCAGTAGGAGAAAAGGCTGCAAGTATAGGACCCTTAACTGGTTTTCTTCTACATTTGGGCCTTCACAGATTCAGCATAAAAATAAATCCTCAACCAAGAGCCACTTCATCTCCCTCTCCTTTTAGACCCGATGGCGTGAGTCTAGTGGCATTTCTCTCAGCTTCACTTGGAAGGAAACATGGGACTTGTTGTTGGCCCAAGGAACTGAGTTATGGGATTCTAAATGTAAGTGAACTTTCCTCTTGTTCCAATATCTGGAATATATCGGTATGATAAAAGTGACTTCCTGTGCCAAAGGCTTAGCCGTCTCCACAGGTTGTTTTATATACAATGGAAAACGAAGTATGACACATAATCACTGCTATTATGAATGTCTTGTTTTAGTCCTGACCCAACTGCCATTGAAGTCAATGGCACAACATCCCATTGATTTTAATGGAAAGTTGGATTGAGTCCTTTGGATTCGGCTGCCTGTAGTGCAGCTGTAAATTATTCTGCTTAAATGTTAATTTTAATTCTTCAGCATTAAATAGGGGCTCTTTTCCCCTGAAACTTCCATAACCAGTTAATTTGTTCTTTGAAAAATTAGCTGCTACATCAAATGCTAAATTTGATGTCTGACAGTTATGAGGGAACTAATTTAACAGGTTTCCCTTTACTTTTCATAAAAATTCTGCTCAAATAAATTGGCTTCATTTTAGGTACCAGAGATAAAGGAATACCACACGCTTCTCTAGCCTTCTTTTGTATCTTCAGTTCATATTGACCTTTTATTTCTTGCATTTCCCAAAAAGCTGGCATTTTGCAGTTATTTGATTGTGATCGCCTGTACTTTCACAATTCTGTTTAGTCAGATCGATTCATCTTTTGATGTGAAGTTGTGAGACTTTAATACATTGCGCATGTAGTGAGGTCAACATTCCATGCATCCCCCTTATAGACAGAGGTGCCTCTGCAGCACTCTGCTAACAATTTCTTCCGCACAGGGATTATTAAAACAAGCCCTCTGATTTATTTTCTTGTCCGTACACCACCATTCTTGGAGATCTGAGTTGATTCACATCAATAAAACTCAAGGTGTCAAAACACAGGCCATTGGTTTTAACCTCTTGTCAGGCCACTCCCAGCTTTTTCTGCCTGTCGTCTCATGCCCCATGTCTTCCTGCTGCACCTGCTCACTCTCAACAGTTTCCAACTCACACTACTTCCAGGCCTTCCTGGTTGGGGCTTTTTTTGCTTTGGTGGCCCATTCCCAGGCCCTACCTGGCTAGTTCCTCAGTCTTCTAGCTCTGGCTTCTAAACTCTTTGGCATCAGGATCTTCCCTGTAGAAGTCCTTACTTCCTGCAATTTCCTTCACTTCCCTTTTCTCTGCTATCTTTTATAGAGAATTACCTGAACCAACCCAGATGTGCCTCTTTAGTAATCAGGATTGACTTAGCTCCAGACCCTGTCCACCTTGTAACAGCACTGTTTATAGTGGTAGCTCTATTTAAATTCAATAAGTTTGATTTAAGACACTGATGTTACAGCCCTAGCTGAGGACCCATTTGTGGGCTCTCACTAGGCTGCTATTCTGAAGCCAAACTTTTAATTTTTCAGGAGTTTTAAAGCTTATTGAGTCTGACCAATGTTCAGACACAGCCTCTATGTCTGGATTTTCAGGAACACTCCTGGGATGCAGACGCTAATGCTGGTACTCCACTCTTGGACCATAGGGCTCCATCGCCCAACTAACCCACGACCCGAGGTCACGGTGAACTTCCCCAATCTCTGCTGTAGTTCTCACACATTTCCTCCAGATCGCCACCCTTGTGAGGACTCTGGATTTCTGCTCCGCCTTTCAGGGAGATGGTGATGTTACACAGTCTTTGCCAAAACAAAAAACAGGACTATGTAGCACTTTAAAGACTAACAAGATGGTTTATTAGGTGATGAGCTTTCGTGGGCCAGACCCACTTCCTTAGATCAAATAGTGGAACAAAATTGTCACAACCATATATATCAAAGGATACAATTAAAAAAAAATGAACACATGAAAAGGACAAATCAAATTTCAGAACAGAAGGGAGATGGGGGGAGGAGGAGGTAAATGTTTGTGAGCTAATGATATTAGAGGTGATAATTGGAGAAGCTATCTTTGTAATGGGTAAGGTAATTAGAGTCTTTATTCAAACTTAATTGTAAAGTGTCGAATTTGAGCATGAATGACAGTTCAGAGGATTCTCTTTCAAGTGTATCTGTTACACCTTGTGGAATGAGGTGTAACAGTTAACTTGAACTAAGGATGTAGTTTGAGTTAACATTTGCCTGCCGCGTGTAGCTGCGGGGAGTTAGGTTGGACTAAGGGGATTTAAAAATGGTGCCCGGACGGGAAGATGCAAATAAAGCCCGGGATATTTAAATCCCAGGCTTCATTTGCAACTTCGAATGCCTACATTAGCCTCCCTAGTTTGAACTAGGGGGCTAGTGTAGACATACCCATGGTGATTTAATGGGCCCACAGTTCTGGCTGCCACCACTGCCACAGTGGCAGTGGCCAAGAACCCTAGGCCCTTTTGAATCACCGGACCCGAGGCCAGTTGCCTCTTTTGTCCCTCATATCGGTGAGCCTGGATGATGTTTCTGAGCAATGCATAAATTTTCCCCAGTTCTATATCTGTGAGTCACAGTATTGATGGCTTGCCCACAGAGCACCATCCTTTATGAATATAACTCATCTATATACTGGCATTTATGGCCACGCTTTTTCCCCCTCCCCATTATAATGGAAACTGCAAATTAAAGTATTTATGGACCGCAGAAGCAGAACAGTCACACCAACAGATCATCACTGGCCATCAGGCAGCATTTTAGTAAGACACTGACACTCCCTCGAGGGCACTTTCCTTTATTGGTCAAGGAAGGCGTTGGAATCATTTTGCTGGAGTGGATCAGAGACAATACTTTCTGTGACAGAAAAAGACCTCTCAAAGGGTACGTCTAGACTACAGGCTTTTGTTGACAGAAATTTTGTCGACAAATACTGTCGACAAAGAGCGTCTAGACTACATTCAGTTCTGTTGACAAAGCAAGCTGCTTTGTCGACAAAACCCTGTAGTCTAGATACAACCCTAGATGCAATAACACCTTCTGTCGACAGAACTCTCTCGGCAAAAGGCGTTATGCCTCGTAAAATGAGGTTTACCACCATCGACAAAACTGCTGTGTTCTGTCGATGTTATGTTGACAGAACTCAGCGGTAGTTTAGACGCTGGTTTAGTTTTGTCGACAAAAGTCCACTTTTGTCGACAAATCTCTGTAGTCTAGACACACCCAAAGAGAATGCTCTTTCACCGCCTCATGAAAATATGGCTCTCACCAGGGAAAAGGGAAGGAAACAGAATGGAAAACTAACCTGAAATGGTCAGAGTCTGCATGCAGGCGCAGCGATCTGTCCCCACCATTTCTCCTTCCCAGATGGAAGTAAACACCTTACATGGGCCTGAGATCCAGCTAACCACAAAGGCACTGGACTTTATTTGATATGAATCTTCAGGACCATTTTTCAAACCTGGTTATGTTTGTATGCAATATTTTGCACATGGGTGCATGCTAAGCACATTTGTGCCACCACAGATCTCCTATTCAGGGCAGGGATGTTTAATTATTGTTTAAAACGTGAACCAGCTAAATACTAGGCTTAACAGAGCGACTGCAGAACTGGAGTTCATTTGCATATTTGACACGGTCTCCCTGGGCTTAAATAAAGATATTAATTGGTTAACGCACTACAAAGGCAATTTCTCATGCCTTTAGCATTCGCATTTCACATCAGCAGCTATGAATGGGACACATCCAGCCTACTTACTGTATATAACTCGTTCATAAGCTGACTTTTTTTGGAAAAAAATTCCACTGTGAAGAGTGGAGGTCAGCTTATGAACAGATTCTTCCCATGGCTTGGGCTGAAGGACTTGCTGGCTGCCAGCATGGAGCCCCTCAGCTTCCATTGGCTGAGAACAGCAAACAGTAGCCAATGGGAGATGAGAGGCTCTTTGCCTGCAGCCTGCAAGTCCTTGAGCTGACAACCTGGGATTATCAGTTTGTACTCTGGAGTTGGCTTATAAATGGGTCAGTGACTTTTTACCATTTTTTCTCTGTAAGTTTGGGGGGTCGGCTTATAAATGAACGGACTTATGTTCACATGTATACGGTAATTAGCGTCATTAATATGGGTCTTACAGTTGACCAGTACTTCTGTTGTTTTCTATATATATTTCTTAGTTTCTGTTATTTCCACTCCAATTCACCCGATGAAGTGGGTTTTGCCCATGAAAACTAAAGATTCTATATATTTTGGTTAGTCTCTAAGGCGCCACAGGACCACTCGTTTTTGCTAGTTCAGCTGGTGAACCTTGGAGCAGCCCCTGCCTGGAGCATGGTGGGCCTGGATGGGCTGGAGCAGCCCACCGGTTAACCAGTTACCCAAAAGCATTGCCTAATCAGGGTGAGGCTTAGTTGGTAAATGGTTAGCCGGTTAACCCTTTACATCCCTAATTCAGTGACAGTAAGCTTCTAAGTCAGTGGTTCTCAAACTTTTTGGCCCCTGGATGAACTGGCTCAATGTAAATTTTTCCATGGACCACCAGTTGCTAATGCAGGCATGTCCAAAGTCCGTCCCGCGGGCCAATTGCGGCCCGTGTTCTGGTTTAATACGGCCCCACAGGTAATTTGGCAATATCTATCTTTTATGGCCCCCAACGAATCCATATGTATTGAGATGAATACATTGTAAAATCTCAGTTAATGTCAGTTGGTCTAAATCAGTTATAAATATATTTGGACACAACATGTATACTTGGTGTTATGTTCCTGTTCATATTTTTTTAACTTAAAAGTTGACAGACAACCTTTATTACCAATAATATGTAATGTACTTTACAATGTTCCTGACATATATTTCAGCTTCCTGGATTTTTTTTTCATCTGGCCTTCAGATATGAAAGGCAGAGTGATTTAACACCTGTTTAGATTTGTCATCCATGTGACGAAATGAAAAGTATGCTGTTTGCAATAAACTTTGCATAAAATAGTTAATTTGCATTTAATTTTAATGGTTCAAAGAATGTCAGGCAAAATGGTCGGCCCTCACGCATGTTCACTTCATCAAATCTGGCCCTTTTTGAAAAAAGTTTGGACTCCCCTGTGCTAATGGAAACTCACCGTTAATTACATAACTACACCCAAGCCATTTTGCTAGTGCTGCAGCTAGGGAGAATGGTTTAATTTCAATGATTAAGCAGATTGATCATTTTAACTTTCTCATGTTAGTTTATCAAACTTCATTTTAAATAAAGTAAAATATTAATTTATGTTCAACACAAAAGGTTTCAATGTTTTCTTTATTTATGGCAGGCGTAGAGACCTTTTTTGGGTCGGGGGCCACTGACCCACAGAAAATCAGTTGGGGACCCACAAGTAAGCAGCAAAAAAACTCCTGCCCAAACCCCCAACCCTCACTGAATTGGTCCCCAAATGAGACACCACACTCCTCTGGCGCTCCAGCCCCACTAGGTGAGGGGAAGAGACAGGGAGGACTGAGGTTCAGGGCTTCCCACAGGCCAGATTTACTTTTATGGGGTTTTGGAGCTAGTGGATTTTATGGAACCCCCTAGGCTCTGGGGTGGGAACCAAAATGAGGGGTTCAGTGTGTGGGACAGGGTTGCCAGTGAGTGGGATACAGATGGCGGTGCAGGATCTGGGAGGAAGGTGGGGTGCAGAAGGGGGAGAGTAGTGAGGTCTGGGTGGGAGGTGGGGTGCAGAAGCAGACTGGGAGTAAGGTGTCTGGCCAGGGTGAAGGAGCAGGAGCAGGGTAGGGGGTAAATATCTGGCCAGGGGTGAGGGTGCAGGATCAAGGAAGAGTGCAGGAGCAGCCTGGGGGTAGGGTGTCTGGCCAAGAGGGAGGGTGCAGGAGAAAGAGAGGGTGCACGAAGGGCTGAGGAGGGAGGATGCAGGAGCAGGCTGAGGGTAGAGTTTCTGGCCAGGAGAGAGGGTGTCTAGACAGGTTGGGGAGTGCAGGAGCAAGGGAGGGTGTCAAAGCAAGCTGGGGGTGTGTGGTCTTGGGTGGAGGGAGAGGACTGAGAGTGACTGGGGTGCAGGGGTCTGGGCATGAGGGGGGATACTTACCTGGCTTTGTGCTCCCTTGAAGTGGGGAAAGCCTCATGAGTCACTGCACTGCCATTCCCCCAACAGGGTGGGGGGAGGGAGGGAGCTGAGCCTCCCCCTCCCCCACGCAGCAGAAAGCCCACGCAACCACGAGGCTGCAGCACTAGCTCGTCTTCCCACTCAGAGGGTGTGCATGGGCGGGAGTGGGGGGGAGGGATGAAGAAAGCTCATTGAAAAATCAGAATTATTTTCAGAGAAGTTTGTATGAAGCCTCCACGCACAAGCCTGCTGCCTGATTAGCAGAATAAATGTTTTCAAGCTGTCTTGTGGACATGCCTCGGAGATGCCTTTAAAAACAAGTTACCTCCTTCTGGACCACGGTCTCCAATTTCTCCATTGTCTCCCTCCCTTTTTTCACATGCTGAACTGTGTGATCATCTGAGTCTTCTCCGGCCAGCCCCCAAGAACTGCTGCCTCTCACTGGAACCACCTTTCAGGTTTCATTTAGAGCTGCGCTCTTGCCACTGAGCACTCTCACCCATGAACGCTTTACTAATTGCAGCTTTGAATACCCTGGACTGGGAGCTCACCAGATCAAACACAGTCGCTGCCATGCTGCATGCCCTTTCACTCGGCTGCAGCCAAACAAGCAGGGTCTGGAGAGGGAGGAAGCTATGGCAGGATGCCGAGGTGGCTGCTGGTTCTGTCAGAGGGACATGGACAAGCCCTCTGAATTCCCCTGTGGGCATGCCCCCTCCCCACAGCCCGGGCCCTGGCCTTCCCCAGGAGCTACGGACAGTACTGAGACCCCTCACCAAGCCGGGTGGCGGTTCCCACCCTCCTCCTCCTTGTGTACAGCAAAGTGGTGCCGTGTGAACACGAGGGTCCCGGAGTGCAGCGCCCCCTCCCCAGGCTGGGCCACACCTTCCTGCAGTGTGCAGCCCAACAGACGGGTGGCCAGGTCAGAGCGGGGCGCACCTTGCAGCGTGAACAGAGAATGGGCAGGTCCCCGTCGTGGCAGGCGGGGTGCAGGGGGGAAATGCAGAGTCAGCAGCTCCTCGCTTGAGAATCCTGCCTCTGGGCCGACTCCCAGCGACATGGAGACTGGAGGGGTGGGGGGGGGGGAGCTCAAGGGTGGGGGTGACAAGAGGCTCAAGGCTACCTCATCTGCAGACTGCAAGCACAAAGAAGGAGGTGGGGTGGGAAGCCTCACCTGAGGCGCAGGGACATGGACAAGCCCGCAAGAGAACCTGCCACGTTGCATGTTGCACAGGGCACTGGGGGGAGGCCGAGCTGGAGCCACGGACCACCTGGGAGGTAGCCACGGACCACTAGTGGTCCGCGGACCCCACTTTGAGAACCACTGTTCTCAGTGGTGAATAAGACCATCAACAGACTTTTTTCATAAGCACTATTTTTTGTAAGTGTGTAATATTGCTGGTAATTTCGTTGTTAGGCTGGGGAAAGGTCAGATCTGTCAGGATTCCAGAGGAACATGCAATGGTGTAATTGCCACAATATTGCTATATCTGTGTCTAAGGATCACCGTGCAGAAAAGCTTAATAAAGGAAATGGGCCTAAGGGAACAGAGAAGAATTGGAAAAGCAGCAACATTCAATTAGATCAGTAGTAATAAAAAACTGCAGCAGATTAAGGAATATATTTCATACAACAGAAATATATAGGTTTTGAAATTAACACTGGCCTTTAACTCAGTGTGGAAGCACTGACCCCCTAACTCTTTAATTTTAGCTGCAGAAAAGACACATATTTGGCTTTAGGAACTGATGGGGCTGTCGGGAAAAAAAAAGCAATTTTTCTCACCATGGCTTTAAGCCTGTCACTGTGCTGCAGAAGGTCACTGAGGCTCAATTCTAGTGGTCATTCATAATGTCAGCTCACTTCACTGAGCCAAATCTTTTGTTACCAAAGTGGGTCGCTGGCCTTGTGCATTTCGTAGGAAGTCGTGCTCTATCTTGCTGTATCAGCATCCCAAGGGCTCACTGCTACCCTCAGCAATTCTCGGCTAAGTGTGGGACCAGAGTGACGTTTTGAATGTTACTGTTGTTCAACAGAGACTTGCTTGACCTCTGTGTCATTTCAGGCAGGATTAATTTGAATGCACCTATTTGATTTTAGCTGAATATGATGATTTGGGGTGGGAGGAGGGTATAAATCTACCTTTGAACTAGAATTTGAAAAGAAAACAACTTTCCTTTAAAGAAGAACTTTAGCATGTTAAATTTTTTTGCACTTGTATAGCCCTTGCCATCACGGACATCACAGCATATTGCAAACAGTAATGGAATTAATCTTCAAACAGCTCTGTGCAGGAGTGAAGAACCATCATTTTCATTTTTTTTTATGGGAAGCCCACAGTGATTAAGGACATCCGCAACCTCAATTAAAATCAGTGGGAGTTATTGGTGCTCTGTGCTTCAGGAAATCAGATCCTCCCAGACTTGTGTAAGATCACACAACAAGCATGGGATAGGGCAGGGCCATCCTTAGGATTTGTGTGGCCCTACGCAGGACAATTGAACTGTTGCCCCGATGCCTGATGGCAGCCAGAGGGACGATGACTTTTTTAGAGACGTAGTTTTATAATCTGCAGCAGCGCACGAATGAAATATTTTTATAACAATTTTTAAATTAATGCCCTGTTGACAAACAGTAAATTCAGAAACTGACAGCTAATACCTGGAGCTGGCAAATGTCTGTTAAATGGCTTCATTACTGCTCACATGACCCTTTCACAGGGTCAGTGCGTTCTGTTAATAAGTCTGGCCGGCTTTTTCACTTTTAAGTAACTAGGTCCTCTGGAGGAAGCAAAACCACAGAACAGGGATAGGAAGATACAGCTGGGTGGACATTAAGACTCAGCGGTGCTCCACATTTTTGGGTGCCCTATGTAACTGCATATTCTGCGTATGGGTAAGGAAAGAGTCAGAAGTAGAACCTAGACCTAGTGACCCTCAGTCGCTCTGGCATCCTGGATTTCTGTATATATAGATACCCCTTTCTGTTGTACCTATTTAAAAAATGGGAAAGTGTGAAAGAAAACAGAGAAATGTGCTGCTTTTCAACATAATCTTGCCTTTAGGTCATAATTCTTTGCCATGGAAAATGTACTCTAAAATTTAAAAAAAGTCTCTGTTTCAAGTGAAGGAGCTCTTCTATTGTCCCTTTCCTTGAAGTCGCCAGTGACTGGCCTGTATTCAATGGAACACATTTCATTTGAAACCCAAAAGCTATTTCCTGAGAGAGAGTTCATGCCCTGCAAATCTTCAACACTGTGCATGACGGGAAGTGACAGCAGCATGGTGTTCAGGGAAACAGCTGCATAATACTTGCCTGTTGAGATAGACCCGTTTTTCTGTGAGCTGACCATTGCCGTGATGTGGATCTTCATAGGGTTCGTTCTGCACGACTTCCACGCCCTCCCCTCGATCACTCTGCTCGTGGCTATGCTTACTGATCATGTACAGCTGTCCAATTCTGTACTGCAAAACAAAAACAGGAGCAAATATATTAGCCATATATAATGCATGAGTATCCTCAAGCCAAATGTCAAATGGATATCCAGGAAAAATTGCAATTTAAAGGTAGTGAGTGGGAGATGGAGGGAATCATTGCATTCAGAGCTGCAAGAATAATAATAATAAACGCTACTCCTAATGAATGCATCACTAAATAATAATGATATATCCATAGTGTCGTGTATCCAAGTGACCGCAAAGTACTTTACCAAAATCAGTCATGTGGCTGCATCCTCATTGTGATGTAGGCGAATTACATCACAGGAACCTTAAAAACCTCACATGGGTTTTCACCATAGGAGGAGGTGACATGCCTCACACTAAAGGCCTCAGTGTTATAGAAAGCTAGAAGTTTCTGGAGGGGCATGGAGTCATGAGATGTTGGTGAAAGAGACTTCTTTGGAAACCATTGGCATACCTCTTTAAGGATATGTAGCTATAGAGTCCTCAGCTTTTGTAGATCAAGGTAGCTCCACTGAAGTTAAAAAAGTTATGCAAATTTATAGCAGCAGGCCTCTAAATTACTACCTGCATCCAAGCCATCATGGCACCAAGACAACTGATTATTTTCTTCTCAGCCACACATCAAAGGACAAGCAGTATTTGGAAGAAACTCACAAGAGTTTTGTTTATAAGTCGAGAACTATACAAGGCACCACTTTTAAACCAGGCAAGATCAATGTGATAGTAGAGGTGCCAGGAATGGCAGACCAGTAAAAAATTATACAAACACTAACACATATTAGCAGGAAATAATAACCCATGATCAGTTGTGACCATGAGATGTCCAATGGCCTCATGATGGTCTGGTGGTTTCTGCCCAGTTTCTAGTGGATAAATATCTATATTATTACAATACCACCACCACAGTGACATTCTTATTAGACTCTTTAGGACCCAAGCACTATGGGCCTTGATAACTGGCCTCCATTCTTTCAGCTAGAGGTGGTCCTTGCTGGTCAGTCATCGGCCATTCTGGACAGTCAATTTGGTCTATGAATGAACTCAGGATTTTATTATTCAAGGTTTTTTTTAAATCAGTCCAGCACTTCCTACCAGCACCAGAAATTCCCTAAAGCAGATTAAAAAGTCATTGATTTTCTTGGATTAAAATATTTTTTTCTATTAACCCCATACCTGGAATTTTCTGTGCAAGATTCATGATTCTGCTCTGAGTTTCAAAGAATGTCTTGCACAACTGGCAGATTCATTCTTATTTCACTTTAGTTTCCACCATATTCTTCTGTCTCTGTATTGTGCATTTTGGAGCATAAGAGAATAGTTAAGAACCAACAGCTCTTTCTTGACTTTTATTGTTTAATAGATTTTTTTCTTAACTTGGGAAAGTCTTTTTGTATTTCAGCTGAGATGGGAGGACTAATCCCATTAAGAAACACATCAGACATCTGACACAGAGTTCTAGTGTATTTTGAAAGATGGATTTTTAAATGATCTGTGTGCCAGGTTGTTGATACACCAACTGAGGTGCTTTCATTACTAGCAATTAAGTGCTACACTGTGTCTCTTATACTCAAGTGCTAAATAGCAGGGCTGGTGTTTAATACATGTTTACTAACTGCTATAATATGATTTCAAAGACTGCCTACCATGATCCACTGATATCCGTTTCTGAGACATGGTGCACAAGAGGAATTACATTACTGTGCAGTACTGAGGGTATGGGTAGACTGCGGGGGGGGGGGGGGGGGGTTTCGGGTATTCTGAAAAAACTCTGTTGTGTCCAAGGAATGTGTTTGCTCTTCTGCTTTTTTTTGCGGAAGAGCAAACGTGCTCTTTCAGAAGCCCCTGTATTCCTCGTTTCAGAAGGAAGAAGGGCGGTTATGAAAGAGGGGTTTTCTCTGAAATTTGGCCCAGTCTAGAGAGGCCAAATTTCAGAAAAGCCTCTTCCAACAAAAGTATGGGGAAAAGAGCCTCGCAGTCGAGACGTACTCTGAGAGTAGAGACTCTGTTCTCTGGCACCACTGTCTTTCATGGAGAATTGCAAATTAAAAGTCTGTTGTTGTCCCTGTGAGGAGGAGTTCTGCCTTTTATTTCAACAGGAGCAGAACTAGCTCCTGAAAACAATTTTCAACAGCAGCCAAGAGAGAGGAGGCAGGAAGATGCTAACATTGCAGTTCTGGGGGAAACCTTGATGGAGGCTCTCCAAGTACAAGCTGTACTAAGTTTAAAATGTATGGATTCAGAAATGCCTGGCAGAGTGAAGCGTATGTGCAATAATTCCCTAGGTGAAGAGAAGATTTAATGCCTCCTTTATTCCGCATCCATTACTTGGCATCTGCCCCTTTTGCATCTGTCAGCCCAGGTCAGCAACCCTCTTACCTTCCTTTTTTGGCAGGGAAGAGGGGAGAGGAAGGAACTTGCACCCACCTCTATAATTTCTTGCTTCCCAAACTCAAACCTAGTTTCTGTTCTGTAGTCCCCGTGCTGTTTGATGCAGCGATGTTTTAAAACAATGTTTCCCTAATAGTGGGTCCCAACCACTGGAAAGTTTTATGTGGGTCATCCCATGTAGGGCTGGATTAACCAATCACAGAGTCCTGATGGAGTTGTGGCTGGGCCAAATCTGAGTGATGAAGCAGCCCTATGTACCAGGTTGCAATGTCTGGATTAAGGAGCTGGGCCCTGTGCCATGGCATAGACAGGGCTGGCCTTACCATGAGGCGAACTGAGGCAGCTGCCTCAGATGCCAGACTGTGGGGGGAGAGGAGAGGCACTAGGACCCAGAGTGTAGAAAATTGTGTCTGCTGTGGGTGGGTCAGGGAGCCAGTCAGGGAGATATAAAAATGAACTGAGCTGAAGTGAGAACCCAGATATAATATTATGAACCTTGTTTTACTGTGTAACTGTGAAAATGTACTTGTATTTTAAGAGTTTCAGAGTGGTAGCCATGCTAGTCTGCAACTGAAAAAAGCGTAAAAAACAACAAACATTCTTGCAGCACCTTAGAGATGAACAAAAAATGTAGATGGTATTATGAGCTTTCGTGAAAAAGTGGGTTATGCCCACAAAAGCTCATACCATCTACATTTTTTGTTCGTCTCTAAGGTGATGGAGGACTATTCGTTGTTTTGTATTTTTAGAGTTGAAGAGTGTCAATAGTGACTAATAAAGGAAATATTTAATGAGATGCTACCAATATCTATCAACCCCCTATTTACACAATAATATAAAAGAAATAGTGTTACTTCTTTTGCCATGCTCAACATGTAATATTTGATGACTTTCTAAGACTGCAAAACATAGACTGTTTTCCCCTGTAGAAAATAAAAGATGCCCCCAAAGAAGTCTTCAGGAACTCAATATAGGAAGCAAAAAACTCAATTGCAATCTGATTTGCAGCAAGGAACAAATCTGATGGGAAAATATCTGAAACAGAACAGCACAGACATTTTGTACTAAAGCAGTGGCTCTCAACCTTTCCACACCACCGTACCCCTTTCAGAAGTCTGATTTGTCTTATGTACCCCAAGTTTCATCTCACTTAAAAAACACTTGCTTACAAAATCAGACATAAAAACACAAAAGTACAACAGCACACTAATACTGAAAAATTGCTTGCTTGCTCATTTTTACCCTATAATTATGCAATAAATAGATTGGAATATAAATATTGTACTTAAATTTCAGGGTATTGTACACAGAGCAGTATAAACAAGTCATATGAAATTTTAGTTTGTACTGACTTCACTAGAGCTTTTTATGTGGCCTATTATAAAAGTAGGCAAATATCTAGACGAGATGACACTCCCCCCAAGACCCGTGTGTTCCCCCTGGGGTACACATACTCCGGGTTGAGAACCACTGAACTAAAGGATTAGGGTTTATATTCTAAAGCTGTGACCTACTGAAACACTGTGTTATCTCTGACCACCCAATACTGCTTCCCAGTTCAATTTCTTGATGTTAGCACATTTCATTTAGTCTTAAAATGAAAAAAAATACCTATTCAATCAATTTTTTATTTGCTTATGTATGGCATGGGATAAATCAAGCATGCAAACTGTGCATCAAAGTTATGAAATGGGACACAAATGCAATAAAACATAAGGTAACAATTGGAAGGAGGTACCAAAGATGCTCCTCACCTGGCATATCACTTGGCCTGGGGCCTGCCCTGGATTGTGGCAAGTTCTGGTCATGTCTCACCTGAGCTGGTGAAAGGACCACTCCTGATTCTCCCAGTCATCCTATCCAACCTTCAGGAACATTTATACAGTAGTCTGTGCTATCGACTTTACATTTTTGATGCTTCTGAACATAAAGCATGGCCTTTCCTTGGTACAGGGATTTACAATGTCCAGTATGTTCCATTTCAAACATACCACACCTAGGCAACGTCTACTCTGCACAGTTATTTCAGAATAAGCTATTCCAGAATATTTATAGCTTATTTCAAAAAAGCACGTCTATACTGCAGGGAAGCCTCAAAATTAGTCCGAGGCAGGCTTTCCTAATGTAGACATGCTATCTCGATTTAGAGCCCCAGAAGGAATAATTTAAAAGGGCCCTGGTGAGGGGCTATTTCAAAATAGCAGAATTGGAGCGTCTTATTTCGAAATAACTTGGCTATGTGAGGAGAATGAGTGATAAACGCCTTCCCAAATAAATCCTTTTTGGTGAACTAACAAGTGGAGTAAGGGCAAGAGGAAGGCCAAAGTTAAGATTCAAGGATATATGTAAAAACACTATGAAAAGGTTTAACATCAATCCTAGCTCTTGGGAATCTACATCATCAGATCGCAACACCTGGGCTACATCTAGACTGGCATGATTTTCCGGAAATGCTTTTAACGAAAAGGTTTCAGTTAAAAGCATTTTCGGAAAAGAGCGTCTAGATTGGCACGGACGCTTTTCCGCAAAAGCACTTTTTGCAGAAAAGCGTCCATGCTAATCTAGACGCGCTTTTCCGCACAAAAGCCCCGATCGCCATTTTCGCAATCGGGGCTTTTTTGCGGAAAACAAATCTCAGCTGTCTACACTGGCCCTTTTGTGCAAAAGTTTTGTGCAAAAGGACTTTTGCCTGAACGGGAGCAGCATAGTATTTCCACAAGAAGCACAGATTTCTTACAGTAGGAAGTCAGTGCTTTTGCGGAAATTCAAGCTGCCAGTGTAGACAGCTGGCAAGTTTTTCTGGCAACGCGGATGATTTTCCGGAAAAACTGGCCAGTCTAGACACAGCCCTGGTGACAATTATTACAACCGGATATATCATTTTTCAATAGGACCTGTGCAAGTCATAAAAAAAACCTCTGTCTCAGAAGGAAAAATTCTCAGACTCATGAAAACGGAAGTAGACTGGCATGTAGCTATTGTAATCGATTGTGCAAATCCAGTATTGGACATATAGCCATGAAAGAGGTTGCAGATCCAGGCACAACTCATAGATTGTCACTGCTGCTGCTTACCACCATCTCTCGAGAAGAATGGGCCATATATTATATACTATTTCGGAATAGGCATTATTCTTTGTAGAATGAGGTTTACAGAAATCAGAATAAGCCATCCGTTATTTCATAATTATTTAGAAATAATGGAATTGCTGAGTAGATGCTTGCATAATTATTTCGGAATAACGTCCGTTATTCCGAAATAACTTTGCTGTGTAGACACTCCCTCAGTAGACACTTTCCCTGTGTAGACACTCCCTGTGTAGACACTTTCCCTGTGTAGACACTTCCCACTTCCCTTGAAACCTAGGGAAGGATCTGTCCTTATCACCCCTTTCCTCATGGATTCTTTCATCTTCCAAACTGCCAAAAAGTCTGACAAAGCTTAGCAGAATTTGATCTGATGCTGATATCAGAGGGCTAGATTCTGATCTCAGGTGTAACTCTGGAATTCTGCAGAATCTGTGTGGATTGACTGGTATCAACGAGATCAGTATCTGACCTGCCAATCTTGTAACTATTTACTCTTAGGAGCTACCCTGCCCTTGAAACACAGCATGTTAGTGCCTCAGTCACATAAGGATGCGTTTCTGGCATGCAATGAAGCTTCCTCACCAAACCGTATGGCGCTCAATGAGGGGAGGGTTAGTGCATTGCTGGAATTGCTTCAATGGAAAGTCATTAAGTAATGGAACGTTGCAAACGTTATCTCTTCACGGGGAAGAGAAACACCCTGTCCTGTGACCACAGTTTATTAACAATAAACGGTCTAATCAGCATTATGATCATCAGGCCTGCTGATGGGGGAGGAGGGGGGAAGGGGCAAAGGAGGGCAGGTACCCCAGGGCCCAGCGATACCAAAGAGCGTGGAGCTCCTGGCTGCTGCCACTGGTACTGCGGCAGCAGACAGAGCTCCAGATCCTTGAAATCGCTGCCAGAGTGCCAAATAGTAATAGAGATGCAGCCATGTTAATCTAGTGTAGCTGAAACAAAAGACAGGACTATGCAGCACTTTAAAGACTCACAAGATGGCTTATTAGGTGATGAGCTTTCGTGGGCCAGACCCACTTCCTCAGATCAAATTGTGGAAGAAAATCGGCACGACCATATATACCAAAGGGATACAATCAAAAAAAGTGAACACATATAAAATTGACAAATCAGATTTTAGAACAGAGGAGGAGGTGGGGGGAGTGTCTATGGGATAATGATATTAAATATTATTAGTGTCTATGAGGTAATGATATTAAATGATATTTAATGATATCCCTTATATCATTATCTCATAGACACTTCCCCCCAGCCCTCCTCTGTTCTAAAATCTGATTTGTCAATTTTATATGTGTTCACTTTTTTTGATTGTGTCCCTTTGGTATATATGGTCGTGCCGATTTTCTTCCACAAATTGATCTGAGGAAGTGGGTCTAGCCCACGAAAGCTCATCACCTAATAAACCATCTTGTTAGTCTTTAGAGTGCTGCATAGTCCTGTCTTTTGTTTCAGAGTGCCAAATGGCATTGAGGGCTGCCTGGGGGTGGAGTGGCACTAAGAGCTACCTCGCCCCAGCCCTACTGCTTTCACTCGAGATCCCGCTCCTTCCAAGGTCATAAAACAGCCTCCCCTTTGCCCAGCGGCATGGTGAGGCTGTTAGTCCCCCTGCTGATCACTTATGTGCTACACATTTTCATGAATCAAAAACTGCCAGTGTAGGTTGGCTCGGACATTTGTGGGCCATCCTGCAAAGTGAGGCACGGAAGGCCTAAGGCTCAGGCAGACTTTTGAATATAGCACCAGGGCAGGCGGAGACACCAGTTTAGCTCAGGGCTTTTAGACCGCGTCTCAGGCTTCAGGGGAACCTCTAAAGTGTGTGCATGGGTGCCACAGGTATCGTTGCTTCCAGCCCCGTGGCTGCAGCTGACCCTGAGCAAAGCAGAGGACAGAGAGGAGCTGTCTGTGCAGACTGCAGAAAAAGCATCCGAGAGTCCCAGAGCTGTCTGGGTTTTGGTTAAGGAGGAGACTGGTCAGCTGAATTATTTACAAACAATTATTAATGGTTTTGACTTTTAGAAAAAGTTGCTGAAAAAGCAACTTTGATAGAGGGAAAGGACAATTGAGAAGCAGACTTCTGGTTTTTCCATGTCTTGCTACATAGCTGCTGCAACTAAGGGTGTGTGGGGCGGTGCTGAAGCACCCTCTAGTTTGAAGAGGTTTCCATTCTATCCAAGTTTCCAGTTGGGTGCAGCAGCTCTCAGCATCCCTGGTATAAAAATTGTTCCAACACCCCCATCTCACTGTAGGGAGGAGAACAGGATGTGGCAGGGTGTTGCCCTGCCCTGGCCCTTTAAGGGGCCAAGGAGTTAGAGGGAGGAGAGCCCAGCTGTGGGCAATTAGGTGGGCTACCAGACTATCTGTTGTTGTTTAAGTTTATCCTATAAAAAATGAGTGTAAGTTCATAAGGTGTCACAAGAAAAGGTACCAACAAATGCTGATGGCAAGTCTCCCTGAAGGGAAGGCTCGTGACCTGCCCACATAGGAAGGACTCTCATTTTCCTTTAGCTTTAATAAGTTTTCCACCCAGACAGATCTCACCCAGAAAGGAAGATTTCCATTTCAAAGCTCATTCAAGACATTTGATACCAACAAAATAAAAAATAAAAGATGAGAAAGTGACACGAATTGTAAACACACACCCCAGACCCAATCAACAAAAAATCCCTAAATCTAATTTAGATGTATTTGGCCTGATTCTTCTCTTCATTACAATATTGTAAAGCCAGAGTAACTCCACTGAAGAAAATGACACCAGTAAATACAGGGGAGAATCAGTTTCACTGTATTCATTTTAGATAGACTATTTGTAAATCTGTAAATTACTGAATGGCCAAGAAGCATTTAAGCAAGTGCCCTTAATAAGGTGGCATCAAACTCCATCTAGGATTGCAAGATTCCTCTCAAATCAACCTGATGTCAAATGATTAATTCCTCTGCAAAGATACAGAGTAATTACTGCTGAGTCATAGTAGTAGATTCTTCTTTGTTAATGCCAGCCATTAATTAACTGGGACTGGTACATTTGAGCTCTTGTCTTGAAACCTAGGGAAGGATCTGTCCTTAATTACATAACTCATTTTATGTGATTTTCAAGACCCAACTACTCTTTGCAACACTGAAACAAAACACACAAAATTATGGAACTTCCCCCCTCCCCCCCGCATTACATAATTTATGGACAGCCCCGAACAGACAACAAGCTTAGCTTTTATACAATCCTTTTCAACCAGAGACATCAAACTACCAAAAAAGCCAAACCTCAGGTGGGAGATTATTTTGGACTAGAAACAAAGTATATCTATTCTGTTCAGAGCAGATTAGGAATGCCACCTGCTGATAGAGAGGTAACAAAGGTCTTACATAATTTCAAAAATCAATGTAGTTTTGTCTGTCTCTATTTTCAATGTAAGAGCAATTGCCAACCAGTTTTGTAAAACCTATTGTTACAATTGAGTATGTTTAGGTAATCTTCATTATAAGCAATTATATTTAAAAACTATGTGTACTGAACTTTAACTATTGTCAGAACAACAATCCAATATAATTGTTTCTGAGTAGGCATCTAGACTTGAAAGTTCTACAGACCATTGCAATTCAGAAAAGTATGGCATGATTATTAGTGGAGGAGAAATTACACAGGAAAAAAAAGAGATCTTCATTGTTTTAATATTGTCATAAGGCTTAAAACATGTTTTTGCAAATTTTATGATTAAATTCTATCCATTTTCTTTGTGCATTTTATGTTCTCGGATTTGTGGTGATGCTGTTGTTTGAAGCCATACAAAGCACCGGCATGATTAGTGTTGGTATTTAGGTGTAAAATCTGTTTTGCAGTAGATTTGCTTTAGGACTCCACATAATCAATTTAAAGCTATTTCTATGCAGAAGGTCCTCCAACAACTGTTTATTCAAAGCTTCCACAGCAAACAGACTCAGAGTCCTGCGTATGGAGCCTTGTACAGATACAAAATTGGTGTCTGCATCTGCAAAAATGATCTGCAGATATGTGCATCCACAGATGTGGATACTGGATGATATAAAGCAGATAATTTTGGATTTGCAGGGCACTACGGATATGTCTACACTACATGGCTCAGTTGACGGAGCCATGTAGATGAGTTTACTAGACATAGGAAAATGAAGGGGCAATTTAAATAATCACTGCTTCATTTACATCAAAATGGCTGCTGCGCTGTGCTGATCAGCTGTTTGGCGGCACAGCGGGGCAGTCTGGACGCGCCGCAATCGACAAGGGAAGCCTTTGTTGACCGCTCCGGTGTGCCTCGTGAAATTAGGTTTACTGGAGCGGTTGACAAAGGCTTCCCTTGTCGACCGCAGTGCGTCCAGACTGCCCCACTGTGCCATCAAACAGCTGATCGGCACAGTTCGGCGGCCATTTTGATGTAAATGAAGCAGCGATTATTTAAATCGCTGCTTCATTCTGTTATGGCTAGTAAACTCATCTACATGGTTCTGTCGACAGAGCCATGTAGTCTAGACATACCCTACCTGTGTGTAAGGGAAACTATACTATTTAAAACTAGAAAATTATATTGATAACTTCTTTAATTCAGATGAAATAGGGAGCACCGACAGTGTTATTGGCCTTCTGAATGTTTTCATTTCTAATTCTACTGTCTGGTTTCCTGAAAGTTTGGCCTGAATTCATTCATTGAATCATAGAATCGCAGGATTGGAAGGGACTTTGAGAGGTCATGTATTCCTATCCCCTATACTCACGGCAGGATTCAGTATTACCTAGAGTCTAGACCATCTCTAACTGTTTTTGTCTAACCTGCTATTAAAAATCTCTAATGATAGCGATTCCACATCCTCCCTGGGAAAATGATTGCAATGCAATGCTTACTGATAAAATTAAGCGAGTTTAGAGGAAAAGGCAGGTATCTTTAATCTGGATACAATTTTGTTCTTGGCTCTAGATAAGACACACTCTTTAGTCTTCAATTTTCACCTCTGTAAAATGGGCTTAATAATATACCTCTTGCAGGAAGATTGAGCCTTAGTGAATGTTTACATAGGAGTTGGAGATCTTGTAAGGAAAAGTGCTAGATCAGCATAAAAGGGTTATAACATTTGATTAATGAATAAACAAAATTTGATTGAACAAACATTTAATCAATACGAGAGTCTGGCCAAAATGCAAATCACTAGACCCTACATAACTAACATGGAGGATTGGAGGATTATTCTTTCTGGGCCAAATTCTACTCTCATTGTTTGGTGCACCGGCTACAGATTTCCCCCTCCCTTGTAACTTGGAGCAGAATTTGGCTTGATCTGCATCTCTTGTATTGTATTATAAATAAAATCAAATTAAGGAAAAGAAATGGGCTGTGTTGTGCATTTACAATACTTTTAGGTGACATTTAACAATATATGCAGCTGTTCCCTCCCCTGCTGGGTAAGGGTTACTATTGTTAGTCTTGTATTTCCCTCTGACACAAAGGGAAAACACAATGAGCAGTCACATCCCAAAAAAGTTCTAAGATGTTACTTCAGTTCTTCCATTGTTTGTCTCATAGCTGAAATTATTTACTGCCAAACCGAATTGCAGAGGCAAAGCCCTTTAGAGCATCCACCCTGGCTCTTGTTTCATCTGACACCTATACAATAGGATAAGGCTTGGCCAAAACAAATATATCAAAAGGGATGGTATCTGCCATTTGTACTGCATTTGTTGGCAGGAATATCTCCTCAGGGAGAAAATGAAACCCATGGCCTTAGTGAAGACCTTTCCCAGGTCTCTCTGGGAGGCAATGTTTCAATTAGGAAACTTTTATTTTTATTTTTAAGGGCTAACAATGTGCCCAGTACTGAACAAGGCACCATTAAGATGTTACCCTGAGGAGTTTATAAGTTAAAAGGACAGGACAGGTAAATTAGGTTTTTTTCCTCTTCTTCAAGCATTGTAACCCATCTTAAATTTTTGAGGTGGAGACAGCATGCCATTTGTGTGAGAAGACTTGGCATGAAAATGGAGTCTACTTGGTAGGGTCTGTGGCAGGCACTATTTCCCTGTCACTACCAGAGGCCAAGGCCAGGTTGCCACCAAGAGGAACACACCCCACTTACCAAAGGATCGATGCTCTGGTGATCAATCTTCTAGGATTTGATTTAGCGAGTCTAGTAAAGACTCTCTAAATCGAATGCTGAGTTGCATACCTTCCCCCTACAATGTAGACCTGGCCTAAGAGTCTAAACCCTGCAGGGGCATAAGCAACTGTCTTCGGTGATTCTCTGATTGGCTGACACGTAAGAGTCTGACTCTGGCTTTGACCAGGGATGCCTCTAATGGTGCTGACCCAGGGGGTGTTCTAGGGCTCAAGTGTCCCGGGGGGAAAAAAAGCACTCACCAACCACAGCTGTTTGGTGGACCGCATCAGTTGTTCAGCAGACCCTGGGTCTGGATGCTGATCAAGCATTTAGTGACTGGTGGAGGGCACTTGGGGAAGGGTAGAGAAGAGCAAGCCAGGTGAAAAGTATCAGGGAAGTGGGCAGAGTTGGGGCAGGAAGAGGCAGAGCAAGAGTGGGGCCTCGGGATGGGGCAGAGTGAGGGTGGGCCTGGGGGTGGAACACCCACAGAGAAAAACAACAGTGCCTCTGCCTGGCTCAAATACTGAGCAGCTCAGCCTATGCACATAGGCTGCTCAGGACCTACTCCTGACAGCTACTGAGTGCACAGTTTATGAAGGGGCTAGTTCCACTGACTCATAGCCTCATGCTCAGTCTAGGAATTGCCTTTCTAACTACCTATTTCCATGCACTACTTGAGCAAACAAATGCCAGTGCATGTATCTTCCCGGAACAGGTTGGATAATATTGTCTGTTTCCAACACCAAAAAGTTTGGTTGGGACCAGGTGATGGAATGTGCTAATCTTCTGGCCTAGATCTCAGATCAGTGGAAGATACTATGAAGCTTGGAAGGAAGAAGAAAATTTAAAAATCCATAATTAGACATCTGAGTTTGGTTGTTTTGTCTTATTGCTGTTCATTTTAGAATTTGTAAACTCCTATTTTTAACCAGCCATAAATCTCATCCTAAACTAGCATGACAGTGTCCTTTTCAGCTTCATTACCCAGATGGAGGCATCAAAAGAGTGATTACCCGCCATGCATAAATAGAAGTATTGAACCAAACAGGCCCGCTTTCATTTAGTTGTTATGCAAACAGGATTGATTTTAATGTTCATGTTGTAAGAGTTTGGGGAAATGAAGTACATTCTTGTGAGAGAAGAAACAAATGTGCTAACACGGACTATTTCAGAAAAATGCTGCCAAAGGGAGAGGGTCAAGATGGTAGAGATATTTAGCGAAAATGAGTAATTCATAGTGAATAACTTATTCAAACAATGTAGCTGGTATCTGCCATTTCCTCTTTGAAAATTGGCTGCTTCCACCATTATCCCACTTTTCTCTGGTGATTGCCTGTTGCAGGAAGTCCTTTTCAGAATGGTAATTAATCTGTTTTTTCACTGTCGCTGACAGAAGGGTGTTATGCAGTGAGCCCATTCTCTGCTTGGCCTGTGAGTTTAAAGAGAGAGATCTCACGGTTCTTAGACTTCTCTCAAGATAAATTCTGTTCTATAGCAAAGATAGATTAAAACCCATCTGTCACAACAACCCCTTCAGGGTACTATTAATATCAGCTGATTGCTGCGTGAGTATGTTAGAGTTTGCAAGTAGTAATAGATTAAATTGTTTAATAAACTGTATAAATATTTAACACAAAAGCACATCTTCTGTTACAAGGTAATGGACCATACATATTCCCTCGTTCATATCTGTGCAAACCCAATGAACTCAACTGACGTATGCAACATCATTGCACAGATGTAATTAAGAGACTAATTTGGTCCATCTATTCACAAAGAGTGTACTTAACTTCTTGAAGGTACAAAGCAGAGGTGGACAGATATTGAACAGCTCAACTTATCTTGGGCATTCACTAAGTACCTTCCAAAGGGTATCCTGCTTTTTGGGAGGGTACCTATGTAACTCCTAGGTGAACAGGGTGTATCCTAAGCAACTGTATAGGCTGGTGATTGTTACTCTACCTGCCTTTGTCGCCTGCTTGTTCTTATCTCAGTTTATGGCTTGATTCATGAAGCTCCTGTGCTATGTGTACTGTTGCCCTCCTGAACACTCCTGTCAAAACCAGCAAGAGTATTCACACAGGGAGGCATTTAAAAAATCAGGATTTAAGCTTTATATACATGAATAAAGTTTTGCTGGTGTGGCGATTCAGTATAGCCATACGTGTAAACCCTCCTAATGTAGACAGAGCTTATACCAGCAAAGGAGTTCTTTTGTCAGTATAGCTTATATCTGTTCTCCAGCAAAGGCAATGTGTTGCCAATGCCAGCTGAGTATTCAATATTGGCAAAAGCTCTAGTAATGTTAGAAGAAAAAACTGCCCCCTAATCAACATCAGGCCTGTCACTGGGGTGTGTGCGGGGGAAGACAACAGTTGCTCTGGGGCCTGGTGATTCAAAGGGGCATGGGGCTCCTGGCTGTGACTACTGCTACTGGAGCAGTGGCTCTGGGCCCTTTAAATCGCTGGAGTGCCACGTTGCACTGCATGATCCGGGCGGCTTTAAGGGCAGGGGAGGACAGTGTGGTGCGCTCCGGGCAACGTAGAGGGCTGGCTGCCCGGACCCCGCCCTTTCTGCTTGAGGCCACACCCCTTCTGGGGGCATAGAGCCAGCCCCCCCCACCTTGCCCAGGGGCCCATGGAGGCTGTCAGTGCCCTCGACCAACATTACTAGAGTGGCAAAAGTTTCAGATGTGAGGTCTGGAAATCTGACCAGGGACTCCATTTTTGTGTTCAGAACTTTAAATGCTCATTGGGCATTCAGACAAAGTTATTTGGACACATCTAGTCAGCACGACATTGGTCCATTCCATTCCTCGAGCGATGAAATGCGGCTGAGCCCACCGAAGAACAAATAATCAATAGTGCGTGCGCACACACACACGCACTCTACTGAGTTAGTGAACCGAAGCGCTGCTAAAGCAAAGCTGCATACTACCTCAGCCCAAGTAAATGGAGAGGTTTAATGACAGTTTGACCTTTAGAAAACTCTGAGGTCCTCGTGGCTACGACATACAGTAAACACCAACCTTATCACAAGACTAAAAGAGTCGAATGAGTGAATCATTCAGAGAAATACATCAGAGTTCCTGACAACAAGGCAGTTAACATTAGTCCTACTGAATGTAACCAGACACACTTTTTGCGACAGGGGCAGAGAGAAGGTCTGTGGAAGGGCATTGTGGAGGCAGCATGTCCAGTAGCCATAGGAAGGAACACACAATTTTTGCATCTGGTTCATGCCTATTGGATTCGGAGGGCACTTTGTACAGCACCAACTTTGCAAGAGAGAAAGTGAGTTTGAAAAAAGGGCAATGGGCCAACCTCATAAAACCCAACCTGAAAACTGCTGCCGTGCTATTTGATATACCAGGTATGTCAGTCGAAATGCATGTCTAGTACAGTCTGTAGTACTTCATCACTGAGGTGCTCTCATTCCAATGGAACATAGTTCCTTACACACCACCTTAGTTGACTGCCAGAGACAAACCATGGTGGGAAACCCGATCACAAAACCAAACATTTGGAAAACTCATTTATACTGTGATTGGCAGAACTTCCAAAGAATCATCTGCTTAAGGGGGGTGTGACGGGGCAGACAGGCCCCACACTGAGGAACAGGGGATAGCCCAGGCCCAGCTGGCAGAGGAAACCCCGCCCCTCCGACCCTGCTGGGCATGCTCCCAGCAGCGGCCGGCCGGGTATAAAGGCAGAAGGAGCCCTGCAGTCAGGGAGGCTGCAGGGTAAGGGAGGAGCCCAGGCCAGGCCAGGCCAGGCCAGTGTTTCTGCAGCCGCTGGGACCAGAGTTGCCGCCCGTGCCGGACCCTGACACGGAGAAAGCAGCCGCCGACCCAGGGCGGCAGGAGCACGCCCACAACCCCGGCAGGTACCGACTCAGAGGCGAAGGGGCCCGGGGGGAACCGGGGCGCGGTAGGAAGCAGCCCAGGGCAAAGGATATAAAGTTTGGCTCGGCGTGTATCAGCCGGATCCCCCGCCGAGTGGGCAGGAGCCATAGGCCCTGCATAAAGGGCCCTGGGCTGGTACCCGGTGGAGAGGGAGGGCCCGGGTCCCCCTATCACCCATTCCCCCTGCTCTGGATAAGCAAACCCCAGGCAAGGGGAGGCTTCTCAGAGTGGCTAGGCTGCTAGTACCGTATATGCCCTGATAGAGGGGCCTGGACTTTTACATTGAGACTTTGGTTACCGTATATGCCCTGATAGAGGGGCCTGGACTTTTACGTTGGGACTTTGGGGTACTGTTTGGGGGTACCCGGTAGGAGGGGGCTGAACCCCTTGACAGGGGTGTACCCCTTGACAGGAGGTCAGTGTTTCTCTCTCTGCAGTGAAAAGCCCTCTTGTCTTTCTGATATCCTAAAATCTAATGAGTCTCAAGATGTTAACAGACCACTAGGAGATCCATCACCTCCATTCTGCTTCTTGCATGAGTCAGCCTTAATTCACACAGCTGTTTTTTGAAAGTTTACTGGGGGAACTGTTCTATGCAACATTATTCCCTTTTTTTGCCAGCCACAGTGCCTTAAACCAATGAAGCAAAAAATACTTATATATAGGGTCTATCACCTAAAGATCCAAAAGTGCTTTTGAAATGCATATAGTTCATGAAAGGGGCCAGAGGATTGAGGGCACTTGTGCTGAATTTCCTTCAAAACCATGGGCCGTTTTAACATGTTTTCCATTACTTTCTTCCCAAAAAATGTACAGGGCATAGTCTATTCCTAAGCTTCGTGGAAGTGGGGGTAAGGAGGATGACTGGAAGAGAAGATATTGCTGTCTTAAACTTAGTAACTTACTAGAGAAATTGGTCAACATTCATCTGTGTGAAAATCCAAGATCAGTGAGACTTCTGCATAACTGCTGGTTGTGCAACTTTAAGCTGCCTAATAATACATTTAATTTATGCACACAGTATTGTTATCCCTCATAATTGCAAAGAATAATAACTGCAACCTCCTCTTTTATTAGACCCACAATTCTTCTGTTTAACATCCTACACCCCTTTGGACATGTCACCCTCTTACTACATGGAAAGATTTCTAAGACACACGCCAAATATTAAGACAATGACCGCCACAATGTTACTTCCAACAAAGAACAAATAGGCACATATATTGACCTCTGTCTCCACTCGCTCTACTGACATCTCTATGACCTATAACACACCTTCTTTGAGATGTGATCTGTGATGGGGCACCTGCCCCACACTGGCCCCCTGCAAGGGTTAAAGGCAGCCCCAAGGAGGCTGTGACCCAGTCAATAAAAGGGCGGTTTGGAAGATGCCAATAGGAAGGAGGACTGAAGAACAGCCAATCAGAGCCAAGTAAGCTGTCTATAAAAGCAACTTAAGAATAGAGGAATTCAGTTCTCTAAAGAAAGTCCAGGGAGAAGGACCACGGAAAGTCCTAGCAGGGGAGGGTCAGCACCATGGAGAGTGCAGTGTTGGCCAATTAAGGGGCTGCTAGATCAGGGTCCTGAGGCAAGGGCAAGGAAGGGGCTAGGGGCTACCATGGGGAAGTGGCCCAGGGAAGCAGGAAGGAGGGGAAAGTCAGAGGAGAGCAGAGGGACACTGCCTCTAGAAATCCTGGGTTGGGACCCATAGTGGCGGGTGTGCCTGAGCTCCCCCCTCTTTTCTCCCCATACTTGCCAAGGATGAGAGTGGCCAAGTGAGACTTCAGTTTGCCCCAGAGCAAGGGTTTTGACTGATGATCGCTGTGGGCCACTGAGGCAAGTGGACTGCTCCTCCCCCAGAAGGCGGAGAAAGGTAACATGAGTTGTATTACAGCCAGAGGGCAGAAGTAAAGTGACGACAGTGAGACACTGACATAGTGAGGATTGTGTTCACTCCTGTAGTCACTCTCTTTTGGATTCACTCGGTTTGCTTTGATGTGTTGTATGTGATTCTGCTGTGCTGTTCGGTAGTAACTGTGGGGGGGGGGGGAAAGGGGGGGGTTCCCTAGGCACTGAAACACTATCTGGATGAGGAGGGTAAGGCTGGGCACTCTCTGTGGAAGTATGTCAGTCTCACATCCTGAGGATCAGGTGACAGCAGATAACACCTTGGGCCCGGGGAAGCAGGACAAAGGAGTAGGCGGGGCTGCCTAGAGAGCTGAGACCAGTTGCTGGGTGTGAGTTAGTTTTTTGGGCTGGCTTAGGGAGATGGGAGTCTAGCTGGCCTGGGGGGGGTTGGGAGGCCTCCCCCCCCCCCGTACGATGGATTGTACTGACTACTCCTGGTTCCTGTAACAATAAGTCTGTGCTACGCTGTGTCCCTGTCAACGAATAAACCTTCTGTTCTGCTTGCTGGCTGACAGTCACATCTGACTGTGGATGGGGGCGTAGGGCCTGGTGACTCCCACACACTCTGTCAGACACCACCAGAGGAGGGTGCCCCACATGAAGATGGAGTTAATTCCCAGGACGTCCAGGGGGGAGGTGTCATGGGGGGGAGGGGATGAGTGAACCGTGTCACACGATCACTAAAAATGATCTTCCTTGCTAATCTGGCTATATCACAGGTTACTTCAAATCCAAGTCTCCATTGCATCTTCTTTCTCCACTTCATTTCTTGTCCTCGCCCTCAAGACTCTATACAAATCTCTTCCTCTCTTCCACATCCGATTCTTATGTCTATATTTGCCTCCTCTGCTTCACTAATGATGGTAAATTAATAAGCTGTTACAGTGATTGAGTTTGACAGGGTATTGCAGGAACTGCTACTTCCATTTAGCCCTTCCCATTTTTATTCATTTGTATCAGTGAAATACAGGCTGTTCTCCTCTACAGCCATCTGCTCCAGAACACCAAGAGGTGCCTGTACATTCACACGGACGATGAACAAGTGGGTTGAACTCAGGCAATGCTTTGTTAGGCTAGGATGAATCAGGCATGGTAGCCAGTAATAAAACCACATGTGTTGGGCTGACACTGATCATGACTTTCTCACTGGCACTCGTATCCGTTGGCAGAATGCCAAATCACAGAGAACGTCAATCAGACCCAGACACGTGTCTTGCAAATTGCTCATTTGCATATTCACTGAACAGAACGGTAGCCCGTTAAAACTTCCTGCATCAAGGCAAAATCGACATTGTACCATCAATGCCGAAGAAGGGGTCTGTCTGATAAGTCCAGATGCACACGATCTGCTTTGAAACTCAGGACCTCACAGGGCAATTTCTGACCCAGGATCCATGCAAGGCACCCCAGGCAGCACAACTTGTCTTTCCCCGGGCACAAGCAGCAGGCAGGGTTGTGGGGGAGGGGACTGTAAAGCGCACAGATGCTCTGCAGCCTGTGAGACATGAGGAGTCCTTTTTGCCCTGTGTGTTTACCCATCTTCCAGTCAGGCTTCAGAGCCTGGATGCTGAGGCTAGGTCCTTCCCTCCTCACCCACCCACCCCGAGTGCACAAAGGAACAGAGAAGCAATTTCATTTTGGGAAACACACTTCAGTTATTGGCGACAATGAACATGCCAGGGGTCAGCCTGGGGCATCTGGTGCCTGTGGGGTGCAGAAAGGGCCACCCAGACAGGCAGGGAGCATGTGGGGGCACCCCATTTAGCAATTAAAATTTTGGCAGAGGCAGAGGGGAGTGGTGCACTTCCTGAGGGCTACCATGAGTCACTTGTGGGTTTGGTGGGATAGAATCGAGGTGTTCTGCCTGAGCAGCATTCCCTGGAAGCCTTCTGGCTGCGTGTCTGTCTGTTCTGACTGTTGGGGTGGATTTTGAAAGGCTGCAATCTGAGCTGTGCCCCCCTAGGACAAAGCTGAGGTGGGATGGTCCCTTCCCCATTTTATCCTCTGTTGAGATGTCCAGTGTTGACAGTAGCTCTAGGCACCCTCCAGCTCCTTGAGAACTGGGAATGCAAAGACTAAGACCATGGCTGCCCTTTGGCTAGCTAGGCACAGAGGGCAATCCGGTCCCAAATTGCATTTACAAACATGTATTTAGTGAAGGCAATTGGTGTGGACTGACTCTGCTCTGCTTTCCACTACTCCAATACTGTCCCACTGCTTTCAGTGGGATTGCACTGAGATAACTGGGGCAGAACCGGGCCCTGTGTTACAATGAGAATAGCCAAATACAATGCATACTGCACATTCAGAGGAACTCTTACAATTCCCTCTTCTTACCTCACACACTTAATTATTCCTTTATATTGTGCTGCGGGTGAATTCATTATATCCACAACATGACCCATGACGAGTTCTTAATTATGGAGTGTTTTTATTTTATACATGCCTATAAGTTACATAAGGGCCTCTCTTTGCAGAGTCCTACATTTTTACTGAGGGTGAATATGCAGAATGCAAGGGATGTATTTCTTCTTCCCCCCCTTTCTTGAGATCAGAAAATAATTAAGTTGGGTCTTCAAAAGGATTTAGAGTTGGATATTGAATCACCACAGCTATTGAAAATAGTCTTCTATTGGGGCTTGAAATTTTACTTACAATAATATTCATTTAATATGACGTTTGCATTATTGTAGAAACATAATAGGCTAAGTAGTTTTTACTAAATCTCTCTAAGAAAAAAGAAAACAGCAAAGACACAATCTTTGTAAATAGCCTACTGATTTAGAAAACAGTGGATTCATTGGATGGATAGATAAATGGATAAACGTGGTTGGAGCACCACAGTTAAGTTTTTGGCTTCATTTTTATGATAATCCTCTGTTTTCACAGTCTAATTACCATCTGATACATTATATTTTGGCTCTGAGCCCACATAGTGGTATTTTGTTTATTTTTCTTTTCTCTTTTCTTGAAAGTTTGAGGAAACTTCCTTCAGCTATTTTTGAATGATTTGACAGTGAGAAAATAAAAATAGAAACCCAAACTTCTTCAACTTTAGGATATTTTCCCTCACCAATAACTCAACCAATATGTGAATGGTTAATACTTCCTTATATGCAAACAGTGTTTACTGGGAAGAAGACATTTTGCTAAGTAAGAGGGTGGGGTTTAAAAATATCATAAGCAAATGACAATGTACGAGAATAAAGCATTTGCTCAGAAAAAGTTGACTATAATCTGAAATGGGGTCAGATGACCACACAGGATGATGTGATCTAGATCAGTGATTTTCAAACTCTGGGTCATGGCTTCTAAGGGAAAGCCACTAGTTAGCTGCAAGATGCTTTTTTTACCTGTGCTTCCGCAGGTACAGGCTGTGACGGGGTGTGGTCATAGAAGACCTCTTGGGGGTGCTTCCCAGAGTGCTGACAAAGCCTTTTTGCTCTCTGAGGATTCTCACTACCTTGCCCTGCTGGGTCAGCTCTCCTGGTCTCCCCCAGCCAAGGCACAAAGCTGAGATCAACCTCCCTCCCCCCACCCAAGGAGCAATATAGACACTGAAATTCTTCAGGTTCGAGGGAAAAAATGCAGTTTTAGGCCCAGCTTCCAGGGAAACCACTCCTTAAATGGGATCAGAGCCCCAAATAAATAATTTAGGTAAGCCCCCATAACAATGAAAGGAGGATGTACACACCGATTACTTCCCCAGGCAACAACTATTTATATTGGGCTTGATAGTAAATAAAAGTGATTTTATTAAGTACAAGCAGTAGGATTTAAGTGCTAGTGAAAACAGGCACAGCAATGTAGATTACAAATTTAAAATAACAGAAAACGCATAGTCTACACTTATTACAAAATTATGCTAAAACTGTTCTTTTTCCAGCTAATCCTCCAAACCAGGGAAGTCCCTTTTCCCCTGAGGTCTTTGGTTCATTCTCTTGGGAATGACATGCCATCCAAAGACAAAAAGATATAAAAATTTTGCATCTTAAATAGCTTTCTTTTTGGGTGAGAATTCTTTGTTTCACATTCTCCCCTTCCATGGAAAATTACCTGGTCAGACCCTACCAGTTGGAGAAGAGGGGTGTCACATGACTTCTGAGAAAGGTCTTGTATAAAAAATGGAAACTAGGTCAAATTACAAAGGCTTCATGTAAGCAAATAACATAAGTATATAGGGGCAAGATTAGAAAGGCGAAGGCACAAAACAAGCTCAATCTAGTGAGAGACATAATAGGTAACAAGAAAACATTCTACAAATATATTAGAAGTAAGAGGCAGACCAAGGATAGGGTAGGTCCATTGCTCAGTAAAGAGGGAAAAACAATAACAGGAAAGTTGGATATGGCAGAGGAGGCGCTTATCAACTTCTTTGTTTCGGTTTTCATCAAGACGATTGATGGTGACTGGATCCTAACATAGGGTATGTCTACACTGCATTCCTCTTTTGAGAGAGGAATGCAAATGCAGCCGAGTAAAATTTAAAATGACGCGCGGATTTGAATTTCCCATTCTTTATTTGCATAATCGTGTCCAGCCGCTATTTCAAAATGCCCTATTTCGAGATAAAAAATGCCGTGTAGACGCAGTTATTTTGAAAGAAACCCCTTCTTTCGAAATAACCCTAATGGTTAACCCTAATAACTTAACGGACGCGATTATGCAAATGAAGCGTGGGAAATTCAGATCCACACTTCATTTGCAATTTCGCTCGGCTGCATTTGC
Organism: Pelodiscus sinensis; assembly: GCF_052426305.1. Lineage (NCBI taxonomy): Eukaryota > Metazoa > Chordata > Testudines > Trionychidae > Pelodiscus > Pelodiscus sinensis. The sequence continues at coordinate 9,526,971 of NC_143071.1, read as the reverse complement.
ATTTCTTTCTTGAAAGAGGAATGCAGTGTAGACATACCCAAAGTGAATGCTAGTGGAAATGGAGTAGATTTAGACGTTAAAATAAAAAAAAACAAGTTAAAAATTACTTACAAAAGTTAGATATCTTCAAGTCACCAGGGCCTGATAAAATTCATCCTAGAATACTCACTGATAGTGGAGGTAGCTGAGCCATTAGCTATCATCTTTAAAAAGTCATGGAAGTTGGGAGAGATTCCAGAAGACTGGAAAAGGGCAAATATTGTGCCCATCCATAAAAAGGGAAATAAGAACAACCCAGGAAACTACAGACCAAACAGTTTAACTTCTGTGTCAGAAAAGATAATGGAGCAAATAATTAAGGAATTCATTTGCAAACATCTGGAAGATAATAAGGTGATAGGTAACAGCCAACACGGTTCTTGTCAAACTAATCTGATAGCTTCCTTTGATAGGATAATAAGTCTTGTGGGTAAGGGGGAAGTGGTGGACATGGTATACCTAGATGTCAGTAAAGCATTTGATATGGTCTCGCACGACCTTCTTACCAATAAACAAGGGAAATACAACCTAGATGGGGCTACTATAAGGGTGTGTCTATACTGAAGGACTTAACTCGAAATAAACTATGCAAATTGAGCTACGTCAATTGCATAGCTTATTTCGAAATAGCTTATTTCAAAACGAGAGCATCCACACAGCACTTATTTCGAAATGGAGCACTCTTCCTCTGACTTCCCTTATTCCTCATACAATGAGGGTTACAGGAGTCAGACTAAGAATTTCTCCAGCTTGGCAGTATTTTGACACTATTTTGATACTATTTCGAAATAACTGCCTGCTATGTAGATGCAGACTAAGTTATTTTGGAATAATGCTAGTTATTTTGAAATAGTGTAGCAGAGTAGGGGTACGTCTAAACTACATGGCTCCATTGACGGAGCCATGTAGATTTGTTGTTTTGGCAAAGGCAAATGATTGCGGCTTCATTTACATTTACATGGCTGCCGCGCTGAGCCGACAAACTGCTGATCAGCTGTTTGTCTGCTCAGCGCACTAGTCTGGACGCTCCCCTGCCGACATCAAAGCCCTTTGTCAGCAGCCCCGGTAAACGTCATCCCACGAGGAATAACGGGGCTGCTGACAAAGGGCTTTAATGTCAGTAGGGGAGCGTCCAGACTTGCGCGCTGAGCGGACAAACAGCTGATCAGCTGTTTGTCGGCTCAGCACGGCAGCCATGTAAATGTAAATGAAGCCGCGATCATTTAAATCGCGGCTTCATTTGCCTTTGCCTATGTGTCTAATCTACATGCCTCTGACGACAGAGGCATGTAGTCTAGACACAGCCTAGATGTACCCTAACACGGGTGCATAACTAGCTGGGCAGACATTCTCAGGGAGTAGTTATTAATGGTTCACAGTCATGCTGGAAGGACATAACAAGTGGGGTTTCACAGGGGTCAGTTTTGGGACTGGTTCTGTTCAATATCTTCATCAATGATTTAGATATTGGCATAGAGAGCACTCTTACAAAGTTTGCAGATGACACCAAGCTGGGAGGGGTTGCAAGTGCTTTGGAGGATAGGGTCAAAATTCAAAATGATCTGGACAAACTGGAGAAGAGGTCTGAGGTAAATAGCATGAAGTTTAATAAGGACACTTAGGAAGGAACAATCAGTTTCACACATACAGAATGGGAAGCAAATGTATAGGAAGGAGTAGTACTGAAAGGGATCTAGGAGTCATAGTGGACCACAAGCTAAATATGAGTCAATAGTGTGACACTGTTGCAAAAAAAGCAAACATCATTCTGGGATGCATTAACAGGAGTGTTGTCAGCCAAGACATAACCAGTGATTCTAGCGGTCTATTCTGCGCTGATTAGGCCTCAGTTGGAGTATCGTGTCTAGTTCTGGGCACCGCATTTCAAGAAAGATATGGAGAAATTGGAGAAGGTCCAGAGAACAGCAGCACGAATTATTAAAGGTCTAGAGAACATGAGCTACGAGGGAAGATTGAAAGAATTGGGCTTGTTTAATTTAGAAAAGAGAAGACTGACAGGGGACATGACAGGATAGCAGTTTTCAAATATCTAAAAGGGCGTTACAAGAAGGAGAAAGAAAAACTGTTCTCCTTGGAACTCTGATGATAGGATAAGAAGAAATGAGCTTAAATTGCAGCAAGGGAAGTTTAGGATGGACATTAGGAAAACTTCCTAACTGTTAGTGCGATTAAACACTGGACTAAATTGCCTAGGGAGGTTGTGAAATCTCCATCACTGAAGATATTTAAGAGCAGGTTAGACAGACATCTATTAGGGATTATTCTAGAAGTTGCTTGGTACTGCTGTGATGGCAGGGAACTGGACTTGATGACCTCTCAAGGTTCCTTCCAGTTCCAGTATTCTATTATTCTAAGACTAACCACTGCTTAGACCTAAAGGACAAAAGAGGCTGTTTAGAGGTGATCACCCAGACATTGAAGGAAACACCCTTGATAGCTCTCATTTGCACATGTAAAACCATACACTATTCCACACTATACATTCCTAACTCTACATATAAGAGTGATACATATAACAAAATAAGATATACAGATCCAGCAGACTGAGACATTAAAATTGATAGGTTTCATGAGATATTTTGTCCAAAACATCTTTGAGTTATGCATATTTGTGTCCATAAATCAGTTTCGTAAAGCATGGGGAGGGAACGTTATACATGTGATCACAGTTCCCATTGGCTGTGGATTGCTGTTCCCAGCCAATGGGAGTTGCAGGGAATGGTGTCCCAGTCCACAGCTACTACATGTTAAACCAAAGTCTTTAGGAGATGCTCACAAAGTTCTTTTTCCAAAAACACCACCAGAATAGACAATAGTATTTCACATAGTAGCTTTTCTACTGATTTTCTTCTCTAAAATTCAATCTCTTTCCAAATCTTCCTCAACTTGCAATTTAGTAAAACTGTAACACTTAAATTTTTGTCCTGTGAAAACTTGCAATCTGTTACCAGTTTAAAGATTAGAAGCCTATTGATTACTTTCTTTAATTTCATTCCAATTAAATGTAATATACATACAATGCATTACTTCTTGATTTCAAAAGGAGCTATGTCAAATACTTTCAAAGTTCACTGCATCCACTAAGTTTGCTTTTGCATCAAGGAATTCTAACAAGACAGGGATTTTGCTGTAGTATTGCCTGATATGTACTACATGATCTGCATTTTCTCTGAAAATAAAAAAGTTACTCAATGTATATTTTCCTATTCTCCTCTATTTGCTCTCTTGAAGTAACTCCTGATGTCTTTACAACACATTCATGTACAGTAACTAGTTTGTAAATAGGGTTTTTAGTTTTCCTTTGTTAAATGACAAAATCACATGCTTTTCAAAAGCAGCAGAGGAGAACCACAGTAATTATTTGAATGCTCTGTCATTCTTATTTTAATCTGGACAGTCTTCCACTAGGAAGTACATTGCTACCAATAAATTATTTCACATATCATCCAATGATGACTTTCTATGCTTATAAGTATTCCTATTTCATGAGCAATAAGGTCCTTCAGAAATATCACAATTGTCTGCAACAGAAAATATTTCTGTAGTGCTTTTACTTCACTCCTCCCCCCCCAATTATGTTTTGTGCTTTCTGTAGCACCTGTTTGTCCTTAGGTAGCATTTCACTTTTTAGCCCCATCCTTTTGTAATACTGGAGCATCTCATTCTAGGGCAAGAAGCCAAAGAATTCATATTCCAACATTCCAACACTTTGATCAAGGTGCCACAGAGATGATTTTTCCTATGACATTGCTTTGTGAAATTATGAAATGGAATCATTATTCCATTTTTCTTTATTGGTAAGTATATTACAAACCAAAGAGTCACAATTTAAAGACCTATTCTATGTACAACGTCAAGCGCCTGAAATCCTCCACTGCAGATTTTTTAAGTTTCCATCAATATTGTACAGAAATATCATTCAAACAAAATTTTATGGCAATGAGTAGAAATTATTGCTGCTAGGATACACTGATGTGCCGTTATTACTGTTGTTCTAGTCAGCCTGTGAAATTGTGTCAGGCTGTGGCATAATTTTCCATATAGAAAGAATTTGGGAGCAAATTCAGAGATGAGGGAAGTCAGCAGAACTTGATCTGCTCATCCCAGATCTGCATTTGACTCTGGAAAAGCCTTGATGTAATTTTGGTGATATTTGAAAACCTTCAGTTTGCAGACCAGAATATGTTTTAACAAAAAAAGACATATATTCACCTATACAATTAAAGCAACATAGCTGTAGGGTCTGATTCTGCACCTTTCAGGTAATGGAAGTTTGTCCCGAATGACAGCAAGATCAGCAGTATGAGCGTTGCTATGACATGGAGATGGGTGATGCTCTAGCCTACTCCAGCAGGGAGAGGGTTACAGACAAACCAGAGGAGGCTTGCAGAACCCTGGCTGATTAGGGCAGGGAGCAGTCAGCAATCAGGACCAGGTTGGGCCCTATAAAAGGCTGCACAGGCTGAAAGAAGCTCACTCTTGATTCAGCTATGGAGCAGGAGGGACCTGGCTACCTGGGAAGCTACAGAGGGTACCTGGATAGAGCAGGACTGGAGAAACACAGGCAGAGCTGGGGGACTCTGGCCTGACCCAACTCCTAGGCTGTAGGGCTGGAGGCAAGGCCTGAAGTGTACCAGGGCTGCAGAGAGACAGTCAGGGTAGAAGATGGCAGCAGGTCATAAAATCATGGAATCCTAGAACTGGAAGGGACCCCGAGAGGTCATCGAGTCCAGTCCTCTGCATTCACAGCAGGACCAAGGACCATCTAGACCAGTGTTTCCCAATTTTTTTTGACCACGGAACCCTTTCAAACTCAGAAAAATTTCAAGGAACCCCCTAGCCAGGGATTAAGTTTGGGTGTTTTTTTGGGGTTTTTTTTTTGCCTGACAAACACACACAGACTGCCAGTACACCACAATTGGTAGTAATAAGATGCTAAATACGGTCATGAGATCACCATTCATTTAAATTCAACATATTTAATATAACACCATTCATTTATATTCAACAAAAATCATATTAAATATGTACAAAAAATACAACTATCAAATAATATTAATTCTATTCATAGTTTTCAATGCGAAGAGTGGTTTTTCTTCTTTTCTTGGCAAATTCTTTTTATATTTGGTTTAATACTAGAAAGTTGGATTCACATATCTGGCGCAGCATTCAGTCGATTTCTGTATTTCGTTTTCGTTGCTGCATAGTTCGAGAACCCAGTTTTGCACAAGTATGTACTGGCAAAGGGTAACAGCTGACGAATTGCGCGTCTTGATAAAGATGAATATTCTTGACTTTGACATAAGTCACTCCAAAATGTAATCAGATAAACTTCTTTAAATTTTTGTATTAATTGGCCATCTGAAGCGATTTCAATTAGGTTTTCATAATCTTGTGTAGAAAAACTGACTGGCTTTTCTGTTAAACTTAATGGATTTCGAATCCAGTTATTGTTGTCATTGATGTTTGGAAAATACTTAATGATGTTCGTGTATAAATCGCAGAGATGATCTGCAATGTCACTGCGAATATCTTCATCAAGTTTGTATCCATATTCTTCAAGGAAATCATTCAGAGTTTGTAAACAATCCAAATCATTTCGTCCTACAGATGAGATCCAAAACTGTAGCTTCCGTGACAATGACCAAATTTTGTCTTTCGCATTAAAAATATTTACATTCTTTCCTTGCAGCGACAGATTTAGTTTTGTAAAGATGTCTGCAAGATACACAACTCTCGATAACCACAAAAAGTCTGTTAAACGATCAGACAGTTGGAATTTGTGATCCATCCGATATGGGGAGAGCTCATGAAGCAATTCAAATAATCTAACCAGCACTTTTCCTCGTGATAGCCACCTGACTTCTGTATGTAGAAGCAGGGCTGTGTGCTGACTACCCATATTTTCACACATAATTTTGAACAGTCTTGATTGTAATGGTCGAGTTTTTATATAATTAATAATCTGTACTGCTTCGTCCAACACATTTTTAAGACAGGGAGAAATATTCTTAACTACCAGAGCGTGTCTGTAGAGAATGCAGTGACTGCTGGTGCAGTTTGGTGCTACATTTTTTTATTCGTGTTACAGCACCAGCCACTGTTCCTACCATGGCTTTGGCACCATCACTGCTCACATCAACACATTTTTCCCAGCTTATTTGATGTGTTTTCATAAAGTTATTGATACAATTGAATATATTCTCACCAGTTGTATTGGTTTGCAAAAATTCACATAAAAGTAAGTCTTCTTCAATAGAACTATTAAAATCATAACGGACAAATACAAGCAGAACTGCAAGACCTGCAACGTCAGTGGACTCGTCTAATTGTAATGCATATGCATCACATAAATGCAGCCGAAAAATAAGCTCCTTCTCTATGTCAGCAGCAAGATCGTGAATACGACATGTGACAGTATTGTTTGATAGTGGCACAGCCTCAACTTTTTTACTAGACTCCTGATCCAACATACACATCACAATATCTTTTGCACATGGTTTTATGAGTGATTCCCCAATAGTGTGTGCTTCTCCGGCGAGCGATATACGATAGCTTACTTTGTAAGACGCCTCTGTTGCATTTTCATTATCAGATTTGGCAATTTTTGACATGAAGAGTTTACTTTTTTCAAGCAATTCAAGCTTTTGCTTAAAAAACCTAATGTCTTTATCTTTGTATTCTGGATGATTTGTTTCAAAATCTCTTCGCAAATTAGCAGGTACTAAACAACTGTTAGATAATATTTTGTTGCCCACTACACACTGGGCACCTGGAGCATCTTCATTTCCATTGCTTGTGAATCCAAATGCCAAATAGTCCTCACAATACCTGCGTTTCTTATTAGTCAGCTGAAATTTTTCATAATTAACTTGATCTGCCTCAGTATTTTCCTTGCTGGTTTCAGTAAAAATATAGGAGTTTGAAGTACTCACTTTTCTCTTTAAAGTTCCTTCTGTTAACCAACGATCCATGGGGAATTTTGATATTAGATTGAATTCTTAAACTTAAAGTCACACACAGGAGCCATGTGTCCTCACAGTGTGTATGGGGATTTGTTCCGATCCTCACAGTGAGTAGGAGTTCCGGTGTTCCACTCACTGATAGCACTCCCCTCCCCCCCCCCCCCACACATGCTGCCTTTACCAAGGGACCTAGCAGCAGCAACAGCTGCTCGTCCCACTTCTGGCCGGTCAACCCAAGATCCCTCTCCCGTGGTGGTAAAAGCAGAGTGGCAGCGGGGGACACGGGAGAGGGATCTTGGGTTGATCGGGCAGAAGCGGGACAAGCAGGTGTTGCTGCTGCTAGGTCCGGTGGTAAAAGCAGAGCGGCAGCGGGGGACACGGGAGATGTCTGAAAGGGGAGCGGGGAAGGAGCCAGCGTCTTTGCATGCCAGGCTCCTCTGTCTCTTTATGGGCGGGGGAGGGGAGCGTTCGGGTTCTCACGGAACCTTTATGTTCACTTCGCGGAACCCCAGGGTTCCGCGGAGCACCATTTGGGAAACACTGATCTAGACCATCACTGACAGGTGTCTATCTTACCTGCTCTTAAATATCTCCAGTGATGGAGATTCCACAACCTCCCTGGGCAATTTATTCCAGTGTTTAACCACCCTGACAGGAAGATTTTCCTAATGTCCAACCTAAACCTTCCTTGCTGCAGTTTAAATCCATTGCTTCTTGTTCTATCCTCAGAGGCCAAGGAGAACAATTTTTCTCCCTCCTCCTTGTGACTCCCTTTTAGATACTTGAAAACTGCTATCATGTCCCCTCTGTCTTCTCCTTTCCAAGCTAAACAAGCCCAATTCTTTCAGTCTTCCCTCATAGCTCATGTTCTCTAGACCTTTAATTATTCTTGTTGCTCTTCTCTGGAACTTCTCCAATTTCTCCACATCTTTCTTGAAATGCAGTGCCCAGAACTGGACACAATACTCCAACTGAGGCCTAATCAGCACAGAGTAGAGCAGAAGAATGACATCTCGTGTCTTGTTCACAACACTCCTGTTAGTGGATCCAAGAATAATGATCCTCTTGCCAAAGTGGAATGACCTTTTCAGACAGCAGTTTGCCCCTGAGGTAGGGGCTAGATTAGATGACTGTCAATGGAAGGGACACGGGGCCTCAAGTAGCACAGAAGATAGGTAACTAAGGATGAGGCACTAGTCAACGGGGGTGCTCCAGGGCTGGAGGAGTAATTCCCAAGGAGATCAGCAGGAGGTACTGTGCTGGCGAGTCACAAACCCGCTACAGAGATTCTCAGATTACTGCATAATGTAAATTAGTCACAGAACTGGGATACGTGGCAGCAATAAGAGCCTCAAAGTGTAATGGCAACACCATGCAATATTATCTGGGAACTGCTTATGGCAATCTCCTATGACACATCACAGCCAAGGACACCCCAGATGCATGGGGTTGCTCAGCAAAAAGGAAGATCATGGTGCCTCACAGGAGATACAGTCCAGCCAGGAAGCTTGGTCTACAGAGGAGAATGGGAGAATGAGATCCCCAAATGACACACTCATAAGGCACCGCACAGGCATTTACACATTTTAAAAAACTGATTTTGAACTAAATTACTTTTGGCCAAAATGTTTTGACTTTTGGCTTTTACCAAGAAGTTGTCATTGACATTTTCAGCAAGAAAATCCCCGAGCCGTTTTCCAGCCAGCCGTATTCATTAAGCCTCCCAATGTTTGGTAATTAACTTGTGGTTATAGTCAGAAAAGTGATTGTGTAGAACTAACATCTTTTTGTTCAACAAGTATGCTGCTTGCATGTAGCCAGAATCACATTTGCTGAGTAAAATAAATTTGTATTACTTCTTAATCCTGATAGCTCTCCAGAGAGTTGGATTCTATTCCAGCTCACACATGAGTAATAGCTATTAACTAAAACAGACTTAAATAAGGCCACTTTACTACTAAATGAGAGTATCCACAGAGGGTTAAATGCTGTTTAACTAATTTGAATTCACACTTCCAGTTAATCTGGGGGCATGCAGACAAGCCTCAAATTCCACAGGCACAATTATTTATCATTGATGATCTGGGAGCCAGAGGGAATACAGTTTCACTTTTAAATTCCTATCTGATTTGTGCATTTAGCCTTTAGAAATACATTGTTTTGCTAAGCCATAACATCAGGGACTCTTACAACAGCACATCCTCTAATGTGATCTATGCCACTGTGCCATGCCCCTCTGCCATGTACATTGGTCAAACCAGACAGTCTGTATGACAAAGGATAAATGGACACAAATTATAGACATTAGAAATGGTAACACATCAACCTACAGGGGAACATTTTAACTTGCCTGGTCACTCAATCATGGATTTAAAAGTAGCCATTCTTCTTCAAAGGAATTTTACTAAACAATTAGGGAACATTTATACAGCAGGGCAAAAGTCGAATTAAGCTATGCATCTGGAGCTACGTTGCATAGCTTAAGTTGAAATAGCTTAATTTGGCTTTTGGCTCTGTCTACACAGCAGGAAGTCGAAGGAAGAACACTCTTCCTTCAACTTCCCTTATTCCTCGTAAAATGAGGGTTACAGGAGTCAGAGTAAAAAATCCTTTAGCTCTCCATTATTTCAAAATAATGACTTGTAGTGTAGATGTACTCTTTGTTATTTCGGAGTAAGGTCAGTTATTCCAAAAGAACTCTGCTGTGTAGACCTATCCTTTGAGAGAGAGTCTGAGGAACTGGAATTCATCTACACCATTATCTTGGACTTGAATAAAGACATTAATTGGTTGGCGCATTACAAAGCCAACTTCTCCTACCTTTAACATTCACATTTCCACGTCAAAAGCTATGTATGAGATACATTCAGTCCACTTAATTAGCCTCATTAACACAGGTCCTACAATTGACAGGTACTTCTTATGCTGTTATATCTATCTATCTTTGTTTCTCTTATTTTCACTCCAATTCATTTGATGAAGTGGGTTTTACCCACAAAAGCTCATGACCCTATGTATTTTTGTTAGTCTCTAAGGTGCCACAGAATTATTCATTGTTTTTAAAGTTACAAACTAACACAGCTACCCCTCTGAGATTCTTTTGCTAAATTTACAAACAAATTTATTATGGAAGTCATCCAGGGGTAACAGATGTGGTGTTTACAAATATGTTTTTACACTGCATAGGTTTATATGTTAAGTCGTAGTATACTGGGGAAAGGAAAGAGGGCACAGTTATATGGGACCTGAACCCTGGTCCACAGTGGCAGAGCCACCAACAGGATTGTTGATTGTCAATCTCCTGTTCTAACCACTCAAGCACAGTCCTTCCTAAACAGCTGCAAAATGAAGATCCACGATTTCTGCCTGATTGCTACCATGATTATCCATTGAGAAGATTCCTTCAAAGACCTTAACATGATTTCTTTATTATATAAATTTTCCAAATACATTCCCATTAAACATTCACAAAACATTCTGCAAGGGGTTTTCCCCCCCTTTTTTTGTTTGGAAAAATGCTCAACATTGAATTGTGGAACACAATGTGGAAAACATACCACGTTTTTTAAAGCTCAACAAGCAAAACCCAAAAATATAGTTAATCGTCTAATAGATAAAGCCATAATAATCTGAATAACTAACGGCTTGCCTTGAGATTTTACAGGATCAAGTGAGAATTCTGCAAAGGTTGGAAGGTAGACTTTTTTAAAGGGTTTTGATAGCTCTGCTAAAGGGCTGCAACAAAGAATTCAGTTGAAAATCCTTCAGGAGTAGGCGTTTTACAAGCTGGCAGTAGTTTAATAGCTTTGATCAATCTCCTTAATTTCCACATTCCAGAGCTTTTTATTCAATTAACGCTAGAGTAAGGCCAAAAGCCCATGTGCCCAAGCAAGACAAGCAAAATGGATGCAGAGAGCTGGCACTAAGTTTATAAATCCAGAGCAGAGTTTTCGTGTGGTGCTCTAGCATTTCAGGTGGACCCAACATCAATAAAACGGTCAGTAACTATGCCAGATTGTGCAATATTTATAAGCCGGTAAAACATTTTCATCTCCCTTCTCTGCTAGCAGTTGGCAATTGTAAGACAGTAATCCCACAGTGAAGGCTACAAGCTGTCACTGGTCCATGCATATGTCAAAAGGCATTAAATGGCCTGAATTAAAATAACTGTGCATAAATCTAACACATTTTCTTCAAACCACCCCTGATGGGGTAGGCAAAATGTGGGTCTGCTGTGCAGGTGCACACACAGGGGAAAAGGGCTTAGGATGGGAGTGGTAATGGACAACACCTCCCTCCCTAGAATACCGGCCCAAGAGCGGCAGGATTCCTACCTGCCACTCAAGATGGCCAGAGGCACGTGGCTTCCAGCGTTTGCGTTTAAAGAGGTTGAAATGCAGCTTTTTAGGCTGGACTCACTGATGTGTCTAACTCCTAGTGGGTTAGATGTTGTCTCATTGAGGACTTTTCTTTTCCCTAAATGGGCAGATGGTATTTGCATAATGACATAAATCTAGTCACCCAGGTAACAGGGCTTCTGTTAGCAACAGCATAATGAAGGTCAATGTGATTCTGATCTAAAATTAGAAGCCAGACCAGATTTTTTAAAAGAATTCTTTGTATAGGCACACTCTTACCAATACAAGTCAGTCTTCAGCAGGTGCTCCGGGGCTAAGTCAAGTCTGAAGCACTACTTTGTACTTCAGGTTGGACCTTCCTGGTCCAGCACCCTTGAGACCTGACCGGTCCTGAACGAGGGATTCTGCTGGACCAGGGGAGGTCATTTCTGGCCCCCCGTCGCTGGCCCTCCAGCCTGGCTCTGCCCCTGACCTGGGAAGCCTCCTGGCCAACTCCCCCCACTGTTGGCCCAGCTGAGCTCATGGCAGAAGTACTGCCAGCCACACTGCTCCACTGGGCTCAATGGCCCCGTGCACCAACAGCCTGGTGGCCCCTCTAGGTGAGCCCCATACATTGGCAGTACCTCTGCTGCGCCAGGCTCCCAGCCCCACGTGCCGACAATCCTGCTGCCCTGTCAGCCTCCCAGTCCCATGCACTGGGTGGTGGGCTCCTGGCCACCAACCTCCTGCATCCAGCTTGGCTGAGTTCCTGGCCTCACAGGACTCCAACTGCAGCCCTCCACTGGGACTCTCTGGTCCAGCAACATCCATGGTCCTGCTGGACCAGAGCATCCCCGTTTAAAGCGGTTCAACCTGTTTAAAGATTTTACAAAACATATTTGGGCACCTTCGCACCACAGCAGAGAGCAGAACAAAACTGGTCTCAATACAAGAGCTTCCTGAAGTATTTTACTGTAATAATTTGCAGAGAAAGGATGGTTTTGTGGCTACACACTGGCCTGGGATTCGGGTGATATGAGGTAAATTTCCAGTTCCGCCACAGATTTTGCGTTATCTTGGGCAAGTCACCCTGGTTACATCAATACTGCAAAGGAAGCCTAAGGTTAGTAGAACTTGAGTTAGCATGCCCTGAGACCCTGGGCTTGTTCACCCAGGGGCTTGAATGTCTACACTCATTTGTTACCCCAGATTAGGATTTGTTGAACCTCAGATTTCAGCCTAGAGCTCTAGCATGTATACTGCATTAAACAGATTTCCTAGTGCCCTCCCAAAATGTATCTGCTTTAACTCTTTGTTTGTGGGGCAAAGGACCAAAGAAAGTTGACCTGTGTGACTGTGAATAAGTTGGTTGAGCATAAATCCAATGAGGCTGCAGCTATACTGCAAATCAATGGGTCTTGAACCCTGTGGGTATGTGTAGACTACATGGCTCCGTTGACGGAGCCATATAGATGAGTTTACTAGACATAGGAAAATGAAGTGGTGATTTAAATAATCACCGCTTCATTTATATCAAAATGGCTGCCGCGCTGCACCGATCAGCTGTTTGGCGGCACAGCGGGGCAGTCTGGATGTGCCATGATCAACAAGGGAAGCCTTTATCGACCGCTCCGGTAAACCTCATTTCACGCGGCCATTTTGATGTAAATGAAGTGGCAATTATTTAAATCGCCGCTTCATTTTCCTGTGTCTAGTAAACTCATCTATATGGCTCCGTTGACAGAGCCATGTAGTCTAGACATACCCTGTGTTATGGCTTGACAGGCTCAGACCATCCAACTCCTTTGGGTTTGAGTCCTGGGCTAGCACAATTTATGTGTAGACGGAAGGGGTGTTAGGTGTGAGCCTGAGTTCAAACCCTGGATTTACTGTACAGTGTAAACATATTCTTAGGGCCTGATTCATTCTCCTCTGAAGTAATTGAGGCTCTTTCCACTGGCTTCAGTAGACTTTGGGTCAGACCTTAAATCTATATGGGTCTTAACTCCTCGTTTCTAAACGAGTGATAATACTTCTCCCTTTGTTTTACCTATCTGCTGTACCGTGTGAGCCAGGGGGCCGGATTCGGCCCACCAAGCCACCGGATCCGGCCCGTGAACATCCCTGCAGGTACCCTCTGGCACGCAGCTGCCACGATTTAAAACACATTCCCTGCGGCTCTCTGCTCTGCAGGGAGAGGGAGGCTTTGTGTGATCTCCCCCCCCCCCACCCTAATCGTCACCTCTGATTGGCCAGAAACAACCGACTAATAAGAACTGATGTCAGCCAATCTCTCAGCTCCTATTGGCTGGAAACAGCCAGCCAATCAGAGCTGAGAGATTGGCCTGAGCGACTGGGGCAGTGCAAGCCTCTTCACCCACCCAGAATTGAGAGTCACATGGAGGGGGCAGCCTGTATTTTCAAGCGGGCTGGGGCTGCAGAAAGAAGGGAGCCCAGCCTGCCTATGGGGTGCTGCAGCCTGCTGGCCAGGAGACACTTAGGTAAACTCCTCCCAGCCAGCGCCTGCCTCTGGCACCCCAACCCCTCCCGCTCTCCAACTCCCTCCCCCAGATCACCCGCTGCCCCCAGTGACAACTTCCTCCCAGACCCTATACCACCTCCTCCACTCCTCCCCCAGGCCAGAATCCTCTCCTGCACCCACTTCCCCTCCCTGACCCTACACCCCAATCCCCTGACACAACCCTCTCCTCCACTCAAACACCCTTTCAGACACCACACAATCTTCTGCACCCCAGTCCCTTACCCCATGCACCCTTCTGCACCCAACCTCCAACCTCGACCCCGCACCACCTCCACAGAAAAGTGCAGTCCTTGACCACTTACCAAAATCTTGGAATGCCCTCCCACCAAAAATTATTGCCCACCCCTGCTGTAAGGTCTTTGGAGGAAATACTGGTTCTCACTGGCTGTGTCTAGACTGCATCCCTTTTCCGTAAAAGGGATGCAAATTAGACACATCGCAATTGCAAATGAAGCGGGAATTTAAATCCCCCCCGCTTCATTTGCATAAACATGGTTGCCGCTTTTTTCCGGCTCGGAGCTTTGCCAGAAAAAAGCGCCAGTCTAGATGCGGATCTTTTAGAAAATAAAGCCTTTTCCGAAAGATCCCTTATTCCTTATTTTAAGAGCTGATTTGAAACAATTAGATGCTAGCAGTGCCAATAGTTCTGTAGGCAAAGGAAGCAGTCACCATGCACTTTACAAGACATTAGAGCTCATTTAATTGAAAATAGGATATAACAAATCATTTCTGGGCCCAGTAGAAAGTCTTGGGCCTTCTAGCTCACATTTATGTCTCCCTTCAATTTCTTTTCCTCTTAGCGCCATCCTTTTACGTCTCTAGCACTGTACACTAGATGAATAACCAATTGCATTTGCAAAAGTCCATTTGGGATTGAAAATCTGGCCTTGCATATCTGCAAAAATATAGGAAAGGGTAAATAAGGGTATCAAGTAATTAAATTTTCAATAGCTGTGCTTTGCACTGAGAACTGTCTTGGAAGCTGAAGATCTTAAAGATTGTTGTGAGTGAGGGAAAACAGCCAGATGAGTGTGGTGGCTGGCTTGTAGGCAGAAGAAAAGTAATTAAACAAGACATGTAAGCTGGTAACTTTACAGTACAAATGTTCCCATTTGTCATTTCTGGTAACGTTAAGTTAGTAATAAATTAATAATTACGTAACTGCCCAGGGATTTAATGGGCCAAATCCTCTGTGAGGAGGAAGTTGTCAATAAAGCTGCACCAGTGTAACCAAGCACATGAATGGTATGCTCCTTTTGGAGTTGTATTGGGTATGTACGGTTAGCCAGAAGCTCAGAACTTGCCACAGCATGTGCAGGAACCTTGCAGCAAAGTAAAACCAAAATCCCACATTTTGAAATAGTAACAAAATGTTAGTGGTGGTGTACTAATTTAGTCACTCCATAATGAGATTTTTTTTAATGTGGAGATGATCCTTGTCTATTTATGATGTGAAATTACAGAGATTTTGCACAATTATGTACTTTTTGGACTTCGTGCCCACATGACATGTGGCCATATAGAAGATGCAGATCCTACTAGGAACATGAATCCTGTATGAAAGTAACAGGGTAGGCAATGGCCTCGTATCCCACTGATTTGGGGAGCCTTTCCTGCATGACCTGGTCCAACATCTCCTTAGGGAGGCCACGCAACATTCTAGCGCTACACCTTTAGCTTAGAAAGGTAGGTAAGATCTTTGCATCACTTCTAATCCTCAGTCCAAAAGCCCCACCAATGATGCAGTAACACCAGTACCTCCCTTTCTTTTAGAAGTTCAAACACAGATCCCAACCCTGTCAGGTGGGAAAGAGGCACCGAGTTGGAAACTTTTGTACAGAAAATGTATTTTAAAAAAAGTCCCCAGTGACAAGCATGGTTTCCTCTTGAATTAATGATCCAAGGTACAGAGGCAGGCCACTCTCCCTAAGACTGTCTCCACTGGCATGAAAGCCAATGTTTTCAATTCAGGCTCAAGCATCACACCCCTTTTGTCTACATAGAAATTATGCTTATCCAGAGCTCGGACCAGGCTCCCAAGATGTCTCACAAATGGAAGGGCCAAGCCTGAGGGCAACAAGGACACAAAGTTCAAGCCCGATTTCTTTACAGTGTAGATGCAGCCCCACTTGACTCGTGCTGTTGGAGTCTATCAAAAGTATTTCACAATTCCACAGGCCACTTTTCTTTATCCCCTGGACAGGTTTTCCCAAACCATACACTGGGCTAGAGCAGCCATTGGGACTAGGTAGACTGGGGTATGGGTGACTGGTCTTGGGCCCCCATAATGCAGTGCAGGTGCTGGATCCCCAGGTTGAGGCCTAGGGTTCAATAATTCCTCATCTGGGATTACAAATGAACGAATACATTCAAGCCGTAGGTTAGGGCCCTACCAAATTCACAGCCATGCAAAACACATTACGGACTGTGAAATCTGGTGTCCTCCCATGAAATCTGGCCTTTTGTGTGCTTTTACTTAATACTCTACTGATTTCACAGGGGTGATCAGCATTTCTCTAATTGGAAGTCCTAACCCAAAAGAAAGTTGCAGGGGGATCATAAGGTTGTTGTAGAAGGTCCATGGGATTGCCACTGTTACTTCTGTGCTGCCTCCAGAGCTGGGCAACTGGAGAGCAGCAGCAGTTGGCTGGGTGCTCAGCTCTGAAGACAGCACCCCACCAGCAGCAGTGCATTAGTAAAGGGAGTAATATATCCATGTTGCCCTTATTTTGGGCTGCTGTTTTCAGAGCTGGGTGGCCAAAGTAGCAGCTGCATATTAAGGACCCAATTCTGCCGGCAGCAGCACAGAAATAAGGGTGGCAGTACCACGCCATCCTTACTTCTGCACTGCTGCTGGCGGAAGCTCCGTCTTCAGAGCTGGTCTCACAGCCTCAGCCACCACACTCCAGCTGTCCAGCTCTGAAGGCAGTGCCACTGCCAGCAGCTAGCTGCACAGAGGTAAGGGTAGCAATACCACAATCTCCACATAATAATCTTGCGACCCTCACACAACTCCTTTTTGGGTCAGGATCCCTACAATTTACATTAGCATGAAATTTCAGATTTAAATATCTGAAATCATGAAATTTATCATTTTTAAAATCCTATGGCAATGAAATTGATCAAAATGGCTTGTGAATTTGGTAGGGCCTGACCTTAAGTTAACAAATCCAGGGTCTTCTAACCAAAGCTCTACTAATCCTGGACTTATACAGCAGTGTAGACATACTCTCAATGACCTGTGCCAAATTACACGCCATTTGTGGGCAGGCCAACATCTCTTACTAAAAAGATAAACAGACATACTTCTTGTAGGTAAAACAAAGGGCTGAGAATCAGGAGATCTGGGCTTTCTTCCTGGTTACTTGGTAGACTCAATGAAGTCAAGTTTCATGTCTGCCTCAGTTTCTCCCCGTGAAAAATTGGGATAAAATATCCGAGAGTGCTATGAAGATTGGTTCATTAACATCTGTAAAGTTCTTTGAGATCTTTGGAAGGCATTAAATGATCACCAGGTATAGATATTAGATTATGGTAATGGCTGCTAGAGAATCTGTATAAGAATATTTAAGTTGCTGTGTAAATGTGGTTAAATCAACAAATTAGTCTTTGCGTAGCACTATCTGATTTAGTCATTAACTATTACAAATATAGGATTCCATGCACCATATAACAACACCATACTCTATATCTCACAAATTAATTTAAGAATTCTAATACACAGACAAGCTACATTAGAATCCAAACCATGCTAATAAAACCCAGCATCCTTGCCAGTCCAAGAAAGCCACTTGACTGTCACCCTATTTTTTTTAACCTGTTTAACTTGACTGTTAATCTCATCTACAGTCATGACACAATTCACATGGAGAACAAAATTAGCGTTCTGAAGAGTTCCAAAGCAAAGCAGTAGGGGGACAATACAAATGGCATGTCAAACCCTAGCTTAGGTGTGCTGTCGGAAAATGCTTCCAAGGGCTTCCTTTTGTTAATGAGCATAAATTCACTCCAGAGACTAGAAACTCGTCCTACCCTTTTGTCTCCAGCTCCTTGTGGATTACTGATTAGGGCTGCTATAAAGCCAGGTGCTTTCCTCATACGATTGGTTTGTTGCCTGTTCCCTGAGCATTTGTAACAGTCTATTTTAAAAAAACCTTCCCCAGCTCTGAGAGTCTCCGCTGGGAGGTCTCTAGCAGCAGCATTGCACAGGATTTCAGACAAAGCTAATGTTTAATGATCAGCCTCATAGCATCCCATGCAGAAAACAGCCCTCCTTACGGCACTTCCTATCCCTACAGTAACTCAGAGGAGATGCGGTAGAAAAACTCAGTCATTACAATGGCTGTGACGGAGTCAGTTGACAGGTCTGAGCCTGGTAAGGGACTTCTGCAATAACCACAAGACAAAGAGTCAAGTGAGGAAGGAAAGCGAGGTGAGGTGGCTGGTATGGAGTCACTGAAATGGCATGGACAGGAATTGTACAAGTTCCCTTCCTCCCTGCATGCAAATAAGAAGGGGGAGTTGAGGGCTGAATTTTACGAAGTGGGCAAAAAACTGCCTCTGCCCATACATGCATGCCCCAGTGGAACCCACTGTGTGAGCGTAAATGAGCATTTGCACAAGTAAATTGGGTAGCCCCATGCCTAACTGCCTATTTGCTGTCACAGTGGATGCAGATATATTTTTTCGGGAGAAGACAAACCAAAGTGGTAGATGAAACGTCTGACCAGAGATACCAAAGAGGCAGCTAAAGAAAATCCATCCTATCAGAAACAGTGCTTCTCAGTTACAGTCAAGGGTATTGGAAGATATGACTTGCAGAGGTTCAGCATAAAATAATCTATCCGAAGTAGTGCACACTAGCATTTCCAACAGGCTCACATTGTGCACAGTGGCTTTTATTTAATTCACCTAATGCAGGGGTGTCCAAACTTTTTTCAAAGAGGGCCAGATTTGATGAAGTGAACATGCGTGAGGGCCGACATTCTTTGAACCATTAAAATTAAATGCAAATTAACTATTTTATGCAAAGTTTATTGCAAACGGCATACTTTTCATTTCGTCACATGAATGACAAATCTAAACAGGTGTTAAATCACTCTGCCTTTCATATCTGAAGGCCAGATGAAAAAAAAAATCCAGGAAGCTGAAATATATGTCAGGAACATTGTAAAGTACATTACATATTATTGGTAATAAAGGTTGTCTGTCAACTTTTAAGTTCAAAAAATATGAACAGGAACATAACACCAAGTGTACATGTTGTGTCCAAATATATTTATAACTGATTTAGACCAACTGACATTAACTGAGATTTTACAATGTATTCATCTCAATACATATGGATTCGTTGGGGGCCATAAAAGATAGATATTGCCAAATTACCTGGGGGGCCGTATTAAACCGGAACACGGGCCGCAATTGGCCCGCGGGCCGGACTTTGGACATGCCTGACCTAATGTAATAGAAGTTTAATACAAACAAGCACCTTTTGCCACTAAAATCTGAATCTCTTTCACTGAAAATAAAGATTTTTAAATTATTTCAGTTTCTATAGCCAAGTAGGATTACATTAAGCACTCTGATCACTTGCTTTCAATTCTCTGGTGCACGTTACTTCCCTCAAGAAAAGAGACTTTGTGGTGTCTGACCAGTCACTATAGTAGCTACTGCTATAGCAAACTAGCCACACTCAGCTGGCCAAACAGCCACATGTGACTAGAGTGCTGGACACCACAATTCTAAACCACTAAGGAGTTAATTCTCTGTGAGATATTATTACATATCCACTCTTTTAAACAGGGTGGGCAATAATTTTTGATGGGGGGCCACTCCAAGAATTTGGTAAATAGTCAAGGGCCACACTCTTCCATGATATTAATGGAGAAAATGCAGGGTATGGGAAGGAGGCTGGGTGCAAAAGGGAACTTGGGGGTATTAGGGTGCAGGGTCCAGGAGGGGAAATGGGTATGTGTGCAGGAGAGGAGTCTGACCTGGAAGAGAGGCATAGGAGGGGGTGCAGGGTCCAGGAAGGGGTTGTAACCTGGGGCAGGGGAACAGGGGTTTGGGTTGTGAGCTGGGACAAAGAATTGTGGTGCAAGGTCTGGAAGGGGATATGGGTACAGGGGTGGGAGCCAAAAGGTTTGTGTTACATTGGGCAGGGACACAGGAGGAGGAGCATAGGGTTGGGGGGAAGAGAGGGACTGGGGTGCCAGGTACAAGTTTTATCCGGGAGGCACTGATGTAGGTGGCTCCTGGCCAGGAGTGGCCAGCTATGGAGGCCATGTATTCTCTGAGCACCATGAGCCCTTGGGTGAGGGGGCAACACATGCAGCTTGTGCCAGAGGCATGGCCCAGGAAGCTTCCATTGGCCAGGTTCTGGCCAATAGGAGCTGCGAGATTGTCCTGGCCATAGATAGCAGGCTGAATCCGGCTTAGAGGTTGCATTCTGCCTGCCCCTGCTTTTAAAGCACGGCCATGACATATTCATCATTAATAAACTGAATAATGACAGTAATTTGCACTTGTTGCACACAGACAAAATATTTTACACATTGGAATTTCTTCCCGAGACTGGATTTAGTCAGGAACAGAAATGGGGGGAAATTAGAGCTACAGAACTGAACCCCTTCAAAATTTCAGGAAACATGATGGTTTGAATTCTCTGTAGAAAAGGGCTTAAACCTGCACACTGGCTTTAAATACTCTCAAAATTGTATCTTTTCCTCTTATGCCGAGTCTGAATTAACTGCAGTATTTCATAACTGGCCTATCTTTGCATACGACGAACCCGATTTGAGGTATGGAGAGGAAGGTGGACGAGGAGTGGAGGAAAAGAAAATTTAATATTCAGATCCAGACCTGGATTTTGAGATTCAGGTCCATCCATCAGTCTGGGCCTGTTTTCCAGAAGCAGCCAAAATGTCACAAGATAGCCGCTCTTGAAATATTTAATGGAGGTGGTGGGAGTTTCACCAACTTTGTGAGACAGGCACTATCTGGAACTGAATCTTGCTAGGACAGAGCTTGTGAAATTTTGGTGCCATTGAATCTGAGCTGTAGCCCAGATTTGTTTTGAAGCTCAAACTCCAGCTGAAAACCCAGCCTGGATCAGTTCCAAAGACTGCCTCCTAGTCTATCAATAAAATGGCTCACCTTTCAAAGTTTTGTTCTTTGTTCACGGTCAGAGTACAGCTGGTATGGTACAGCCTCCTGATTTATGAGCCAGGCTCAGGTTTATTTTCTCTTGTCATCAAACACTATAAATAATGACCACATTCTGCCCTGACTCGCTACGCTGTGGAAGCCTACTGATTTCTATGCGATTAGCCAGAGTGTAAATTAGGAAAGGATTTGCTTTAGCGACTTTAGTTTTCCTGAAGTCCTTATTCTAACAGAATATTTAAATTAAGTAATGGAATAGAGCCCCGAGTCTTTGGGGTAAACTTCAGATTCAGGAACTAGACCACAGTCTAACGCACAAATAAAATATCAGGGATGTGCTATTTCGATGGGTTCCTTGATTGCTAAGCCAGAAAACTCTGGAGCTTTGTTGCGCATTTCAAATGGCTTTATTTAAGTCAGATACATCAGCCAATGAACGAGATTGCACATTGTGTGCCCGCTATATAATTAAATGTGAGCCACCAGTCTGCACTTAGTTATGTTCATCAACATAACTTCTGTTTGAGGAAAAAAGAACAATACCTTGGGGAGCAACTGAGTTTTACTGGTGGCAGAACCAGAGTTATCGAGGCAGCTGATTGAACTTCGACAATTTATTTTTCAGTTATGAATTTTAAAGAAATACCTGGTTTTGAAAAATGAATCAAAGCTTGACATGCCTGCTACCCCTGAGGTATCACAAAACTGGATTTATTTAAACTTAAAAAATAAAAGAAAAATATTAGGAGGATTATAAGGCACAGTTTAAATGTAAAAGGAGACACATAGGCAACAACGAAATAGCTGAGAAGAGATAGAAACTCTCATGCTTCACAGCGTAAACCAACCACCAGATCTGCCAATGGGGGAGGGGGGAGAGGGCAACTGCTCTGGGGCTTGGTGATTCTAAAGGGCTCAGGGTTCCCGGCTACTGCTACTTCACCTTCTTATGAAGCATCTGGTTTTGGAAACTGGCAGAGACAGAATACTAGATGGACCATTGGCTTGATCCAAGTAAGGATTAAACTCAGTGTGAATCCTTACATATCTATTTGCTATTATATAACCAAAGACAGCAAAGTACTTGCGGCTTATCTCATGCTATTGAGAATTGAATGTTTTATGCCCTGCCCCCATGTTCTGATCCACACAGGATTTGAGTCTTTTTGGCCCCCAGTTGGTTGGCTTCTTTATCTCAGGCTGTAGCAGCCCCTAAGGTCCTTGGTTCAATCCTCAGTGTCTTGATGAAGAGGGAAGTCTTGACACCATTATTTCATGGTGTACTACTAACTGCTCTAAAAGTAGTTAGATCCCTCCCTGCAATTAAGAGCCTAGTTATTGAGGCACATGGCACTTTACAGGTTTAGACTCTGACTATATCAGATGTTTATCATGCAACAATTCAGGCTGAAACAAGCCAATAGCTTCCAGCCCTATTCTCAGGCAGACAACTGGTGGATGTAGAAGCAAAAATAAAAAATAGCTTCAGAGCTAGAGAAAATGAATCACCCAAGTACTTCATTTGCAGACTGAGCTAAAAAGAAAAGGTGAAATCCTGGCCCCACAGGAGTCCACAGGAGTTTTGTCAATGCAGTCAAGATTTCACCCAAAACCAACCCCCCCATGACTCTCCCCCAGTTACACCTGTACGACTACACTGACTAGGAATATAATAGTGTAGTCGGTGAACTGATAAGCAAAAGCTTATTGGTTAAAGCTATAGAATACACGCATTTCCCTGTCCCCTCCAGCAGTACATTTTTTAGCAGGCTAGCCAGAAGCTCGGCTCAGTCCTGGCTCACGCTGGGTCTGGGACCTACCCCTGCTGCAGCTCTGCATTTAAAGTACATTAGGAGCCGAGTGGGCAGGTAGCTTGGCTCATTTCCAGCTCATGCTGGGTCTAGGAGTTCAGACCCCTCCCGCGGCCAGACAGGAGCTGCTGCCATCCCGCACTACTGCCTCTTTATCAGAGGAAGCAGCACAGGGCGACAGGCAGCTGGTCTGCGAGGAGAACTGTTTTTTAAACTGGCTACCCTCATGGACCAGCTCCTGCCTGGCACCCCACAATGCTACCTCTGGTACAGAGGCAGCAGCGTGGAGTGGCAGGGGGCTCCTCAGGAGTGAGGCCAGAGCACACTGGCTCCACAGGAGTGAGGCCGGCCCCACCCCCGGGGACTACAGAATAGTCGACTAACCGATAAGAATTCATGAGATACTCAACTATTCAATTAACCAATATTTAACATTCTTAACACTGACATCAATGCAGGGCACACCAAATGGAACTCAGGGCAGGAATTTGCCCTACAGGTTGTAGATTTATGGCATGGCACATGACTGAAACACATTTTTATTTACAAATAATAAATAGTTCTGACTCTTACTTTAAAGGCGCAATCTTCTAAAGTCCTCTATGAAAACAGAATCACAGGATTGGAAGGGACCGTAATAAGCTTCTAGTTCAGTGTTTCTCAACTAGTAGTACAAGTACTCTTAGGGGTACTCGAGAAGTGTGGAGAAAACTGATTTTTTTACAGCACTTTATTATTTTTGTACTTTTTACACCCAAAAATTTCATTGCCCGCCTGGCTACGATTAAGTTGTTTAAACAAATGTGTTGCAATGGTAGAAAAAAATTGTGTGTGTCTGAAAACTGTAGGTACTGGGGGTACTTTTTTTTTTTTGGAAAAAGGGGTACTTTATAAAAAAGGCTGAGAAACACTGTTCTAGTCCAATCCCCTCCACTTAAGACAGGACTAAGTATTATGTAGACCATCCCTGATAAGTATTTATCTAATCTGCTATTAAAAATCTCCAGTGATGGAGATGCCACAGTTTCCATAGGCAATTTATTCCAGTGCTTGACTGCCCTGACAGGAAGTTTTTGTTAATGTTCCACCTAAACTGTCCTTGCTGCAATTTAAGCGCATTGCTTCTTGTCCTATACTCAGAAGGTAGGGAGAACAATTTTTCTCCTTCCTCTTTTTAACAACCTTTTATGTGCTTCAAAACTTTTATGTCCTCTATCGATCTTTTGTTCAGATGAAACAGGAATAAATTGCCAAGGGAGGTGGTGGAATCTCCCTCTCTGGAGATATTTAAGAACAGGTTAGATAGACATCTGTCAGGGATGGTGTAGACGGAGCTTTGTCCTGCCTTGAGGGCGGGGGGCTGGACTCGATGACCTCTCGAGGTCCCTTCCAGTTCTATGATTCTATGAAACAAATCTCCAATTCTTTCAATCTTCCCTAATAGGTCACATTTGCTAGACCTTTAATCATTTTTGTTTTTCTCCTCCAGAGTTTCTCCAATTTGTCCATATTTTTCCTGAAATACGGTTCCCAGAACTGGACACAATTCTGTAGGTCTAATCATCATGGAATAGAGCAAAATTACTTCTTGTGCCTTGCTTACAGTAGTCCTGCTAATACTTCCCAGAATTACATTTGCTTTTTTCCCAGCAATGTTACACTCTTCACTCATAATTAGCTTATGATCTACTATACAAGATCCAGTTCTGCAGTACTACTTCCTAGACGATGTTTGTATGCAATTGACTGTTCCTTCCTAAGTGAAGCACTATTGAATGTCATCTTATTTACTATAGACCGTTTCTCCAGTTTGTCCAGAATATTTTGAATTATAACCCAATCCTCCAAAGCACTTGCAACCCCTCCCAACTTGGTATCATCCACAAACTTTATGGCTACGTCTACATTGGCATCCCTTTCTGGAAAAGGGATGCTAATGTGACGAGTTGGAATTGCAAATCCGCGGGGGATTTAAATATCCCCCGTGGCATTTGCATTTACATGGCTGCCGCTTTTTTCCGGCTTGGGGATAAGCCAGAGAAAAGCGCCAGTCTAGACACGATTCTCCGGAAAATAAGCCTTTTTCCGGAGGATTTCTTATTCCTACTTTCATTGTGTAGTCTAGCCTCTTTCTTCATCCTCCATTGTGTGTTTAATGACCTGCAGGCATTTGGAATATTAATTCTCATTCCATTGATAAACTGATGCACTGTGACAAAGTTAAACCAAATCCCAGGCAAGGGAAAAATATGTCACTGCACTGGCTAGTAAGTGAACCCAGCTCAACTGGAAGGCAGCTATGCTCACCAGTATACCACCAAAGCGTTTCTCCTGATTCAGCTCTTTGCATATTCCAAGATGTATTTCATCAGATGTTTTCAAATCATCAAGGCTTAACTTTTCTAAGTAATTTTTAATTTGTTCTTTCCCTACTTTAGACACTGTTGCTATCATCTCATTTTCACTGGCATTCATTAAGTTAGATGTCCAATTGCTACTCAACTTTTTGGTGAAAACTGAAACAAAAAAGGCATTTAGCACTTCTGCGAATTCCACATTTTCTGTTATTCTTCCCCCTGCCCCTTCCAATGAATAATGGGGCCTATCCTGGTTTTAGTCTTTCTATTGCTCCTATTTTATTTGTAGAATGTTTTCTTGTTACCCTTGATGTCTGGCTAATTTGGTCTAGTTTTGTACTATGGACTTTCTAAAATCTCCTGGTTAATATATTTGTATATATTCATTCAGGCAGAGTTATGACGGTGCAACTATTTCCAAATCTTAATTAAACTCTTACTAATAAAACAGACAAGTTGGTACCATATTCAGCTGTCTAGGGCCCAGAGTGTGCTCTTAGTTATACTTGGTTATACTGCTGTAGGCCTGAAGTAATTCCACGAATATCCTGTTATATACCCCACGTACCTACCTTAATAATGACTCAATGTTATATTTTATTGTTGATATAGGAAAGGTACAGGTATTTAACATTTATATAGTGATTTCCATGTTTACAAACACCTAACTATTTCTCAAAACAGCACTATGACGCAGGAAAAAACTGTTATTCCCCAAGTAAGTTACATGTCCAAGCCTGTGGAGGAAGTTAGTCCAGAGCTGAGAATAGAATTCAACAGCTGGTTGTTCCCAGTTGATGTCTCTTTCAACATAAATTGTGTTAAGATGCTTTGTGGCTGGAAGTTGTTACTTAAGTAGAAGTTTGGGTGTATATGTTTATTCAGGAGGATGTGTGGAGGTTTTTCTGTTATTAGTATTACAATAGTACGTACAGCCACAGCCAAGATCAGGGCCTCATTGTGCCAGATGTGTATGCATACCTAGTGACAGCCACTCCCCTCCCTGAAGAATCTACAATTTAAATAGGAGACAGATACAAGGAATTATTATTATTTTCCCCTTAGGGAAAGGGAACTAAGAAACTGAGAGATTAAGGCCTGGTCTACACTAGAGCAGATGGTTGACTTAAGATACGCAACTATAGCTACGTTCATTGAGTTGCTGTAGTTGACGTATCTTCAATCACTTTCCACACAGCGGGAGGTCGACAGGAGCAAATGCTTCCATCAGCGTCCCTTACTCCTCGTGAGGAGCAGGAGCACAGCAGCGCCTATCTTCCACATAGTGTAGTCATATCCTAAGTGCCTTGCTCAAGGTCAAATAGGATGTCTCTGGCAGAGCTGAGAACTGAACCCAGAACCTTGAAATTCCAGCTCAGGGCTTTAACTGCAAGGCCAGCCTGGTGTATTTTCTCCTTTTTGCCTCAGTTATTACTTGAACAGAAATGGCCTTTCTTTTCTACTCACTGATTTTAAATCAAGCAGCATTATTATGGCTAGTGGACATCTTCCCTCCATCTGTCTTCTGAAATGACAACGCCAAATGCACTATGCTCATCTGAAGGTTAGTACAGAGTCTCACATGTCAGGAAGGATAACACTGGCAGACAGAGCATCTAAGCCAGGCACTGTACTCCACGCAGTTTGTGTAGATGGTGATGCATAGCAATTAAGAATAATTTAGGAAAATGTCTGTCATGACACATGACCTCCACATTCTGACAGAGCTGTTTGTTTTCCTTGTTATCAACATTCCTCTATTGGACTCAACTAGTAGAGAGGAATGTACAATATACTAATACTTAAGAGTACTGTGTACAGGCAGATTTCCACTGGCTACTACTTGGCCCACATTTTGTGCCAGAACCATTCCAGCTATCTATTTCTATGGAAAACGTCTGACCCTAAAAACCCATCAGCTGTCAATTCATAGGCAACAAAATGAAACCTATTGGTAGTTTTAATAGGTATTTTACTTACTATCGTCAGGTTTTAATAAAGGACACTGTTTATGAGTGAGAGTACAAGTTAGCACTATACGATCTTCAGGAACAGCCAGCAACAGTCAAATTCTAAAATCTGATGCAATTGAAATTCAGAGATTCAAAAATCATTGCACATCTGGATTATTTTCTACCCCTGAAATAAATGGCCTCCTCCTTGTTTGAATAAGTGTTTGCAGGAACAGAATACTATGCCTCTCACCATAATTGGGAGTTCGGAAGTCTGGAGATATCAGCCTGGAAGAAATTCCTGAAACAAATGCTTGGTTATTAAACTACATCGTGGATTGGAGTGACATGAGAAGAGGGCTACTGGAAAGTGAGGCTAGAGCACAGAGACTACTGAAGACTAAGGGTAGGTCTATCTTACAGGGCAATGTCGACCTAGAATAGGCAACTCCAGTTATGTGAATAGCGTAGCTGGAGTCAATGTACCTTATGTTTAGTTGCTGTGGGGTCTCCACTACAGGGGGTTGATGAGAAAAATTCTCCCATTGACTTCCCTCACACTTCTCATTCCAGTAGAGTAATGGAGTTGACGAAAGAGCGATCAGCAGTTGATTTAGTGGGTCTAATAAAGACCTGCTAAATTGACTCCTGGGGGGTCGATTGCCACAGCACTGATCTCTGGGTAAGTGTAAATCTCCTCTAGGTGCAGAGAAGTCCTTTTTAGCTGTTGAACTATTTTGGAATAGCTTTCCTTGTGGCAAATGTAGAAAGAACAATTTGCCAAAATAGAGTCCTCTAAAACAAAGGTGTTTCTATCTATGCAAAACACTCAATCTTATGAAACAGTACATGAGGTTGACTCGTTAAAAGATCTAGAAACACTTTAAATTTTCTACAAGCCTCGATTTATCTAATAACAGAGGATGATAGGAGGTGGGTATTTGGTTAATTGTGTAGTTGATACAATTTGTATCATCTACACAATTAGTCGATAAGGGAAGGCACTTGGTCCTGATTTGCGTTGGATCCAGGAGCTACCCCCACGGTGGCTCTCCAGTTTAAATGTAGTAAGAGCTAGGCATGCAGGTAGCCCGGCTCCTACTACATTTAAACTGCAGAGCTGCAGCAAGGGTAGGTCCTGGACCCAGTGTGAGCTGGGACTGCACAAGCTTAGTTCTGGCTCGCATCTGGCTGCGGACCTACCCCTGCTGCGGCTCTGCATTTTAAATGCAGTAGCCCGGCTTACTATGTTTCAAATGCAAAGCCTCAGCAGAGGTAGGCCCCGGACACGGCACAAGCCAGGAGTGAGCAAGCCCAGTTTAGTCCCGGCTTGCGCAGGGTCTGGGACTGCTGCAGCTCTGCATTTTAAACATAGTAAAAGCCACCTGCCTATTACTACAGTTAAAATGCGGGGGTGGAGTGGGGGTAGCTCCCGGTCCCAGCGCGAGCCAGGACTGAGCTGGGCTTGCTCAGTCCTAGCTTATGCCAGGTCCAGCAGCCCCTTTTCATGGGGGGGTCCGTGGGAGACCCTCTGTTGGCAGGGCCTGCTGCCTCGAAGCAGCTCCTGTCCGTGGTGGCTGGGACTAGCCATGAGCAGAGGCTGTTCCAGCAGCAGCGCTTGTCTACAGGGGTTCCCAGCTCCCCACCGGGACCTCCCATGGACAAGAGCTGCTCCATGGGATGCAGAGCAGCCTGTGCTCCTGGCAAGCCTGGGCCTGTTGTGGACAGAGGCTGCTTCATGGCAGCCTCTCCTGCCCTCCACATGCTGCTGCCTAGAGGCAGCAATGTAGGTGGGGGGCAGGTGGCACCGTGGAGCTAGTGCTGGAGGGGTGGGGAACCAGCTTTTAAGCCGGCTCCCCCCAGCACCAGCTCCTGCTCCCCCCTTGCTGCCTCTGATACTGAGGCAGCAGTGGGGGAGAGGGAAATGCAAACAGCTGAGTAGTTGACTTGACTACCTAATAAGCCCCTACTAATCACTGATTATTAGAGAGACATGTCACAGTTGAATCCCCAAAGTTAATTATATGAAAAATCTTTTCTAACCCTCCTTCTCACAATTTTCATGTATGCAGTTTTTTAAATCAGTTCTAAGTGCGTTTAAGTCTCATGTATGGTTATCTTTGGGTTGAAAAACATCATTACACAGTCATCCAAAGTAGAATAAAGACCCACCTTGCAGGATAACACTTGTTTGTCCGATGTGCCCATCAGTAATTGCAAGAGGCACGGATGGTATTAAAGTGCTATACAAAAAAAGGACAAAAATCAACTCTAAAATAAAAACTTACAAACAGTCCTCATCCCACTAGTTTGGGAAAGGGCTTGCAATGTATCCTCTAGGTCAAACAAATGTACCAGCTGGAGGGCACTCCCTCAAGAACACTTCGTTTGTCTCCAGCTACTGGAGTTCAAACCTGGGAACTTCTTACCAGAGCATTCCATCCCATCTTTGCTGACATGACAGTGTTTCCAAGGAGGGCACGTCAACATTTGAAGTAACCAGTTACAGAACACTTCTGAAAATTCAGCTCTCAGTAATTTACTTATGGCCACCAATCAGTGGCAGGGTCAGAAAAAGAACTGAGATGGGTTCCTGAGACTCAGTCTCCTGCCCACAGGGGAAGGTGAGAAGGGGCAAGGAGATGCAATTGCAAAAATCAGGAGCAATAGTGTGGGGGGGAAGTGGGAAGAGGGATGTAACCAGAGTCCAGACTGGAGGAGAAGGAAGCACAGGAGAACCCAGAGATGACATAAGAATGTGTAGATGTGAGCACGATGGTGAAAATCAAGATGGAGGTCACTATCGGTTACAGGGAGTGGGGAGAAGAGCTACAGGGAGTGGAAGATTTGTGAGAGTGAGAGCTGAGGATTTCAGAGGACCTAGTTTTCCTTCTGAAGAACAGATGATGTATAAGGATGTAGTTCCTGTTAGTGCTGATGAGAGTCACTTGTATAAAACCCTCCCACAGAGACTGGACTTTATAGAAAACAATGCTTTAGTCTTGGCTTATGAATGAGCAATCAGTCACAGGCTGATCACTGTCCACAATGGAAAGGAGGGTCTAATAATCACAGCTCCCCCCTTTCTAACAACCCAGCCCCGATGTAAACTAAAGCTTTCAGTAAGGGGAAAGGTGGCATATGCTTTAACTTACATTACTGATAGAAGAGCTAGAAGGAGTAGTTGAGGTGACCTCTTTCTGAACTTGCAGAAAACAAACAGCTTAACATAACATTTTGTAAGGAATCCAGCACCTAGATAAACAATTTCTACAGGAAGTTTTAGCTCAAAGAATATTAAACTCTCAGAGCTATAAACACCTGTAACCTGAGATTCAAAATGGAAATCCTTACATAAGTGCACAGATTCTGGCAACTGCTACAATAAGTTGTGGAAACATCACCTCCCCCGAGCATCAAGAAAGACCCTGACAAGATTAAGATTTTAGAGGACCTTCAGACTGTTTCTTTTCACTGAATTCCTGCATGCCTCTGTTATTTGTGCTGCAGTACACATCTGGTGGCTTTCAGTTATATCATTGGTCTTCTTTAGCATTTCCCAGATTCATGGGAACTTTTTTTTTAGCATAATGAATAAACAGTTGTAGCAGGAGTAGCTGCCTTTCACATGCTGTGAAGTATGTTTGCTTTGCCTTTCTTGAAGAAATGAAGAATTACAGGATGAATAACTCTAGTCTAGCACTCTCTGGTCTGGTAACATCTGTGGTCCAAGCATGATTTTAGTTATCTGTGTGTCCACTTATTATGGGTGCACCCAAGTTTCCCATAGTCCCATAAAGTTTGTTCACAACCACCAGTCCTGGCTCTCAGTGTTCTGTGCTGTTTTTAGCTCTAAGTTACCTCTAAATGTCTTCTAAGAACCCAGTCAGGAGTGGAAGCTCTGGTAAAGCTGTTAGACAATACTGACCTCCTGTGGTCCGGCAAATTCTTTGGTTCAGCACCAGTCAGGTCCCAAGGGTGCTGAACTAGAGAGGTTCAACCTGTACTACATTTCATAATTCTGCTAAGGTTCCCGTGTATTCAGTCAGTGGCAAGCTCATCAAGGAGGACTGGGACCCTTGTTCAGGGTTTTCAACTAAAGATACATGATCTAGTCTCAATATTGTCCTGGCATATTACAGGTCATAGATCTTGGGACTGTTTACACCAAAGTCCAGCTTACTCTGAAGTCAATAGGAACAGCATTGGGCCTCAGAACCCATGTCTTTTAAAATCTGAATTGAAATGAAAATTGGCTTGCAAATTCTCAGTTTACATACAAACATGTTGTTATCAGCTGTAGCTTACATCTTATTTTGATGCTAGCTATGTATATATCTAAGCCTGCTGACAAGTGCTTCCAGGGTACCCTGAGCATGCAGGATCTCATAAAATTTCAAATGATGCTATTCAGAAGCAGTATCTTGCACTACAAATTCCCTCCCTATGTACACTGCCTACATGTTAATAGTTTACACACTCTTCTGTTTAATGCATATTTAAACTATGCTTTCTGTTTTACAACGCTGTGAAGAATACAGATATTTCCACATGGGAAACAGGGATCGTTTGTCAAAACATTGTCAAAAGACTTCTACGCTCTGCTTTTGCCTCAGAGTTCAGGCAGGGACAGCAAACCTATGAAAGAAGGTCAAACAGCATCCCAGCAGGATTCTTCCAATAGCAGACAATCACAAAAGCCCGCACTGTGTGGCTTGTGTTTCCGAGAAATGAAGGTTATGGGAGATCCTAGATAGAGGGGCAGACTATAGTTTGATCTCCGACAGCAGGCACAGCAGCCCAATGCATTTTACAGGAATCAGTCCAAACAAATAGTGAATTGATGTGACTGTGAATGCAAACATGGCAGCCAATGTGTTCTCAGCTATATTTCACACACGGCTGTGGGCACAAATGTCTCATTCCTTGTTCCACTGAAGTCAATGGGACCTTTGAGACTAAAATATAATCCTCCTAAAGGCGAAGACTTAGACCAGGGGTGACCAATAAGCAGCCCATTGGCCAGACATGGTTAATCAACATTAGCCACTGGTGAGCCCCTAGACACTTTATTTACAAATGTATCCGCTGCTCACAGTTCCCACTGGCCGCAGTTCATCATTCCCAGCCAATGGGAGCTGTGCTGGGCTATCAGCCCAGGTATCTAAAAGGGTGTCATAAGGAGGAGGGAGAAAACTTGTTCATCTTGGCCTCTGAAGATAGAACAAGAAGCAATGGGCTTAACCTGCAGCAAGGGAGGTTTAGGTTGGACATTAGGAAAAAGTTCCTAACTGTCAGGATAGTCAAACACTGGAATAAATTGCCCAGGGAGGTTGTGGAATCTCCATCTCTGGAGATATTTAAGAGTAGGTTAGAGAAATGTCTATCAGGGATGGTCTAGACAGTATTTGGTCCTGCCATGAGGGCAGGGGACTGGACTCGATGACCTCTCGAGGTCCCTTCCAGTCCTAGTATTCTATGATTCTATCACTCATTGTCCCTCCCGAATTAGACTCTCTGTTGATCATTTCCTCAAAACAATGAAATCTCCAACAGTGAAGCTTCTTCCGTATAATATCCTGCTCATCCTAGAGGTAGGATAACAACGAAATCCAGTGTTATGAAAGGAAGACTGCATTCTAAAAATACATTGCATTTACATTTATGAAATTTGAGAAGATTAGAATGCAGACAAGGACACTTGAAGTGTCTGTGTTAAAGTGCTGCACTCACCATACTCCATTCCTTTTACTATTTTTCACGCCCTCTGTGCTATATTTATGTGCGCCGACCTCCCAATCAAACCAGAAATAGGTCATAGCTTCAGATGCCAGCCCATTGCCTTTTACCACCATAATCCTTTGCATGACAGTAGATAACAAGGTTTGGCAATTACTAGGGATGTAAAAAAGTCGGTTTAAAGGTAACAGTATAATTGCTAAAAATCTTAACAGTTACACAGTTACACATGCTGCGGGCTCTGCAGTATAAAGCTTAAATAAGCTGCATACTGAAGAGCCCACTGTGAAACCTCCCTAGGAGCGGGGCCGCCAGCCCCTGCTGGCCCTACTCCCACAGATCTGGCTGCTGGGCAGAGTTTAGCTGATAACGTTAATCGATGAGCATCATCTTATCGGTTAACCAGTTATCAGTTAATTGCTAGGGATGTGAGAGTTTATCACAAAATAGTATCAAACATCTACTTGCAAGTTTTAGTACTTAAAGTTTTTGGCAGAACAAAGGCTGCAGGAGTTTGGTTCTCCCTCCCCCAAGCTAGTGACTTGCCTGTGATGGGGATCCTTGCCTCCAGGAGGGACAAGAGGCAGTGACAGAGTCACTGTGAGCCTCTGAGGCATACTGAAAATCCACCAGGAAGCATGGGACCAAGGGAGTATGACCAGAGCTCTGCCACAGAGTGTATTTTATTTGCTTTAAAAACAATCAGAAAATTCACCCACAAAATTAATCACTTTGATTAATCTACTCCAACACCTGTCAAAGACCTTTTGATTAAATCTTGTTACATTTCAATTTCTTATGCAGTATAGTGAAGGAAAACCAATGGATACAATTCTTTTTGAAGAGTTTGCTCAAGTTTCTTAGTAATCCCAATATCTAACTGAGGTTCCTGGAAAAAGCTATTTCCAGTCGAGATATCCCAGGAAAAGTCAGAGTGGAAAAAGAGTAGGCTTTCCCCCGGTGTCTGTTGCTAATCCGTCAGCAGTATGTTTTAGCCCTATATATAGGGTGACACTTGAATCTATTTTTCTTTAAGTGGAAAGTAACATTCTCCCCAGAGAACAGCTTCTATAAGCAAACATGACTGAGCTCTGGAAATTCACCTAAATCATGTTGTCAGTAGGTGAGACTCAGACCAGCAATACTGTTAAGAGCATATGGTCTTAGGGCTGAAGGACACAAAAGACTTATTGCGCTGAGTCATCATGGAATCTGGCACTTGGCAGTTTTAGATGCCTTAATCTCAGCTTTCGCGGGTTAATAGCATGTCTTGATTAAACCAGGCACCAAAACCTCTGTACGGTTCTTCCAATAAACTAACATCAGAAGTAGAAAATAAACTAGCCTTTAGCATTAGTTAAAGATGCATTTCATTGTTGTCTAGAAGCAAGCAGTGCTGCTGAATTCTGCACTAAATAATACTAAGCAGCAACGGGGCTGATCCATAAACTGAGAGCTGGACTTGAAGCCCAATTTCTCCAAAAAGCAGAGGGTCTTTGAACTTAGTGTTTTTGTTCAACTCGTTTTATTAGAAATAGAGTCCAGCTGGGAAGTTCAGCTCAGGGTGTCTTTCTAAAATCCTCTAACATTCAGGTGTGCAGATCTGGGTTTCTGATTAGGCCCCTCTGTAATTATAAGGTGAACAAAATACACACCTACAGAAATTACTTCCCTCATGCTTGCTGCATGATTAATGATAGTTACCTGACTTATGAGCAAGCACTTCTTTTCCTTCAGGCTACTTTTCTTAAGTTACTTACTTCCAGTAGCTATTATGGCTTCTCTGCAATTTATAAAATCCATCTCAGTCTCAAAATGTCACCTTCCCAGAGCAGAGTATTTGATGTTTTCAGAAAGAAAACTT
The DNA here is from genome assembly GCF_052426305.1 of Pelodiscus sinensis. Classification (NCBI taxonomy): domain Eukaryota; kingdom Metazoa; phylum Chordata; order Testudines; family Trionychidae; genus Pelodiscus; species Pelodiscus sinensis. The sequence continues at coordinate 9,492,180 of NC_143071.1, read as the reverse complement.
CATGTAAGAATTTGAGCTCACAAGCACCAAGGTGGCTAAGAGGGTTTTCATCTGCTTTGTTAGAATCATACAGAGCAATAATTCACTGACAACATTTTGTGGCAAATCATTCATATCTCAGGCAATGATTTCTCGTAGATATGAAAAGGGAGAACTTTCTTAGGTCACTGAAGAATGAATTGAAAAAAATACTACTGTCAGGATCTAATACTTATGCTATTTTACATGCTAAAGATTCAAACTAATTCATTTTTGATGTTTTATTTAATACATTCAGAAAACAGTGTAAAATGGGTAATTTTATATGGTTTCCAAGCTGCATTTATTACATATTCATAGTGAAATTAAATATTTGGATGCTCTGCAACAATGGAGTGGAATTTACAGACATTTAACCGGTGCTGTTCAGTAATCTTATAAAATGAAGCAAACAAGAGGCTGCTGTGTTTTGTTTTAAAAGCACCTTTAAACTGGCTCTATTTTTTTGTCTACAGAACTGCAGGGAAAAATAACTGCAGGTGAAATTTTGTGCTGGCATGTATTTGAGGATACAGTATAGGTCTGTGGTTCTTAATCTTATTGCAGCCTGCACCCCTTTGGTTCTCAAAATATGTTCTTGCACCCCTTCTTAAAAATCGTTGAAGTAGGTCAGTTCTTTAAACCTAAGATATATCATAAAAATCTGGCATGTCTCACATCCTCAGAAAGGGCATCTCGCACCCCCGGAGGTGCGTGCACCCCACGTTAAGAACCACTGGTATAGGTCATGCAGATGTGTTAGTACCTGATCGGCAGATTAGGCTAGTGAGGATGTTAGGGTGCTCAGAGATCATTTGATAACGAAAGAGTGCAAAAAACAAATTACTGTAAGATGAAACAAAACAAAAACATGTTGAAATCCTGAAGAATAAATAAAAGAAGAGAAGAGTCAGTCATTTCAGTTCAAGGAAAAAGCCTTGAGAACAGAAGGTTCTATTCTGTCCATCTGCATGTGTGAAACATAAGCCTAGAAGAAATAAGCAGCTCAAACAGAGGCTCATCAAATATACAAAGATCATATCAATATCTCTTGATATTGCAAGCTGCTGGACTTGCACCAGGTTTCTAATGAACCTGTTAACTACAGAGTGGGTGGAAATGTATTTACTTTCTGTTGACACGGAAAATCAAAACCGCAGCCAACTCAACTTTGAGGCAAGGAGCCCAAAGATGATTGCAGAAGATAATCCATCTATGTTGGGGAGTGGGGAAAGAGAGAAGGGAATGGATGACATGAAGGCAGCGAATGCCAGCTCTCTCTCCAGTTTGACTAAAAGAAAGGAATTTGTCCCCTTTTATCAAAGACTTTACAGCGGCATTTCCATGTTCACCATTTCTTACCTTCCTCATGAGCTACTTTGCACCTGCACTGTGCAGCACCAGGACCTAAGGGAGCCCTAGATGTAAAATGTAAAATGGACCTGGTGACAGGTTGCAAAATAAATCTGATTGTTGGCTGGCCCAGGTACCTCATTTTAATAATTAATTCTAGAGTAATGAGTCACCTCACATGGAGAGATGAAAAGAATAAACCACCATTAAAAATCCTGCAGCCCACTCAAATAATAATCCAGCCTCCTTTTACATATTATACATTCTTTACAGAGTCCTCTGAAAATTCTGAAGTAATCTGACATCAGCCTAAGGCATGTTGTACATCACGATTCACTTGTGTATTATATAAGCTTAATTACTCTAACAAAATCTAGAGGAACAGTGGTTGGCAAGACCTGCCAGTGTTCAGTTCATATAAAAAACAAAATGACACACACACTTTATAATGCCTGCCATTTATAATGCTCCCAGAAAGTTTGTATACCTCAAAGCGGATACTTATGAACACATACATAAAAGAGATAAATTTCCACTCTAGAGGGGTGAAGAGGCTTTTAATCACAACAGAACCAGTGGGATTATACTGAGAGGGGTGCGATTTGGGGACTTTGCACAGCATTATCTATGGTACAGAGCACCCCCAGTTATTTTTCCATGTTGGAGGTAGATTGAGGCAGGAGAGTCAACAACTTCCATAGGCAACTGTCTAAACAGGAGGAAGAAAAGTAGGCAGTTTGCAAATTAATCCAGTGTTAAGACCAGAGCACAAGCAGCGGAATGGAGTAGGTACAGCTCCATTTTCAAGAGGAAGATTATATCCCTCCAGCCACAAAGAATTCCCTTCTTAGCGCACACCCTGTACCTGCTCAATATTCTACTCAGGCTAAGTGCATCCTCATAAGTCGTTGACAAGCAATTGCCTCATTTTAAAGAAGATCTTTCATGTTATATGGCAGCACCAGGGGAATAAAGCTGAAAAATAAAACAACCAAACTTAGATATAATCGATCTGATACCTTTAGAGGTAACCTTGTTTTGTCATCCACTCTCATCCAGCCTACAGTAAAGTGCTCTGGAATAATTATTTGACTATAATTTTTGTAAGGACTTCAGGCCATATCCTGTTGTCAGAGATACACATATAATATGGGCAGAAAGTGACTCAACTACTTTACATAGACATATATTAGAAAAAGCCAGATCCCCAGAGACAGGAAATTTATTCAGAGGACTTTCCTCTAGGCCTGAGTGACTAAGGAAGAGAAAACAAGATTCACTCTAAAAATATTGCACTTTAATTTTGTTTTTATTGTTTTATCAAATTGTATTAATGTTTCCCCTTGTGATACCACATGAGCCCCTACTAACCAAAGGACAAAATCCAAACAAGTCATTTGGCTCGCAGCCCATACCCAAGGGGTTACCCTACCGCTGGCAACCCACATGAAAGCTCATTGTCCAATACAGTGTTTCCCAATTGGTGCACTGCGGAACCCTGGGGTTCTGCAAAGTGAAAGTAAGGTTTCTGTGAGAACTCAGCACACCCTCTTAAAGAGACAGAGCCTTTTTTTATTCAGCAAATTGCACTGCAGATAATTTTTTTTTTTTTTTGCTCAACAAATTTTACCCTGGCAACCCTAGGGGTTCCTTGAAATTCTTTCAAGATGAAAAGGGTTCCGTGGCGAAATAAAATTGGGAAACACTGGTCCAATACATATCAGACCTTTATTAGCATGCACAAAGAGCAGGCACCAAAACCACTGACTTGTTGCATGCTGACAAGCCTTGATCTTCACCTATATTGCCAAGTGCTTGTTCAACAAACCTGTTACTTTTTATAAAAATAAATAATTCAATGAAAGTTCATGCAGAGTCCTTTGACATCTGTTGTTTGTGTGGCTGTGAATTATTCATCAGTTAGCATAAACAGTTTTAATTAAGGAAATGCACTGTAGCAATCACTAAAATATTAATGAGCCTTATTAAAGAAAATGCCCAAAATAAAGCTGCACTCACAGTTCAATTGCCAAGATCTTTGAGGAAGCAATACTTATATGATCAGATGCACTACTTTTGCCATTTATAATGCAGCATACACAATACAGTTTTCATATGAAAGTTCTAACACTGTCTTTACAATGTTAGATCTTATTTAAGTCTACTCCAGCTGAGTACATATATTTAATTTTTTTTTTATACAAGAAAAATTGCTTTATCCTAAGGTGTTTGGTAAGTACCCATTTTGTTAACCATAGGGTGTGTCTACACAGCAGGGCTTAACTCGAAATAAGCTTCACAAATTGAGCTACGTCAATTGTGTAGCTTATTTCGAAATAGCTTATTTAAAAATTGGGAGCATCTACACAGCACTTATTTCAAAATGGAGCACTCTTCCTCTGACTTCCCTTACTCCTCATACAATGAGGGTTTCAGGAGTTGGAGTAAGAAGTCCTCCGTCTTTATTTTGAAATAACTGCCTGCTGTGTAGATGATGACTAAGTTATTTCAAAATAACGCTAGTTATTTTGAAATAATGTTGCTATGTAGATGTACCCATACTGAGCTGCATTTTAATGGGAATGTCCAATATGCCTCTTCAATCTTATTTTGTTGAGACTTAAACATAGGAAAGAAGAGTGTTAAAGAATTTGCTACATAACACAATATGCTGGATAGCGTGTAGGCTCATGATCAGTGTTCTCTGTAAGATAAGTGCTTGTGCCGCTACCCAGGAGAGATTCAAATGCCACCCTGCTGATTAGCAGAGTGCCCACAGCTGGCAGTATGTGTTTCTACTGGGGGTACACATCTGCTTTTACTTAGTGCACATAACAAAATTGATTCCACCTATGGGTGGAAAAAATTAGAGGGAACATTGTCCATAATCCCTGCTGTTCCATTTCCAGCCTTGCCCTTGACCATCCACATATCCCTGGTCAAGTCACTTTGACATCTGTGCTTCAGGTCTCCTTTGAAAAATGGATTATAGGGAGAGTTGACAACAGATTCCTGTACTGAGTGGCCTTTCTGTTTTAAAAGATTCTTGCAACCTTTTATTTGAGAAGCTCTCAGGCCTGTTTTGTGGGGAAATTACATTATGATCCAGTCTTTAATTACATGATCCCATGCTGTTTGTTGCACAGGCTCCTACCTCATTCAATATAAAGAGTGGATGTGCAAGTGGGCAGAATTAAGCTTGTCAAATGTATGGTTGCAAATTCCTTTCCTATCTTTCAAATACTTTGACTTTGTAACCTAAATAATATTACAGGATTGTTTTTTGTTTTTTTTTAATTGTGTGTAATATGCCCAGAAGAGGCATAAGGATCTTGTAGAAAATGGGGGTTTTGCACAAAAAAACCCCGTCCACGCTACTTTTTTTCCGCAAAAACGGCATGCATAAATTAGCGATATGCTAATCCACCCCTCATTTGCATACTCACTGCTGGCAAAACAGGCAATGTAGATGAAGCCCCAGGGTCTGACCTGCCCTTGTCCCCCACACTGCAGTGCTCTGAGAGCTTTTTGTTCCGTACAAGCCAAATAACACAGCTGATCTTCAAAACAAAACCAGAAAGTATCTTCTCTCTGGTTAAAAAGATATTACTGAGAAATTTGCTCCCTTGAGTGATTACAGTCATCACTGATTAACAGTTATCAATTTGGCTCTGGGAGAAGCCTGTAGAGATGTTCCTACAATATGTGGAGCCAACTGTTGGTGTTGCTGTGGGCAACCATGCTGTGAGACAAATAAGATGGAATGGTACCGGGGAAAACCAAGTAAAAACAGATTTAAAAAAAAAGCTGAATCTAATAATCTACTTGCCCATCGAGATCCTCACCGGCCACCTATTGCTGTAAGCTTTGAGTAGGTGTTTAGGCAAGCCACACCACCTAGGATATTTGAATATACTAATTCAAATTCTACTAGGATATTTGAATATACTAATTCTAAGGCCATGAACATTCCAGGTACTGCAATAAGACACCTACAATATGCTACTATAAACCATGATGAAAGCAGTAGATAATGAGCTTTAGCATATTTTTTAAATATTAAAGCCAACATGAAAGATGGGACAAAACCAATTTTGTTCTTGTAAATTTATTTTTAAATGAACTTGAAAGAAAATAAGTCACATTTGTAAAGATTTAAGACATTTACAGAGGCCTGAAACAAACCACTTAGAAAAGAGAATTTACTGTTGCAAAACACAGCTCATTTAGGGAGAGGAAAAATGAAAATTACATTCCAGGCAATAGAATGACTATCCACAAACGTGGCACTTTCATGTAATCTTTTCATGGCACTTACTGAATTAAAGTGACAGTAACTGGGAAGCCAACTTGTTTAAATTTTTTTAATTCTGTTCAACGACTTCTAAAACCCACACATACTAGGAACCATCAATCCACAATATAGACATTCTTGGCTCTGACAACCAAGCAGGCCTTTGAGGAAAGTTTTGTCAAATACAGGGCCTATTTCAATATAATTTAGGGCAGAGCAGTGCTCCCGCTAAGATTTTCCATCCATGAGCAGAGTGAGTTTTGTCTTGTACCCCAACAACGAGGTCCTGTGCGCTTGTTTGAATGTTTGCCACTGTGGCACCCCCCAGTGGTGCTTCTCCCAAAAGATGCTCCCAAAAGATGCATCTGACAAAGTGGGTCTTTGCTCACAAAAGCTTATGCTTCAATACAGGCAGTCCCCGGGTTACATGGATCCGACTTACATCGGATCCCTACTTACAAACGGGGTGAGGCAACCCCGCACTAGCTGCTTCCCCCGAGCAGACCAGAGAGACGCGAAGCTAGCGCCCCCCCCCCCCCCAGCAGACCAGGGAGACGCAAAGCTAGCGCCCCCCCCCCAGCAGACCAGGGAGACGCGGAGCTAGCGCCCCCCCCCGCCCCCCAGCAGACCAGGGAGACGCGGAGCGGCTTTTCTCAGCAGACACCTCAGCTTGAGAATAAAGGACTGAGGGAAGTGAGGTGTGGGAGAATAAAACTGAGCTCTGGAGAAATGTTTGGCTAGAGTTTCCCCTACAACATGTACAAGTTCCGACTTACATACAAATTCAACTTAAGAACAAACCTACAGTCCCTATCTTGTACGTAACCCGGGGACTGCCTGTACATCTGTTAGTCTATAAGGTGCTACAGGACTCCTTGTCGCTTTTGCAGATGCAATGGGTTCGGGTGGTGACCTGGGACAGGAGGGGGTGGTTACCTGGGACACGGAGTTGGATTGCAGGAGGGCATGAGGTGCAAGATGCAGGCTCTGGATGGGAGGCACTTACCTAGGTGGCTCCTGGCAGGAGCACAGCGGGACACCCAGGCAGGCTCCCTGTATGCCACAGCACCAGGCCACTCGAAGCAGTTAGCTGCTCCATGTGCCTCTCTGCGCTACATGTTGGTGGCAGGGAGAGACTTTGTGTGCTGCCCCTGCCTCTAGCATAGTCATCACAGCTCCCATTAGCTGGTGGGATGGGCCATGGGCTAGATCCAAAGGTTTGGCAGGCTGGATCTTACCTGCCCCTGCCTTAGAGTATCTAGGACCATAACGTTCCAGGCTAGGGCTTGCAAGAGAGGAGAAGTTGGAGTATCGGCTTTAGATGGTACGGGGCAGACTTTCCCATACCATCTTTACTTTGCACAGGCTGGGCCAGGTTCCATCTATAAATGACCAGCCAAGAATTCTCTTGTCAGAGAAGAACTCCCTGCTTCCATAAACCTGGCAGAGGTGGCTTCTGCATCAGGCTCATCCCACACCCAACATAGGGTGCATGCTAACATGGGAAAGGAGGTGTAGAGGGTCAGGTGGGGACATGGCGGTTTGGAGCTCTACCATGCTGATCCTCCACTAACACAAGTTAGAGCACCTTCTCATAGACTCATAGACTTTAAGGTCAGAAGGGACCATTATGATCATCTAGTCTGACCCCCTGCACAGTGCAGGCCACCGAATCTCACCCATCCCCTCCTAGAATAAGCCTCTCACCTATATCTCAGATATTGAAGCCTTCAAATACTTTGAAGACCCCAAGATGCAGAGAATCCTCCAGCTGTGATCTGTACCCCATGCTACAGAGGAAGGTGAAGAGAGGGCCCGTGGCGCATGAACAACCTCCGCCCTGGGCACGCGGCACATGCGCAATCTACCAATCTACCCTGGAAGAAAATTCCTTCCTGACCCCAAAAATGGCGATCAGCTAAACCATGAGCATGTGGGCAAGACTCACCAGCCAGACACCCAGAAAGTTCTCTATAGTAACTCCTACCATCCCTCCATTGACCTATTTACTACTGATAATGAATGGTCAATTAGTTACCAAGATCATGTTATCTCATCAAACCATCCCCTTCATAAACCCATCTAGTTTAATCTTGAAGCCAGATAGATCTTTTGCCCCCACTACTTCCCTTGGAAGGCCGTTCCAGAACCTCACTCCTCTAATGGTTAGAAACCTTTGTCTAATCTTAAGTCTAAACTTCCTACTAGCCAATTTATATCTATTTGTTCTTGTGTCCACATTGGTATTAAGCTTAAATAATTCCTCTCCCTCCCTGGTATTTATCCCTCTAATATATTTAAAGAGTGCAATCATGTCCCCCCTCAGCCTTCTTTTGGTTAAGGTAAACAAGCCAGGCTCCCTGAGTCTCCTTTCATGAGACAGGTTTTCCATTTCTCGGATAATCCTTGTGGCCCTTCTTTGTACCAGTTCCAGTTTGAATTCATCCTTCTTAAACATGGGAGACCAGATCTGCACACAGTATTCCAAATGGGGTCTCACCAATGCCTTGTATAATGGCACTAACACCTCCTTATCCCTACTGGAAATACCTCGCCTAATACATCCCAAGACTGTATTAGCCTTTTTCATGGCCATGTCACAATGGCGGCTCATAGTCATCCTTCTAGGTTGTTCTAACTCAGTGGTCCCCAACGTGGTGCACGCGGGTGCCATGGCACTCGCCGGCGCATTTATGTGCACCCATTGAGTGACCAGGGCTGGCCCAAGCCATTCTTGTGCCCTGGGCCCGTGGCACATGAACAACCTCCACCCTGGGCTCGCGGCGCATGCGCGGTCCCGCCCCTGGGCGCCCAGCAGCCCCGAAAGGTTGGGGACCACTTAACTGGTGCTGGGGTTGAGCTAGTTGAGGATCTAACTGGCTTTGTGAAGGCTCCCTGGCTCTCCTGTTCCAAGCAAAGCCTAAACAGAGGGGAGAATTGGGCTCATTGTAGGGTGTCTTAATGTGGCCACATTTTTTTCCTAAAAGGGCCTATTGTTTTACAAGAGCTAGGGGTTAACATGCAGAAAGACTGAACAAATGTGCAAGTTGTTCTTCAAAGAGATACAACGGGTTATTGCCTGTAGCTTGCACCTCAGAAGACCTGGTTTCAAATTCCGGACCTGTAACATCCTTTGATATTCAGATCCTGGGTTTCCCAGTTGGCCCTGTCAATGCAGGTCTGCCCTGTCCTACAGTGTGCCCATAGCTATTCCACTAAAAGGTTTCCTTTCAACAGAGATGGTCAGAAACACTAGTTGTCCATATGACAGTACCCATAGACAAGTGCCTACTAGGGATCCGGATGTCTCCCCACTAACCCTCAACCCCAATCATTTTCACTGTGCACTTATACTAAGATCTGAACACAGGTCTGTAGATGTGAAAAGCTGATTCAATAACGCATTGCACCTGAATTTTCCACCTTTTATTAAAAGTGACTAGATAAAACAGAAATACTAAACTCAGTGATAAAAACTTTTTTTTTTATCCTTTCAGATTTCAGAGCATTTTAATTCCATTTTTAATGTATTCCTTTGGCAAAGATTTAAGTCAGAGTTACCACCACTTCTTAGAAAACTGGATCCTTTTTATCTTTTCAGCAAAGGCATTTGTGAGACAGATGTGATTCAACTTTCCTCGTTACATTACATTTGGCCTGTGATTAATTCGAAGATGCCACTTTGCAACATAACCACTGCATCTTCATAAGGACACACGTTCAACTAACCAGCAGGAGCACAATATGCACTCCCTCGGGTACAGTCAGTCATACAAGCATTCCCAGAGGAAACTTTTAAAGACATGCTTATTTCTCCAGGTCCAGGGTTTCAATAAAGCCATCTGACCAGTTTTTGTACTTTGCAATGACACAAAACGAGGTACCGGTAGTTCGGAATAGGAATCCTAGTCCGAACTACCTAGTTCGAGCCCCGTGTAGCCGCGCTGCACGGGGTTCGAACCAGTGGGGTTTTAAAAATGGCGGCTCCCCGCTTATGCAAATGAAGCCTGGGAAATTCAAATCCCGGGCTTCATTTGCAAGTGCGGTATGCCTACATTACCCCGCTAGTTCGAACTAGCAGGGTAGTGTAGACATACCCCTACAGCTTACAACAGCATGAGATGGTGTTTGAACACATGTAAGTTCTTCATATAAGGTTCATTAATTGATTAGTCAAAAAATACCTGTAAACCCTGGATGCAATCAAGAGATGGATAACACTGCTACTCTTTGCACTGGGATTCAACAGCATAGAGGCATGTCCTAAGCATGGTGGATGGGGGCAATCTGTATTTGGGAACCCAAAAGGGTTGCACCAAATATTACAGAAAAGGGTGTTGTGAACTAGATGTACCTAAGAGAAAGAAAACTCTGATTTTCAACCATGGCAGATGGTGCATACTTAGCCTTTTTAGGCAAGTCTATCTAGAAGGAAAACTTGGAAGGCATGAGGACCAGGGTGTAACCACTGATACCTGTTCCTAGGAGGGCAGCAGGATATAACATGGAATTCTCATGATCTCATGACTGGCCTAACAAGCCAGAAACTCACTCGGTACAGCAACTGTACAGCAAACATGTAACCTACAGATAAGGCACCGGTGTAAGGAAGTAACGCAATGAGCCTACAAATCTCAAAGCCTGTAAGCTATTGCTTATCTAAACTAATCAAGGCATAAAGCCCCAAAAGCTTTTGCATAAGGAACTAATCAAGAGCAACCCTAAACCATAAGGTATCATAAGACAGAATATTGTAATACACAAGTATGACTAAATTGCCCACAGATAACCACGGGTTTATAGCTTATTATACCAAGATATTTGAAAGGTTAGGAACATCAGCAGATGTCCAGCCAAAAGGATACTAAGGTAATTAGTGGATGAATGTGCTCATGACCTTGAGGTTAAGAGGGTTAGTAACCTATGGGAGACAGACATCCCAAAAATAGCTGGGTGAAGAAACACAAATGAGGAAAGGGGGATGAAATGTCTGCTCAATAAGCAGTATGCATAGTGGCTTCAGGATAACACATCGTAACATTAGTATCCCAGCCTGTCTGCCTTGGGACATGCCAGGATGATAATTACTGGAGATGTTGATGGAACACCAATTTGGGCCCTTATCCAAGGGACAGTGTGAGTATATAGAAACACAGGTGCAACTTCTGTACCATCTCTATCTACCCTGCTAGGTTGGAGTGTTTGCAACTTTGCTAAATGTGTTAATAAAACTATTGCAAACAGCAGGTTTTCCTCAGTGTGAGTGTTGCAAACATGCATGGCAGAGGACCCAACTGAATAGTACTTTTAATAATACTGGGCCTGATCTTCGGATAAGAACCTACCAAACCTCAGTGGTTTATTTGGAATTCTCAAGGAATTGATCATCAGGACAGGAATCAATAGACCAGGCAACAACCTAGACTGAAGGAATGACTGGAGATGCTGCACTGCTCCCCAGGTCTGTAAAGTCGCTGTGGGATGAGGACACTCCTACTAGATAGCACTTGAAGAATTCTGATTATCCTACCACAGAGTAGGGCCTCGGCCGGGGGGCAGGGAGGGGGAGACAAAGAAGGGCCTGAGGCTCCAGGCTGTTGCTGCCGCTGCCACCACGACAACCGCAATGGCCAGAACCCCAGGCCCTTTACATTGTCCCCAGAGCCCGATGTGGCATGGTCCAGGCAGTGCTGAGGGCTGGGTCGGGGAGGTGCAGCACAGTCTGGGCAGCATTGAGGGAATGCTGCCTGTAGCTCTGCGCCCTTTGCCTGAGGCCCGACCCCTGCTGTAGGACCCAGAGCACCCTCCCCCCCACACACAGACATTGCCCAGGGCCCAGCAAAGTCTGTCGCCAGCCTTGCCACAGAGATTTTCCAAGGTATGTCTAATTTCATAGAGGAGGTTGTATATATATCTAGGTTGTATATATTGTGACAGACCCGGGCAGCTGGCTACCATAGTCTGGCGGAGGGCAAACATGCCTGAAGCTGGGTGAATGCTTTTCTGATTCCTGAGTGAATTGGCAGAGACTGCTGCCAGCCACATAATCAAGGCAGGCACCTGAGGCTAATTAAGAACATGCCTGAAGCAACAAGCTAATCAGACACCTGTAGCCAACTAAGGCCTATGGGGCTGCTTTAAAAGGCTTCTCCTAGGCAAGGGAGGGGAAATGAAAAGAGTGAAAGCCAAAGGAGGAAGTGTGCTGCTGAGAATGAAAAGATTTGTTCTGGTACTAGGGAGCAGGCTCTAGGGGAACGTTTAGGGAAGTAGCCCTGGGAAATGTTGCTGTATTGGGGCTAGAGGGAAAACCCCATCCGTTGCTGCTGTTCCATTGCATTTAATATTACATTGAATTTAATCAGCCAATTAGTTGATGGGGGGGGACTGCAGAGCTACAGTGGAGTTAGCTCCCAGCCCCAGGAGCTAACCCTGCTGTAGCTCTGCCTTTGAAATGTATTAAGAGCTGCCAGGCTCTTAATACATTTAAAAGGCAGAGTTGTAGCTGGGGGACTGGGTATGAGCTGGGAATCAGTTGTCCCAATTCATGCCCAGTCCCAGATACTGCACCTCTGCTTTTTAAATGTATTAAGAGCCACTAGGCCACAGAGGCAGCAAGATGTGTGTGTGAGGGGGGGAAATGACTAGTTGAGTTACTACTTGACTATCTGATAAGGATATGCTTATTGGGTAGTTTACTAGTTGCTTACATCCCTAGTGGCTACCTATGATCTCTGGGCCAGAACCCAGAATAGTGGGAGGGCCCAGGCTCTCCCCAACCTTCCCTACACCACTAAAAAGTCTGATCCTGGAAAAAGCAGGGCCAGGATTGCGGGTGGGGGTGTCTCTTCCTCCCCCAATCCTTTGACTTGCCAATGATTGGCCCTGTATGGTGGGACTTTGGCCTCTAGTAAATTATTAGAGGCAGCATGCAGGATCATAGTGAGCCTCTGAGGCATATAATGACCACGTAGAAGTGCAGGACCCACAAGGCACAGACAGAGCTTTGCCACAATATCTAGAAATATACCTACATACATTTGTAGGTTAAGACCCAGTGTAAAAAATACAGCATTGTGAGTTTGAGTAGGTCTATCACTAAACAAGGTAAAATAGTAGCACAAGAAGGCATTCCCATGCTAGCTTTAATTTAACGAGTCATCAGGACTTAGATTATGGGGGAAAAATAGGCAGGGCTGTGAACTTCAAGGGGCTGGTTTAATTTCAAGAGTAATGAGAGGTAAGGGACAGAATGTGAACGGAGGTAGCTCTAAAAGTAGTATCGGCGACCGCCCCCACCAATCTCACATGTAACTTGACCAGGGCGACCACACAGTTGTTTTAACAACAGAAGTGAAAGCATGATGGCACAGATTTTAGTGTGGGCAATCAAGCTGGGTACATGGTCACGGACCCTGGTAACTTCTATTGGGTAGCTAGCCTCCTCTGAAGCCCATAATACTGCTTTTATACTAGTGTAGCGCACACTACCTAGATTAAAGCTAGGGAGGTAATTCTACCCACTCTACAACTGCCTAGAGGCTACGTCTACACTGGCAACTTCTTGCACAAGAACTCTTTTGCGGAAGAGTTCTTGTGCAAAAACTCTTCCAGAACAGAGCGTCTATGCTGGCATGTGCTTTTGCGCAAGAGCATCCATGCCAGTGTAGATGCTCTCTTGCGCAAGAAATCTCCAATGGCCATTTTAACCAGAGGGCTTTCTTGCACAAGAAATTCACATTGCCTGTCTACACTGGCCTCTTGCGCAAGAACAGTTGCGCAAGAGGGCTTATTCCTGAGTGGGAGCATCATAGTTCTTGCACAAGAAGCCCTGATTTTATACAGCAGAATGTCAGATTACTTGCGCAAGAACACACGGCCAGTGTAGACAGGCAGCAGGTTTTTGCGCAAGAGCGGCCGCTTTGGCTCAAGATCATGCCAGTGTAGAAACAACCCCTGAGTTTGAAGTGTAGACATTCCTTCTGAGTCATCGGATGTATTGTAAGCTGTTCCAACGGAATATCACCATTTTATATGAAAAGTTCACGTTTTATGATGCAGACTTTATACACCTCTTAAGAATAGCATGAACTCATCAGCGCACTGCAACTGATAAAAACTACCCAATGGTCTTAAAAGTCATTTGATGACTTCCAGAACTGCCCCCAAGAAAGTTGGGAACAGACCTCACATAGTCACATCAAATGGCAGCCGTAGTGTGTCCCCTGGGGCAAATCTTCCTCACTGTGGACAAGATCTGAAGATAATTGCTTAGAAAGTTTAAAACTAGACAAAAATCACTAGAAAAATGTAGTGCAAGTGGAATAATCCTCACTTGGGAGGCTGGCTGGGAAGAGAGTCTTAGTGGTCAAGAGCCATGACTGGCAGAGGGGGTTGTTGATAGAGGAGCCGGGACCTCCCATGTCACTAGGCTCTGGTCTAGGGCTCTTTGGGACTACCAGTGGTCTGGCAACTGAGGATGCTCTTTCTGGGCCAGCTCAGTCCAAGTCTTTCCTTTGCTGGGATAGTCCAAACCAAGAAAAAAAAAAGGGATGACCAGAGGGAGAAATACGGTCCTCTCTGATTGGTTCTGCGGTGGGTCTTCCCATCCTTCTATGAAGCACACTTCAGCCTTCCCTGTGCTCTGCACTGCTGAAGCTGTGGGCTGCAGCCTGCTCTCTCCCAGGTCTGCCACCAAATGAAATGTTTCCCTGTCTTAATTCCTCCACCAAATGGAGCATTTGCTTCAGGTGCGGTAGGATTGGACTGGCTGAGCTCAAAATAATCCCTTCACTCCTTGTTGCCCAGTGTGCAGTTTATATACCCCATTTTAGTGAGGAACAATTTGTCATTGGTCAGGAATAGGTAAGTGACCCAATAGGCCTTTTCCATCATTTACTTACATGATCAAGGCCAGATTAAGGCACGTGAGTCACTACAATCTAACTTTGTGGCTATAAAGAACATCTTGAAAATGTGAACTGAGCTGACAGACATTGCTCTGAGTCTGTGGACAACCTGAAATAGTAGCTCTGAGTGGGGTGAACTGTTCCATGTATCTCAACAGAAAGTTAACTCCAAGACCCACTGTACTGGTGTTCCCCATCCATGCTATCCCAGGAAAGGACTCTGGAGCAGTAGCACGGAGATCCAGTCAGTCTGTAGCTCCATCGTGCTTCTGAAGTGGCGGGAATGACAATGATAGATGCCTTGGTCTATAGAGGGGGGAAGAAAAGCAAGGCTCTTGGCCTCACCTAATATGAACCATGGCAACTAGGAGTGACTAAGGAAAGTCATTTTATTTTCTTGAGCTCTGCTGCATAATAAATAATGCACAGTGTTCATCTGAACCCATACAGACATCACCCACGTCTAAATATAAATGGCCCATCCCTATTTAAGATGTATTATTTCTTGTTGCACTTTGCCACTGTTCAAACTATGTCCCTTTGTTTTCTAGCTTGCACAATTTTTGGGCTTCTAATTGTGTATTAGCCCCTAAGGAATGGGAAACCCATGAATTAATCAAAGGAATCATGTTCTATTTTTCCTTTTCAGAAAGTCACTGAAATATAGATGAAGCCCATCTTAAATGGGAGGGCATTCAGAGGACACAATCAGTTTAAATACCTGTATGAACAACTATTACGGTAGCCACTCAAAGAAGTGGAACAATCTTGCATTCCCTTTAAATGAAAAGTTAGATTTAGAAGAGAACACGATATATACACAGAGAAAGCACTGAGTGGAGATGGGAATTCTGGGTCTAGGGATAGTTTGCCTAGGATTTTAATGGGTTTGAAATATAAAAATTAAAGCCATTTGGGTTTGTGGACAAAGGTTGGGTAAAAAACTAATATCTCACTAGAAGGATATCAGGGCATAGAGGATATTTCAAACCACAACAAAACAGAGATAATAAGCTCTGTGAAAAATATCACATAGATCACTTTGCTCATGTTTTGTGCAGGGCAGAGATATGACATACATGACCTGTCTACCAAAGCCTAGTCCTGCAATTTGCTGTATATGGACAGACTGCTGTCCCACTGCTAAGTCCCACTGATTGCCTTCAACGAGGCTCTGTAGAGATGAAGTGCTAAGTATTTTTTCTAAGTCTTCCTTCCTATTTATGTCCGAGTTCCTGCTTTGTTTTTATGTTTTTGTTTTGGCTAGCAGATTTACCCAGCGTTGTCCAGCTCTGTAATTCAGGAATTCCATCAAGTTAATTCTATCAAAATATTAAAGACAGGACTATGTAGCACTTTAAAGACTGACAAGAGGGTTTATTAGGTGATGAGCTTTTGTGGGCCAGACCCACTTCCTCAGATCAAATTGTGGAAGAAAATCGGCACGACCATATATACGAAAAGGATACAATCAAAAAAAGTGAACACATCAAAAAAAGTCTATTTTATATTGTATCCCTTTGGTATATATGGTCATGCCCATTTTCTTCCACAATTTGATCTGAGGAAGTGGGTCTGGCCCACGAAAGCTCATCACCTAATAAACCCTCTTGTTAGTCTTTAAAGTGCTACATAGTCCTGTCTTTTGTTTCAGCAAGACCAGACTAACACGGCTACATCTCTATTACTATCAAGATATTAGTTTTTCACCCATCCCTATAAACTCCTATCACTTGTTATGTTTTAACAAAAAAAAGTTATAGCCAATTTGGTTTCCAATAATATTGTCATCTAGTTTTCAAACCATAAGCATTGATTTAGCTGTGCCAAAACAGCACTATTCCAAATTTCTTCATTTTATCTCTTTTCTATAAGGTTTATTGAGAAGCAATCCTAGCAGGCTTCATTCTGTTTTTCTGACTCATCTTGGTTCTGTCTCTTTCAGCAATTAATGTCAATTTTGAGGACTATAATTACTTTGGTGATTGTTTCATTTCTGTTTGGTTTTATTACATTCAGTCCCATTCCTGGCACATCCCATTTTCCTGGCACAACCGAACCCTGACATTGGTTTAAGATATTATAAAAGGAATCTGTATACCAAATTTGGTGGTCCTAGCTCTTCCTGTTTAGGAAAAATGTGTGATCAAACAGAGAAACACTCTAAAATACACAGCAGATTACAGTTTCCTTCATTCCTGACATATAATAGTCTGTGCCAGCTAGGGTGACTAGATAACAAATGCTAAAAATCAGGACAAGATATGGGGTATAACAGGCACCTGGACAGACTCTCCCTATAAAATTGGGACATCCGATCACCCTAATGCCAGCTTACAACTGGAATGACGTCATTGATTTTCTACCATGGATTTCCCACTTTACAACACGCTTGATCCATAAAGATGAGGAGTGCTCTTGAACTTCCACTGACTTCATTGAACTGGAAGATGCTCAACACTTTGGTGAATCAGGCTCAATATCTCATGAGCTGCTGCCAATTCAGACGAGTTCATGACCATATTACTTTTAGCAACAACATTACTCCTCTAGTAACAGGCCCACTGAAATGACATTAGTGATTGTGTATTTTAGTAGCTGTATTGTTTATATTGCTAACAGTTATGTTGATACTGTAGCAAGTCATTACCAGCCATGTAAAAACAAAGTTTATGTTACCATCAACTATTTATTTTAGCATTGACATGGGCAGCACAACTGTGTATATAAGTGGTAACATTTTTAAGTTACTAAACTCATGTTTACAATTTATGGTAGAAATAATGCTGACATTTAGAATCTATCATTTGAATATATGGATACAGAACAACAACTGTGTTTGGTAATAGTTAGTTAGCACTATTTTCTTAAGCTCAGTGATGAGAGTATGTGATGTAAGTAGTCCTTGTATTATGTAGGTATAATGGTTCAGAGTTACCAAAGAAAAATCATGTCATTCCCTGTTATTTATACAGTAAGAAAACAATAAGTATTTGTATAGGTTTGGTATCATTATAGTTAATGTGTTCATACAACATAGCATATTGGCTTTGAAATAAAAACTTTAGGACAAATTGAATATTGCACACACAACACCACATTTCAGATCAATGTATTAAAATCTGCCAAGAGTGACCACTCATCAGGATAAACTTAAAAAACAACAAATAGTCTGGTATCATGAGCTTTCATGGGCACAGCCCATTTTCGAGTTAGCAAAAGTGGTCTCTTATAAAAGGTGGTCTCTCTTCATGGGTTTGTGCACCAAAGAGCGGTGGTGTTCCATGCCCTCTGCCAGAAGTCACTCATGACAGGTGGCCTCCTGTATTTGGGAGTGATGGTGCAACAGAATAGCTTCACTAGCAAGAGATGGAGCCTTTCCCTGTTAGAATATTAGTTCAAAACCAGCCTAGTTAATAGCAGCTGAAGTGATCATCAGATAGTTGTTTGGTAACCTGTGTGAAAAGGTCTCAGTCCAGTTTCTAGTGAACAAATGCTCACATAGAGTTATAGAATACTAGAACTGGAAGGGACTTTGAGAGGTCATCAAGTCCAGCCCTCTGCATTCATGGCAGGACTATGGAACATCTAGATCAACCCTGACAGATGTTTATCTAATCTGTTTTTAAAGATCTCCAAAGATGGAGATTCCACAGCCTCCTTAGGCGATTTACTCTAGTGCTTAACCCTGCCAGGAAGTTTTTCAATGTCCAACTTAAACCTCCCTTGCTGTAATGTAAGCCCATTGCTTCTTGTCCTACCATCAGAGAGGTTAAGGAGAATAATTTTTCTCCCTCCTCCTTGTAACACCCTTTTAGGTATCTGAAAGCTGCTATCATGCCCCCTCTCAATTTTCTTTTCCAAACTAAAAAAACCTTTCAGTCTTCCCTAATAGGTCATGTTTTCTAGATCTTTAATAATTTTTGTTGTTCTTCTTGGAACCTCTCCAATTTCTCCACATCTTTCCTGAAATATGGTGCCCAGAACTGGACACAATACTCCAACTGAGGCTTAATCAATGCGGAAGAATCACTTCTCGTGTTTTGCCTCTCAACACTCCTGTTAATGCAGGAGCAACTGCATTATATGATAACAGCCATTGCAACTAGCATATCATTGGGCGTGTCTGTAGACAAGTCAAGTATCTAATACTGACCATCAATGGCAGTTTGCAGAAATATGTACTTTCTCTGCCTGTGCTGTACCTGTTCTGTGTATAAATACAAGGCCATCAGCATGCAAGGCTGTCAACCTTGCATCTGTCAAATGCATTTCATGGTGTAAGAAAGGTGGATTAATATTTTGACCCTTTGATAGTATTCTTTGAAAATATCAATTTGGGTGAGCCGCTTCAAAACGTCATTTTTTAAATTCAAGGAGCACAAAATAGCTTGTGAAACCCTTTTGCATTGAGGCGGAAAGCTTTTATAACAAACTTCATCCAGGAGTGAAATTTCCAGCTATAAAATAGGGGGTTTGTAATGGAAAAGCTGACAGGCCCATAATTACGGAGGCATTAACAAGTATTGTGATGATAATACAATCGATGGGCATGATACTTAAATATGATATGAGGCATCAGAAGATGCTAGTGTCTGTTCTCATTAAAAGCAACAGTTAAAATTCATTTTTATCTCACTGACTCAAACTCCTAATTTGGTGTTGAGAAGGACACATGCACTAAGACATACTCATACAAAGAATCCTAGTGAATGTCTTTTAAATACTGATTTGGCAGCACTGAAGTCTGGTCTAAATAAAAAAAGTGATAAAAATAAATACATGAAGTGATAAGAACACAAACATTTCATTTTACAGGAAAAACAAAAGATAGAAAAGTGCATAGGACACTATATATGGAATGAACTCTATACAATTATAAATGTTGGGTTTATATAACACAGTTGTAATGTTTTGCATGTGTTACAGCATCACTATATTTAAGTGAGGATTATGCTTTTGAATGTTTCTGAAGGCAAAGTTTTCCACTTGCACAATGGCTAATCTTAAACAATTGAGTCTAACTACATACACAGACCTTTCAATATCCATGAGAATTCTGGGTATGTAGAGAAGAGAAAATCTGCTGTGCAGATCTGAGAGGAGAACTGGGTCCATCGTTTGACAAACAAATCAGTAAATTATGAGTCTGCAGATTATATGGAGATTTAATTTTGGCTCTCGATTACACTAATTTAACACCACTGCACAGTTGTGTACAAATAATGGTAATACTTCAATAACTATTATCTCCTAGTTTGCTAACATGGTCATATTGTTGCTGTTACTGTAGTATGTACATTTCTGAACTTGCATCATAACATTACACTGCATAATATTCTCTATTTCTAATGTTTCTACATTTATTATTTGAAGGAGGTTTACTTTGAATTATTTGTAATTATGCATTCTATTCCATGGCTAATAAAAAGGCTCATTTCTTTGTATTTTCTTCCCTGAAGTATGTTGGTCAAAAATAAATAGATATAAAAAGTCTACCTTTCCTGCAACCAAATACAGAGGCATGCTTTTTGGGCTAAACAGTCCTAAAATTAGATCTTTTTCAAACTAAACATTTCTGCATGGAAAATGGGTTACTTGGTGTTGAAAGCCAGGTGTATAACTCCTAGAAGGCAGCATTCCACAGAGATTTGCCTAGCTGGAAATGGTTCTCTCAATGAGAAGGTAGAGAAAATATTTCACTCTGAACAGAAAGCACTTTCCCATGGAAAGTCAGAATACTACTATTTTGAGCAATGCCCTATTTAAATGTAGTGACACTCTCTCACTGTCGCTCACACAAATGGGCTTTTATGGCTTTGTAACTCTATCCCACCGAAGGCTACAATAATGTGTTACTGCAGTTTAGAATATTATTATATTTAGGACTTCTGCTTTTAGGTTTTATCTAAACAATGATAAAACAACCCCAATAAAAACAAATAATGAAACTGGTGTTTATCTAATAAACACCAGCAACATGCCAGAAATGGTATCTAGCATTTGTCTACATGGAGAAATAGAGCAGATTACAGGAGTGTGATTTCTGAAGCACACTAACATACCATACATTAATTAGTCCATGTAGACCCTGCTGCTGTGTGCTAAAGGTTCTCTAGTGTGCTTTAACATAGTGTTATTTTAAACAGTACTACGTTAAAGGCAGGGCTGACCCACAACATTTTGGCACCTGAGGCGGGGAGCTCAAATGACACCCTCATTCCCCCTTTTCTCCTGCCTGCCCTCCTTCCTCCAGCACAGCACTCTACCATCTCTGTGCATCTAGAGCAGAGACAATACATATGCATCAGCAGCAGATACAATTTTCTATGCTCTGGGTCCTAGTGGCATCCTCCCCCCCCCCCAAACACACAGTCTGGCACCTGAGTTCGCCTCATGGTAAGCCCTGTAGGAGTGGTATATGAAACAGTTCTACATTATAGTGGACCAGGGAACATATAATACAGAACAACTCTCTAATTTTTGGACATCTACATAAAACTTAACAATTGCTAAATATAAACCCTAAAATAGAAGCTTAATTAAATAGAACCTCACTATGAGTAGCAAAGGCTCCCAAGACAAATGTTTAGAGTAGCCTTCACCTTTCTTATTGTAGCTGAAAAATCCTACCTCGTTTTCTTGGAAGGTGGAGTATAGACGAGGCAGCTGAAATTTCTGGATTTTTGGCCACAGACTGTTTTAATTATCTTTGGAAGAGTTGGGTTTTAAAGTTTTGGACTCTCGGAAGATGCTGAAATGCCTTACTATGTTCCAGATCAAAGGCTCACTCCCAGGGGAAATTGCTTTATTCTCTCTCTCTCTGAACTGCTACTGTTCAGTGCAGATTTTGGAGTCCCAATAATGCATTCGGAACCTAATCACAACCAGAAAGTCTACTTGTTAATGCCACATGAATGTCTGTGGTGGTGAAGTCCCCTGGTGAAGAAGATGCAATGATAAAATGACAAGTAGTGGTAAAAATTAAGTAGTAGTAAGGCTTAGTGGCTAACACTCATTTCTGATGAAAGTCTACTGAATTTGGCCCCTTACTGTGAGATGAAAGATCCATGATAACTTCATACAGAGATGGGCAACCAGGGCTAGTAAGTGGGCACATAAGTGGCCCTCCTTCATCTCAGTGAGCTGCAAGAGGGGTCTCTTGCATAGGGTACTTTTGCTAACTGTGCTTGTGCACCTAGAATTTGCAGGGTGTGCCAACTGAACTGTAGCAGCCCTTTGACTGGATGCAGAGAGAGCGTATGGCTCTTTCAGTCAATGTTGTGTGTGATCAGACCGCACCTCACTTCACATGCTCTTGCTTTACGTGCGTGTCACTTTAGTGATGCCGGTAGGAAAATATCGTATGGATGGAAACCAGAGGAATCTGTCAACCCTGTGCATGGGAAATGGTAAACAAATTGTTTCACAGGCCAACACAGAACTCCAAACGGCCACATGCAGCCTGCATACCACAGGTTGCCACTACTGATTTAATACCATTTTGTCCTTACTTACTTCTATTTTATCACACCCTTTGATGTAAAAAAAAAATCATAGAAAATTCTGCGCAGAGCAATGGTTTGAATGTTACAAAGTGACGTGGCCCTTAGAAGAACACAGTGAATGCTAAGAGCACATGCTGCACTGTGACGTTTTATGGGAAGAAAAAGACGAAGAATAGGCCTGGTGCTTGTTTGAGTCAGAAAAATTATACCTGACTTTTTTCTCCGCTGCGTTAGACAAGCGCCAGTGACGAGACAAGCTGTGTTCTGGGAACACTCCTGACCTATCATGCAAACCTCACGATCTAGACTTTGTTAACAGGCATGAACATAGTTGAGGCTGATATTTGGAGAGACCCATTTTGTTTAAAGCTGATCAACTGCTGCCTTGGATGGTGCATGTTTATTCCCTTCCAAGCATGCTCTGTTAAAAGCCTCTAGTACAGGCATGTCCAAAGTCTGGCCCGGGGGCCAATTGCGGCCCGTGTTCCGGTTTAATACGGCCCCCCAGGTAATTTGGCAATATCTATCTTTTATGGCCCCCAACGAATCCATATGTATTGAGATGAATACATTGTAAAATCTCAGTTAATGTCAGTTGGTCTAAATCAGTTATAAATATATTTGGACACAACATGTATACTTGGTGTTATGTTCCTGTTCATATTTTTTTAACTTAAAAGTTGACAGACAACCTTTATTACCAATAATATGTAATGTACTTTACAATGGTCCTGACATATATTTCAGCTTCCTGGATTTTTTTTCATCTGGCCTTCAGATATGAAAGGCAGAGTGATTTAACACCTGTTTAGATTTGTCATCCATGTGACGAAATGAAAAGTATGCCATTTGCAATAAACTTTGCATAAAATAGTTAATTTGCATTTAATTTTAATGGTTCAAAGAATGTCAGGCAAAATGGTCGGCCCTCATGCATGTTCACTTCATCAAATCTGGCCCTCTTTGAAAAAAGTTTGGACACCCCTGCTCTAGTATCACTGATACACGTGCTATATATGTCTATGAGCTGAGATGCAACTTTAGCATGGGTAGACTGTAAATTTGATTTCACAAAGCTATTAGTGTGGAAGCTTTGCTTGATTAAGGATGACAATCTATGAAATGATATGGCACTTCTGTACCTGGCACTTGCAGAAACAATACTTTTTTTGTGATAGGTATTGCCTTAGAAGATCTCTTTTCCGGGTTACTGTTGTATTATTACAAAATTAACTAGCATGGTTATAGTATTTTTCTTAACATCATTAATATAACTGATTATACTTTAGCTTGACTGTGCAAACCATTATGAAACATAACTTAGATAGCTCTTCTAAGATAAAATTCACAAAACTCCAGAGATTCCTTGATTTTTCCCCTTACAGCAAAACTACTGAATTTTCATACATTGCACTCGAAGTCAAAAGGGTTGCCCAGAGGGTGTCAGCACAGAATGAGTTTTGAATTTTATATACAGTTTTTTGTTGAATGAATTATCCCTTATGGCTCCAATTCTGCAGTCCAGGCAGAAGCAAAACTCCCACTGACTTTGCAGAGCGCTGAATCAGGCCTGAGAAAGACACTAATCTTGCTTATCAGCATGCTATAGGAAGTCAGTTAATTAAATCAAAGTCAAATGCTTGGCAATGGACTGTGTACATACTGTATTCTGCATTTACTGACATAATCAAGGGAGTAGGAGTTTAGGCAAGCTTGAAGGAAAAAATTAAATATGGTCATGGAGAGTCCCCCTTTATTTTCAAGGCTGTCAACTGTGTGTGCAGTGGGCATAAAGAAACACTGTGACAATGAAATGGCAGCAGGATTTATTACTGACAATGACAAAGTCTAGACAAAAGAATTATGCCTCACAATATAATATCCTATTAGCTTAAATAATACACATCCTAAGAGGGCTAATATTTGAAATACAGCAAACATTGCTAATACATTTAGGGGATAAAGGGTAAGTAAATGTGCAAAGCATCAAATACTGAAAAACATAAACAACATGATAAGTTGCTAACCACTGCTTGGCAAAACAGCTGATAATCAAATATGGAGATGATGTTCCACACCCTCTCACTGAAACAAAAAACAGGACTATGTAGCACTTTAAAGACTAACAAGATGGTTTATTAGGTGATGAGCTTTCGTGAGCCAGACCCACTTCCTCAGATCAAATCGCTCAGATTATAGTGCTACATAGTCATGTTTTTTGTTTCAGCTAGACCAGACTAACACGGCTACATATCTATTACCCCCTCACTGTTTGCCAAAGATGGAGGAAAATTGCAATATCAACAATAGCACATTCTCCCTCTCTGATTCTCCTTAAAACTGGTCACCAACCAGCTAGTGGGTTCAATGGACATGCTATCTAAAATCCTTCTAGAAGAGTTGTGTTCGTGGCAATGGCAGGTAGCTACGTTACACTGGTACATGTTTTGAAGTCAGTGGAGTCATGTCTAATTCTACCACCAACGAAGGTATCCCAGTATCTTATATTGGAATTAGACTCAGATTCTACAGTTTTACCAGGAAAGACAGCACTTGTTTTAACAAGCTAGTTTTCATATACTGTCATTAACTCGCTACACTGAACATAAAACAAGTAAGAATAAAGAACAGTTTCTAGGGTGGATGATGTGTTGAATGATTCTCAAACAGCAGAGAGAATAAACTCTGCTGCTAAGTGTGTACTTACATGTCTGCAAAACATCTTAGTTCTAGGGAACAATCTATCAAAGCAGGATGGAATGTCTGTTTTGCAACGTTATTATGTAATTAACAGAGCTATTTTAAAAACAACCACATTTTTAACATTCTTTTTATCTATTCCTAACATTCCAGGATTTAACAGTCTTAAATCCAGCTCTGTTTATTAAAAAAACCTCAAAAGATGTAGAGTTAACTTATTAAAACTAATAAATAATATTACATAAGAACATGAAATGATTTAAACCCAACAAGCATGGAAAGCTACATTCCTGTAATTACCCTCCTACAACCATGATTTAAAACCAGGAGTGGGAGGCAGATAGTAGACAGAAAGAGACAAAGAAAGAAAACTATGGCTTTGAATCATGTAGAACTGTGTGCAGTGTCTTTGTGATTAGGCCAAACTAATTTTCATTTGTGACTTGATTTTGAACCCAGCTAGTGTTGCAACTCACTGCAGCTTCTTGACTGGAATGAAAAGGGCCCTTAAAAAAAAGTGACTAGTGGTTTTGGTGCCAAATTTGAAACACTTTAAAGAGCCTGGATTTTATAGACGAGCTAAACTTACATCCTCTGAAAATCAGGCCCCTTGAATGTGTCTCAAATTGGGTAACCAAAATTTGAGATTCAAATCACTTAGGTGCTTTTGAAAATTTAGGCTAAGGTATAAAGGTGATGTAATGTAAGTGACATCCTGTGAAAGCAAATTTTCTACTTTAAAAATCTAGTAAAATGTCAATGTTAACAAAACACAAGCATTACAAAAACAGGAAATGGAAGATGCATCTATTTCAAACAACTCATTGAGCTGTGGAGAGACTTTATTAGTGTCCTTTTTGTAAATCGCTGGTTTTGTTATTTAAATCTGTAAGGCCAGCACCAAAGAATCTGTACTATATACATACATAATTCAAGTTAGAAAATACCCCCAAGAAATTTCCATTAATATGTATGCAAATAAACGAATGAATTCTTATAATGCAGATCTAACTGAATCGATGCACTTTAAATCAAACGAGTGGAAGTTTTTGAATGATCTCTACTGCATGTGTAACAGTTTTCATTATTCCATTCTCATTTCTCTAGCAAATGCTTTGGGTACATCTAGAATTTTCCTAAGGGGGAAGGGGTCTCAGGTTATCTGCCAATTTCCTCACTTCTCCTTACAAAGCAGGCCTGAAAGTGGAGGAAGCAGTGAGAAGAAATGGCAGCCTGGCATTCTCTGAAGTGGAGAGTTTTTTCTGGGAGTCCTGGGGTCAGAATTGCTGGAGGAGCTGCCATGGCGGCTCTGGTATGTGCTGGGCACTGACAGCTTCAATTGCTGCTTCTTCCCCATCTCCAAGGACCGACCTTGGTTACAGGTGAGAGAGACCTTTCTGGTTCAAGTTCTCCTATCTGTAAAATGGGTGTAATGGCATTGTCCTCCTTTGCATTTTGAGTTCTACAAATGAAAAACACTAGATACTTATGTTATTATTAATAATAATTATTCTAATAATTAATAATAATACATAAAATGGAGGTTTATCACAGAAGGTGGAATTGGACAGACTCACTTAAGTATTCAAGTTTGGAAAATGGGTTCACAGACCTAGAGGAGGAGAAGTACTTGCTTACTAATTACAATAAACATGCCTTCTCTATAATACAGAGTCTACACTTGACCTTACAAGGAAAGCCATTTAAGTTAGCCATAATTTTTAAAATTCATCTGCAGTATCCACACACTAACATTTTACAAGATGCTACATTATATATCCTGTTCCCCATGAACTATTATTGACTGTTAAAACTGTTAGGCTTTGCACTTAAGAGTGGTGAAATCTATGTGAATCTATGTGAAGAGCACAGACCAATGTAATCACCACACAGTCTAAGCCAGGTGTGGGCAATAAGCAGCCCATGGGCCAGACACAGTTCTCTAGGGATAGCCTCTGGCAGGCCACTAGGCACTTATTTACATAAGCATCTGCAGGTATGGCCACTCACAGCTCCCGATCGCTGTGGTTTGCCATTCCTAACCACTTCCCACAGCTCCCATTGGCTGGGAATGGTGAACCATAGCCAATGGGAGCTGCGAGCAGCCATACTTGCAGATGCTCAGGTAAACAAAACCTCTGATGATCCCTGGAGAACCACGTCTGGCCCGTGGGCTGCTTAATGCAGTAATGCATGTATAATAAAGTGTGTATTTTTTTAAAAACTGCATTTAAGATACTGACTTTTGCCTACATGCATGAAGTGGTGTTTGCTGGGCAGATATATGCACCAATTAGCACAGAGATTAAATTTCCTTTCTCACTGATAGCACTACACTATGCATGCTGAATACAGGATGACATGGAGAGAGAGAGACTGTTCCCAATTTCATCCCACTCTCCACACAGGACTCAAGTTTTCATCCTCCTGAAATGGTACCCTGAAAATTAAACAATAATAATGGAGATTGCCTATCTCCTAGAACTGGAAGGGACCTTGAAAGGTCATTGAGTCCAGTCCCCTTGCCTTCACAACAGGACCAAGTACCATCCCTGACAAATTTTTGCCCCAAATCCCCTCCCCAAGGATTGAACTCACAACCCTAGATTTAGCAGGCCAATGCTCAAACCACTGAGCTATTCCCTCAAGATAAACAAGAAACAACTTTTTCTAAGGAAGAATGACTCTGCAGTGAAATTCTCCCTTCATACACAGACATCAATGCTGTTGGGTTGCAAAGAGCGTGAATTTGGTTCTAAAATTTTAGGGTCCACCATGTTCTTCTACAGATAAAGATAATTCACCAATCTCTATTACCAGTTTAACCACTGCTGTTCTATATTATGATGCAATACCTGTATTTATTCTTTTGATTCATTACAAAACTAAACACCTATCAATAGGTAGTCATGACCTGAGATAGACTGAAAAGATATAAAAGCCTCTCAAAACAAGAATTATGATGGAAACACAAGGCTTAATTACAATAGCAATATCTGGCCTACTAGGAGCTAACTTGGCAATAGGAATAGAAACAGTTTAGAGCAGAACCCCTTGTGTTCCAGGCCAGTCAGCTATTCTCAGCTTAGTCATCATGCAAATTGCATTAGCTTGCCACTGATAAATCTACATTAGGGTTAAATGATTAATTTTTAAAGCCACTCTGGAGCCCCCTGACTACCTCAAAATGACCCTAAGCGCAAACAAAACCCCTTACACTTTCAGGACAAAAAGCCCACCAAGTAAGCTCCTCTGTTTTATTCATCAGTTGGCCACAGAGCCTTCTGAACAATTTAATTAGGCAGACCAGCTGAGTCACTGCTTTTCAGCAACAGCCCACTTGTGGAGGTATCAATGCACCTTTCCCAACATATCATAAATGCTAAACATTAAACAGAAACACAATTAGAATTTTCTCATGTCACCATTACTGAACACTCTTGCATACCACCAGCATAAAAATGTTAGAAAACATTCCATTTTATATTTGATGCCCAAGGGTATGTCTACACTGCAAAGTTAATTCTAAATAACAGCCGTTATTCCGAATTAACTTTAATAGTGTCTATACATGCAAACCGCTATTTCAAAATTAATTTGAAATAGCGGAGTGCTTAATTCGAATTTTGTAAACCTCATTCTACAAGGAGTAATGCCAAATTCGAAACAGCTAATTCAAATTAAGTGCTGTGTAGACACTTAATTTGAAATAGGGGGCCTCCAGCCCTTCCCAGTGAGCCCTGGTGACCACTCTGGGCACAACCAGGAACACTTACTGCCCCAGTCCCAGAGCCATTAAAGGGGTAGACCCTCACCACAGTGCCTGTGACAGCTCCAAGCCTACCAGCCCAAAGCCAACAGTGGTCACCGGGGCCCCTGACCCAGTGGCTCCAAACCATGAGCCAGCAAGCCACTGGCAGCCAGCCCTCCACCACTCCCCAGGAGCAGTCTGCCAGCTCCCAGGAGCCTGACAGGGGCTGGAAAAGGCAGGCGCCTTCCTGGTCCAGGGTGGAGATCATGGACCTTATTCAGCCTTGGAGGGGATGACCCCAACCAGGGCCGGAACAAGCCATTCCGACACCCCGGGCAGACAATTTAATTGCGCCCCGGGTTGGAGGAGAGCACGCAGAGTTGGTGGCAGCAGGATGCACGTGCCCAGCCCAGCTGAGCCTAGCTACCACTGCTGGCACACAGCCTGGGGCCACCCGGGGCGGGCCGAGCCAGGCCGTAAAGGGCCCCACGGCCGCAGAGGGAAGGGCGCTGCTGGCCGCTGCTGCGGGGGTTAACGCGGCCCCCGCTCTGGGCGGCTGCCGCAGGGTGGCCACTGGGAGCTGCTGCAGCCCGCGATCCGGGAGCCAGGCACGCGGCACCTGATGGCAGCTATAAGGGGTGCTGTGTGCCCCTTACAGCTGCCATCAGGCGCCCCCCATAGGTTGGCGCCCCAGGCAGCTGCCCGGCTAGCCCATGCCTTAATCCAGACCTGCCCCCAATGTCCATGATCTCCGCACTAGACGTAGGAACGCAGCCGTTTATGGCAGGATAGCTGCCAGCCTGGCCACCAAAGGCCACATGCGAACCCAGGAGTAGGTTTGCATGAAACTCAAGTTGGTCCAGCGAGACCACCAAGCCTGAGCTTCCCTTCCCCCTTCTTCTCCTTGCTTCCCCCTTCCAGCTCCTTCCTCCCGAGTTTCCCCCTCCCCCTCTCTCACCCTCTCTCTTCCCCTCTCCCACCTCCTTTTTCCAGTCTCCCCAGAGGTTCATCCCCCTCCCCCAGTTTTGTTCAATAAACCCAGTTTCTATTTCAATGCTGGGATAACAGACATTTTCCCTTTTCTCTTATCCAGTATGTTCTTAGCTAAGTAACATATAGTGCATTGTCTATGGAGAGCACAATGGACCATATTTTCAGCTAAAGGTGCTACTGTTCTATGTCCACTTTTGCATTCAACATGATTCATATGTGGTTGGTGTATGCAAAAAGCAAGCTGCACATTCAAATCATGCATCTGGGCAACCCAGAGTTCATTACCCACATGCAAAGTGGGTGAACATCTGCTTTTGCTTTGTAACGATTGTATGAAAAGTGCCATAGAAGTGCAAATGGAAAATAAGGACAAATTCCATTAAAATAAGAAGCTGTAGCTGAAATTGTAATCCAGTAGCCTCATAACCATTCATGGGAATAATTTTATTGGCTTTCTACCACAGTGGTTGGGAAAATGTTATCCTCATTTATATTTGGGCAATCCTAGTGACTTCAATGGAGTTGATGACATTGGATTCTATAACCTCTCACCTGTGTGTAAGGCCCAGGGCTGATTGTGGCACAGGGAGAGCTGAAGTGTCTCTGAGGGGTTTTGCTTGTGAGGCTTTCTGCTGGCCAGCTTGGCAGCTGAAGCACTCTGTGGGACTGGTTTGTGGCCTATTTTGGGAAAGGTCCCCAGTTGAGGATGTAAACAGCACTGGCTTTGAGCAACTTGCCCTGAGCTGATGCCCTCAGCAGTGCCCAGACCCGGTCCGGTCTGTCACACCCTGATAACCATATTTTTTCCTTATCTCTATTCTGGCAATGAGAAATCCCACTTCCCTGAACCAAATGACTCAGCACATTTTTATCACACAAGTTATGTAACTGAATAGTTTAAAGGCATTAGTAGAACTATTCACTTTGCAACAGAGTCTTATCTTTTACAGCATGGCTCTTTAGATTTCCAGCTAAAAGACAATGAAAGCCTCTTTACCACAATCAAACAGAATATGAAGATTTAATCAGTCATTTCACATTGAGCTGAATGTCACATCAGCATATCTTGCTCTGAGAAATCTCTCATGACCAGTGGGGACCGCAGAATTGATGGACCCTTGGGCAAGGCAGTAGGGAAGAGGGTAGCTCTGTGATCCCAGAAGGGGCAGGGGCTAGCCTCCCCCACGCAACCCTCTGTGCTGCCCGGAGTGTACCTCATAGCACTCTGGTGGCAATTTAAACCAACCTGGGCTCCAGCTGCTGCCATCACCACAGTAATTGCTCAAGATAGTTAAGACCAATGCAGACTGTGAAGAGCTTCAACAAGATCTCATCAAACTAAGTGATTGGGCAACAAAATGGCAAATGAAATTTAATGTTGGTAAATGTAAAGTAATGCACATTGGAAAAAATAATCCCAACTATACATGCAATATGATGGGGACTAGTTTAGCTACAACTATTCAAGAGAGAGATCTTGGAGTCATTATGGATAGTTCTCTGAAAACATGCACTCAGTGTGCAGCGGCAGGCAAAAAAGCAAATCAAATGTTAGCAATCATTAAAAAAGGGATAGAGAATAAGACAGAGAATATTTTAGTGCCTCTGTATAAAACCATGGCAGGCCCACATCTTGAATACTGCGTATAGATGTGGACCCCTCATCTCAAAAAACATATATTGGCATTGGAAAAGGTTCAGAAAAGGGCATAACAAATTATTAGGGGTTTGGAACAGGTCCCATGTGAAGAGAGATTAAAAAGACTTGGACTTTTCATCTTAGAAAAGACGAGACTAAGGGGGAATATGATAGAGGTCTATAAAATCATGACTGGTATGGAAAAAGAAAATAAGGAAAAGTTATATACTAATTCCCACAATATAAGAACTAGGGGTCACCAAATGAAATTAATAGGCAGCATGTTTAAAACAAACAAAAGGAAGTTTTTCTTCACTCAGCACACAGTCAACCTGTGGAACTCTATGCCAGAGGATGTGGTGAAGACTAGGACTTTAACAGGGTTCAAAAAAGAGCTAGATAAATTCATGGCGATTAGGTCCACCAATGGCTAGCCTCCCCCAGGCAACCTTTTGTGTTGCCTAGCGTGTACCTCACAGTGCTCTGGAGTGAACCTCACAGCCAGGATATATGGAGATATACCTATCTCATAGAAGTGGAAGGGACCTTGAGAAGTCATTGAGTCCAGTCCCCTGCCCTCACGGCAGAACCAAGTACCATACCCAAGGATGGGTAGGAATGGTGTCCCTAGCCTCTGTTTGTCTAGAAATGGATGACTGGAGAGGGATCACATGATGATTACCTGTTGTGTTCCCTCCCTCTGGGGCATCTGACATTGGCCACTGTCAGCAGACAGGATATGGGCTAGATGGACCTTTGGTCTGACCCAGTATGGCTGTTTTTATGTTCTTATGTTCAGCTAGAATCTTAAAGCTCCTACTCCATCCACCTGGCTAAAAACAGTTTGCAGACTTGTTTCCCTTTTTCAGAATAAGTATTATTCTTGTCTTCTCTGGAGAGCCTAAAACATTGCATTTTCGTCCCTCTCCTACCTTTAAATATGCATGAATATTTCAAAACCAGTGCTCAGCTCTGTACTTTGCCTTACTTGGCAGTTTGTTAGCAGCCCTAGGGAAGAGTGTGATTTTGGTGGAACAGTAAAATTGATCAAATGTCACATATATAATAATCAGCTGGATGGGAAGCCTTAAATAGATAAAGGATCCCACCTCACTTGCTTGTACAACCTCTGCCTTTGTTACCCTGCAGAAGGGCTGTGGAACTGGGTATGATATGTAAGCAAAGGAAGGCAGTAAAGGCAGCCTTGTGAGGTTTTAAAACTTTCTAGCAACTTGCTTGGCCCTCAGTCTTGTCTATGCAGTAAAGTTATGCTGCTTTAACTCAAGGTGCTAGTATAAATACATAGTTATAATATTTCACATTGAGTTAGTTAAACCAATGCTATGTGGACATTAATTTCATTTTAGCATAGTCCAGTCAGAAATAAACCTGGTTTAAACCAGAGGTTAAAGTAACTTTAATTTCTTGGTGATAGAAATGTAGCCGTGTTAGTCTGGTGTAGCTGAAACAAAATACAGGACTATGTAGCACTTTAAAGACTAACAAGATGGTTTATTAGATGATGAGCTTTCATAGGCCAGACCCACTACCTTTTCTTCCACTATTTGATCTGAGGAAGTGGGTCTGGCCCACGAAAGCTCATCATCTAATAAACCATCTTGTTAGTCTTTAAAGTGCTACATAGTCCTGTATTTAATTTCTTACAGGGACTGTTGTATCCCAACTCCCCCTCCCCTCCAAGGAGAGGCCCTGAGGGCAGGAGATTGAGGGGGTTGTGATACAACAGTGTCTGTAAGAAATGTAAGTGTGGGGCGGAATACAGGGGGCTCAAGGCAGGAATGTAAGGTGCAGGGGTGCAGAAGTCAGAGTTGAAGTGCGAGGAGGGGCTCAGGACGGATGGTTGGGGGGTGAAGAGAGTGCACGAGTCAAGGTTGGAAGTTTGAAGAGGGGCTCAGGGCAGAGTGTTGTGGTGTGTGTGTGAAGGGGTGTGGGAGTCAGGACGGGGTTGCGGGGCACTTAGGGCACGGGGTTGGAGGGGTGTGTGTGTCGGGGGGGAGGGCGGCAGGGGGGACCTGAAGGTCCCCACACTTGAGAATCGTACCAGGACACTGCTTGCTCTTCCCCTTCCTGTCATTGCCACAGACCAAGAGGAAAGCGCACAGTTCATCAAACCCCTGCCTGCTCCAGCTAGAGTAGAGGAACACTGCGCACTTTCCCCTCTCTCCCGTCCTCCCTAAATGGCACTCTGGGGGATGGGAGGCTTAGGCAGTCCTGGACTTGTGGGGTGGGGGAGGAACTTGAAGCTCTCCTCACCCCCGAGATTCATACCAGGCCACTGCTGGTGTTGGCCACGGATCCTTCCACTGGCCACTGATCACCATCCCCAGCCAATGGGAGCTACAGGAAATGGTGTCTCAGTCTGCACTGCTTCCTGCAGCTCCCATTGGCCAGGATATATGGGATATAGCCAATAGGAGCTGCAAGTGGCCACACCTGTGGACGCACAGGTAAATGAAGCATCTTGGTGGCCTTCCAGGAGTTAACCCTGGCAAACCACATCTTGCTCACAGGTCACTTATTGCATACTCCTGACAAAAGCTAAAAACATCAGAAACTGAAGAATAATCTATAGAACATGTGCAAGAGTCACGGAGTCATTTTTATTGTATACACAACTCTGGCAATTAATTGCATTTTAATTTTATTTAAATGTATTTTACAAATGCCTTTCAAGCCAGCTTGTCACTGGACTTTTCACTTGTTATGATGGCTTTTCTGAGTGCCCCTACACAGCTAGTTTAGGCTCTTTGGAATATGTTTCTTCACTGCCGGCAGAGAGCGGAAGAGGACACTCTCTGCCAACAATATGCTGTCTTGCGGTCTGAACCCCACTGGTAATGTAACAAAGAGAAAAATAGGAAAGAGGAGTTCAATGTAATATGCAAAAATAAGCAAATCACATAATCCTAAGTGTGATGTTGGGGCTGTGTGACGGGGCGAGGCAGCCCCGCACTGAACCTACAGGGCACAGCCAGGGTTACCTGGCTGCAGAGGCCCCTCCCCCACAGCCCTACCGAGCATGCCCAGGCTGCAGCAGGGCTATAAAAGCCTGGGCCAGGACTCAGTCAGGGGAGGCAGCTGAAGGAGAAGGACTGGAGAAGGGAGCTCCCCCTCAGCGGTGGCCAGGGACTCCAGGAGAGGCTGGAAGGAAGGCGGAGGCGAATTGGTGCAACCCAGAGACTGCCTGCCGAGGGGACGCCGGCCTGGAGATTGCAGCCAGCTGGGCAAGTCCAGGGGAAGGAAGCCCGGGGGTCCAGGTAGGAAGTGGCCCAGGGCAGGAACAGGAGCCGCCGCTCCCGGCCCGAGAACCTCGGCGCGTTTCGGCTGGATGGCCCCGCCGAGAGAGTGACCCGGTACCTGGTCGCTCACAGGGCCCTGGGCTGGGACCCGGTGGAGTAGGGAGGGCCCAGGTCCCCCTACCTGGGGTGTGCCCCCGCTACAACGACAACTGTGTGGACTCTGGCCAGGGGGCCTTAGCCCTGCTTAAAGGGCCAGCTATAGACTGTTTTGTGGACTCAGGCCCGGGGGCCTTAGCCCTGCTTAAAGGGCCAGCTATAAACTGTTTTTGTGGACTCAGGCCAGGTGGCCTTAGCCCTGCTTAAAGGGCCAGCTATAGACTGTTTCGGGGACTCAGGCCCGGGGGCCTTAGCCCTGCTTAAAGGGCCAGCTATAAACTGTTTTTGTGGACTCAGGCCAGGTGGCCTTAGCCCTGCTTAAAGGGCCAGCTATAGACTGTTTCGGGGAATCAGGCCAGAGGGCCTTTGGCCTGGCTTAAAGGGCCAGGGAGGGACTGTATCACGAGGGGTCGGGGACCCAGGCGGGAGGGGCCCGCCACAGGCTGGGACAACAGAAATCCATTCTCTTTCGTTGTTCTCTGCACCAGTAGAAAGGTTCTGGACTTCCAAACTGCTACACCAATAACCAGAGACAGAAGACACCTGGGCCAACCTCTTATTTATACTTTGCAGATACAGAGATTGCTTGATATGGCTGAAACATTTTTGCATGGTGCCATTGCCATGATCATATTCAGGAATTCTATAAATACTGCACGCTAGATTGTCCTCACTCATCAGAATTACCAGCATGATGATGCTCAACACTTTTTGGAGACAAGGAGAAGCTGGGCGATCTACCATCCAGGACAGGGTGGGATTCTCTCCCTTTGACCTCGCAGAGCTCCCTAAGGCTTTGTCTAGACTACGGGTTTTTTTTGAAAGAGGATATGCAAATTCCGTGGGAATTTGCATATCTTCTGATCTCACTTTCGAAAGTGAAAATAGACCGGGCATCGTTTTTTCAGAAAAAAAACCCTCTCTCGAAAAAAAAGCTCTTCCTTAAAAAAGGAAGTTTACACGGATTTTTTCAAAAAAGGGTTTTATTTCCCAAAAAAACCACGTCCACACTACTTTCACTTTCAAAAGATCCTCTTTCGAAAGTAAGATCGGAAAAAGATAGGCAAATTCCAGTGGATTTGCTTTTTCATCTTTCGAAAAAAAACCACAGTTTAGACGTGCCCTAAGGGTACATCTATACTACAGAGGAAGATCATAGCTTCCACTGTCGATCTTCCAAGGTTCAAATTAGCGGTCTAGTTAAGACGACTAATTTGAAGTGTGAGGGGCAATCTGGGCGATGCCGGTAACCCTGCTTTCGCGAGGAGCAAGGGAAATCAAAAGAGGAGTGTTCTTCCTTCAACTTCCTGCAGCGTAGACAGCGCCAAACTTCAAGTTAAGCTACTATGACTTCAGTGACACAATTAACATAGCTGAAGTTGCGTATCTTAATTCAACTTTGTCCTGTAGTGTAAACAAATCCTAGAAGACTTGCAGGAGGCCAGATCTAGACCTGTTTTCCAACCACAGCCTGCAAGGTTGTTCTGCCACATGCAGCATACTTGAGGATAAGGATGTAAAATTTCAATTAGTCGATAAGGACACCTCCGCCTTTGAAGTGTAGCAACAGCCCCGGGGTCAGGATCCATGCATCATTTCAAAGCGGCAGCGCTGCATGGAGCCTAGGGTCAGTGGGGGAGTTCCCAGCTGACCCCAAGCTCCACACGGTGCTGCTGCTTTGAAATGCCACATACAGCCCAGGGCCAGGTGGGGGCTCTCAGCTGGCCCCAGGCTACACACCGTGTTTTAAAGCGGCAGACTCCAGGCTCCATGCGGCACTGCCACTTTGAAGCACCCCCTCTTTTTCCCCCTCGCCTTGCTGCCTCTTTCTAATAGAGGCAGCAAGGGGCCGAGGGGAAGCGACTTGTTGACTAGTGTGTTGACTATCTGATAAGCATTTGCTTATCGGAAAGTCTACTAGTCGACTAGTCGTTCACATGCCTACTTGAGGAGGTCACTAACACCCCCACAGATGGCTCGGTTCTGCAGTCAGTGTGAAGGGAAGATTTCCATTGACAAACAAAAAACCTTTATCCATAGACTTTTGAAGCACCATGAAGAATTTTCACATATGATCCCTACAGTCACATAGCTAAACGCCATTTTGTTTTTAATTTTACTAGTCAACTACTCCCAAATCAAAAATAAAGTAATTCCTCAAATATCAGCCCTCACAGCACAAGAGGGACTGAGCAAAGGCGCACATCAGTAATTAAATGCTTATATATTTCTTGAAGAAATGAATTTAAGAAACTGGTTTCGAAACCAAACATGATGTGAGCTGTACAATGTTTTTAAAATCACAAATATTATAATTATGGGCTATCCTAAATACTTTCCCTCCTAGTTCTGATCAAGCCAATTCAACATAAGTCAAAACAAATATGAGAAATATCACCAGAGCACCCTCACTTTCTGAAAATTTCACTGCTGTGCCAAAGGTGAAGTGAAATAGAAGGCTGGCTCCATAAATCTGTATTGTTTTATCACCACAGCCCCGCTAAACATAGTGGCCATCCCTAGAACAGACCTGTGCAGTCATTTCAGTAAAGAAGTGTTTATAGAGATTACAGTAAAGGTCAGCTACTTCTTCCCTCTCGCCTACACCCTTTTCTTCATTTGTTTGTGGAAACACTGTTAAGGGCTGTCTCTACAGCCATTGTGTACACAACAAACTCACACTGACTTTAATGAGAGTTCAGGGTAAGTGCAGTCTGTAGGAATACACCTTAGATGCCTGAACTCTTAAATCAGCAGAAAGCCAGGACACACGTGATCAAACTGGACCTTAGAAGAGGACTTGGTTGGACTGGATGAAGAAAATGGTAGGAAGGGAGGAGAAAACATTAAAGAAGAGAAAGAAAATATAAGGAAAACATTGTTGTGAGGGATTATTAATGATTGAGATCTGGCAGGATACAGAAAATAAGGATCTACAAAAATATTTTGCCCTCTTTAGTGAGGCCTCTGTGGCTACGTCTAGACTACAATGTTTTTGCGGAAAAAGGCACAATGCACCTGTGTTTTACCAGTTTCTGAAGCTCCTTGTCAACACAACTCTACCCTCTCTCCTTTGGCCACAATCCTTCTTTAAAACCAAACAGTCTCAGCTACAATTAACTCCCACTTCTGAATGCCTAAGTTGTCTCTCCACTGTAACTGTGAATTAACCCCTTCCCCAGTCGGCCCCGTTGTCCAATTTGGTGGGTTAAAGTCATGGGGGGGGATTAGAATAAAGCCATCTTTGGGGTCCTGCTTCACTTGTCACATCCTCTCTCCTCTGCCTCCTCTCCAAGTTGTTGGGCAAACTGAAATTAACTTTACTCCTAAATTTCAAATGGTGTTAGACAAATAGCTTGTAGACTTGACTTCACTGAAAGGGTTATTCCTTGATTCTTCCCTATTGATGCAATGAGTTGAAATGTGCACTTCCTTGCATTTTTCAAGCAGCTGTTGCTAGATGGAGGGGAACAGGCAGCAATGTTGCCATTGCCACCCCTTTCAGTACATCAGCACAAATCACGGTTCTTTATTTCACCAGCAAATGAACAAAATCAGCAATACAGGCAGTCCCTGAGTTACACGGATCCGACTTATGTCGGATCCGCAGTTACGAACGGGGCCGTCTCCCTGGTCTCCAGCAGACCAGGGAGAGGAAGCAAAGCGGCAGAGCACACGGGCAGTGGACAGCCCAGACGCGTCTGGGCTGTCCGCTGCCCGCATGCTCCGCGGCTTTGCTCTGCTTTGCTCCCTGTCTCCCTGGTCTGCAGGGGAACACGCGGGCAGCGGACAGCCCAGATGCGCTTTGTTCCGGACGCCTGTGGTACAGCAGCTGGGGCACTGCCGGTTGGTCCCGTAGCGCCGCTCTGGGCGCTACGGGACCAACCCGGCAGCACCCCAGCTGCTCTGCCCCAGGCGTCCTGATTCAGCCACTGCTGGTCAGTTTCAGCAGCGGCTGAATCAGGACGCCTGGGGCAGAGCAGCTTGGGTGCTGCTGGGTTGGTCCAGTAGCGCCGAGGAGCGGCGGCGCTACTGGACCAACCCAGCAGCACCCCAGGTGCTGTGCCCCAGGCGTCCCCAAGTCAGCCGCTGCTGAAACTGACCAGTGGCTGACTACAGGAAGCCCTTGCCCCGGGCTTCCTGGAATCAGCCGCTGATCAGTTTCAGCAGCAGCTGACTTGGGGATGCCTGGGGTTCTTAAGTTGAATCTGTGTGTAAGTCAGAACTGGCGTCCAGATTCAGCCGCTGTTGAAACTGATCAGTTTCAGCAGTGGCTGAATCTGGACGCCAGTTCCAACTTACATACAGATTCAACTTAAGAACAAACCTACAGTCCCTATCTTGTACGTAACCCGGAGACTGCCTGTACTTCTGAGCTCACGCATTCTGTGCCATGGAAACACTATGCAACGTTTCTTCAAACTAGAAGATAAAGCAGCAATACAAGGATGCATATTTGAACCTACACTAGTGAAAAGGAAAAGTCGGAGGTATCCAACCATCATTCACTTGCATCAAACTCGTCTCATGACTTCATAAAACGTAACCACCTGTTACGCTGTTATTTGGGGGAGAGAGTATCTATTTTCAGTGATAGCCTTTGCGCTGATACCCTCCCCAAGTATGACATGTAACACCATGGTAACATAAACAGAGTGGCTGCTTGAGAAAGTTATATTATAAATAGCAATGTATAGCCCATGAGGTCTTGGAAATAAGCTAAAATGAAAAATTAATACAGTGGGTCTTACTCTGCGCCAATTAAAGTGAATGGCAAAAGTTCCATTACATTAATAACCATCAGTATTAAGTACATGCTATACAAAGATGCCACCTATTCCAAAGCCGTATGCTTGGGAATTTTCTATTCCAAAAATATCGCAACAAGCTTCTCTTAAATTAGGAAAGCATGTTGTTTTTTTACATTGAATTACCCTTGGAAAAAATGCCATGGATTTAAATGAGAGCAAAACTGTTTATAGGCACAGTGGCCTTTGCTGGCAGATCCTGATGTAGGACGGAGGCCTTAATCCACCCCTGGAACAATTCTGAGACTAGAAAGATCTGAAAGGTTAGAAAACTCCAGCAGGGCTTTTGAAAACCATTGGCAAGCTTTACTTTTGATTTATAGTCATTGACCACAATCTGCTCTCGGTGACAGTGATATAACTGTGGGGTAAATCTATGAGAACCAATGAAGTTACTTCAGATTTACAACATTGTCACTAAAAGTGAATTTGGTTCTCTGTCACTGCTAACCCTTAAACGGGACCTTGGTGCCTTTGAAGTCAATGGCAAAACTTCTATTCACTTCAGTATGGCCAGAATAATACAAATGAGTGACTTTCCTCCCACGTACACAGGAATAAATCAGAAGTAATTTAAGCGAGAAGAGTCAGGCTGATTATCTAGTAAGACTCATATCATTGTGATTGAATACGGTTATTCATGGATATTAATTTTATACAGGTAAACTAGTTTTTTTAAATGTTGACAAAAGCAACGGTAAAGATAAATGATGGGGTGTCTCTGAGAAAGAGTAA
The DNA here is from genome assembly GCF_052426305.1 of Pelodiscus sinensis. Classification (NCBI taxonomy): domain Eukaryota; kingdom Metazoa; phylum Chordata; order Testudines; family Trionychidae; genus Pelodiscus; species Pelodiscus sinensis. The sequence goes on along the minus strand of NC_143071.1, from coordinate 9,452,059 downwards.
GGAGTATTTTTGTATATATATAAAACTTTTCTGCGGGATGACAGAATGATGTCATCCTGTCATCTGCTTCCACAAGATGGGGGGTAGGCATGAGTGGTGAAAGCCCCGCTGGAGGAGGCAAGCTCCAGCCCCATCCCTTCCACCCCCTGGAGCCAAGCCCCACCTACTCCCAGCCCAGCCCGGCCCAGCAGCCGGGGGAGAGTCATGGCTGCTGCACGGCAGCTTCAATCCGGCCCTCCCCAGGTGCCGGTGGGGGAGAGCTGGGGCTACCATGCTGTGGACTCAGCCCAGTGGCCAAGAGGGGAGCTGGGACTGCTGTGGCCTCAGTCCAGCCCTCCCCGGCAGCCAGGGGGAAGGCTGGTTTGCCACAGCATCAGCCCAACCCTTCCTGGTGGTAGGGGGGAGAGACCTGGGGCTGGCACGGCCTCAGCCCAGCTCTCCCCAGCGGCTGGGGTTGGGGAGGAACCCAGGGCTGCCATAGCACAGCCTCGGTCCAGCCCTCCCCACTGGCCAGGAGGAGAGCTGGAGCTACCTACCCCCAGAGAGAGGGGGGTTGGCTAGTGAAGCGAGCAGGGGGTGCAAACCCCGTGTGTGTGTGTGTGTGTGTACACACACACTCACACCACACAATTCACTGAGCTTAACTACAAATGACATTATTTTAAATATACCTGATTCTTATAGGGATTTGCATTCCTAGATTATCAACATAAATTCTGATAGGGTATTTGATACCCAGAATTAGGGTGATCAGATACCCCCTTTTTAATGGGGCGCTGTAGAGTTTTACAGGTAGATAAGCCCTTAGGAGCTCACTGTATTAAAGATACAAATGCTAATATATTATTGTGGGATTGTATGCAACAGCTCTAGGGGAAAACCCAATTAACAGAAACTCTGAGAAGTGGAACATCAAAGGAGCATTTTAAACAAGGGGACAGACAAGATTGAACTTGGAAAGTTAAGTGGGTTTTCCAGGAAATTTCCAGGGGGAGGTGTATGCAACAGTGGCCTCTCAGGTTATGCAAAAACTCAGAGACCCATATTTAATCCCTCCTGCGCGTGTCCCTAATTTTTCTTAAAAATAAGTAAATTGTCCCATATTTTATGTCTCTCCCCTTCCCTCAGTGTTGGCGGGTCCTACTATTGGCTGGGTCTTTGCTCGCCAGCTGCTCACGCCACTCCCCCCCCCCCACAAGGGGGAGTGTGTGTGTGTGAGGGGGTGCAAGGCTGGAGGTCGGGCAAAGCTGCAGTGTGCAGGTCTGGCTGCTCCCCCTGCTGGCCCATCAGTACGGGCTCTGCTGTGTGTCTTCTTGACCAGCAGGCCCCTCTCACCCCGTTCCATTTCCAACCGGCACTGGTTGCTTGCTGCAGTGGCTGGTTACGTCACCTTTGCTGCCCACCCATCAGCTCTTTAGACGCTCTCCTTCTCAGTGTCCTGCTGGGTCCTTTCACCCCTGCTGCTCCTCCATATCCCTGCCATCAGGATGCATCCTGCTCTCAGCACTGCATGGAGAACGAGCCCTTGGTTGGATCATTCAGTTCACCAACAGTCTGGATGGCAGGCTCTTTCCTTCTCCCACTGCCTCTGGCTGGCCTGGCAGCTGTGGAAAGCTCAAGAGCTCAAGAGCCCTCTGGCTTGGGAAGCCGGCCAGGAGGAACCAAGCCCTGCATGTGCCAAAGCCCCTACACAGTGCTGGCACAAGGAAGCTTCTCCACCTCTCGGCTAAGCTATAGAGTGGAGAGGAAGCGATTTCCAACCCGTGTGCGCCGCAACCCTGTTGGCTTTGCAGCAGCCCTCTAGAAAGTAGCTTAGCATCCTCTTCACACACTGCCCCCACCCTACACCCTGCCCCCACACAGTGCACGGAAGCTCTGTCCCCCAGGCACCCTACCCTTCCACCTCTCTGCTGGTTCTCTGAAGTGGTTCAGGGGCAGGGTACAGTGGCTCTCCTTTGCAGTCATGTTGCCCGTGCCCTGGCGCACAAGGCATCCTTGGGGTGTAACCCCTTCCTGTCCATGCTGTAGTCAGGGGACAGAAGGTGGCTGGATTATGTTGGTGGCCAGCAGCAACTTGGAGGTACTGGGTGCCTCTCTGAGGGCAGGAAGGGACAAGTTGCTTCTAGCCAAGGGACGCAAAGGGCAGGGGAGAAGAAATGATCTCTGCAAAGACATGGGTCAAGTCATCCCTACTCTCCACCCCTACTTCCCTGCAGATGGAAACAGCTCCTGTCTATTCCCTCCTGCACAGTGCCAAAAGGCTGCTGATGGCCATGTTCTGGTGTGAAGTAGAGATGTAATCATGTAGTTGATCAGCAAAAGCTTATAGGTTAATGCTATAGACGACACGCCTTTCCCCCCCTACCCCATCAGTACATTTTTTAGCAAGCTGTCCAGCAGCCCAGCTCAGTCCTGGCTCACGCTAGCTCCAGGACCTACCCCTGGTGCAGCTCTGCATTAAAATATGTTAGGAGCCAGGTGGGCAGGCAGCCCGGCTCAGTTCCGGCTCATGCTGGGTCTGGGAGCTCAGCCCTGCCTCTGGCCAGGCAGCTGGTCTGCAAGGCGAGCTGGTTTTTAAATTAGCAGACCACGTCCGCCTGGCACCCCGCACTGCTGCTTCTGATACAAAGGCAGCAGCATGGAGTGAGAGAGGGCTCCTTTGGAGTGAGGTTGCCAGTCTCATCCCCAGGAACTATAGAATAGTTGAGTAACCGATAAGAATTCATGAGGTTAATGGACTACTCAATTAACTGATATTTAACATCCCTGGTGTGAACCCCGTCAGAAATCTGGGGAGGGGAGCCTGTGACCCTGCATGCCCTCCACATATTGCCTTGAGAAGACATGGTGCCAGGTACCAGTAAAGGTGGGTTCATCCCAGGGGTGGAGAGCACAGGGTACGGATGGTTGGGTAGGGTCAGTCAACCACCCCATCCTTGTGTTGAGAGCATACAGGAATGTGTGCGTGTGCACATGTGTGTTTGACCTTTCCCCTTAAAGATCAGAAGGTAAATAAAAAAGGCTCCAGCTATGCAGGATCTTTTTTACCATGGCCTCAGTCAAACTGTTGTTAATTTTAATGTTTGTACTACATAGTACTGATTGATTGCCATTGAACACTCTTGAATACAAGTAATTTTACCAGGTGTCCTGTATTCAGCATAGGGAAATATGGTCACCCTACCCAGAATGACACCAGGTAACATTCTTAACACTACCATTATTATTGTTTTTACATTTCTGGTATATAGATTGTTTTGTTTCCCATGGTGCTGTGGCATGGTAACAACATTTAAATTAAAGTGGCTTATTCAAACTCAGATGAATATTATTGTTCTTCCAAATAATTCTGACATCAAAATACAAAGTAGGTGTAACCGCACACAGCACTGAGTCCTGTATGAACTTGTCTTCATTGAATAAATGTCAATCAGGCGCTTGAGTACAATGTTGGCAATGACAGGCATTGTCAGATAATTATTTCGTTGTTATGTATAGTGAAAAATAATGATTCAAAGCCAACACCACAAGATCATCAGCTATGCAATATCATTAAGTCAATGCTGAATCCAAACCAAGAACTAGTGTGCTGGAAAGGAAACAAAAGACATTCAGCTTTACTGCATGATTGCTTCTAAGGACAGAAAACAATCTGTACTTCTATAGTGCCTAAATGTTCCCAAATTACTCAGGCACAATCAATCTTAAAACAAACAGAGGAAAACATTTAGAACCTTTTGATTGCTCTGCAGATAAAATGTATGAACCCTCTGCTAGATTAAGGCTCCAATCCTGCACACATCTGTGTTCTTGAATAGTCTGATTCACTTCAAATGGGCCATAAAGGTAAGTAAAATTCACACAAAGGCTTCAATTAAAATAAACAAACAAAGTGGGAAATACTGTTAGGGTTTCAGCTCACTCACTTACCAAGAATGAGGAAAAAGAAACAAATGACAGTATTTCGGGGAAACAGAATATTGATTTTCTTTATTGAGGTCTTTGAGGTGGTAATAAATACATTTAGTCCAGCCAGAATCCCACAGGAGAGATCTGGAGGAAATGAGAATGATTTTCTAAGAAATATCATTGAAACCGCAGTCCTGTAATTTTGTACTCTGTAAAATTCAGAACATGCTCTAAAAGAAAAAACTAGATATTTGTCATTTCTGGGGATTCAGAATTGTCCAACCCCTATTAACTGAAATCTGGGAGAAAAATGAAACAAGAAGACTTAGTGGAATAAAATCTACAGTCAGATTAAGAGTTCTTTCTGTAAAACCTTATTTTAGTGGAAACAAGGTGTACTTTGCCTCTAAGGCTTTGTCTAAACTACATGGCTCCATTGATGGAGCCATGTAGATGAGGGTTGTAGGCAAAGGGAAATGAAGCCGCGATTTAAATAATTGCGGCTTCATTTAAATTTACATGGCTGCCGCGCTGAGCCGACAAACAGCTGATCAGCTGTTTGTCGGTTCAGCGCGCTAGTCTGGACGCTCCCGCGCCGACCTGAAAGCCCTTTATCGACATCCCCGTTATGCCTCGTAGGATGAGGTTTACGGAGCCATGTAGTTTAGACGTACCCTAAGATTGTGACCAAAGCCCAGTAAGGTAAATGGATCATTTAAGTGACTTCAGTGGGATTTGAATCAGACCTTATATGTTTGCTATATTTCTTCAAAGTTTGGTGACATATAGGTTTGAAATTTGCTTTTCTACCACTCGCAAACTGTGACTGAGCATGTAGGATATTTGGGGATAAGTAAAATGACAATATAAGACATAGTATTTGTGAAATTTGTTATACATAAAAATGAGGTAAAAGTTTGTAAGTTCCTGGAAGAAACTTTAGCTCCAAGTTAAATTTGTGTATGATGGTGGTTAGCTGCATTTATATTGAAATATAAAGAGCATTTAAGAAACAAAATCAGATTTAACATACTTTATATCAGATGATGGTCTTAATCTACTATATATTTGAGAGAGTTTGTCTGTCTCTTCAAGAATCCCTTCTAAATGGAAAGAGCTAGGACCACCAAATTGTGTATGCAGCTTCCCCTTAACTTAAAGCAACATAAGAGTTTGGTTGTGCCAGGAAAATGGGATGTGCGTGGAATAGGATTGCTTCTCATAAAACCATACAGAAGAGAGACAAACTCACCAGGCAGGTGAAAGGGACTGGTTGAGGCATGTCTCCCAACCAGGACTACCCCAGTCCCGAGCCTCTCACCCTTCAAGTGCCTTTCAGGGGGTGTTGTAGCTTCCCCCCCAATATTATACAGAGACAGTGTTGGCTGTTCCCCTGCATCAGGGGATGAGGCAAACGTGCTTAGTTTGCTGCATTCCTCACTCTGGCTGGGAGCACAGGGGGCAGATGAGCTGTGTGCTTTGCTGTCACACCCTGACAGGGACAGAAAGCAGAGGAGCAAGCAGCCCTGGTACAAATCTCAGGAGTTGTGGTTGCCCCCCTCCCCTTTATATTCCCCCGAGCACCCTCCCTACACCAATCCAGTCTCCTGTCCTGAGCCCCTCCTTAAGGACCCAAGCAACAATGGGTAAATGTGATAGTCACCATAATAATCATCATCTGCATTGTGCCTTTCGCATTAACAGCCCATTACAAACAGTAACATTTACTTATCAAAACACCCCTGTGAGGTAGGCAAATATTATTCTTCCCATTCTATAGCTGGGGAAAATGAGGCACAAAGAAATTGAGAGGTTTGCCCAAAGCCAGATTGAGAGACAGCATCAAGAGCTAAGATCAGAAGCAAGGAGCTGCTGGCTCATAGTTCTGAGCCTAAACTATATTATTCTCCCATGTGATTCGTCTGGGCTTCAGCAATCATACCGAATAGGATATCTTGGCAAATAACCTCCTGGTGTAACAGCTGCTAACTAGCTAAGCCCTAATTTAAATCTAGTTACGTGCCAGTTCACACATTGTATTCTTTATTTTATCTTGACAGCAACAATAATTCTACTGGCATCATGGAAAACTCCAGGTCAGATATTCAGTGGTGTAAATCAGCATAGCACTACTGAGTTCAGTGAAACTACACGAATTTCAATCCAATGTCCCAATACAATAATGCACTGCATAGCAAACAATGCAACACTCGGGCTGCGTCTAGACTGGCATGATTTTGCACAAAAGCACCTGCTTTTGTGCAAAATCTTGCCGCCTGTCTACACTGGCCGCAAGTATTTGCACAAGAACACTGACTTTGTAATGTACAAAATCAGTGGTTCTTGCGCAAATACTCTGACGCTCCTGCTCAAGGATAAGCCCTCTTGCGCAAGTATTCTTGCGCAAGAGGGCCAGTGTAGACAGGCAACGTTAATTTCCTGCGCAAGAAAGCCCAATGGCTAAAATGGCCATCAGAGCTTTCTTGCGCAAGAGAGCGTCTATGCTGGCACGGATGCTTTTGCGCAAAAGCAAATCTTGTGCGCAAAGTCTCATGCCAGTATAGACACTCTTTTGTGCAAATACTTTTAACGGAAAAATTTTTCCGTTAAAAGTGTCTGCGCAAAATCATGCCAGTCTAGACACAGCCTCAGCTTTCACCATCTGGTAGGCTAGCTCTAAGACGGCATTGTTAATTTCAGCTAACCACAGTTGTTCAACATGGTTTGCATTTGTAGTCAAATGCAAGGGGCTATATTCTGCTCTCAGTAAGTCAAGTTTCTCAGGATTTACACCGGTGTAAATTAGATGAAAATATAACTCAGCAGTGTATACCTCAGTGGGAAACAGTTGCACAGCTTTGGCAGAATAACGAATAGAAAATTCTACAGCAAAGCTACAATGGGTGACACATTCTACTCTATAAGACTTTTTACATTCATGTAAGAAGATGCTTAATGACAAGATCAAGGTGGCAAGTGGTACAAAGGATGCTGCTAGTCACCATGAATGCTGTTGAGATATGTGTGAACCAGAAAAGTAGAAGTCTAAAGGAGAAATTGCAAACAATAGCTTACATAAGAACATAAGAACGGCCGTACTGGGTCAGACCAAAGGTCCATCTAGCCCAGTATCCTGTCTGCCGACAGTGGCCAGCACCAGGTGCCCCAGAGAGGGTGGACCGAGGACAATGATCAAGTGATTTGTCTCCTGCCATCCCTCTCCAGCCTCTGACAAACAGAGGCCAAGGCCACCATTTTATCCCCTGGCTAATAGCCTTTTATGGACCTAACCTCCATGAAATTATCTAGCTTCTCTTTAAACTCTATTATAGTCCTAGCCTTCACAGCCTCCTCTGGCAAGGAGTTCCACAGGTTGACTACACGCTGTGTGAAGAACTTTCTTTTATAAGTTTTAAACCTGCTACCCATTAATTTCATTTGGTGAAATGGGTTTTTTTTCCTGACGGTTGACAAATGAGGTTTCCCTCCCTCCCCCTGTGTATAAGGATGTAAAGCTAAGGTTCAGTGCCTTGTCTAAAACTATGGAATATAACTGAAGAGCCAGTTTGCATATGCAGATCAACTATTCCCATTCCAGCAGTATATTAGTCTAGCATGACAGCTGAATCTTTGTTTCAAGTGTTCAGATATTCAGGATGGCTAACTACAGTGTGTGCAGGCAGCAAACACAACTGACTCAGCTACAGAAAGAGGGTTTGAGGAACATGTTTGTCAGTCCAGCAGTCACATAGAGGATGCTGGATGAATAATCCCTACAACCAATGATTTTGTCATTTAATCGCCTAAACAGAATATTTCCTCAAGGAGAAGACAATGCCTAAGCGATGTTATCTGTATTAAAATTTGCAAGACCAATTTGGGTACACTCCCCTCACACAGGCTAAGGTGCTAATTTTCAAGTAGAATTTATCTTAGCTTGTGACTGGGCGCTACTCACAGCTACAAACTGAGCCCTTTGGAGGTCAGCACCTAGTCACCTAGATCAGCTCAAGCACTGGATGCACTTAGATTAGGGGGAATTTAAGAAGCATGTTTGGGTTTGGAAGGACCGAAGAGATCACTTGCTACTCTACAGAATCTGATGAGCTAATGAAGTATTTAGCTTATTAGCTGAAGAACCTGGGGAAGAAAGCAAGAGGTAAAAAAAGGTTTGTCATACCTGTTGCTATATTGTATCGCACCTGGAACATAAACAATAATAAAGACACTCGGTGAAGGTACTGTGGTAGCCTGTGTAATAATCACACTAATTATTCCCCGAGAGTGCTTACCAGCCAGAGTTTTTGAGAGCTGAAGGGCAAACCTGTTCACACACAGGGGTCAGTCCCCTGGAACCAGAAAGGTTAAGATGGGGCCAGTATGAGGGCATCATCACTCATTGGTGTCTCCTCACACAGACCTTAATGGTAACCCGGACGCTGTACATAAACTGCTCTAATACCATGACATCAATGAAGAGTAAGAGGAGGGAAGGCATTTTGATTGGGCTGGTAGAAGGAATTAATTACACCTGCAGGGAGCTTGGTGATCTAATGAGGTATTTAGTTTACCAGATGGAGAAACCAGGAAAGAAAGCAAAAAGTATAAAAAGCTGATCAAAGGAGGAAGAAATGGTTCTACATGATGGCTGCTATGTTGAGACGTACCTAGAGCATAAATAATAATAAAGACACTTGCTGAAATGTCTGTGTCGTTTAATTCACCCACAAGGTTTGATCAGCCAGGGTTTCTGGGGCCAACCTGTTTATATGGCTATTGCGGATTTTTTATGTATTTTATTGTATTACATTTTAAGGGATATAATTGTTCAATATTTTATTTTTAATCTAAGATCATCATGTAGAGTCTGACAAAATGTATCTGAAAATGGGTTATTTCCAGACTTGCAAATCACAAATTGCCCACCACTGCACTAAAGGGTATAAAACACTGAAGTTAAGGCACTCACAATGATAGGCTACTTTTGACAATACAGGCAAAATACTTTTGACAATCTCTCGGTGCCTCAGTTTCCCTACCTATAATAATGGAGGAAATAAATCCTAACCTACCTCACAGAGCTCTTGAGAAACCTACATGTAAAGAGCTGTAGAGCTCTTTGGATAAAAGGTACTATACGTGCAAAGTATTAATTAGCAGCTCTTCCTTATAAGGACTGCAGGGCTGGGCTTTAAATTATGCTAAACCAAATCTTCAAAAAAAAAAAATGTAACAGGATTTAAACATTGACGGAAATACTCATTATTTTCCATCAGTCCCAATTTATACATGTGTATTTATACAAACACTGCTGCTCAGTTAATGTCTAATCTTTTCCCACTGACAAATTCTTAACTTAATACATTTTTTCAATTAATCAGCATGGTCTTCCCTTAACACTTTTGATTTCTTTTGCAGTACTGAATGAAGTGTGAAAGAAGAATTATTTTTGATCTTCTATTTGCAGAAGAGTTCAGCTCAGATATGACATCTGTTCAACATTGTTCTACTTCTCCACAGTTCTGTAGGTAGCTTGACTGAGGCTGGCATAGAGAGGTCAAGTATAAAGCAAGCCAGTCGTTCTCTTCCCCCTTTTAAAACATATCCTTCCTGGCTTCCAATCATTTCTTCTAACTACTAGACTATAAATAAAAATAAAACAAAAACAGCTACAGTTATTACTAGAAGTCAATTTATTTCTGGCTCTTTCCAGGACCTACACAGTAGTAGCTTCAAATGCTTTAGTTGTGATATGGTTACAACTGTTCTCCCTAGCTTCTAATCCTCAAGGTCGATCTGAGGTCATGTTCTAATGAAGGCCTTGTGATGTAAGAAGATATGGCCGACTGGCCACAAGATATCAAATCAGATCTGCATGTCCAAATGAGTCTTTTATATTTCTTTCTTTTGGAGAGAAAAAAAAGGCTAGAAAAAGGAGGCCAGGAGAGTTTGTAGATCACTAATTAGCTACAAAATTCATTTCTGCCCAGCACATCAATTCTTCTTAATAGATTGATTTGCTGGAAGAAAATAAAGATCATGAGTCAGGTTCCATTGAGCAAGAATGATGAACAAATCTTTTCTATTTCCTGTTTCAATTTAAAAATTGCTTCATGATCCTTCGAGGAAATCGCAGGAAGCTTAGGGAAGCATGATAGACTTTCTATAGCTAAGGATTCAGTGAGGTTTTATTATAAGCTTTGATTTCTGTCCCCTATAATTTGGCCTGCAAACTGCCAGTTTTACTATACTAGCTGGAGTTACCTGGCATTGTTCGGAGTGGGTGGTGGGGTCCTGCCGGGGGTGCCCCGGGTAAGGGGCGGGCGGGAGGGGGTGGCCCAGCTCACACCCAGGGCTGCAGGTGCCGCGGGGAGCAACGACCCCACTGCCCGCCTTGAAACGTTTGCCCCGCTACCTGCTGCACCCCGTGCCGGGGGCTCCCCTCTCCTGCAGGCGGCAGCGAGCAGGTGCCGGGGTTCCCTCCACATGCCCAGGAAGCTGCGCCGGACCCCAAGCCACTCCCAGCATCGCCACTGCTGCCTCCCCACTGGGCTGGCCCCGCTGCACCCGCAACCGCCCCTTAGCAGGGCCGTGAGCTCCAGCCCGCCGCTTGGCAACCTTTGGCCGCTGCCGGAGGAGAGGGGAGGGGCCCGGGCCGAGTGACATCACGGGCGGGAGGGAGGAGAGGGTTTCCCGCCCCGGATGCACTTGCACCTGCACAGTGGAACAGCCTGGTAGAGGCGAGTGGGGCAGCGGCTGCTCAGAGCACCGCCCCTCCTCTCGCGCCTCCACCATTGGCCTTAGTCCCCGCCACTTCCCCCAGGAAACTGCTTCTCCTAGCACTGCCAAAAGTACTTTAAAACCTTCTCCTGGAGGAAAGGTTACCCTATGCAAAGTTTGGTTGCGGTAGCTCTTATAGTGCCCAAGTTATTAGCGCACAAACACAAACATTCTCTTTTATATATTACATAGAAAAAGAATAATTTTTCTGTAAAGTCTGAAGAATGCAGTCAGGCTGGTTTTGAGTTACAGGTCATTAAAATGAACATAAGCCAAAAATCTGACATGATCTAATATTTATTTGCGCTCCTTTTGCTTACAAACAACTTGTTGCTACCCATTCAAATGTTCCATTGAATTACATCTCATTGAAGACATGTGCATGGGTTATATTTGAATAAAAGGCTCAACAATTATTGATTATTTTATTAGTAATTATTACAGTATTGCCCCCTGGTGGCAAATAGTTCAGAGAAAAAAGTGCTTTTGTATACTTCACTACCATAACAGATTTTCCCTTAGATCAGTAGTTTTGGAAATACAGTTCGAGTCCAGCAAATAATTATGCATGTTTGTAAATATTCTTAGTTACTTCTCCATTCATACAAACTGCCCCCTCCCAATAGTTTCCGACAGCCTTAAATCTCTCTAACTTGCTAAAAAGCTGCTCTTTGTACACATTGCAATCAACAGACTAGGAAAATCTCTTCAGGGTTAAAAGACAACCTATGTTTGCATTTTAAGGAGGCTTACATCGGCAAAACTCTTCCTGGGTCAAATTCAGATCTTACTTATTGCAGTGCCAATAGTGAATAACTACACTAATTTCAGTGGCGACACTGCAGATAGGCACCACAATAAATAAAAGCAGAATTTGTCCTCTTTTATTCACTGTTTCTTCAGAGTAAGTAGTTTAAGAGCTAGTCTCATGTGCCAACTCTAGAACTAAGAGAAATGGTGACAGCCCCTCTCTGTACAAAGGATTCTCTGGAAAATACTAAGGATGACTCATTTTGTTGTACATTTGACTTCAACATGTTGATGAGATACTACTTCATATTTTTATAACATTTTACACAAGTGACTCAATCTTCCAAACAGGAAGGAAATGGTTGCTGGCTCCCATTTCCCCACAGAGCAATCTCTTCCCAGACAGATCTCAGAGAATTGTCACAGAGATCCAAGCTTCACCTGTTGCCCTTGCTCCACACAGTATGCAGGTTCACACCCACAAACCCACCATGCTTTTCAGTTTGCTCAACATTTTCAGATAATGTAGCTGGAAGATATTAGGGATGTAAAAATACTTTTTTGGAGGTGAGAGTAAACGTATAGCATATGTGGTTACACATGGGGGGACTAAATAAAAAGTTATTTCTACTATTTTTCATTGTAAATATACAGTATTTCAGCTACATTATGGGTTAAATAGGCTTTTGTGTGTTAGATGAGGACCTAACTACCATTTATAGCATTGTTTCTATAGGAAAATATGTTTTGAGCTCCAATCAATTGACTTACAAACAAACTTTTGGAACAAAACCCATTTGTAAATTGGGGACTTCCTCCTGGTACTTGGTAATTTTTCAATTAATGGCAATAGTAGTAACCAATATTAAATTGTATCCTTGGAAATATTTTAATTGCTAAGAAATATTAAGCATCTAATCCTACAGATGTACAGAAAAAAAAAACCTCTCGTCGACATTACTGTGTGGGTTTTTATTGCATAAGCATGAATCTCAGTATCTTCAATGGCATCAATACGAAACTGACTGTCCTAAGTAGATTAGATGGAGTAGTTATGGGGAAGCTACTATGTGAGATCTACCTTTGTCAATAGCAGAACTCTTCCAGAATGTGTCTTCATAAGGACCTAGATATGGGACAGTCTGAGTCTCAAACTCCAAAATAAAATCTCTAGGAATACCTCTTATACTCCATACTTTGATGAAACTGCTGTTTGCATCAATGGAAGATTTGCCTTTCAAAGGACAACAAAAGTTGGCCCCAGCACACCTAATGATACCAAAAGGTCTAAATCTGAAATTAGCACTGCCTTGCCATTTTGAGAGGAATCAATTTTTCAGTCTAAGGGTGTGTCTAGACTACAGGGTTTTGTCGACAAAAGTGAACTTTTGTCGACAAAACTATACCTGCGTCTACACTGCCGCTGAGTTCTGTCGACATAATGTCGACAGAACGCAGCAGTTTTGTCGACGGCTGTAAACCTCATTCTACGAGGAATAATGCCTTTTGTCAACAGAGTTCTGTCGACAGAAGGCGATATTGCATCTACACTGTCCTTTGCGTCTACACTGCCATGTCGACAAAGCGGCTTGCTTTGTCGACAGAACTGAATATAGTCTAGATGCTCTTTGTCGACAGAAGCTTTGTCAACAGTATCTGTCGACAAAACTTCTGTTGACAAAAGCCTGTAGTCTAGACGTACCCTAAATGACAGTTTCCCTTGAGATAATATCAAAGACCTAATGATCAAAGGAATATTGCAATAGCTTCTATATTTCTGTGTGCAGATTTACTTCTGTACAAATCGGGTAGACATTTAATACAGGCAGTCCCCGGGTTACATACAAGATAGGGACTGTAGGTTTGTTCTTAAGTTGAATTTGTATGTAAGTCGGAACATATTGTAGGGGAAACTCTAGCCAAACATTTCTCCAGAGCTCAGTTTTATTCTCCCACACCTCACTTCCCTCAGTCCTTTATTCTCAAGCTGAGGTGTCTGCTGAGAAAAGCAGCTCCGCGTCTCCCTGGTCTGCTGGGGGGGGGGGGGAGGCGCTAGCTTTGCATTTCCCTAGTCTGCTGGGGGGAAGCAGCTAGTGTGGGGTTGCCTCACCCCATTTGTAAGTAGGGATCCGATGTAAGTCGGATCCATGTAATCCGGGGACTGCCTGTACTTGATTTAAACACACAACTCCATTTTCACAAATTATTATTTTTTTTGAACATACAAAATTATGCACACAAATGTAAAAGATGTTTTTGAAAATATGATCCTAAATTATTTGAATTAAATAGCTTACATAGTATGGCTAAAACCCTGTCCTTAATTTACCTGCTGTACGTGTGTATTTCCAAGGATATGTTTTTGGAATCATTCACTTTTTGGAGAGCTCCACAATCCAACATGTGGGCCTGGTTTGAAATGATTAATTGTCATAAGTGGTGCTTTATTTTTGGAGAGACAGGATTAGGAAAGTAAATGGAGCAGCAAGCTGGAAACAAAATGTCTATACCAGCTACAGTAAGGGGGAGCCATTTGATTAGCCAGGGAGCGGCAGGGCAGCTATGAGCCATATCAACTGGCTTGGGGGTCCAGATCCAGCCCAGGGACGCTGTCTTGCCCACCCCGATGTAGACAAAGCATGCTGCACAGGCACTGGTTTCTACAAAGGAGCCAATCCAATTTCAAATCATGTAATACAATGGTATAGTAAATGCAATGCAATGGTGTGTATCTTTGGATGTGTGGTATGCCTTATATCCACCTCCGATACTTGAGTTTGATCAATTCAGTGTAGCTTTGCTATATGTTAGACAAAGGAAACTGAGTGACCAGACCAGAGTCAAACTGAATTCTTCAGAACTGAGTGGAAAACTTTCACAGGAACCCCAACATAACACTACAGAGTAAGGAAGGAATTCTTTTTCGTTCATATTTCTGTGAGAGCTTTATGCCTGGTTAATTAGTAGGTCAGTACTTTAAAAAAACAAAAACAAAAAAAGAAGAAGCAGCAGCAGCCAAAACAGCCATGGAAAAAATCACTGTGGAGACAAAGCATGTCATGATTTCATGTAAAGAACATAGACTCATAGCAGAACCATCGTATGGAAGGGAAGGAACAGTGCAATAGGTTTCCTGGTAAGCAAAGTGGCACAAAACAAAACCATACCAAAACAAGACATTCCATTGAACACACTTATCTCTCTAGGGAGAGGATATGAGACTGAACACAGGAAAGATGTCACTCACATTGCTTAATATAGTACAGGATACTGCTCAGATACTAGGATGATGAGAGAAGTATAAGAATCTTTTCTGCAGAACAGAAAAGAGAAAACCAAGCTCTTGTGTAAGACAGAAATGCTGCATTTTTCAACTAGGTACTAACCTCCTAATCTACAAGATGCTGCACCCCTCCATTCCCACTGAATCCCACAAGGTTTGAGGACACTGGGGCTATGTCTAGACTGCATGCCTTTTTCGATAGAGGCTTTGTTGACAGAAACTGTCGACAAAGCCTCTGTCAAAAAAGAGCGTCTAGACTACGATCAGTAATGTTGACAAAGCAAGCTGCTTTTTCGAAAGAGTCTAAATGCTCTCTTTCCAAAAAGCACAGTTTGTATGCAATAGCGCCTTTTGTCAAGAGTACTTTTGAAAAAAGGCATTATTCCTCATAAATTAAGGTTTACCCCGTCAACAAAACTGTCGCATTCTGTCAACCTACTGTCGACAGAATGCGGCGGTCGTGTAGACGCAGGTATAGTTTTGTCAACAAAAGCCAACTTTTGTCGACAAACCCTGTAGTCTAGACCCACCCATAGCCTCTTATAGAGGTAGACATCTCAGAATGTTTTAAAATGTTTCTTAGCTCTTGGAAGATGAATGTCTCTATGCACCATGCATCAGTTTGTAAGTAGACAAGCTGCCAGTAATGTATATGGACAATGGTAATATTAAGTATGTATATAACTAAACACTTGTTTCCAATATCTCCATATAAAAAGAGATTAAAAACTGGACTGTTCAGTTTGGAAAAGAGAACTAGAGTGTAGGGGTGGGATTAGATAGAAACCATGCATGGTCTGGAGAAAGTGAATGAATAATTGTCATTTACCCTTCACATAACACAAGAACCAATGAAATGAATAGGCAGCAGTTTTAAAACAAACAAAAGAAGTACTTCTTCACTTCATCAGCCAGCAGATGTCAAGGCCAAAACTGTAACTGGGTTAAGAAAAGAATTAGATAAGCTCATGGTGGATAGGTCCATCACTGGCTATAAGCCAAGATGCTCAGGGATGTAACCCCATGCTCTGACTGCTACAAGCTGGCTCTGGATGACAGGGGATGCAGCACTCTAAAAATTGCCCTGTTCTCTTCACTCCCTCTGAAGCATCTCACACTGGAAACTGATGGAAGAAAAGATACTGGGTCAGATGAACCACTGTTCTGACCCAGTTTGGCCATTCTTGTGTTTCTATAAAGTATTAACACTGTTCAGAGACAGTTTAAAATGGCAAACAATGTATTAAAGTGAGAGAATTATCTTGGAAGTATACTGTATATTCTCTTTTAGTACACAAGTGGTATTACAGAACCCCAAAATATGACTGATGGCTAATTTCACAACTTAACAAGTGAAACATTATACATCATATTCATCTCCCCTTTTCGTCACTGACATCCCTCAGCTGTGGGTCTTATATGAAATAATGGATGACTTAACACCAGAGAACAATCTGCAGAGACAGTGAGCATCGTAATTCATTTTGGACATATTACAGCGGATGAGAGATTTTCAACCTAATCTTGCTCAGCTGAGTCTCCCTGAACAGAGTTTAACCCATTCTTATTTTTATTACCATTTATTTGTATTACCATATTTTTTAAATGGAAAAGGAACTTGTTCCTTTTTGAACACACGGCTAACTGGTATTCATTCACTGTGATCGTTTGAGGGCAGCTTGAGTTCAAAGATGTTTGGTTTTGATAAAATGCTACTTCCAATGAAATAATAGATTGAACAAGTCAAGAGCTACAGTGCAATGTGACAGCTTAGTTTATCAATTTCTTCTTTGAAACAACCGTTGCAGTTGACACAAATATGTGCAGCCAGCAGAATTATTATCTTGAAACATACACATATTAGGGATGTGAAAGAGGTTAACAGGTTAATCAGTGGGGGCTGCTTCAGCTCCCCAGGACCCATTGCAGACAGAAGCACTCCAACCTGGCTGGAGCACCCCTGTTGCAGGGGGCTCCTCCAGATCAGCCGTGACAGGCAAGGAGACTGCTCCAGCACACCCAGGCTGGAGTGCACCGCCCTCTCTGCCCCCGTCCACTCCCTTTAATTGTTTAACTGGTTAACCAGAATTTTACATCCCTAATATATGGCTTTCTAGGGCCTAACAATCCTGATCCCACAAAAGTCAGTTTGGCCATTGAAGCTGTATGAAAAAACAAACCTGATATTCAGAAATTTAAAAGTATTACTTCAATTTGCCAGTTCTGTAGACACTTATGAGTATCCCCAAGTGACTGTACACAGATGTGTGTGCTTACTGACATGATAACGGGAACTTCCCAGTTGTATACACTGAGGAAAAAAAGTTATCCACAGTGGGTAGCAAAATATTCATCTGAAAATAACCATTTGAATAAATAATATAATGGACAAATCTAAAAAGTAAATGTATTTTGTAGCCATCTTTTATATTTTAGTTTACAATACCTTTTGGGGAACCTTTGAATGCATTCAGACACCAAAGAGGTATTATCTTTAAGAGCTAAATCCTGCATTACTCGACTACTCCAAGCTTCCACTGACTGCAGTTAGAAGTTTGTAGAGTGCAAAAAATGCAGGAGTAGTTACAAATGTACTATTGTCAGTACATTTTATAGTGCATAAATACCAAAAGCATAGACATTACACATCATAGAAGTCTACCGATTTCCAGATATGTAAACACAGTGCAATGCTATATTTAACAATGTGATACAAATTAACCACAATAAAACTATTAGTATTCCTTTTGCCTTTATACATATTTCTGCACCAAAGAGAGCGGGTTATGGGGGAAGGAAAGGCTGCAGGGAAAGAAATGTATTCAAAACGCCCCCCTGTGGCCCAAAAAGGTCTGAGAAACCAAATGATCTTCCGCATTGACGAAAGCAAAAGTAGAAAAAAGAAACTTTTCTCAGTGTGTCTGTTTGCAAAAGAAATACATGATGCAAATTCAGATTTTGACTGACCTGAAATGACACCATCAAAATGGCTGGGGCTGTTAGACAAGGGATAGATGTTTGTCATACTTTCAAAAACTTCTCTTTTTTTAGTGTCCACCTCAGCAACATAAATAACTAATAAAGCAACATCGGTGTGGCATTGTGCAACAGAACACACCATCACCAACACACTCAAATATGTATGATTTAGCAGGCCTTTAGCTGTCTAGTTATTTATGATACCTACAAACGCACACTCACTACATGTGTGTAGGTATAAGTAATCTATTACATATTCATATTATAATATACATACATTGCCATAAATGTGCACGATACTTTGCAGAAAAATAAAAATACAATGTCCATGACCTAGAGAGTTTAGGCTGATTAACGGAAAGCAACTTGACCTTAAAATACTCTTTTCAATTCTAAAAGCTTATTGATTAATAATTTTATCAGAGATATACACACAGGCAATTTGGAAGTTTAAGGCCATTTTTATTAACAATGATATAAGGAGGATCTTTAAGTCTAAACAAGGAAGGTTTTCAGGCACTTAGAAGTTGGGTTTACTTTACAAATGCTTTATCAGATTTTAGATCTCAACACACATCAACCCTTTCAAAAAGTTTAATTTCTAAATTATTGCAACCAATACTTCAATGACAGTGAATTCACTACACTTATTTTTACTTATATAAGATCTCTTTATTTTACAATGGAAGTGTGCTATTCTAAGCCAATCACAGATGGAAAAAGTTCATTGTATAAAGAAAAATGACTTTGTATAATAAACACTGAATAACTAATATTTATCTAACCTCCCTTTGAGCCATCATTTGGGGTGGGGGACATAACTTAATGCAGTATAAGTATTATTAGTGAATGTACCTACCTCTTCAACTGTCAAAGGCATACAGATCCGGTACTCCTTCAAGAGCATATTTCTGCTGCCTTTATGCAAACCAGCAAATCTGGAGAAGAGCAGTTATTTCTGCACTCTGATCACGGCAATAGCACAACAACAGAAAAATGAATCAAGACTCGTGTCCTGTGTGTACTTGACAATGTGTTCAAAAGAGCCCAACACTACCATCCAGAAGGAATGATCCACAAGAAGAAAAATCAATAGAGCTGCTCCTTTCTTCCAGTTCTTCCTCCTTCAAACTGAGATCATGTGAATTTCACACATATACATACACACAAAGAAGTCTCAAACATCAAATGCGATCTTTAGAGTCAAAGACATCCACTGGAAATGTATTAAAATGACAGTTCCTTTTCAGCTATATCAAGACATGCCTGGAGCAATCAAAAAATCCCCTCAAAACAAAAACAAAATAAAAAACCCCCAAAACAATCAGTCTAAAATATGAAAGTCACCACCAGCAGCACATTGGAACAGTGGCAACACAGAGGATGAGATGCTTACTTCCAAGACAAAGGCTTTATAACGTTTCCTTTCCAGGCTGACAAACAAGGCTCCCTCCTCCTCTCTGTAATACAGCTGCTATTATGCACGCACCAGTTCTGCAGTTGTGGGGAACAGACTGGACCTGCTGCCTGATATTTCCCCACACATACACCTTTGATCCTTCCTGGGGCTTGGGTTTTCCCCACCAAAGCTGTGTGTGTGAGAGCTGTAGCTGGCAGAACTGAGGAGTCTCTGCAGCAGCAGCCTCAGCTCCGGTCTGAGTGTGTGTCTGACATCAGCAGCCACAGCAGGAAGGATGGCCCCATCCGGCCAATGGGGAAATGGCACAGCAAAGAATGTGGAGGATTTAAACAAAACAGCATGTCTCTCCTAGAGCGCCAGCATCCAGCAAGCAAAGTGAAGAAAGCTTGCAAGTGGACAGCAGAGAGCAATGAAATCTGGGAGGGCACAACTGGTTCTGTTTCATTGCAGAATTATTTTGGGTCATATAAGAATTTGTAAGTAGGAGTAGTGGGATGAAACTGAATTTGGGGGAATTAGGAGGAACAAAAGCTATTTAGGCCATGGTATTGGCTTCCAGGGGGCATGAAGGAAATTACAGAAATATGGAATTATTCCATTTTACCTTTTCTTAGCACTTTTTAATTTCAGCACACTTTACAGGGATAGGATCCTGACTTCACAGAGACTGCCCAGGCTGCCCTTGGCTGTGTGATGGTTTGCAGAATCAGGCCATATTATTATTATTATTATTAAAGAAACTGCAAGATGGCCTTTGGGAACTGGTGCAATATGCACAAAGGTGATATAATAAACATAGGATGTACTAGCCTCACCCACTTCCCTTTTAGTTAGTCCTTCATTATATAGCTGCGTGCTTTGCAACTTGGCTAAAACTGTTTTTCACATCAATCACCTAACTTAAAACAGTAGCATGGAAAGGTCAGTGCAAATGTGTTCCTCATTATTATTTTAGTCATAACAGCAGATCCCATTATAAAAGGCACATTTTTCCATTGTATGTGAAGTGGCAACCATCTGATTAACCCTTAAATTTGCCTGGTTTTTTAAATGTATTTTTTCAGTCTCCTTTAAGGGTATAAAGCTAATGTCAACATTATGGCTTAGTGTACACTGCAGGGTTTTTGTGCAAGAAGCCTCTTACACGAGAGTTCTTGCACAAAAACTTCTTGCGCAAAAGCACGTCCAGACCTCAAAGAGCATCGTAAAAGCGATGTGCTTTTGCACAAGAGAATGTCCACACTTCATGGACACTCTTGTGCAAAAAAGCTCTGTTGGCCATTCACAGAATGGCCATCAGAGCACCCGTGCTTTTGCTGATAGGGGTTTCTTGAGCAAAAACCCCTCTGGAGCGTCCACAACTGCCTTTCTGTAGCGCAAAAAGAAGTTATTCCTCATGGGGAGAGGAATAACTGTATTGGAAAAAGCTCTCTGTTCTATTAATTTACTTGCGCAAAAACGTGCTTGAGATGTGGACGCTCCACCAGTTTTTGCACAAAAACTGCTGTTTTTGCACAAAAACCTTATAGTGTAGACTTAGCCTAACAGTAATGTTAATGTACCGTATTTTCTGGCGTATAAGGCGACTGGGCGTATAAAACGACCCCCTAATTTTCTAGTTACAGAGGACTACCCCCCTTAAAAGGCCAACCAGCAGTGCCCCAGTGCCCCTCCGCCTCCCCGGCTTTGCTCCCGGTGCCCCTGGTCTGCTGGGGACCGTCTCCAGCAGACCAGCGACACCAGGAGCAAAGCCTCTGAGGACGGCAGCGGGACAGCTGCGGCGCGTCTGGGCTGCCCCGCTGCCGGCTTCCCCCGAGGCTTCGCAAAGCCGCGGAGGGGCTCGGGCAGCGGGGCAGCCCAGGCGCGCCTGGGCTGCCCCACTGCCCGAGCCCCTCCGCGGTTTTGCTCCGCGTCTTCCTGGTCTGCAGACCAGGGAGACGCGGAGCAGCTTTTCTCACCCCGGAGTACACGGGCGGCGGGACCACAAGGTCCCGCAGTCTGTGTCCTCCGGGGCGAGAAAAGCCCCGGCGTATAAGACGACCCCCTATTTTGGGGGGATGTTTTTTAGCATAAAAAGTTGTCTTATACGCCAGAAAATACGGTACCCAAGAATCTCTTGAATTCTAATACTGGCTGTGAAGCTGTGGCCTTAAATTCTGTACCTCAGTTTTCCTACCTGTAAAATAGGAATAAGTGTACTTACCTATCTCAAAGAAGTACTGTGAGAATAATGTGAAAATATAGCGTCACATAAGTTGTAAGTAGTAGTGTACTATTCCTGCTATTTTGCATTTTAATGTCAATAATGTACAATTTTAAAAAGTGTCGCAATATCAGGTTTTTGAGTGATGGGATACATTTAGGTCTAAAACGACATAGGTATGCTGTAATGAGAGACTGAAAAATCTCAGCTCCTTTTTGGCATTGAGCCTATAGGCAACCTCAGCCCAAAGGAAACATAGTGCCATCTACTGGAGCAAATAAAACACTGATTTATTCACTTGCACCGATAGCAGAGTTATACATCCACCTTGCCCTCCTTTTGCACAATGGTAAACAGCTACACGGAGAATCAAAGCTTTAGGAATTTTACATAGATTTGTGTCTCTCCGTACTTCAGATTCTCAGCTTAAACGTGAACAACGCACTGCATTTTCTCCATATCAAATGAGTCTGCTATGTCAAACCTGGCAAACCATCTGTAAATACCAAGCTGTAGTCACAATTTATATCAATGGTTCTCAAACGGTGGGTTATGATCCCATTTTAATGGGGTCAATGGGGCTGGCTTAGGCTCGTTGGGGCTCAAAGCCCAAGCAAAAGCCTCAACCATATTATCTGGTGCCGAAGCTTCAGAACTTTATCCAGGGGTGACAGGGCTCAGTTTACAAGCCCTCTGTCTAGGGCGGAAGCTGTTGGGCTTCGGTGTTGGTCTCCCTGCTTGGGACGGTGGGGCTTGAGAGGGCTCAGGTTTTGGTCTCTCCACTTTACGTCATTTATTAATTTTTATTGTCAGAAGAACATCACAGGACAATGACATTTGAGAACCCGATTTGTGTCCTTGGTGTTGTACGCCCAGGGAAGCTTGTCCCCAAACCATATAATCTAATTTATTGGTGTCAGTAAGTAAGGGCTCAGTCCTACAACTCTGAACCTTACTACCTTGTAAAGAACTTACTCTGACAGTGGATGAGAGGTAGGAATGATAGGGTTAAAGGGTCCAGTCATATAAAAATAAATGCATTATAAAGTTGCAAAATGCCAGAAAGGAAACCAATCAAATAGGATTACATTCAGAGCAGTCATCAAGAGGACTATACCTGGGACATTACCTCTAATTTGGAAGAGACTCGCTACGTAATCTTAAAACAAGGGTAACAACATACCTCTTTTGAAGTTAATGGGAGTGCTGCTACTGGCTTCAACTGGAGCAGGATCAAGCTCCTTAACTTTTTGTGTCTCAGATCCCACTGGAAAATTAGGTTGAAATTGGTTTGCCATTGAAAACCACATGCTGTTTCTGAGCTGAACATTTCTGCATAAAACTGATCCCACCACTGCATTTCAATGAGTCTAGGATCAAGCCCTGAATTTATTTACTACCTTCGACCACAAACTAAACAAACATAACAGTCCCATTTAATACACCATAGCCAGGGTGGCTGACAGAATTTCCAGCAAGGCGGGGAAGGGTGGCTCTGCACTCCCAAAAGGAGCAGGGTCTTGAGTGGAAGGGGTAGAGGTGGGGGCAGCCAGCTCTCAGCAGTGCCCAGATCATGCCATGCTGCATCCAGCCCTTCGCACCACCCAGACCTCACCACCTGGGGCTCAGGCAGTGATTTAAAGGACCCAGGCTCCAGCTGCAGACTCCTGAATCATCAGGCCCCTGGATAGTTGCCTCCTTTGTCCTCCCCCACCCCACATCAGCGGGCCTGACCATAGCAAAACACTTTCTCACAATGCAGTAGGCCAAATTCAGAAAGTATGTGAAGTGCTACCCAACACGGGCCCACATGCACATTGCAAATATAACATTACTGTACAATGTATTCTGGACTACAGAAGCCAGCAACAGATCTTTTTGCCTGGACTATGTTCAGACCATGTGATGTTTACACATAAATATCTCATCTCTGCCCACTAGGCTCCACCCCAGAGAACATCTCAAGTGCTAATGTTTCCAAAGGCCTTACCAAACTCTTTTGGGGGCAGAATAGAAGAGAAAATGACCACTTGAAGTTGGGCAGGAATTTCTGCTTGAAGTGGTGTCTCCCTAAATTTGGTCCCATACTTTTTGTGATCAAAACATATCACTCAGACTTACCTCTAAGTTCACCAAGCACATCCTGAAATACAGCATGCTGTGTATGTGATAAGTGAATAATTTCTTATCTTCATAGCTAATTCTCCATTTTTGTTCTAGGAAAAAATATATATTGGTTAAAGCTGCTAGACACGAAACATAGCTGGGACTTCTGGTACAGACAATGAAAATCAAACTATCTTTTCACTTTATTGGCTAATGACTACTGAGTTAACAAATTAGCCTGCTGGATCCATGCAGGAAGTCAAATGTTTGACAAACGCTGTCCTCTGGTCTCAGAATGGTGGATTTGGCAGGATATCTTCCTCAAATTCTAAAGGAAGATAATCTTGGTATGAATTAATTTTCTTCCCTTTCCCTCTAAGGCCTGATCCAGAGCCACTGAAGTCAATAAAATAAAAGCCTTTCTATTGACTTAATTAGTTTTGGATGAGGTACTTGGTTCCCTGAAAGCTCTCTCTCACTAACCATTGAGTCTAAGGCTGTGCCTAAGAGGAAGTATTTCTTCACATAATGCAGTCAACCTGAGGAACTCCTTGCCAGAGGATGTCGTGAAGGCCAAGACTATAACAGAGTTCAAAAATAACTAAATACATTCATGGAGGATAGATCCATCAATGGGTATTAACCAGGATGGACAGGGATAGTGTTCCTAGCCTCTGTTTTTCAGATGCTGGGAATGAGCAACACAAAATGTATCGCTTAATGGTTATCTGTTCTGTTCATTCCCTCTGGGGCACCTGGCATTAGCCACTGTCAGAAAACAGGATACTGGGCTAGATGGACCTTTGGTCTGACCCCGTATGGCCATTCGTTTATCTACACTACTGCCTATGTTGACAACATTTACATTACTCAAGGATGTAAATTTTACCCCCTCCACATGCAGTAAATTATGCTGACATAAGCACTTGCTTCTCCTACTAACATAGCTGCTGCCACTCATTGGGGGGTAGATTAATCACATTGACAGGACAGCTCTCTCATTGTCACTGAGTGGCTACATAAGAAATCTTACAGCAGCGCACCTACATCAGCTGCACCATTTTATGCTCTCTAACATGCACATAGCCTAAAACAGCAAATAAATTAAGTTTTTAAAAACAAATTAATTTTTTTTAAAAAGTATTTTTAAACATTTGCAACATGTTCTCTTTTAATCCTTATCCTTTGGTAAAATTTGGGACAAGGGGGAAATGTGATAATGCACCTCTCTGACAGGAAGGCAGGGGAAAGGAGTAATTAAAAGGGCAACATTATGTCACATTATCCCTAAGAACCTGAGTTTAAAGCATTGAACACCACTGCTAACATCAAATTTGGGGTGTTTTTTTCTTGCCTGTAGAAAGCATCTCAAAGGAGAGTACTGGCATTTACAGTTTAAATCAATCTATCAAAATTGTGGAATTAGTTAAAATCATTGCCAAGCCCTCCTTTGTTTTAGATGGAGGTGAAGTTAACATAGTTGTTCATTTAAGGGCATATGAGGCTGTGTTTAGTTCTCTTGTCCACAATTCAAGACAGAAGTTGATACCCTGGAGAGGGTTCAGTGAAAAGCTGGGGATTGTAGTGAAAGACTCAAACTGAACAGACTGTTCTTCTTAACAAAGAAAAGGTTAAGGGGTGACTTGATTGTGGACGATATCATCCTACATGGGGAGCAAAAATTTTATAACAGAGGGATTTTAAATTTAACAGATAAAGGTACAGGTTGAACCTCTCCAGCCCAGCACCTTTGGGACCTGACTAATACCATATCTGAGAATTTGCCGAACCAAGGAGGTCAATATTGGAAGGTCAATATCATCTAGCAGTATTATCAAGACTTCCACTGCTTACTGGGCTCTTAGAAAACATTTAGGGATAAATTACAGCTGAAAAAATGAGGGGGTTTTCCCCCCAAAAGAATCCCATCTAGACTGCAGTTTCTTTTTCGAAAAACCCTTCTTCAAAGGAGCACTCTCAGCTACTATGCAAATGAAGTGCAAGATTTGTAAATCCACACATCTTTTGAATTTTTGATCAGCCTCATTTACATTCCTCTTTCGAAAGAGGAATGTAGTTTAGACCTGCCCTCTGAGACTAGCTCAAGAACCACAATAGTGAGAATTCATTGTTTCATTTACTATAGTACTATCACTATACATATTTTAGAGAGCTGGTGTATCTGCCTGTGAGTCTGTTTGTTCAAGAACTCCTCCTAAATTGTAAGAGCAAGGACCACTAAACTGCAGATTCCTCTTATCCTAACTTAAAAGCAAGGTCAGGGTTTGGTTGTGCCAGGATAATGGGATTGCTTCCATAACATGGAAAAGGAGGCGGCTGATTTTAGGGACTGCTATCCTGCAGAGTGACCACAGGGGGGTGGCAACACTAGCTGCTGGGGCCACATTCCCAGCCACCTCCTACCCCCAACTGTGCTGGATAGGGGGAGGGGAGACTCTTCACTGGCTGGTCCCACAACTGCACCCTGCTGGGATTACCCCAGGGGCCGGGCAGCACATCCTGCCACCGTCCCCCCTCCAGGAGAGGTTAGAATCATGGCTGGCTACAGACCAACTGGAGGGGGCAGGGAGCTGGAGTCAGAGTCCCCCCTCCCTCAACCAGGCTGGAGGGGGAGCAGCTGAAGGCCAGGCTCCCCCCCATCATAGAATCAGGCATTCATTGAGTCCAGCCCCCTGCCTAAAGCAGGACTAATGCCAACTCAATCATCCCAGCTAGGGCTTTGTCAAGCCAGGACTTAAAAACCTCTAGGGATGGAGATTCCACCACCTCCCTAGGTAACCCATTCCAGTGCTTCACCACCCTCCTAGTGAAATGGTTTTTCCTACTATCCAACCTAGACCTCCCCCGCTGCAACTTGAGCCCATTGCTCCTTGTTCTGCATCCATCACTACTGAGAACAACCTCTCTCCAGCCTCTTTGGAACCTCCCTTCAGGAAGTTGAAGGCTGCTCTCAAATCCCCCCTCACTCTTCTGTTCTGCAGACTAAATAAGCCCAAAACCACATCCCCTGTTTCCTTCCCCCTCCAGACCCTGGCACTGTCCCCACCTCCACTACCCCTCCCCCACGTCTGTTCCTTGCTACTCCTGCTTCCCTGCCCCTCCCCCTTTCCAGGACTCTGCCACTGCCCCGCCCCCACGTTCGCCCCGCCCCCTGCTTTATTTACCTCCTCCCCGCCAGGCAGGTCCCTTTGGCTGCGGCGGGGTGTCTTCGCCAGTGCCTGCGGGGTCCTTCCGCCAGCGGGCTGCCCCGGCCGCTGCCTGAGCGGGCGTCCCGGCTGGTTTCCGGTGTGTGTGAGGCCGGGCGAGGCGGCGCGGAGCCGAGCCGGGGCGATGGCGGAGGACGGCGCGGAGCGGGCCGACGGCCGCATCGTGAAGATGGAGGTGGATTACAGCGCCACGGTGGATCAGCGCCTGCCCGAGTGCGAGCGCCTGGCCCAGGTGAAGCGGAGCCGGCGGCCGCGGTTGGGCTGAGTCATGGCGCGGCCCGGGCTAGGCCCTAGCGAGGGAGACGGGGAGGGGGAGAAGCCGCAGTGCGCACGCGGTGGGGGCGAGCCCCCTCGCGGGGGGGGGATGGGCGGGGCTGGTGTATGTTGCGGGAGAGGAGGGGGGGGTTAAGTATCGTCTCCCGGGGCGGGCGCGGCGCCAGGCGGCTGCCCCCCCCTTGAGGAGCAGGGAGGGGTGACACGGCGGGCCGGGGGGCCCGGCGGCCTGGGATGGGGGGGCCTGGCCCGAGCCATCTGTGCAGTGACCGATCTCCTGCCACTGACAGGGCCGTGCCCCTCCCCGCTTCACACCGCCGCCGGGCCGGGCATGGCTCCCGTGTTCTCCACCTTGCGCTGTGCGCTCTGTAGGGTGCCCCATGGCGGGGGGAAGATAGGCAGAGACCTGTCCTCCTCTAGGCACGCTTAGGGGTGACGTGTGTGCCGCTTATGGGAGCGAAAGGCGCAGCCAAGGACACCGGGCTGGTACACAAGGGATCTGGGGAGAGGGGAAAAAGAGAGAATCCCTTCAAGCCTGCAGTGATAGGCAGGGACAGACCACGCTGTCTGATGGAATCCTTGGGGGAGGATGGGGACCAGGTAGGAAGGACCATGGTGGGTCAGACTAATGATCCATATAGCCCAGTGTCCAATCTGGCTGCAGTGGCCAATACCAGGTGGTTCAGAGGGAATGAACTGAAATAGGCTGAGTGAGTCATTCCCTGTCACCTGCACTCATCTTCTGGCAAACAGAAGTGTTTTCTTGTGACACTGGATGTTTTAAGGCTTGTGTGTGCAGGGAAGGGAGCGATCTCTGCATGGATCAGGGTGGTGCGTGCATCTGTGCGCATGTGTATGCACCTGTACCTCCTCTTAATCCCTCTACTTCAACATAGCCAGACACAGATTGCCTAATGCAGGATATCACGGAGTCATCATTCTTCCTTCCCACTCCCCATTTTGGAGCATCCAGATTTAGGCCTTTATGCTACAGCTTGCCCTTTCCCAATAGGTGTAGGCTGCAAAATTTCATAGGGAGGGAAATGGACTGATGCCATGTATGACAAGTGTGCAGTTGTGATATACAAGAATTAGGAAACCAAAGGTGTTTCCTGCAGTGTAGTCAGGCACAAGCCATATATGTCAGTGTTCAGTTTAATTCTGTGATTGTAGGTGAGCATATAGTAAACAGGCCATGGTACACAGTTTGAAGGGACTTGGTCAGGATATAAATAACTTTTGGAAGCAAATTTCATTTTCTGTATTACTAATATCTAAAAATGAGTCCTGTTTTATGCTTAAGTAACCCAGTGCTGCAGTTCTTGTTATTAACAGAAAAGTTTGTATTAAGTGTCACTAAAATATTTATTTGGAAATTAAATCAAGTTTTTGGCTCTAAAGTTCCTTAAATGGTCTTTATATTCCCCTGGACAAAATATACAACCTATAGTCCACGGTAGCCAATGAGTCATGCACTTTCATGATTAGGATGTACATGAAGCACAGGCACATATCACCTGCCTTCTGGCTTGCTTCATTTAATATCAGCAGAGAGATGGGTAGCTGCAATATTTTTTGTCTCAATATCTAACTGAATTTATATTTATGTAGAGTTAGTCTTAAGTAGTCCAAACTCAACTCTTTTCCTAGTGTAAATGCAGAGGAATGCTGGTGGTTGAAGTGATCTTGTTCTAGCCTAGGTTAGAACTTGGGCAACTAAGTCAAATTACAGGTGTTTTCTTTCATCTTTATTTGTAAGAAGGTTGAGTTTAGGAATTTGTCAGGTTTATCTAGTGTGTGCTCAAGCTTGAGCACACACCCTTGTCAAGACACAAGTAATAATGTAGGCTTACAGATACACTGAGAGAGGAGGAATATGCTTACACTTTTCATATTTATAGATATGTTCCCACCTTCATTATATTATTATTTATGTTCAGTTTCTAGCTGAGGGAATGTGTTCTGTTTCTCTTTTTCTTTTTCTTTTTTTTTAATTTCAGTTAAACTGTTAAACTGGCATCTTTCAAAATCTCTCTCATTCAAATAATCATAGTTTTGACAGCCTTGAGATCATTCATAACTCCTAGTTCCTAATGTGAAAATGTA
Source organism: Pelodiscus sinensis (assembly GCF_052426305.1). Taxonomy (NCBI): domain Eukaryota; kingdom Metazoa; phylum Chordata; order Testudines; family Trionychidae; genus Pelodiscus; species Pelodiscus sinensis. The sequence continues at coordinate 9,423,023 of NC_143071.1, read as the reverse complement.
TACCACTGAAGATGTGTTGAATTTGTGTAGTTTTCCCTATGGTTCTGTGAATTTCAGGAAAAACTGGTATACTACATCAAACAATTTATGTTTAAAGTGACGGAAGTTTAAATATGCCCATCTAAGTACAGTTTTGAGGAAGGGGCTTCCATGAGGCAGCATCTGAAATTGGGATTTTTTTAAAATTTACATAGACACATTTTATATGAGTGAGGGGGAATAGGTTCATGACTCAAGTGATGTAGTTGTATTCCTGGCTCTGACTAGCTGTTATCTTGAGTGAATCATTTAGCAGACACTTTCAAAAGTGTATTTTGACTTTATGCATCTCAGTTTTTGAGTGCCAAGTTTCAGACACACAAAGTCCCGATTTTTAGGACTACTGAGCTGTGACCGATTTAAATGAAGTCAGTGCGATCCATCTGTAGTCATGACCTCTAAGCATCAGACCCAAGATGTCCCAAGTTAGGTATTCAAAACAAAAGCCCTTTTAGTAATTTCCTACCCTTAATTTCTGTATACGTTTGCCCGTCTATAAAATGAGGGTAATGGTACTTACACAACCTTATAAGGCACTTAACGATACAGAGATGAGAAGTGCTATATAAATTCAAGTATATATTCATGTTTATTCATATCTTCTCAAAGAAATAAACCTAATTAAAATTAGTCTTTCACCCTGATGACTTTGTTATATGCTTTTCTTTCTCTAAGAGATGTAGCTGCTGTTGGTTTAAACTGTACTGTTTTTTCAATATTGGTCCTAATAGTGTTTGTCCTGATATTAGGAAGGAAGACTTCAAGAGGTCATTGAAACGCTACTCTCCTTGGAAAAACAGACACGAACAGTGAGTAGATTATTCTGTGCAACATGTTTATTTCTGGGGTGTTCTGTTGTGTGTTACCCTTTTCCTGGTAAATAGAGGTGCTAGTGGGAAGTTAGAGTATCCAGCTCTGCCATGTTCTTCTTTTCCATTGATGTCAATGGAGCAGATGGAGTGTCTGGCTCTGTGCTGTATTTTCTCATTCTTTTCAAGATCGTGGGTCTAGAGTTATAGTGGATTGCTCTTGTCTTTGTATTGCCGAGGCTCTGTAGTGGTAATAGCACAGTAGCTTAAGTTGTATATGTAATCATTAATGCTCTTTTTGTTTATTGCAGGCCTCTGACATGGTTTCCACATCCCGCATCTTGATTGCTGTAGTAAAAATGTGTTATGAAGCTAAAGATTGGGATGCTCTTAATGAAAATATTATTATTCTGTCAAAGAGAAGAAGTCAATTAAAACAGGTTTGGGAAGGAACTATACCATGTTTCCTTTATAATTCCACTGTGTAGTGCCTGTGCTGTGTGTTTGAAAATATCTTGAATGTACTAATGCCAGCCTCTGTTGCAGCTTCTAATGGACTTATTCAAGGAGGCTTGTATGCACAGTTAATCCTGCTGTCATCCACACTAACCTATTGAAAAATGCATATATGGACTAGGGATGTGATAATGTGTATGTTTAAACAGTTAACCACTGAACCTGGGCTTATAGGTTAACCTTCATGGTTACGTGCAAGGCCCTCCCCCACACGTTGCCCTAGCGTTGGATGTGAAATTCTGTTGAGCAGCCCAAAGTTGGGGCAAACCCATGATATATTGTCTATCTATTCTTTGTTGTGTTGTCCAAGAGATTTATCCCTAATCACGGATGTCTTCTTTCTTTGCAGTTTCCACTCTAAGAAAATATGATTAAACTGTTCTTTACTGATATGGTAGTCTTGTATGTTCAGTGTTTCTGAAGTGTTGATGCTTGGGATTGCCTAAATTTTGGTTGCTATTCAGGTCTCATGAAAGAAGCTAATCTACACTGGTCAAGTATGATCTAGTTCATACGAAACAGAATCACTAGTGGCTTTCACTTAGATGTATATCAAAATGTTGACCTTGTTTCCTCCCTAAACTCTGGGTGTTTCAATCATTCTTCTTTTTCTTAACAAGGCTTAATTAATGAATCAGTTAGTGATTTAAAGTACATGAAAAGTGCAAAACCTGCTATTTCAGACAAAGTCGTAACCTCCACCTCTTTATTGAATAGCAAGGTGTACTGAATAGCCAGGTGCATTTAACGTTATATGATAGATGGATTTCTGCTTGATCCTAGTAAGTGATCATCTCTTGTCTTCAGATTTATGAAGATTTACATGCCTCAATTCTATTTTAGTGATTGTAAATGTAGATGTTATTTTTATTTATGCTTGATACCAGAGCAAACTGAGCTGTGTGGAAGGAGAGAGATTTTTGGTTTGCAAGAACTTTAGTTGTACTTTTTCCCCCTTTTGTGTTAAGATGAAAAAGGGACTTAAAATACTTAGCACATAGTGGAATATGAATATATTAGTACAGCGAAGCAGTAATTAGGTCACAATAACAAAGCTTTCCTGGAGGAAAACGAAGAATGGAATTGATATTTTTTTGGTTTACATGTGATGTATGATGTTAAATAGAACTGTTGCCATTTTTCATGGTCACACAGGCCTATGCTTCATGTGAGAACACGTGGATTTGAATCTGGTTTGCTGACATCAATCAAAAATAACTATATTTTCTAGAAGTGTACAGAACTAAAAAGGAAGGGACAGTGTACCCCACTATTTATTTAGCCCAAAGAAAAGTTTATACTGAACACTTCTTTTGATATTCTGGAAATCCAGTAGCAAGTATAGAAGCTCTTTCTAGCTTGGCAAAAGACCATGTCAGTTCTGCTCTTCAAGGAAAAAGCATAGATAGAATAAATCCCCAGAACAAATAAATTGATAACAAATTTGAGAGAAGTGATGCAGACATATCCCACTTGACTTGAGCCAGCCCCTGACTTCAGTAACATCTTTCGATGGAAGGTCATTCGCTCACTTAGGTTGTATTTCCCTGAAGGTAAAAAAAAAACTTCTGGCTGGCCTGGGTTAGCTGACCAAAACTCAGACCCTGAGCTCAGGTTGGAAAATTGTTGTCGATGTTTGGTCTCAGTCCGAAGCCCAAGTTTTGAGACCGTGCGAGGATGGGGGCCCCACAGCCTGACCCCAGCCGTCTAGATGCAATTTTTTAGCTAGTGTTCTATAAGCCAGAGTCAGATGCCCTGGGCCAGCCATGTGTAGGAGTGATATCCGACCCTCCAATACACCACACATTTTTTGGGAGAGGGTCCACTTACTTCGATATTAATCGTTTTTATATTGGAACATTTTATTACAAATGCCCAAAGAATATACTTCTGGCATGCTTCTAGAACTCTAACAATAGAGTAACATTTTGGTTTTCATTGTTTGTACCAGGCAGTTGCTAAAATGGTCCAGCAGTGCTGTGCTTATGTTGAGGAGATTACAGACCTACCAATCAAACTGAGATTAATAGACACACTGCGAATGGTGACAGAAGGAAAGGTAAGACTGTTTTCAGGCTGGAATCTTTTAGTGACATAATAAAAAAGATATTTGGTTTCCTTAAAGCATGGCGTTTTACCATTCTTTCCTTTTTCTGATTAGAGAAAGAACCAGAATAAATTTTGAAATGAATCTGATAAGGCAATTTGTATACATCTTTTCAAAATATCTTGGAAAATAACTTCCATATATTGCTTATTGTAAGGGTTGTTGCTACACTTCAAAGGCGAAAGTGCTGTGGGGAGCCCGGGGCCAGCAAGGGACTGAAGCAGTCCCCTGTTGATCCTGTGCTCCCGTGGCATTTCAAAGCAACAGCACCACATGGAGCCCGGGGTCAGCAAGAGCATTCCCAGCTAACTCCGGGCGCCACACGGCACTGCCACTTTGAAGCACCCTCTCCCCCCTTTGCTGCCTCTTTCTGATAGAGGCAGCAAGAGGGAAGGTTAAGGCTGTGTCCAGACTCAGGGTTTTTTTTGAAAAAAGTAGCCTTTTTTCGAAAAAAACCTCACCTGCGTCTAGACTGCAGCCGCGTTCTTTCGAAATTAAATCGAAAGAACGCAGCTTTTCTTTCGATGGCGGTAAACCTCATTTCACGAGGAAGAACGCCTTCTTTCGAAAGTTCCTCTTTCGAAAGAAGGCGTTCTTGAATGTAAATAGGGCTTCTTCGAAAGAGAGCATCCAGACTCACTGGATGCTTTCTTTTGAAAAAGCAAGCCGCTTTTTCGAAAGTTCAATGTGCAGTCTAGACGCTCTCTTTCGAAAGAGGCTCTTTCGAAAGAGGCTTGCAGTCTAGACATAGCCTAAGTGACTAGTTGTCCACATCCTTATTCCCTTCTTGAGTCTAGAGGATGAGCATAGTGTTGAATGCTTGTTCCAAACACTGAACTTGATTTTTGTTTTGTTTTGTTTTGTTTTGTTTAAAATCTTGCTGGAGGAAGTAAAAAAGAACAAAAACCAAATCATGGAAATAGTTCTGTTGACCTTCAAGTTTTGTAAAATTTGTGTTTTAAAATAAGCAAATGCTGACTACCACTGGACTCAACAATATCTTTAAGATTTATTTCCAGTACTTAAGGTTGACTGTAAGACTTAAAGTTGTGTATATATCATCATCATGACAAATTTGAAAGGGACATACCCAATGTGAAAGGAAGCTATGTCTAGACTACATCCCTTTTTCGATAAAGTGTTGTGAATTAGACATATCAATATTGCAAATGAAGCAGGGATTTAAATTTCCTGTGCTTCATTTGCATAATGGCAGCTGCTACCGCTTTCAAGGGGGGAAAAAAAAGTCAGTTTAGATGGGGATCTTTCGAACATAAACTCTGTTTTGAAAGATCCTGTACTCAAAAAATGAGGTTTACAAGATCTTTCGAAAAAGGGTTTTGTTTTCGAAAGGTCCCCGTCTAAACTGTCGTTTTGTTTTTTTTTCTCTGAAAGCCCCGTTTTGGGGAAAAAAGCAGCGTCTGCCATTATGCAAATGAAGCACGGGAAATTCAAATCTCTGCTTCATTTGCATTATCGATATGTCTAGCTTACATCCCTTTATCAAAAAAAGGATGTAGTCTAGACATAGATCTCTGGCTTGGGTTCTTAATTTTGCTGGCTGTCTTATCTTTCTATCAATGGCAATATTATTGTACCTCTGAAGTTTTTGGTGATAATAAGCTTGCTGACAGCAAGAGTCTCTTTATGAAAATTAGATTCATTCATCAAAATCAAACAATACAAAAAGGTAAGTGACTTACATTAGAGATAGTGGGGACACCAGATCCAGCTGTGATAACATCCCTTTCCATGTTTTCACAAAAAAACTCCAGATTGGTGAAAATCCTCTTCATTAGTACAGCATAGATAGTGGACTAAGCTTAAAGAGTTTATGCAGCATTTCCCAATTGTTCTGTGCTTCTGGCAGTCCTAGGGCATCCAGATCAAATTAATACATTAACAAGTGTTTTAGTTGTAAGTACTGCCACTATGCTGAGGGTGGCAGATCGTGTTAACAGAGACAAAATTCTCATAACTAATTGAGAATGCTGTATAATAATCAAACTGAGCAAATTATTCCAAATCCATAGGTTGTTTCATCCCGGTTTGCAAAGCTCTGGTACCTCAAGTGCAATTGCTTGTCTTTTAGGAAGAAATTTGTTCCTCTTTGCTAGGATCACCCAGATCCTTCATGCAACCATTCCTTGCTAAACAAGCTTTGTAACTTGAGGGTTTTTTTCCTAATGTGTCTGTACCAAGAAAGCCACTGTAACTAGGTGGGACTCACCACCATAGTACCTCTTGCTGGCTGTTCTGGGCATTAGCTCTCTGGTGTCTTGCCGCCCTCACTTTTGCAATCCCCATGCCTCTGAGACCTGGGTCACTGCTTGGACCATGATGTATGCTTCTGGGCATGGACTGCTGACTGCAAAACTCCATTATCTCCCCCTTCCAAGGAACTAGCAGTCCCTAGTCCTGCCACTTGCCTTAGTGGCCACTTGCCAAAGAGGAGAGTGACCAATCCAGACTGCAAGTGAGATACAACTCAAATCCTCCGCTATTGCAGGTCCTGACCCAGGGACCCTCTAGGCAGCAGCTGTTTCTCCAGCAGCCCCCTCTGTCTGGTCCCATAGCCCCCAGACCTTTGTGTTGGGGGGTGTCAGTCTGACAATCCTCAGGGTGGATCTCCCTCTTGCTCCCCTGACTCTGCCCAGCACTGCTTTATCTGAGGGTACTCCTTCCAGCAACCAGTTCTCCTCTCTTGCACTCCAGAGAGACTCTCCTTTTTCTGCTTTTTAATGTGGCCCTCCCTGCCCTGCTTGGCTATTCTTACAAGCCTCTTCATTGGCTGCCTTAATAAGCCCTCTTCCTGTTGGTTGGGATTGTGCAGCCTCTCTGAGCGCTGCTTTAATTCCCCTATTTTCTGTATGGGGCAGCCGCCTCACCACAGCCACCACTACCGAACCCTTGCTGATGGAGTTGGTTGCTGAGTCAACTGTGACTATCCTCATTACATGGCAGGACTAGATGAGTAATACATAGCAGCTGCTGAGGAGAATTAAAAACATCAATTCGCTATTCTTCAGCATTACCATCGCTCACAGTTCACTGCTGTACAATAAAGTTGGTATAACTAGGGCCTGTGTACATCTGCAACTTTGTAGAAAGCTTGATGTCACAACATCTCCCCAGAGGCTACTGAAAAGTATGGAATGTGGCAGGGACAGCTGTTGTTTCCAAACCCCCATCCCGGTCTAATGCTTTCCCAAGAATTGACCGTTGCCACCTGTATGATATCCCGCCCGGTTAATACTGAGCTTGTTGAAATCTAGAGTAGGAGCCTACATGATGGTATTAGTTAGGAGACTTAATTTTGTCTGGACCAATAACCAAACCAGCATATGCTGCTTCTTGAACAGCTAGGTTGGCCGTCAGTTCCAGTGCTTGACCAAAATGAGCCATCAAGACAACGTCACTGGCATATTTAAAGTCTTGAAGCAAATCAGTGTTCAGCCAAACACTACCATCAGCTGTTCCTTCAGTTTTATCCATCAACCAGTCTATGCTGACAGGATACAGCCTTGCCAAACATCTAGATATAGGTACCTATGCTGTGTATCTACCATTAACTTGAACTGAGCTTTTTGTTCCTTTATCAATGACACTATCTTTTTAGGGACGTCAGGCTGCCTTATAGCTCCCAAGCATTATGCAATACGCTGAAAAAATGGTATGAAAAATTTGTTTAAAAAAAAAAAAAAGTGCTTCAGATGACTTTTAAATTCAGAGCTCCTCTCAAAAAGCTGTCTCAAAGTAAAGATCTGGTCGTTAGTGGAATGATCAGTTAGAGAACCGCATTGCCCTTGCTGTGAAGTGCATCAGTGATTCAAGACATTAACATGGAAACAGTCTTTCCTGGGACCGACAACAGTATAATAGCTGAACAGTTACTACCTTTGGTCTTGTTGCCCTTTTGTCAAGGCGTTGACGATGATAATAGTGTGCCAGATGGTCTGGAAGAGCCTAAGTAGTTACTATAGGAAAACTTGCACCTGTTTTCAGATGGTGTGATGTTACATTGTATATTTATAAAGTTGTGTTATATATGTATTACTCTTATTAGGTATGATAGAGAATTAACAAAATAGAAAGTGTTCCATAGAATACTGAGTTATCCTTCGGGTTACTCTGACAATATGTACTTTCTGTTGAGCCATGTCTGTGTTTGTTTGCCTTTTACCAGTTCAGATCAAGCCCAGGTAACCAAAAATTGTTAACTGAAGGCTGGTTGGAAGTGTTTGTAAACGGAGATGGCCTCCATCCAGTTTGTGGTAACCAACAGTTCCCATGACAAAATGAACCATCATTGTCTACTTCATTGAAAATCTTGGTAGAGAGGTGAATGAACTATCTTATTCCTAGGTGCTGTCCTTCTAGATCAGGTTTGAGAATCTGTACCAGAGAGGGCTTTGCAGTGCTGCTGCCCTTGCTGTCTCATCTGAATATTTCCAGGGCTACCACACCTATCGTAAACAGTAGATTCACTAATGAAATATTAAAAATAAGTGTTTCCTTGTTGTAATTTAGGGTTTTAAATATAGATTATGCACGATTCTTGAGCTTAATATTTGCTTTTATAAATAATAAATTCTTACTATAGTGCAGTGGAAACGTCCGTGGAAACATTTCCTAAAGGAGATGTAACACAATGCTTTACTCATTTCAGGTATAGTAGAGAGATTTAAATGAGACTATGCAGGAGTGTGAAGTTATTCAAATGTGTATATTCATAGCCTTAGATGTAAAATAATTTTTATGTGGTAGAGTAAGTAAATGTTGGATTTAATTTTAATTCCAGATCTACGTGGAAATTGAGCGTGCTCGTCTTACAAAGACACTTGCAACAATAAAAGAACAGAATGGTGACGTGAAAGAAGCTGCCTCAATTTTGCAAGAACTACAGGTAATCATCATGTGGTTCATAAGTGTGTCACACAAAAAACAACATTTTCTCAACATCTGTTTGTAGCAAGATTTGAGGCTTAATTAAGCACAGACTCCTGGGAACCAATTAACTGTCTTTAGTGGTAATGTAATTAGATTTAAAATGCTCTAGGTCTGCTAATTTGGCTGATGCTGCAAATTATTTGGAATATTTCCCTTTGGGAAGGGAGGTTTCAATGTACAGAAGGTATAGTCCAAGTTTAATCTTTTGACTTGTGCAACGGAGAGTTCAAACTCTCTTAGGCAATCATTCAAAATGGGGGTGTTCTTGCATCCACTTGTTCTTTATTGGGTTTTTTACATTAATTTGGCACAAGGAACTGGCTCTTGATGCATTTGGAAGGAATTCCCTCCTATGTTGTCTGCTAAAAGAATAGTGTTTGGTGCTTTGAGTAGATGGAATCCTTAGCGCTGGGCTGAGTTAAGGATGGGAGGATGTAGCCAAAGAGAACCCTAAATGTTCTTCAGATCTGTTTCTTGAGCCTGAGAATTCCCATCTGTTTGCCACATAACAGCCATTATTTTATTGCTGAAAGGAGTAGATACGCTTCCTTCAGAGCTTATGAAAATTGTTGTTTAGTTATCTAGTGTATAGGTGGTGGAAACAATGGTTGTCTTAAGAACTTTTTCAAGAAAGCAAGAAGCAAATGTTTAAAGGAGTGTGTGCATAAATGAGGCATGGCAATTGGGGTTTGTGTATGTATGTTACGTAACTGTAAATTGTGGTGTGGATGCACGAACAAGTACATAAGGCAAAATTTTGGGGGGTTCTATCTTCTGTTCATACTGTTTGGGTGATGTTAATGCACACAATCATAATAGAAGACAAAATGATATGGTCGAACACAGGGGTTCCCAAACTTTTTGACACACAGACCAGTAAATCCATTCACGAGCTTTTGGAGAACAGTAATATTTATTTGCATATGCATTAAGAAAATGATGAATATGCAAATACGTTGTTTCTGGTCCTCCCAAAACCCCCAGTGCCAGCTTTAGCAAAGCTTTTGATACGGTCACCCGCAATATTCTTGCCAAGCAAGTTAAGGGAATATGGATTGGATAAATGGACTGTAAGAGTGATAGAAAGCTGGCTAGACCAGGGTTTCCCAAACTTTTTACTTTAGTTGGAACCCCCCCTCTTTTTTCCAGTACTGTTTTTTGCAGCCCAAAAATATAACGCATATTAAAAAAAAATGAAAAATTAATTACATTTTCACTGTTTCACTCGGCTGCATCCTCTGCCCAGGCCAGGCCAGGACTTGGGGGACCCGATGCCGCACAGGCACTCCAGGGAGCAGGAGCAGATTGGGAAGGAGGGTGCAGGGAGGGGCAGGGTTGCCAGATGTCCGGTTTTGTACTGGACAGTCCGGTATTTGAGGCCTCTGTCTGGGAAACCAATTGAGAAAATACCGGACATATAAAATGCCTGGTATTTTCTCATTAAGTAACTTTTATTATTATTCGGTGTATCAGCTTGTAGTTGCAAACTGCCTGACTGGTAGATATGCTCAGGCGGCGTGAGCGTGTCTACTAGCCAGACAGTTCGCAGCTACTCGAGGGGGAGTGTGTTTGGGGGGGGGGGGGGGGGGGCAAAATGGAGTCCCTGAAGCCGGAATCACTTGTGCTTCGCTCCCCCCCCCCCCCCCACACTGCCCCTCCAGCCAGCCCCACTTCCCCCAACCCCCTCCTGGCCGGCTGGTTCCCCCCGCTTCCCCTCCTGATTTTCCCCCTGCCAGCCTCCTTGCCCCCGGCCAGCGCTGCTTCCGGTGGCCAGTTCTCCCTGTCCACCTGCTTCCCCATCCAGCCCCTCTACCACCAACCTCACGCCTTCCTCCCTTCCCCCCCCCCCCCAGCCCTGCTTTCTGGCAGCCAGTCCCCCCCTTCCTTCCAGCCCTGCCCCCTTCCCCCCATCTGAGATCAAGTGTGTCCAGCATTTTTCCTAAACATCTGGCTGCATTCTCCACCCAGCCCGGCCAAGGGCTTGGAGGACCCGGCACCACATGGGCACTCCGGGAGCCCGGAACACCCCGGGAGCCATGCTGAGGCCTGGTATTTTTTTCCTGCGGCCCAGTATTGGGCCGTGGCCCATAGTTTGGGAAATGCTGGTCTAACCTATGTGGTAGAATTATAAATATAGGAGCTTTGGTTTAATGTAAATATTTTATAATAAGCATTTAAAAGAAGTTTGTTTGTGTGTTTGTTTGTTTGTTTGTTAGATAGATAGATAGAAGGGCATGTTTTTCTCCTTAAAATTATATCTGTGGTGTTAAACCCTTGAATTTCCTTTTTAGGTGGAAACTTATGGTTCAATGGAAAAGAAAGAGCGGGTGGAATTCATCCTGGAACAGATGAGACTCTGTTTGGCTGTAAAAGACTATGTTCGGACCCAAATTATCAGCAAAAAAATTAATACCAAATTTTTCCAGGAAGAAAACACAGAGGTAAAGTTGTTGGAAGATTTTTTTCTGCCATTCTGTGGCATGCATTCTCTTTGTGCACAGGAGTTTTTGTATAGTCGGTTTTTGGAATTCAATTGGATGTCATTTGTGAGATTAGTGAATCTGTTTTTAATATTGACATTTGTTTGAAATTGTTTCAGAAATCAAAGCTGAAATACTACAACTTAATGATTCAGCTGGATCAGCATGAAGGTTCCTACCTCTCAATCTGTAAACACTACAGAGCCATTTATGATACTCCTTGTATTCAGGCTGAAAGTGAAAAATGGCAGCAGGTAAAAATATTGCAAATGGGACTGAAGCAGTTCATAATGGCAAATATCCATTGCTTTAGTTTATTAATAAAATTGAGCCTTACATATAACAATATATATTCTGTAAGTAGATTGGATGCCCATACATTTTATTCATTCCCTAAGAACTGCTTTTATTTTGACATTAGTATTGTGTGGTTTCTTCTGGCTATTTTTCTGTAATAAAAGACTCCTCATTTTTTCTTTTGAACAGGAACTGAAGAATGTTGTTCTTTATGTTATCCTTTCACCTTATGACAATGAACAGTCTGATTTGGTACACCGAATAAGCAGTGACAAAAAGCTAGAAGAAATCCCTAAGTATAAGTAAGTGTATCTTTTGAATAGTCTATGCTGACCCCCCCAAAAAAAAAACCTCTTTAAGGAGTGTTTTGAAGGTGGGGGGAGGGGGCGGGGATTCGGCTATTGTTAGTCTAATATACTTCCTATAGGGTTAATGTGGTGTGGAAGAATGCTATAAAGATGATTCTGACTTGTACACTTACAGAAACATAGAAGGTTCATGCTAGGAATTAATTAGTTATATTAGAGAACTATGTAACCATGAAAGCAATCTTAGTGGTTATATGGTTACACACTTCAGGCTCTGCAGGATAAGCTTTTTACTGAAGAGCCTTCAGCGTATTGTGGCAGCTGGTTCCATGGGAGCTGGTGTACACCAGACTATGGATTTTACTGATTCATTTAAACCATTTACAGAGATCTTTTAAAACTATTTACCACTATGGAGTTGATGCGCTGGACCGTCCTAGTTGAGGAATATGGAAAGGAATTAAGAGAAGGAAGTCTTGACAGTCCTGCCACAGATGTCTTTGGTTATACAGAGGAAGGGGAAAAGAGATGGAAAGACTTAAAGAACAGAGTTGTGGAGCATGTAAGTACAACCTGCTTTTTAAGCATTCTTACTGTATATGGAATTGCTAAAAATGCTTTTTGCTTATTTTATTTATGAAGTGGAGAACAGGAGAGAAGATATGGGAGAAACTGATAAGTTGTCCTTTCCTCTTTCCATAATGTTTTACGTCTGTTTTCTCTCCCGGTGTGTATATTTTGTAGGTATGTCTCTTGCCAGCTGTGTCAGAGAAGTAGATCTGAGGGTGATGCTCATTCCATCACTTTGGCACAGAAATCATAAATAGAGTTTTGCTTTCACTTCCCCACATTGGAATATAGCGGTTGGGGAAACAGTGCAAACAAATATTTAAGATTTAAATAAGACCGGGCCCTCTGAAATTCTGCTTAGGCCAGAGACTTGAAAAAGAGTGTTTAATACTAAATCTGTGCTTAGTGGCTGATTTAATTATTCATTTGTTTGGGAGGCAGTGTCTTGCCTTTTATATGCATGAAAATTGGGTGTCTAAGAAAAGGCCCCTTATTTGTTTGCAAACAAATTTCCCTGGAATTACAGGAACACCAAGTCCTAATGAGTTTTTAACATTGACTTTTATATTTTTGCACCCTGCGTCAGTAATTTTTTTTATACGTAACCCTCTACTCTGAACACTTTTATTCCAGAATATTAGAATAATGGCAAAATATTATACCAGAATTACAATGAAGAGGATGGCACAACTCTTGGATCTATCTGTTGATGTAAGTGTTGCTCAGAATATCTTGAACTTTCTTCTTAGACATGTCCATGTGGCTGCAAACTCAGTATTCAACAAAATAGTGATTTGACTTAATTCACATTTATTTGCATTGACTGTTTAAGAGACTAATATTTTTTTAATGTCACAGCTAGTTTTTAGAACAGCTATGCATCCAATGTGGAGAGAGGAGGTACAAGTACAGTAAAACTCAAGTGGTCTGGCATCCAATGGTCTGGCACTCCTGATGGTCCAGCACCATCTGGAACCCAGAAGTGCTCCAGGCAGCCGGACAATTGGAGCTGCTCTGTCCCCAGCTTCCCCGAGTCAGCTGCTGGTCAGTTTCAGCAGCGACTGACTTGTGGACACCTGGGGCAGAGCATCTGGGGTGCTGCCGGGTTGGTCCCGCAGCGCTGAGGAGCGCTTCCCCCACTCCATCCCAGACCCCTCATAGTCCCCCCCTTCCAATAGTCTGGCATATCTGATAATCTGACACCCCCTGGGTCCTAAAGGTGCCGGATTATTGGAAGTTTATTGTATATCACTCTGAATAAAGAACCTGGAGAAAAATATATCTCTAATACTTATGCTAGTTATGACTGTAGTATCTGAGTGCCTTACAACTCAATGTATCCATCCTCACAACAACCATGGTAATATTGCCTTCGGTCTAATGCCCATCCTTATGTAACCAATGCTTAAAATAGCACTCAGAGTATTACAAGGCAAAGAATAAACACACAAGGCAAATAAAGTCTTAACTGTTCAGGTCCTCAGCAATAAATGGTTAAAACTGGTTAATGATGTAGGATTTCTTCCTTGTCTTTGAATTCCCAGTTTTATGGATTTGCCACTCTTGTTGAACACAGTTCTTTCTTTTTTAAGTTTTCCCAATGGATCTGCTCGTAGCAGCATATGGCATTAAGAGGGAAAATTCACAGCATGTTTAGATAAGAATCTTTGCTTTAAGATGTGTAAAAATTAACACATCACCTCAGAGAAGCATCATTTACTTGACCTAGAAAAAGTTTCCAGTAGAAAGCATGTTCTGGAAACTTTTTAGCCAAGCGCTCCCAATGTATATTAGTAGGTGTTCAGGTATAATTGTTTGACTTGTGTAGCTTGAAAGTTGTTAGATGAATCTTGAAGTAAAAATAGGTGTTAGCTGTTTAGTGTAGCTAACATCAGAAGCGTATTGACCCTAGGTACTATAGTAGCTACAATACAATTCCAATGCCACAGGTCAGGGCTACTCAACTTTGGAAGGCCTGGGGGCCACAGTGATACTCGCAGCACACGCCGAGGGTCACAACTTAAGTGTGGTTGCATGTACATGCACATAAATATATGCAGATAGCTTCTTTCACACTGATGGGCATGAATACAAAGATTAAGGCAAGACTACACAACATGCAGGCCCCGTTTAAGTCAGTTCGGCTGATATTAATAAAATGCAATGTTTACCTGATTTCCACCCATATGACAGCACTTTGAATAAGCAATGACAGTCCAGGAATTTAACTATTTAAACGTATAGCAACAGAAGACCATTATATTGACTCACCATTATGGAGCGTGTTCCCATTGGAGGCCATGTTCAAAGGATCCAATCCACGGGCCACGTGTTGAGCCCCGTGTAAACCCAAACCGCATTGTGGGCCGCACACAAACAGGCCATGGGCCGCATGTTGAGTAGCCCTGCCAGAGATGGTAATATTTTTTTATTATAGCAACTATAAGTACTGTAACTTTAATACTCTACCATGAGTTTTGGTAATTGGACCTCAGTCCCACTACTGTCATGTTAATTGGAAATTTGGAAAGAATATCCGTTATTTTGTTAATTACAAAGGCTGTTCTGATTAAATGCCATTTGTCTTTGCAGGAATCGGAGGAGTTCCTGTCCAACCTAGTAGTAAATAAGACCATCTTTGCAAAAGTAGACAGGTTAGCAGGAATTATCAATTTCCAGAGGCCCAAGGACCCAAATAACCTACTCAATGACTGGTCTCACAAGCTGAACTCATTGATGGCCCTAGTTAACAAAACCACGCATCTTATTGCCAAAGAGGAGATGATCCATAACCTGCAATAAGATGCCACCATGTACTTAATGCTTTTGAAGAAGGCATTAAAACTTGGTAATAGACTATTATCCCAGTGTATATTTGGTTTATTTTCTCCCTATCAAACGCTCCTTGGTCTAAAACTTAGAACATGAATAATAACTCTTGAAGTCTTGTTCACAGTTAAGTTCCCTTGATTGTTCAGATAATTGTTAAACATTTTTTTGCTACAGTTGGTGAAAATATAATAAAACTGTATTGCTTGTGTTATCAGAATTAGTCTTGTGATTTATCCCAGTAGGTATTTTTACAAATCTGAAAATGTTTGTCTTGAGTCACCTAGCACATAAGTCTGCACTTATTTCTTTAAATGATTACTTTTGTTTTTAGATGTGGGAGAAGGCTGTGACATTCTGGGATGTGTTTTACACATAAAGTGCACTGAGAGAACATACAATGATAAATATTTAATATGCCAATGGTCTTACTTGTATGAAGGCCCGGAAAATCGCATTTAAGACAGATACTTCATTATTCTTTTTGCATCAGTATTGCACAGGTTTTAGAGACTGCAACTTCATCTTAAAGGCAGCTTGGCTTTCTCCATTGTAGCTCTGAAATTCCTTGTTTTTCCAGCTCCTTAACTTAACTACTTTATGGATTTTAAATTACAACGGAACAAGTAGCACATAATTAACTTGGTTGTTGCCTCAAATCCAGTCTCTTTCTGTTCCTTTTGCCTTAATTCTACACAGGAGAGACTTCTTGCTTGCTTGAACTGGTCATAAAAATACATGGAGGGATGGAATGGCTTTCCAGATGCCAAGAGAAGCCTCTGGAGAATCTAAAAGTGCAAAGATGATATTTGTCAGTTTCTTAAAAAAAAAAAAAAAAAAAAAAATCTGTGCAAGAACTCTCAAGAATGGCTGCATAGGGTATTTAGAGAGCTACAAACTACGCAGTTATTTTTAATCAATTTTTATCCCTTGGGAAATATGTAAGATGAAGATGGGGGCCAATGGGCAAAATTTGAACTGGAAACTTATTCGAACTGGAAACTTATTCTTGGTGGTAGAATTTCAAGATCTGTTTGATCTTTCACAGATAAGGGCTACTATCAGGTTAAAAAAACTTTTAAAATATAAATGTTACAAAAACTCCGATCATCTGAAGAAGTGGGCTGTGCCCACGAAAGCTCATGATACCATCTACATGTTTTGTTAGTCTATAAAGTGCTACCAGACTATTTGTTGTTTTTTTAAGTTTATCCTGTTCACACTAACTCGGCTACCCCCTGAAGCTAAGAAATGTTACTGTATCTTAGATGCTAAAACTAACTACTTAGAATCCGAAT
Source organism: Pelodiscus sinensis (assembly GCF_052426305.1). Lineage (NCBI taxonomy): Eukaryota > Metazoa > Chordata > Testudines > Trionychidae > Pelodiscus > Pelodiscus sinensis. The sequence goes on along the minus strand of NC_143071.1, from coordinate 9,406,820 downwards.
ACACTGTTGGGTCATTTAACCTGTTACTTTTGTATTTTATTCAGCTTGGACAATGAAAGTCAATGGAATTTAAGCATATGCCTAAAGTTAAGCATGTATTTGAGTGGTATCCTGAACTAGGTTGCTGCCTTGAGTCAAGGCCCAACTCAGTTCTAAAACTAATGCTGGTGAAAGTGTCTTGAAATCTTGTAATGAGAGAACCTAAATAAGTGCTGTATGCTAATTTTTTAAAAATCAATTGGAGTGGGTTTCTTTTAAATCCACTAGGCACCAAAATGCCTCTCAACTATGAAGCTAGGTGATTTAGGAACTTGTGACCTTTCCAATGGCACTTAGGCTCCTAAATCATGTAAGTGCTTCTGCCATTTTTATTCACGATCATTTCTGAAACAATTAGGCTATGTCTACACTGCAGGCTTCTCGTGCAAAAAGTTCTTGTGCAAGAGCGCGTCCACATTGCCATGTGCTTTTGCATAAGAGCATCCATTGTGGTGTGGATGCTCTCTTGCACAAGAAAGCTCTGATGGCCATTTTAGCCATAGGGGTTTCTTGCACAAGAAACCCCTGTTGCGTGTTCAAACATGCCTTTTTGTGCAAGAGCTCTTGCACAAAAGTTTTTTCCTTTTTTTCGTAGAAAGAGGAATAACTCTTGCCCTGGGTTCTTATTATTTACTGTCCTTTTTCTTGCACAAGAATGCGCTTATAGTATGGGCACTCAACACAAAGTTTAAATGCTAGATAAAAGGAATAAGGAGTGCATGGAATGAAGGAAAACACAATATCAAGACGCAAAGTGTGTAGGCAGTAGTATTTATTTTTATTGGTCTTTTAAAGATTGCATTAACACCATATTTTTATTAAGTTGTAAAAAGATCAGTACAAGTGTATTCTGTTTCGTGTGACACACACATTATGCATGGTATATTTCAGTGTATTTAACTGTCTGGTAAGAGATTTAATGCTGCACTAAAATCAATATATTTACCCAGAAAGAATGCAATTCCTGTGTTGGAAATTCAGGTATCAAAATCTGGCTTCTACATAAGTTGTCTATTTTCCTTGCCCTGTTAATGTGAACTGTAGATCTGTTAGGATAACTGAGCTTTCTATGCCAGAATAGAACCTCATTTTTTTTTTTCCACATACAGCTTTGCAGGATATGAGACGCTCAGATGTGACCTGTGCCTGGAGGGATGGGGGGCAAGGAGAAGGCATCTGGTTTCAGCAATTAAAATTTAGGGGGGAATATGACCTCTCATTTCTCTTTTTACCCCCCGACCACTCCCCCCAGCTGTTTCCTAGGAGAAGCTTAAAAAAAAAAGTCATCTACCCAATAGGGATGTAATAGTGTAATCAACTGATAAGCAAAATGCATTTCCTCCCTCCACCAGTAAACTTTTTAGCGGGCTGGCCAGCAGCCCAGCTCATGCTGGGTCCAGGATATACCTCTGCTGCCGCTCTGCATTTAAAGTGCATTAGGAGTCGGGTGGGCAGGCAGCCCTGCTCAGTACCGTCTTGCGCCAGGTCCGGGAGCTCAGATGGCCCCTTTTCAGAGGCAGCAGTGCAGAGCGACAGGCAGCTGGTCCGCAAGGGGAGATGGTTTTTAAACTGGATTCCCTCATGGACCAGCTACTGCCTGGCTTCCCACACTGCAGCAATGCGAGATAACAAGAGGCTCCCCGGGAGGAAGGCTGGATTGCACTTGCTGCCAGCCCTGACCCTGGAGACTATAGAATAGTCGACTAACCGATAAGAATTCATGAGGTTACTCGACTATTCAGTTAACCGATATTTAACATCCCTACTACCCAACAAGTAGTTTTGATAGTTGTCGTTTCTAATGTTCAGTGCATAACATAGATGGTGCAGGGTAGGAAGCCCAAATTGAGGAGTGACTGCGAAGCATTAAGTATCATCTTTCAAAGTGATAATTAGAGAAGTGGAAACTATTCCTACAGGTTTTGGGGTCTTTGTGAATAGGAACTTGTTTTTATAATTTCATTCATTCATTTTTGCTTCTACAAAACAATATAAATGGGGTAAGTGGGTAACCAGGATTCTAAAATAGACACTGAAGAGTAAACAAGAAGCATCTGGCCATTTTCCTACCAAGGACAGCTTGGATGTTTGGCTACGGGTGCCTTCCATTTACCTCAATAGCTTGGAAGGAAGCTTAAGAAACATGTCCCGTTTAAGGTAAATATTATGAAAGGCACCAGAATGCCAGTGAAAGTCATCTGTTTAAACCGCAGACCAAGTGGTACAACATGATCAGTACTACAATGCAAGGACACAGTCACACCCTGTTCAGCTAATATACTGACTCTGACCTTAGGGAACAACCTCAAAAGATTAAATTTCATGTAATTTAGATTCCATGACCCTTCAAGCCTTGCTTTGGCCTTAGCCTTGCACCAAGGCTGCTAACTATCAGGTGAATATTTGCTCAGCATAACTTCAAATGAGGCTTTCAGCTCCTTTTTTGATGGGCAATCAAATATTCTTGGTATATTAACAGCCTTTGCTAACTTGTGATCAGTGTTGGAATTAGGTAAATGACCCGCAAGTAAAAGGCGCAGATCTCAATTACAGATCCCCAGAGCCATCAAATCCTCTCCCATGCATACTTAAGAGATCCAGTGGGTGAGAAAGCTATAATATGGTATCACCTTCTAAATTAACTGGTGACTCAGGTTTTTGTTTAGTTTATGCCTTGACTGCAGCCTATCTTAGGTTAGTAAAGTAAAAGAACCCTCCAAAATGCTAATCTTCGTACTAGTTACCTATTTTGCACAGGAAGGTGGATCTCTTTTTTTAATTCAAATTAGGCTTCTGAAAATTGGTACCAATCCTTGTCTTTTAAATGCTCGTATTCATGCTCATTCTGTAGTTTCCTATTCAACTGCAGAGACAGCTAAGTCTTCACCTTGATACCAAAACCAATTATTTTCCAGGTTCGCTGTGTGTGCCAGAGACCTTTGGAGAGACTTGGTCAGTAAAGATTTCCAGTTAATAGCAAAGGTGAAAATGTTTGTATGCCATGTGTATTGTACAGTAAGTCAATCTGTGTGAAATTTGTCCTTGAAATTTGCTGTGTGTTTGTTCTGTCTGTGCACTAGTAATTGTGTGAGCACCGTTATGATTTGAGAGCAGAGTCTGTTTTACTATGAATTGTACCTCTGCACAAAAACATGTAACAAGCACTATAACGAGATACGAGGTTTAAAAATAATCCTTCCAATAGTAACCTACATTCTGACAAAACCAACTGCATAGAGGAGAGGTAGAGAATGTTAGGGGTCCTCAAATTGCCCATTTTTTTTCTGATTGAAATAATTTGTTTTATCTGTAACTGGATTTTGATTTTTTTATTACTTTTTAGAAATACCATTTTTCAAAAAAACTCTGGGGAAAAAAGGCACTTGTACGTGGATTTTCTTTTCACCTCAAGATTCAATAAAGATTGGCCATAGCCACCTCTTGAAAAGAAACAAGGGCTGGATATGTTGTATCCCATAAACAGCTGCTGGCAGAGAGATTAATGATAAACTGGGACAGCTGTGGGTGTGCAATTACTAGTTCTCATTGAAGCTGTTTTCTGGTTCTTGCCAACCCATCCCAAGCAGTATTAGCATAGCTATAGGGAACTAAAAAGCACAGGTTGCCAGATTGTACAATTAGATAACAGGAGAGAAACCTTTTAGGGATCTGACACTATTTGATTTTAAGGGGTTCAGCGTTGACTAGAATGAATATTTTTCCCTTTACTGTCTTGAGTTTCACTCCCCTCAAGTACACACTGAATGCTGAGAGAGATGTTGTGGATGAACGGTTAAGTGAGCAAGCTGAAGGGTAGGCGCTACAAAAAGAGCCAGCAGAGAGGCATTCCTTGCAAAAATTGCATCACTTTTATCCCATCCCTTGAGCATGGCAATTCAGTGCCAAAATCCTCTCCAAAGATAACAGAACCCTTGCCCGGGCATGTCAAAAAGCTGTCTTGCTATTCCTTGGTTGGTGGAAGACCTGCTCTCCCCTTTCCTGCAGTGGTCTGATTCAGATTCCCAGGTAAGAAGGGGCCACTGTGTTCATCTATTCTGATCGCCCTACCCTCTGTATCATACTTCCTTTTCCTCACTATTGCTATATGTACTCCTAAAATGCAAATTCCTGTACTTCATTGCTTTGAATCATTTCAGTTCCTCTTTCTATTTCCTCGGATACACGTTTCCCTATTTCAATTGCTGCGTATTGTTTTTCGATTGCTGCACTTTCACATGTTACTTACTTGACTAGAAGTGTCGCTCAGGCCTTGCTATGCTTATAAGGCTGCAGCATCACTTCTCCTGTCAGTGTGTCTACACTACACAGCTTTCACCAGCACTGATGTGTGGAAAGACGTAGCTTTTAGGAATGTGAACGACTAGTTGACTATCCGATAAACAAATGCTTATCAATCGACAACTAGTCGACTAGTTCCCCCCCCCCCTTTGCTGCCTCTATCAGAAGCAGCAAAGGGTGGGGAGAGCACAGAGTGCTTAAAAGTGCAGTGCTCCAGGGAGCCTGGGGTCAGTTCTGAGTCCCCCGCTGATCTTGGGCTCCATGCAGCGCTGCTGCTTTGAAACAGCCAGGGAGACTGATGCCGGACTCACTGCGGCATTTCAAAGTGGCAGCACCACAGGGAGCCCAGGGCCAGCTACAGACTCAGAACTGACCCCAGGCTCCCTGCAGCTCTGCCACTTTGAAATGGCACGGGGCCAGCAGGGGACTGCTTGAGTCCCCCTGCTGGCCCTGTGCTCCCCACAGCACTTTCACCTTTGAAGCGTAGCAACAGCTTTGTGGCTGTTGCTACACTTCAAAGGAAGAGGTGTCCTTATGGACCAATCGAATTGTTGATGCAATTTGCATCAACTATTCAATTAGCCAGTTAATCAAAATTTTACAGCTCTCATGGCTTCCACCCCCTAAGAGCAGCATTTGATTTCCCTTTGCATTGTGGGGAGGGGAGGCTAAAGTTTTTGTTTGGGTGGGAGGGGATAAGCATCTGTGCCTGACAAAAGATCTAATCAGTGTTTGGGGAGAGGAGGCTGTCCAGTCTCAGCTGCACTCCAGCTGTAGGTATTACTATATGGGTACATCTCTAGGTATATGACCGAAAGGGGCCATGATCGGGGTGCACTGTAGTATAGGGTCAAAGCGAAGCAGCTGCAAAACATTTACCAGAGGGTGCAGGAAGCAAACAGCAACGGGTGCTGCACCCACAACCTGCAGGTACTAGAAAGAACTGGATGGTGTACTTGGAGGTTACCCCGCCTCCTCTCTGAAGACCCTCATGGACACTTCACAATCCAGGGAGCACCTGGCAGTGGACCGAGACAGGAGCAAGTTGCAGTGGAATGAGCTCAGAAAGCTTGCAGGCAGGAGCAGTTTTGTATCACTAAAGAGGTGATCCGTTTGCAGCCCATGGAGGCCACGGCTGATGCTACGGGTAAGCAGCTGGGAAGCACTCGAGCAGCTTGCTGGGAGCGGGAGGGTAACAGAAAGGAGGCTGGGTTTGGTGTGATGCTGCTACCAGCAGGGTGTTGGATAAATGGCAAATGGACCATTGATGTAAACTCTTACATCTCAGTAATCTGCCTCACAGACCTCACTGAAAGCTTCATATAGCTGCTGTGCCACATGTCTCAGGTCAGCGGGCAGAGCACACGTGGAATTTGACCAGTGCAGGCTGGCATTCTCTTGCCACTGTGCCATCACCAGGGGTGGGGGAGATCGTCCCTGTGCAAAGACAAGGTGCGTGTGGTCCCAGATTGAACTCACGGTTGAGTAAAAGCCCTTCCTTTGCTTCCCTGCTTGTCCTAAGCAACTAAATGTCTCTGAGGGTGAATGCAGCTTGTGGAAACGAGCAGCCATTACTGAAACTTTTGCTCCCAGTGGCAGTGCTCTTCTCAATTCACTCCTGCCCGGAACACATTACAGGCATATGTGAATGAAACCCCTTGCTCCCCAGCACCCTGCCTGGCTGCACCAAGGGCCTCTGCAGCTAGGGGTTCCCCTGCCCACCTCCCTGTAGATTTAACCTTGGTGCCTTTAGTGGTGAACTCACCATTGTGTGGTTCCTGTATGCTCACTCTGGGACAGGCAGTGCTAGGTATGTGGCCAGTGTAAGTGTTTCAAAGAGAGAGGCAGTGCTGTGTCTTGCATTAACAGGGAGCCTTCTGTGACATAATTTTGTCCTTGATAGAGTGGGTCTCGGAAAGCCAGTCTCAGGAAGTTCTCACTCCTGCAGAGCATCTGAAACAGGCAGGGACGTGCCCACGAAAGACAACAGAGGAGTTTTTGGGAAACATCCTGAGCCACATAGATATCACACACAAAATTGCAAGAGTGGAGGGACAGTGACTGGAGTGAGTAGGAGAGCATGTAGTGGCTCCTGTCTTATGGAGTGGCGAGGGAATCCTCCGGAAGCGCTGCAAGCACTGCCGATGGAGCAGCTGCATGACCGCCCCCTCCTGCAGCCGATGTCCCAAAACTATTTCCAGAGATACCCTCCTCCCCATCAGTCCCTGCCAATGCTATTTGGACACCTGGGCACCACCTGCCACACTCCACCCCTGCCTGCTTAGCCTTCAGCCATGCAGACTCCCCCAGGCTGTCCTTGCTCCCCTTCCACAGCTCATCCGAGGGCAGGTCTGCATAAGCGGTGGATGTATACAAATGTGACGTTCTTGGGGCATACTCATCTTCTGCCTTCCTCACTCTTCTTCCCTGTCTCCCACAGTGCAGATGTTTTTCATGCTTTGTGTGTCCTCTGTTTACTTTGTGTGTAATAAATGAAATTCATGTGTTTCAAAGAAATCTTTATTCCATTACATGCAAGCAAGCTAGCGTGCCCCAGCGAAGCTACAGTCACTGTAGTGCTAAGTCCAGTGCATGAACTAATGACAATAATGCTCTCGCAAGGCAGCCACTGCACTCCTAGTGTAGCAACAAGTTTTATTGATTTTTCAGCATCAAACTACTGCCTCAAGGCATCCCTGATCCTTATAGCCGCATCCTGTGCTCCTCTAATAGCCCTGGTCTCGGGCTGTTCAAACTCGGCTTTCTGGCATTATGCCTCAGCGGTCCAGCCCTGAGTAAAGCTTTCACCCTTCCCTTCATAAATGTTATGGGATGTACAGCACACGGCGATAACCCTAGGATGTTATCGGCCAAGTCTAGCTTCCCATTACAAACATCACTAGCAGGCTTTTCAACAGCCAAAAGCACATTCCACAGTCTCTGTGCTTCCACACAAACCGCTGTTGCAGTAGAAGAGGTGCTCAGTGGTGTAGCTACGCAGAATGCACTGCTCCAAAAGGCACTGCAATGTGGTCATGCTAATGCATTGGTGACTTGCTGCTGCGCTCTGTGAGCAGTGCTGTAACTGCCAGCGCTTTATGTCTGCTAGTGTAGGCATGGCCTGAGTGATAAAGTTGAACTAATAAGATTATCATGTAAAGGAAGCCTGCCCGCCCAATCCCTACCCACACAGACTGGCTACCATCTGCTCCCAAAGGAAAACAGATCCAGGCCTAGTCGCCTGAATTAATATTTACTTTGCGTGAAGGTGTGAGTGCATGAATCTGCAGGAAGATGTGAGTGAATGAATTGGCCTTTTTAGCTGTAGACCATTTGGCTAAGTCTACACTGGCCCCTTCTTGTGCAAGAAATGTTTTGCGGAAGAGTTCTTGCACAAAAAGTCTTCCACAAGAGCATGTCTATACTGGCATGTGCTTTTGTGCAAGAGATGTGCTTTTCCGCAAGAGCGTCTATGGCAGTGTGGACGTTCTCTTGCGCAAGAAAACTCTGATGGCCATTTTAGCCAGAGGGGTTTCTTGCACAAGAAATTCATGTTGCCTGTCTACACTGCCCTCTTGTGCAAAAGCTCTTGCGCAAGAGGGCTTATTCCTCGTGGGGAGAGGAATAACTCTTCGGGAAGAAGCCCTGTTTTCTGATGCTAGGCTGTAAATTTACTTGTGCAAGAACGCACATGCAGTGTAGATACCCGGCAAGTTTTTGTGCAAGAACAACTGTTCTTGCTCAAGAAGCTGCCAGAGTAGACGTAGCCTTTGTGCTCTGCTGATGTGTTTAACCTGCACTCAAACCAGTGGCTCGAGTAAGAACTAGACATTTGAGCACACCATTCAGAGGGATGGGTAGCCAGAAGTTTTTAAAGCACAGCTCCCAAAGAAATGCCAGGATTCACTGCATCCCTAAGGAGCAGAGAGAAATGTGTTGATGGGTGGAATACTGAAATCAAGTATGTTTTTGCTGGGGGCTGTAAACATGGATCTGATCCTGCAACTGGGGCAATGGGGCTTCACAGGGCTACTGTGATCAGATCCAGTTGCCCAACCTGGACCTATGTTTGTACAACAGCCTGCTCCAGAAATAAGAGTTTCATAATTTATTATTGAAATTACTCAGAATTTGTTTTTCTGAGACATGACTCAGAGCTGGAAGATCCCGCAATGATCTACTTTGGAGATCGCAGATGGGGCAAGTTATTGTCAACACATGGCACTTAAGTGTGCAAAGACCTACATTGCAGACCATGAAACTCAACAAAGATAAGGGTGGAATCCCAAACCGGCACAGTCAGAGCTATCATGCAGTAATATGTGCAGAGTAGAAACCAGGCAGTTCTTTACCTGTGAAAAAGAATCATGAGTAAGTTCCTTTCTGGCAGAAACTACTCTACCACTGAGAGAACTTCTGCAATTGTGGGCATACTAATTTGTAAAGAGTTCATACCTAGAGAAAATCAGAAGAGACTAATGCCACCAAATGGCAGCTCTTCCTAGGAATCTCAAATTATACTTGTATCATTCTGAATTACTTTAGACAGAAGGTCTGCACACTTTATCCTTGAAAGAGAGTTGGACGTGTTTTACCTGATTGGCTCATTGGTAGCTTATGGTCAACATGAAGGTGTGCTGGGATATGGTTGTGGGTGCACATGCATGCATGCAAAGCAAGCTGAGATCTATAATCTTAACTATGTCCTCCTGGTGCTATCTGAATGTTATGCCGCTGTGAGAAAAGCGCAGGCCTGCAGGCTGGAGTGCATATCTCCAGATAAGGTAAGGACCTCATTAAAATTAAAAGGAATGTACGTGTCTAGCAGTCTGAGCTGGATCACTGAAATGGATTCTCCAATCTTGTCATTCTGAGGCCTGCCCTGTAAGGGAAAGAAATCCATGGATCCACACCCTCTCCCATTACCTCAATCTCTCCCCTGCACCTTCCCCACCACAGCTTGGTGCTCAAACTTTTTAATTCCTGGGAACAGCAAGAAAGACTTCACGGGGCTCTGGTTTGAAAGTCACTCCTCAAACAGCACAACTTCTATTTATCTAGGCCCACGGAATTTGACCCATTGTTTTAAAAAAAAGATTGAAGCTTTTTTGCTCCTTAGAGAACACGACAGGAAATATTTGGGGACTGTCAAACAGTTATTATACTTAACGGCATAAATGGCTGTCTGGAAACAGACCAATGTATTGCTTAATAGGACTAAGCTTCTACCCTTAGCTGTGCCACTGACTGGCTGTACGGCCTTGGGTCAATCATCAGGCTTGGACACATATTGAGGTTCTTACCTTGCATTGAAATCAAATCCTTTGTGGACTGAGCCTAGCCTCTGTCAGATGCCCATGGTTCCATCCTATTCCAGTTGTGTTTTAATAAATCACCCTAGAAACATAATGTCCTGGGATAAAAGACTGAGTTTGATTCTCTCACTGGGCTTATTGTACAAGCATCAGAGGGGGTTGTAATGGCCTAGTCCTGTCAGGCTCCTGGGAGAGTGTTGCATCTTAGGATTCCTGTCTGTCGACAGGTTCAACCTCTTTAATCAGGCACCCTCAGGACCTGATCGCGGCCGAACCCGAGAATTTGCCAAACCACAGGAAGTCGTTATTGTCTAGCAGCATTACCAACACTGCCACTGCTTACTGAGCTCTTAGAAAATATTTAGGAGTAAGTTAGAGCTAAATAATAGCACAAAACACCAAGAGCCAGGACTTGTGGCTTTATGGGACCACGAGAAACTTGGTCATGTTAAGTAGAAATCCGGGTAACTGAAATCATGCTGGACTACGGATGTTCCCAGATCAGAGAGTACTGGACTAGAGAGGTTCCACCTGTAGCTAGTTACTTCATCAAATAAAGGAAGAGCTGGAGAGAATAAGGAAAGTGAATTGGGGTTTTTGGGAGGGTGGGGGTAGGAGAAGGAGAGATGGATTTTTGAAGGGGGTACATGAGGGGATGGATAGGGAAGGTTGAAGTTTCATTGCTGGGACATGACAGCTTAGTGGGAGAGATTCTGAAGGATATAGGAAACCCTAGACTGCTCCAACTTGCATGAGACTTGGAGCCTGCACTGTGGAGAGAAGAGGAGAGAGATGCCTGATTCTCCCCACCCCATTCCTCAGCTGGGAAAGAATTCACAAAATGCCATCTGAAGTATGGGGCCTGTTGCTCCTCCCCCAGGCAGCTACTTAGTGCTGGGTGGAATATATATACCAGACTTGCTCAAATGCCCATTTCTGTGCCTGAAGGCAGTGGAGTGGGCTCCTGTAGCTAGAGAGGTTTGTGTTTCAGGAGCTAGAAGTCATGAGGTCTGCTTTGCGGATGTCTTGTGCAACCGTGGTCTCCCTATGAAGCGATGAATCATTACACCTCTTCCTTGCATATTCTATCTAGAACTGAACTAAACCAACCGTATCTACCACAGAGTGTCCTGGGAATAACTCATCTCAATCACATGATGGAATAGACCATCCATCCCTCTTTTCCCCACTCAGCAAGTTAACATCCCTGCAGCAACTACAGCCGTTGCTTATAAGGTAACATTCAGGACATCCAGGGTGGTTTTAGTGCTGCTTTTAATGCAGTTTAGCAGCTGGAGGATTATAGATAGTGTGTATGCAGGACTGGAGCTGGGCCTGTTTCAGCTGCACCCAGTGCACTGACAATTCCCTCTGGAAGCTGCTGATCTTTCTCACGGATGTGGCCAATAACACTTTCTGATTTCAACATCCATGTAGATGACGCACCCTCGGAAACAGGCCAGGATTTCACAGGCCAAGGATCCCACACCCTTAGGAAGCTGTTGCCTCAATACATACAGGCTGCGTCTAGACTGGCATGATTTTGCGGAAATACTTTTAACAGAAAAGTTTTTCCGTTAAAAGTATTTCCGCAAAAGCACGTCTAGATTGGCAAGGATGCTTTTGCGCAAAAAGTGCTTTTGTGCAAAAGCATCCGTGGCCAGTCTAGACGTGATTTTGTGCAAGAAAGCCCCGATCACTATTTTAGCCATGGGGGCTTTTTTGCGCAAAACAATTCTTCCCTGTCTACACTAGCCCTCTTGAACAAGTATTCTTGCGCAAGAGGGCTTTTTCCTAAGCGGGAGCGTGGAAGTATTTGCGCAAGAAGCACTGATTTTGTACATTGCAAAGTCAGTGCTCTTGCGCAAATTCAAGCAGCCAGTCTAGACGCACACACAGTGGGCCACACACTTGAGATGATCAGACCAGTAGTGAAAGTGATGTGTTATTGGCAATAATCTGAGCCTGGGTGTACAAATGAATACCCTAAAGGGAACTTGTGTTTACTTCTAATATAGGCTTCCCTTTGCTTTCTGTTACTAGATTTTAACAGGTAAAGATAGAATGAAGGACTCAGGGTTACCTTTCTAAAAAGATCTTATTTTTAGGTTGGCACCTGTCATTTAAACCACTAATAAAGAAGAGTGTTCAGGAAAACCACCAAGTTTTATATTTAAGTTGCGAATCAAGTGTAATCTGTTTTAATGAAAACATTTTCCTTTTATTAAAGACTTGAGTGATTATGCTGGTTTTATCGTCTCCTTGCTGGTGCTTTTGTTACTGGTCAAGATAAAATGCTATTTGCTATTTCAGAGAATGGATGGATTATTGACATTTTGCATTTTTTTTATTTAAATGGTGCTGTGGATTCTGAAGTTCTTACTAACTACTGTATAGAATTGTGTACAGCTCACTCTCTCTCTCTTACATAGAGAGAGAGAGAGAGAAGGGGTGGTTCTATGGTGAAACAAACAATGGACAACACATTGCATTGCAGTGAGTGGGAATACTCACCAATAATGGAGCTATAGAGTAGCCTAACAACATTTTCCTGGAAACCAACAACCCACATCATCCAGCCAGGACTGGAGAGATCTTAGAGAAGCAGATTTGATTTCAGTGCGACTCACGCACATGCTGATATGGTGCTGAGATCCAACGTCACCAGGAAGAAGGGGAGATTTTAACGAAGATCTTGGGGCCAACTTCTGCTCTCGGGGTCTTTTGTTTAGTTCCAGCCTAAATGAACGTACAACTTTTTGACTGTGCTTGTATAGGGTCATATGGGGTGCTGCTTCTGGGTAGAACTACAATGCTACCATCACAAACAGTATCCATTCTGAGCAAGGATAACTTCAATTTTTAATATCTGGAAGTTGTTTTCAGTCCACATGAAAGCCATTGAGTGCAGTATGCTTGTTCTGTTTTATTTTTGCATTATTATAGGACCGAGTTTGGCTCCCATTTAAGTCAGTGGCAAGTTATCTGCAGAGTCTGGTCTATAGAATCTTTCAAAGCAGTTTATCAGTAGCAACTCTACATGTCCTGAATTTCTATAGTCGGGGTCCCCCAACTACATTACCAAGTAGATACCAAGTTGTCAACAGAACCCAGGAATCCTGACTCGCAGTCTCATGCTTGAATCATTAGATTCTATTTCCGCTACAGAATTTTAAATATTTTAAAGATGATCCAAATGGAGTTTGAGTGCTGGTGAGAAGGCAAATTGTGTCTGTATATGAACCAGCCTGATATGATACCAGGAGCATTTAATTCTAGTGTAAAGTGTGAGACTCCACCGGCTTGGTCCTATTCTCATTTGTTAATGCTCTTAGCCCAATGCTGCTGTTTCTCCAAACTGCTGACTCAGGGCCTACCACCACCAGTCACTTGTGGTCATGAAGCGCAGCCTCCAACCAAGCTAGCTCAGCAAAAAGAGAGAAGTAGAGCAAGACAATTATACAATCATTACAAGTTTGAAGGTAGGAAGAAAGGGGATTATTATTGGACAGCACGATGACAAAAGGGAATAAGCCAAAGGAAAGGTAAACACAGAGCTGGATGGGAGTGAGCGTATCAGAGATGGGGCCAGAGTAATTCTGTCTCTTCTGTCCTCTCTGTTTAGGATGTGATGCCCCTGCCTAGTTCTGCAGACAGGAAATATAGCGATCCACGTCCTCTTCCTGGGTCACATTTTGTTAAATTCATTGTCGACAGTCACTCAGTTACTCTAAAATCTGCAGTGGAGAATTTAAACTTTGGATGAGGGGCTGTGAAGATGGAATCTACTGGTCAGTGTGTTACATGTGTCCTTCTGTGTCTAATCCACAAAGGCATCAAGTCTGTCTCTTTTCCTCAAGCTGTAGCTACTCAAGGGGTGCGTCTAGACAAACCGTGTCTAGATTGGCATGGACGCTTTTCTGCAAAAAGTGCTTTTGCACAAAAGCATCTGTGCCAATCTAGACGCTCTTTTCCACAAATGCTTTTAACGGAAAAACTTTTCCGTTAAAAGCATTTGCGGAAAATCATGCCAGTCTAGACGTAGCCACGGTGTTTAGTCCCTGAGGTGCTGGGTTCCATCACTAATGTATCTGCCAGAATGCTGGTTGTCACATATGGCCTATAGATGAGGAGGAAGTAGATATCCTTGGGAGCCCTTCCTGGTTTTGCACTGTGGTGGGTATAACTGTTCATTTTCATCAGTTAAATCATCCTGTTATATATACAGAACTTCCAAACTTCGAGATTGTTTGCATCCAGGGTTTTGTTCTGGACCAATCGCACAGTTTGCACCTTTCCCTTAAATAAATCTGGATTGTGAAGGAGCTTTGGGAGGGCAATTGTATGGAAAAATCCCTGACCATTCACATTTTTCAGGATCAGAATCCATAGGATAGTGGTTTGAAAAGAGGAGTGAAACCCTGGGATTTACAAGGTAATCCCATTTCTCTGCTGCTGACTCCATTTATAGCCTTGGGTACATCGATTTACCCTCTCTGTGTCACAATTAGCAGCTGGAAAATGCAGCAATTCTTGCTACTTCACATGCAGTTTGAGGGGTTTAATTTAAGGAGCAAGATCTTCAGAGGAAATATGTGTGTAGATTGTCAGTATTGTATGCTGTACATGGAATTTCTCAAAATAGTGCAGGGCTTCTGCCAATAGCATGGCCAGAATTTTCCTGCCCTTATCTCTGGGTAGTGTGTGGTATTGGTTGGTATCATTTCACAGAAATGGCTGCATTTCAGTGCTGTAGTTTGAGAAGCTCCTGGTAAATGTGAAATAATCTACTCTATATTTGAGAGAATTTGTCTGTGCATCTGTCTGTTCAAGAACTCCTCCTAAATGATAAAAGCTAGGACCAGCAAATTTGGTATGCAGCTTCCTCTTATAACTTAAACCGAGGTCAAGGTTTGGTTGTGTCAGGAAAATGGGATGTGCCTGGAATGGGATTGCTTCTCATAAAACCATACAGAAATGAGAATTGCCAGATAAAGGAGCTGGCTGAGGGAACCTCTCACACCTCAGGTGCCCTTTGAGGAGGGTGTAGGGTGCTGAAGCTTCCCTCCCCCCCGATTCATACGGAAACATTGCGGGTTGTTCCCCTTTGTCAGATAGCAAGGGGAAAGTGCACAGTTTTCTGCCTTTCTCACTCTGGCTGGGGAGTGCAGGGGGGAGATGAACCCGTACCTGCCCCAACTGGGAGACATGCACCCCTATCCTGGCTGTGCTCGCTGACGCTGAAATGCCCGTGGAAAGGCACTTCTTAGCTGCCCCTAAGCTGCTCTTGTGACAGGGCTGGGGTGGCCCTCTCTCCCTGGGGCAGCCTGCATACTGAACCCTCAGCCCCAGCCCCACTCCAGATCAATGTTTTAAATGAAGAAAAACAAAAAGTAATTGAGTTATGGACCCAAGCAATGCCTGGTAAATCGTCTAGTATAATACAGACTGAATAGCAAAAGGCACATGTCTAACATCAATGTCAAATTATTTCCCCCTAAATTAATCACTTTCTACCCAAAATAATTTTTACCCCTGTGTACAGGGAAATGAAAGAGACACAGCTCAAATATTGGCGAAGAGAAGCTTTCGCAAAACATAAGCCAAAGAGTTTTTAGTTTTTCCCAATTCCTGCGGACACAGTATTTTTCTAAACCCCTTTCTTTCTAAATTCATTGATTAAAAAACCAAACCTCCTCTGCACTTTTCAACACAAACATTGTAACCTTGTGATAATGCAGTGGTTGGGAACGTAAGGCCGGGGGGCCAGATGCAGCTCCTGGCTTGCCTGGATCTGGCTCCCAAAGCTCAGGCCTCCCTCACCCCCATGGAATTGGAAGTCCGTGCTGGCGCTTCAGCTCCCCCCCCCACTCCTGCTGCCCCACTGCAGGGCTGGAGGACACAAAATCTACTGGCCTGTGCTCCCCTAGGTTTTGGTGTGCGAGGGGAATGTCGGGAGTATCTTTCTCCTTCTCTGTCGGGGGCCACGTCAGTGAGGGTTCATTTGTTTGGTTGGGGTTTTTTGCTTCTTTGTATGCAGCCCCAGACTAATTTTTCTGTGGATCATGGCCTCCAATCCAAAAAAAGTTCCCCACACCTGTGATAATGTACAAAAAGTTGAAAGTGAAATTGACAAGGAACAAAACGTAATGTTCACTAATCTTCAGGGCTACGTCTAGACTGGCATGATTTTCCGGAAATGCTTTTAACGGAAAAGTTTTCCGTTAAAAACATTTTCGGAAAAGAGCGTCTAGATTGGCACGGACGCTTTTCTGCAAAAGCACTTTTTGCGGAAAAGTATCCTTGCCAATCTAGATGCGCTTTTCCGCAAAAAAGCCCCGATCACCATTTTCACGATTGGGGCTTTTTTGCGGAAAACAAAGCTGAGTTGTCTACACTGGCCCTTTTGCGCAAAAGTTTTGCACAAAAGGACTTTTGCCTGAACGGGAGCAGCATAGTATTTCCGCAAGAAGCACGGATTTCTTACAGTAGGAAGTCAGTGCTTTTGCGGAAATTCAAGTGGCCAGTGTAGACAGCTGGCAAGTTTTTCCGGAAAAGCGGCCGATTTTCTGGAAAAACTGGCCAGTCTAGACACAGCCCAGATGTTTTGGCTGAATACAAAGCAAAGAGCATGAGCATCTGGTTACCTAGGCAGAGGAAGGCTTTGCCTTCCCAAACCACCAGGCACGGCCCTGTCCACACTCCAACCCCAGAACGGGGCCGGCAGGCGGCAGCAGCGAGTGACGCGCCCCCTCCTGTCTCTTCCAATCCTTATGGTGGGGGGCATGCTTGGCACACTGCCCCACCTCCTCCCCTCCCTGTGATGGGCGTGGGGGCCTTAGCAGATGGGGCAGCACTGTAGGGACCGCCTGCCCATGGCAAAGAGTAAACTAGAAAATAATGGTAAAAAGTTAGTTGAATGGTTAACATTCTTTAACTATTATATCCTTTAATAATAGTTAAAATCCTGTGATTCTGGTGTTTTAAAAAGATATATGGCTATAAATTGACTGTAGATTGTCCCACACAATGGTCTTGTTAATATCCTCCAAATCCAGGGTGGACAAGTCCTTTAGGGCCTTTAGCTGCAAGGGGTTTCCACAGAGTCACTGAAAGACATTTAAAGTCACAGGACACCATTTATGACAGAGGAAAGGTCGTTTGTGCTGGTGGAAACTTTTTGTGACTGGATCTCATTTGCAACATGTTTACTTTGGGGGATGGGATCCTGTGGCAGGCAAGCAGCCCCTCCCCAGCCCGCAGTGATGGCCCAGGGCAGGCTGCACAAGAATATTTTTGTCATTTGAAATGGCGTCCTCCTTAAGTGAAAATACCACACTCTGCTTCAGCAGCTCCTGACATGGCCTCCACCATAGTATTGAAACAGTTAAACTTGTTGGCAAGCAAGTCTTTAATGTTGAATGAGGAAGATAAATGCATTGATTTAACATCTGGGCAGCAAAAAATCTCATACTGTAATTTGTTTCCTTATGTGTTTATATTTCTGCAACAGGCCTTCTATGCAATAATCAAGAATGTGTTATAGTTGAGTATTGAAAATATTCCTAGACACAAGTCTCTGATTGCAGTGGCAAAGCCTCAGATAGTGTGTTAATGGTTAATCCTCAAAGAATTTAGATTATATTCTAAATTAAATATAAATGCATTTAGGAAATTCAGTGCTCAATCAATTTGAATCCTATATTTTTCTAAACTTAGAGGGGTAAGTTAAAAAACCTAATTGCAATCTTAGTTCATGTGACATACCTTAAAAGGCTAAAGTAAAATAATATTTTTTCCTTGTATTTGTATGTTATTTGCCTCAAAGCATAACAAGTAAGGCATATGGTGACACACATGCATGCAGAGTCAATAACATTTCCAAAGTTATTTTGCAAAACATCATAATTGTGAAGAAAAATAGTAGTAATAATATGTTGGCTAAGCATATTGAAGGCCAGAGACAACAATACATTACTAACAGGGAAGATTCCTTTGCCAAAATAAAACTGAGATTCAAGCAGAGCCAGAAATATGTTTCCAAAAAAGAAAGTTTCTTAGCAAAATTATAAGGGAAAATATATTTTAAAATGCAACAACTTACTTTCCAGAGAAATGTCATGCTGTTCGTTCATGTATATTAGTTGGTATATATACACAGTCATTAATACAGTCCCATGGGAGAAAGCAATTAATGCAAGAATTATAATAAATGCAAGGCTAAAAATGTGTTTCAGTACACTGGCGCACTTTGCCAAGCTATTTTGTAGCATAGCCAACATGCATTTCTGAACGGAACATCTTTTTGAAAAATAAAAAGTTGCAAGAGAAAACACCCATTTTGAATCAACTGCACGACCCCAGAAAATGCACGTGTGTTTGCAAATCCAACGACACCTTTATTAAAAAAAAAAACACCCTTCTCAATGAAGAGCTAGGGTCTATCCTGATTTTGCAAGGGAAAAACAGACACTGAACTCATTCGCTCCTCCAAAACCTGTTGTCCGAGGGGCAATGTGTTGCATGCCAGTGACATATTCAGAAGGAAAGGTCCTGGGGACAGTGGAGGGGGGGAAACAAACCAGAAACCACCCGGTTCAACAGCCTCACGTCGCTCCAGAGGCTGCTGGGGGGTGTGTGTCTGCAGACCCAGGGATTTCACTCCTTTTGCAAAACACAGCTAGGAGCAGCCCCCTCCTTGCTCAGTGCCCCACAGCCAGGCGCTTTGCAAGGCAGCCTGGCTGCTCCCTGCCCTCCCCTTTGCGACGGGGCTGTGTTGACAGCAGCAGCCCCCCCCCCCCCCCAAGTGCCTGCCTGGCTCCCCTCTAACTTTCTTTGCTCAGCTCCTGGGCTGGTGGGGGAAGGAGGGGGGGGAGTTTTTTCCCACAATGCTTTGTGGGGACGTTGACAAGTGGATCCAAGATGGCGTAGAAAGTAATGACAGGTAAGTCAGGACTTCCCTATTCCCCCGCTGGGGGGGCCCGGCGCGGGGGGGCCCGGCCTGGGAGAGCCCCGCGGAGGGGGTGGGGGGCCCCCCGGGGTCCAGCCGCCTGCCGGGGGCTGGGGCTGAGGCCGCCGGTCGGGCTGGCGGCTGAGCGGTGCCGGCTGGAGAGGGCCCTGTGTCTGCGGAGGGGCCTGCAGCAGCAGCCGCTCGGGCTGTTTACAACCCGCCTCGGCCCGAGCCCGGCCGGCTGCGGGGCTGCCCCCCGGGGCGACACACCCCGGGACAGGGAGACATCGCCCCGGGCTGGGCCCAGACGGGCCGGCCCGCGCTGGGAGCTGGGAGATGCCTCCCACACAGTTGGCTCCCCCCGCACCCCTCCAGCCCCAGGTCAGGGGTTTCTTAAGGGTGTGTATGTGTGTGGGGGGGTCTGTTTGGTTTTTACACTGGGGGTGTGTGCGCCGGGTGGGGTGTTGCTGACCACAAGGAAGAAAGGGAGATTTTTTAAAAAAAATACGGTTTATTGTGGGTTAAAAAAAAATACTAGAGTTTAACAACTGCCTTACACATGGATCCCCAGATGAGCATTTTTGATCGCCTTCCCGTGTGACAGTGTGATGTGAGGAAGCTTAACGCAAAACAAAACCAAAACCCCTCTCTGAGATCACCCATGGATGCACTCGAAAATCTTGTGGGGGCTGAAAAGTGGAAAGGGCTTATTGAACTCAACTCGTTTCCCAAATCAAGCCTTAACAACTCTTTTCCGGCCCAAATCCTGCAGACTGAGACATTAGTCCCAGTTAACCTCACTCATGGGAGTAATCTTAACTGTGTGGAAGCGGTGGAAAGGCCATGTTCTGGTAGGAATTTTCATACATATGAGAAGTTGATTGAACTGAATACATCAGAGTTGATCAGGCTGTAATAGCTTTGAGTGAAGAGCGATATTTAAATGTGTAACTGATGCAAGACTAAATAAATTCCTTCCTTTACTGGATGAAAACACACTCTTACAAACTGTGCTTTATTGAATTGCAAAACGAGCAAGGAGCATTATTGTTTTTCACAGGGACTGGGCCTGCCTGGGTGAATTGGAAGAATGAGATTTAAAATGAGTAAGATATAATATAACTGCAATCTGAATGAAAAAAAAAAACACAGGGAAAATCAGTCATGAGATTTAGAATAATTTTCCAATGAATGACCCAAATCGCAGATCTGCATTCACCGGTGCTGGTCAAGTTGGCAAGTTGTGAATAAGCCAGTACTTTCATCACTTTTGTATTCCCCCCAAATTGAAATTAGTGGGGAAAAAAATTTCCTTTGTTGAAGGTCTAGACACTTTTTTTTTTAATAGAACATGAGTGGGGACTTGGCAAGTTCATGTAATTGTTTTCCATCCTGGGGTGAAAGGAAGGAGTCAGATTTATAGTATTATTTATATATTGTAAAATCTTATTGAAACAATTAGTTGTAAAATAGGCACTTGCTTTAAAAATTAAGTAGCACATGTGTGAAAAGTCAGTAGGTCTTAAAACATCAGAGTTGATTCTGATGGGAGAATTTGAATGAGTAGTACTAATTTCTCCAGACAAGGCTGGAGATTTTTAAATATTACATTGAAACAAGGTAGGAAAAATCCTAAAGCCAGCAAGTGAGTACTACTCTATAAAAGTGTTTTCATATTAATGAAGAATGAAGGATTCTCCCTCTAGATGAATGAGACTATTGCAGACTTGGTTTTCACTGCCTAAAATTGTTAGGGATGTATTCTATTTTCTGTGTCTCAGATTCACCTGTATTCCCTTATTATTAGGTAAAGGATCAGCCGCAAGGCACGCAATGTGTTGTATTTTTCATGTTGTTCTGTTAATGCAATTTAGTTCAGGAAAAATAAAAGAAGAGCTGTTATTTCCCCAAATGAGGCGTATAATGTAAATTTTATTCCCAGGCCTCCTTTATTTTTCTTGTATGAACATAATTTACTTTCAATGATCTAGGTTAACTGGTGGAAAAAAACCCAGTATTTTAGAACTGTAGCTCTGAGATTTGAAGTTTATATTTTATTTGTTTGGGTGACTAAAGATTAAAATGAGATAGGCAAGCAGCATATTAACCCACATTTTGTTTGCAATTGGGTCTATTAGCGAGGACTCCAGTCCCTGTATGGAGTTGCACTGACTGTAGTGGGGTTGGGCATATGTATCCATGTTAGTAGCTGTGATGGCAGGATCAGGGCTTCCTTTGTAATGATTTTTTTTTCCTGTTTCGATTTTAGACACACTGAGAGGAATTTCCGTCTCACAGTAAAATTAAAAATATATGTAACAGTGGATATAGGTTTTGGGGAGGGTGTGAGGCCTGGTGTGTCAAACGCTAAATCTGATTGGTGACCTTGGGCAAGTTGTTTCACCCCAGTACCTCTTCATTTCCACCATCTGTAAAATGACGGTAACGATATTGACCTCCTTTGTAAACAGTCTGGAGTTCTACAGATGAAAAACAGTATAAAAGAGCTAGGTATCATTATTATTGTTGTTGTTGGTATGATACTCTGATAACAGATTTTCTCCAACACAGATAATTATTTAGCTTGCTTAAATTCCTCTTGCAATTTTTGCTCAATATTTTCCTCCATCCAGTGTGTGTGTGTGTTTGTGTGTGTTTTTAAAAGCAGTTGTGTACTGTTATTCAACATTAGCTAATGCATTTTATCTTTCATCTGTGGGGGACGTGCTGGAGTCAGGGTAGGGAGCTGGGATGAGTGGATGCGGGAGTCATGGTTCGGGTGTATGAGGGACTTGGGGCGGGAGTTGGCGGTGTGTGTGGAGAGTACAGGAGTCAGGGCATTGGGGAGAGAGCGTGGTGGGGGACTTGGCATGGGTTAACTTATATGGTTGGGACCAGGCCACTGCAGTTGGGCAGCTGCTGCCAGATCATGGTCTAGACCAGGATTGCCATGGATGATTACACCCCCCTTCCTACCTTTGCTGTGCCAGGAGTGTGCCCGGAGCCAGGCTGTCATGGCCAGATGGGGCCATTGTCAGCCCTTCGTGCAAGTAGATAGAGGCTGGACCGTGGGGTCTGCTCCAGGATTGCGGGTGGGGACTGACCGCTGTGGCCAAATGGAGACCAGAGCCAGATTGCGGCCACATTGGCCAGATGGTGACTGGGGTTGGGCTGCCTCAGATGCAGCCGGACAGAGGCCAGGCCATGTTTGGTGAGGCCAGATGGAGGCCGATATTGCCACTCGTGCCCCGCAACGGCAGGAGTGAGGCCAGAAGCAAGGCCTCTGCCAGTCTCTCTCGCAGCCAGATGGGGCCCACTGCCAGCCTCTCCTGTTGTATATGGGGGTCTGACTATGGGGTCTGCCCCAGGATCGGAGCCGGGGACGAGCTGCAGCTGGACAGGGGCTGATTCTGCTCCTCCCCCACTGCAGGAGCAGGACTGGAGACAGGCTGCTGTGGCCAGATCAGGGATGCTGCCATCCTCTCCCAGTAGCCCAGCAGGGAGCGCTCATGCCTTCCCTACAGTGTGCCCATAGCTGACCCCTTTAACTTGCCTGCCTCCTGGCTGGTGCTGTCTTGGCAGAGCAGAGCGCCCCAGATGGCTCAAACGCCTCAGCTGGCTCTTACCAGAGCAGAGCACTGGGGTGCATCCCCTTACTTTCAACTCTGCATGCATCCAGCTGTGATTTGCTCCCTAAAACCTTCTTCAGTCCCTGGTGTGGGAGCAGTTAGCCTGAGGGGCCCTTGTAAGGGGTGTCATCTTTTAACAACATGTCAATATTCCACTTCAACCAAAGTCCTTTTGGTGCTTAATATGGAAATGGCAGCAGGATTTTTGTTACAGATCTCTTCTTCCATTCAACTGTCAGTGTAGTGCCTTTATTATTATTTTTATTTGTGTTGCAGAAGTACCTCAAGGCCAGGGTCCCATTGTGCTAAGTACCGAACAATATTTCATTCTATTTTTCCTCTTTAAATTTAGAAATTGTATCGTGAATAAAGGATTAGCAGAACAAATGAACTACTTTTGGTTCCCATTTGTCTTACCATTTCTTTAGCAACCCGTGGCAATAGATAGCACGTATTGGCCTTAACTAGGAGAATAACTTGTATTTAGGAAAGCAGTATGTGTATGTTCCAGTCTTTTCATTCCAGATGTCAAGTAAAGGGAGTTAGATTCTACTCATTCTTTTTTCCATAGAAAAAAAGGAATAGAACACTAACAGAGAAATTTTCATCAGAAAAGTTCATGTAGGACATACTTTTTAATAAATCACAGACAGTGCTTATGAGAATTTCACTGGAAATTTTAACCAGAAAACAGGCTGGGCTTTTCTCTCTCCACCTGTTGCGGCCAGTAGACTTTGTTCAGCATCTGAGCCTTTTTCCTAATCTTTTTGGCAAAAGAAAACCTCCTATAGACAGCGATGTTAGTTTTCTGCCAAGTCAGATTGCTGTGTAGATACACAAGACTGGCATTTGGTGACTTTGTTATGGCAGTAGTGATATGTAATGTAAATGCCTTTGCAAAAAAATAATCTTTTATATTGTATTTTTCCTCCTTTCCCCACATAAAGGCTTTACAAAGTGAGATCTCAACTATATAGGGATAATTAGTTCCACTACGGAAGTGTACTCCTTTCTGGAGTGAGACACTGAAAATTGCATGCTAACTTAGGAAAGGTGGTAAAGAACACAGTATCCACTCCTAGTTGAACCAGCACAGGAAATTTAAGCATGGAGAGCGTAATTACTTAAATCAGAGTTTGTCTTCCTGTTGCCTTTCCACTGCAATGGTAAGTTAGAATGCCTGACTTAGCTACAGTGGATATAATGCCTTGGCTACATGTTTCTCTGTGGCATGCTCAAGGCTTCTGTGAGCAGTCACAATGCCATCTACAGCAACTCGCAGTTTTATATCTCATCTTTTCCCCCTTTACGTCCAAACAGTCAGATCGCAGATTCATGATGTGAAAGCCAGACTGGAGGCAAAAGCAACAGCAAGCCCAAGACGCTTAGTTTTTCATGAAGGCCACTTCGCAAATCTGAGATGCTCCATTCCACAACTGAAAGTCCTCATCTATTGCCATTGTCCCATTCAATTTATAAGGAAATTTTGGACTAGTGTGGTGTGTGTGGAATTTGTCAGTCGACACACTGGGGCTCTTGTACATTTCATATGTGGAACGCCGCGCAGCACTTCTGCCTTTGAAATGTAGCAACAGCCCAGTGGGCTCCTGCTACATTTCAAAGCGGAGGCATCCTTATTGACTAATCAAATAGTTGATGGAAATTCCACCGATTATTCAATTAGTTGATTAATCTAATTTTAACATCAAATCAGAGTAAAAGTAATCCCATACATTAGCAGAAAGGAGAGTTGGCATTAATAGTCACTTTCTTACTTATCCAAGAAGGAATAGCCCTTCTATGGTAGCACTGCTGCTGAGTCATTAGACAGAGTGGTTGCAGTGTTATTATCATAGCGACTTCGAGAGGTCATCAAGTCCAGTCCCAGAAGAACATAAAAACGGCCATACTGGGTCAGACCAAAGGTCCATCTAGCCCAATATCCTGTCTGCTGACAGTGGCCAATACCAGATGCCCCAGAGGGAGGGAACACAACAGGTAATCATCATGTGATCCCTCTCCTGTCATCCATTTCCAGACAAACAGAGGCTAGGAACACCATTCTTACCCATCCTGGCTAATAACAATTGATGGACCTAACTTCCACGAATCTGTCTAGCTCTTTTTTTGAACCCCGATAAAAGTCCTAGTCTTCACAACATCCTCTGGCAAGGAGTTACATAGGTTGACTATGTGCTGAGTGAAGAAAAACTTCCTTTTGTTTGTTTTAAACCTGCTGCCTATTAATTTCATTTGGTGACTGCTAGTTCTTACATAAGTAAATAACTTTTTCTTACTCACTTTTTCCACACCAGTCATGATTTCATAGCTCTCTATCATATCCCCTCTTAGTCTCCTCTTTTTTTCTAAGATGAAAAGTCCAAGTCTTTTTAATCTCTCTTCATATGGGACCCATTACAAACCCCGAATCATTTCTGTTGCCCTTTTCTGAACCTTTTCCAATGCCACTATATCTTTTTTGAGATGAGGCAACCACAACTGTATGCAGTATTCAAGATCTGGGTGTACCATGGTTATATATAGTGGCAATAAGATATTCTCTGTCTTATTCTCTATCCCTTTTTTAATGATTCCTAACAGTCTGTTTGCTTTTTGATGGCCGTTGCACATTGAGTAGATGTTTTCAGAGAACTATCAACAATGACTCCAAGATCTCTCTCTTGAGTAGTTGTAGCTAAATTAGTCCCCATCATATTGTATGTATAGTTGAGATTATTTTTTCCAATATCTCCTGTCTTTTATGTTCAAGATACTATTACAATCCTCTGCCTGGTTTGTTTCTGTTGCATGAGCTCAGGAAATACCTTTGGTGTCAAGAATGGCCGGATAAAGGTGAATGTTTTGTAAGCTGTGGGTTATATATTGGCTGGGGACTGCATCTCACGATCTACCCTCATTTAATCAATAGGAGGAGTAATGCTTCTAAGAGCTCTACTGAGTAAATTGGAGGAATAAGAAGAATAGCCGGGCAGAAGATGTGAATTTATATGTTTTTGAGTTATAGGAGTTAAGTGAAAAATTGGAGCCACTGCCTCAGTGGCAACATCTGGCTTGTTCCAAGATGGTCTTGTCATCAGTGAGTGAGGCTAGGTCTACAATTGGGGGCAATGCCAAACTAACATATGCAACTTCAGTTTCGTGTCTAGAGTAGGTGGAGCCAAAGTACCTTAGTTTGAATTACCGCAGCATCTCCACTTTGGGGGGCCAACGGGAAAAAGTCCCACTGCAGAGCCCTAACTCCCACCCGAGAATTACACAGACTGGATTCTCCCTTCGCGGGAGGAGCCACCCTCTGGGGAGCGCAGTCCCAACCCCTTCGGAGGAGCTGCTGGCCAGGGAACACTGCCTTGGCCCCCTGGGAGGAGCTGCCACTGGAGCAGCGCCATTCTTACTGCTATGGGTGGTCCTGGTAAGCTCCCCTCCACCTCCCAGCCCTCTGCCCTGCATCCCCTGCCATGAGTCCTTCTCCTACTTTCCTTAACTTCTGCACCCCCACTTCCTTCCCCCTGCCCTAAGGCCCCCGCTTCCTAACTTTAGCCCCTCTATTACGTCCCAACTGTCTGCCCTATGCCACCCACCTCCTGCCTCTCCTTACCCCCCCAAATCATCACTCCAGACTCTTTTCTTAATTTTTAAAAAATACAGTAATTTAAATAAAGCATGTACATTTTTCATTTATTTTCCAAAGAGACTCACAGATTACTTGAGTTAAAGGACCTGAGCAATGACGGGTACATCTGCTAGTTGTTCGATATACACTTAATTTGCTAGCAAAGTACATGTTAGTTTAGAAAACAAAACAAAACAAAATGTATCTTAGCGTACAAAAATATAGAGGCCCTCACAATAAAAAGTAGAGTTGTTTTGGCACCATATAGTGACTGAGAAGGTGCACAAGTAAGTATTTATTCATGCAGTATTTTAATTTTTGCATTCTTATTTAATTTTTTTCTAGAGTGCCTTTAAAAAAAAAGGCAATATACTTCTGTTCCACACTTGGAATGCTCCCTCCCAGGAGTTCATCTAAATTCCTCACTAACTAGTGGGATTCCCAGCTATTCTTAGAAAGTCACGAGATAACATCCAAGAAATAACATTTTGCTTGTATTTCTTATTGCTCAGAGAGGAGACTTCCAAGGAAAAGCCTGGAGTCACTTGGGAGATTGGCAATTCAGTTACTGTACTTCTCAGTCTATACTGAAGTGGCCTCCTAGGACACACTGTGGGCATATTTTTGGAGGTGCTGTTTTGGTTATAGATTGGGGTGTGGATCCTAAGGCCCAGTGGCCAGATGCAGCACCCAGCTTGCTTGGGTCTGGCACCCGAAGTTCATGCTGGTGCTCTAGCCTCCTGATGCCTCACTGGGGGGCAAGAGCATACAAGATCTACAAGCTCCCCTAGGCTTTAGTGTGCAAGGGGAATGTGGGGGATGTCTTTTTCCTTCTCAGTCAGGGGCCACGTCAGTGAAGTTTTTTGTTTGTTTTTGGGGTTTTTTTTGGATTCTTACTTGTGTGCACCCCCTGACTGATTTTTCAGTGGTCCCTAAAAGGGTTCCTCACCCCTGTTATAGATGTTTGTCTTTATAGGATTGGGGCACTTTGGCCAACTCCTACTAGGGATGTAAGCAACTAGTTGACTATGAGAGGCAGCGGGGGAGAGAGGGTTCGGGGGGGAGCAGGCCTATGAGAGGCACAAAGGAGGGAAGGAAGAGGGGGAACTGGTGCTGGGAGGAGCTGGCTTAAAAGCCAGTTCCTCCCAGCACCATCTCCGCAGGGGCAGGGGAGTAGCAGGAACTGGGTGCAAGCCAGGGACTGGCTGATTCCCAGCTGGTGCCCAGTCCCAGATGCTGCACCTCTGCTTTTAAAATATATTAAGAACCTGCCAGCTCTCAATACATTTAAAAAAACCAAGTGTAGCGATGGGAACCCAGCACGAGTAAGGACAGCTGATTTCTCATGCTGGGTACCCCTGCTGCACTCCAGCTTTTTTACATTTAAGGCTGGTTTGCACTTCAGCCTTTTAAATGTATTAAGAGCCTACCCGCTCTTAATACATTTAAAAGGCAGAGCTGTGGCGGGGTTAACTCCCTGGGCCAGGAGCTAACCCCACTGTGGCTCCTCCGCTTATCAACCAATTGACTTAGATGATGGAAAATCCATCAACTAGTCGATTAGTTGATTAAACAAAATGAAACACCCCTAACTCCTATAGCACTTGCCTGTAGGATGATGAAATGCTGAAGGACAGCCAACATGTTTCTGAATAAGTGAGTGACTTCAGTGTTGGTAGCCTTTTCCAGGCTAGAAGTAGGAAGGAAATGAAAGAAATTTTCCTGAACTTTAAAAGAAAGTTTGTATAAGTTTATTTTTAGAGTTTGGGGTTTTTAATTCAAGGTTGAAGGAAAATCCTGTGTTTGTGTTAATTTTAAAAGTGAATAAATAGAGTAAACACTCTTGGAGAAACTTACATGGCAAGACTTACATTAGCCTGGTGCTTGGAGTGTTTCTCCTAGGAATTACTGTTTGAAGGAAAGATGTGGAGGCCCCACCTTAGCTTCATTTATAGGCGAGTTCTGAAGAACAGTCCCCCCTTCTGGTGTACAATGTTTATTCATGCATTTGGGGTTTTTGTTTTTACTAAAGCAGTGATTTATAGGAAGTAGGAGAATGGCTATAAAAGCCTCATCAAGACCTAATAGGGTTAATATGGTTCAGATTTATAATGATACTGGTGATTTTTAACTGCAGTGGTTAATCCCTGCTGTGAATTTTGAAAGAGCAAATGCCCCACACAATTGAGGTATAATCTTTTTTGGAAAAAAAAAACATTTAGAGTGTTTCTGTGACCTATAGTGCTGTTGTGTGCAGTGTTAAATATCCCGGGCTTTATTTGCATGTTCCCGTCCGGTCGCCATTTTTAAATGCCACTAGTCCGGACTAACTGCCCGCAGCTACACGCGGCAGTTAAACGGTAGTTCGAACTAAGCCCTTAGTTCGAATTACCTGTTACACCTCATTCCAGGAGGAGTAACAGGTAATTCGAACTAAGGACTTAGTTAAAATACCGTTTAACTGCCGCGTGTAGCTGCGGGCAGTTAGTCTGGACTAGTGGCATTTAAAAATGGCGACCGGACGGGAACATGCAAATAAAGCCCGGGATATGTAAATCCTGGGCTTCATTTGCAAATTCAAATGCCTACTTTAGCCTCCCTAGTTCGAACTAGGGGGCTAGTGTAGACATACCCTTAGGCTGTGTCTAGACTTGCCAGCTGTCTACACTGGCCGCTTGAATTTCTGCAAGAACACTGACTTCCTACTGTCTGAAATCAGTGCTTCTTGAGTAAATGCTATGCTGCTCCCGTTCAGGCAAAAGCCCTCTTGTGCTTTTGCGCAAGAGGGCCAGTGTAGACAACACGGTATTGTTTTGTGCAAAAAAGCCCTGATTGCGAAAATGGCGATCGGGGCTTTCTTGCGCAAAACCGCGTCTAGATTGGCACAGACACTTTTCCACAAAATGGAAAATGGCACGGACACTTTTCCACTCCTTTCCGTGAATGCTTTTAACGGAAAACTTTTCCGTTAAAAGCATTTGTGGAAAATCATGCTAGTCTAGACATAGCCTTACTGTTTAGGAGGTGTTCTTGAACAATCGGACTCACAGACAGACGTGTTGTAAAAAATATATAGTAGGGATCTTAACTATTGGGTATTTGTGTAAATGTGTAACTGCTGGAAATCGTAATGGTCACATGTTTACACACAGGGGTGGGGGGCTGCTGGGAGCCAGTGCCAGGGGTGGGGGGGAGCAGACAGCTCTGTGGGAGCCAATTTGCACAGGGAGCTGGCTTGAAAGCTACTTCCCATGTGTATTGGCTCCCACCTGCCCTCCTACCCCCTGCATTGCTGCTTCCTGTCCCTGCCATGGTTCTGCCTCTGTGGGAGCCAGCTCCTTGTGTGGCGATCTGGCTTAAAGCCAGCTCCCCATGCGTTCCGGCTCCTGCTTCTCCTCTCCCCTTGCTGCCTCTGATATAGAGGCAGCGGGTGGGGTGAGGGGGGTATGTCGATAGGATTAGGGATGTAAGTGAGTAGTCAAGTAGATGATTAAAAGAATTTTACTGGAGAAATTTGAGAGAATTGTGATGTGAGCACTGCACCGCAAGCTAAAAACTCCTACGTCTAAAGGCTATGTCTACACTGAATAAACAGCAGTGCTTCAATGTTGTAGATGCTAACCACAGTGATGGGACTAGCAGTCCACCTCTTTGAAAAGTGGTAGCTAGAAGATGCTTCTGTCGACTTAGTACTGTCTGTGCTTGGGGTTAGGCCATCTTATCTATGGCACATAGGGATGTGTCGTGTGATTTTTCACACTGTAAGCAATATGGCTGGCTCAACCTAACTTTTTAGTGTATACCTGGCCTAATTGTGGCATGATGCTGTGTGGTCTTGGGCAAGTCACTTAAGACTAAATGCTTTCTAAAGGTAAAGTGCTAAGTGTAATCAAAGTATTATGAGATATGTTTGTGGTGTATCTGTTGACTTTGAATCTGTAATGTATCTTAAAACAGTCTCCATAGGCACCTACACCTAAAAAGGTATGCTTGGAAGCCTTGCTCTGTTTCTACAACTGGTATTAGTGACATGAAAAACCCCATGTGCCACTTTGAAAATGTAGGGGACAGATATTGGATTGTATCTGAGATCCAGATGCTTATCGGTTAATGTTATTGGTTAAACTATGCCCAGCAGCTGGCTCCATGGAGTGGAGCCAGCAGGAGCTACTAGCCTGCTGCCACAGAGCGGGCCACAGAACCCGTAGCGAAGCCCCAGGGAGGCGGTTTCAGTGTGGCAGCAAAGCCTCCTCCCCAGGAGTGAAGACTGAGACTGGCTAGGCATGGTGAATAGCCTCAGGATGCAGAGCCTGGCAAGTTGGGAGAGAAATAGGACTGGAACAGGGGGGAGAGTGGATGGGCCACATTTAGGGCAGAAGACTCTATGTCCATTAGATCACAATCCCCTTATCTCCTGGAATAGAACCCAAGATCCCTGAGTCTCACCATTCCTCTGGGGTCAGCAGATGGCTGTGAAACACACTGGCATAGTGCCCCATCCTCTCATGCTGCTCTACAGAAAGGATGACGACCTACTGCTGCTATCAGTTTCCCTGTTAGCTCAAGTGGCAGAGGTTTATGTGATGGAACTAAACGTTCCAACTATACTTGCTGATATGATGCAACCGTACTTCAGAGTGATGCTCCATGATGGACTTTCGTTTACTCTTTAAAAATACAATGTTAAAACACGAAAAAACCTGTTAAAAACATTATTTAAGGTTACAGTCATCCATTCAGAAATTAGGAAACGTGTCAGTTAAGGTTATGCGAGCAACCTTAATTCAGCTCCTTTGTTCACATTATTATGATAGAGTCTTTAATTACATTATTGCACATTTTTTTCCAGAGGACCCCGCCTCATTCAGTACACAGCCTGGACCTGTTGTGGGGATGA
Organism: Pelodiscus sinensis; assembly: GCF_052426305.1. NCBI lineage: Eukaryota > Metazoa > Chordata > Testudines > Trionychidae > Pelodiscus > Pelodiscus sinensis. Next base: position 9,376,060 of record NC_143071.1, on the reverse strand, counting down.
ATCAGGGTTGTATACAGAAGGAGGCTATTGTTTATAGGACCATTGCCTCATTTGTTGCGGAAGTTGGAAGGTGTGTAATGAATGAAATAGAAGATAGCAGGATGAGAAAGGGTGGCCTCATGAGTAAAGCAGTTGAATGCTGTCCTGGAGAATTAGATTCTATCCTTGCCTCTGCCACAGAGTACTTGTGATGCCAGGCACATAACTTAATCTAACTTTTCACGGGTGGTCACTAATAGTATGTGCCTCATTTTCTGGGTGCCTGATTTGGGACCATAGGGTCTGATTTACAAAAGAGCCTAGCACTCACAACTGCAACTGAGGTCAATGGGAGCTATTCTTGAATATATGAAGTGTGATATTATTCTAACTACTCTGTGAAGTCAGGTTCAGACTCTGTCAAATTGGGCACCCAGAAATGCTGTGTGTAAAGAAGGAATCTTTAACTTGTAACTACCAATTAAGAATGGCTTAGAATTCAATGGCTATACCATATAAATGTTACTTTGCTATGACTTGGAGAGCCTACAGCAGGGCTACTCAACTTTGGAAGCTCCGGGAGTCACAATGATACTCAGCATAGGCTGAGGGCTGCAGCTTAAGTATGGTTGCATATACAGGCAGTCCCTGGGTTACATACAAGATAGGGACTGTAGGTTTGTTCTTAAGTTGAATTTGTACGTAAGTCAGAACTGGCGTCCAGATTCAACCGCTGCTGAAACTGACCAGCGGCTGACTACAGGAAGCCCGAGGCAGAGTTTCTCTGCCCCGGGCTTCCTGGAATCAGCCACTTATCAGTTTCAACAGCGGCTGAATCTGGACACCTGGAACAGAGCAGCTGGGGCGCTGCCAGGTAGGTCCCCGCAGCGCCGCACCAACCCGGCAGCACCCCAGCTGCTCTACCCCAGGTGTCCCCAAGTCAGCTGCTGCTGAAACTGATCAGCGGCTGATTCCAGGAAGCCCGGGGCAGAGCAACTCTGCCTCCGGCTTCCTGTAGTCAGCCACTGGTCAGTTTCAGCAGCGTCTGACTTGGAGACGCCTGGGGCAGAGCAGCTGGGGTGCTGCTGGGTTGGTCCAGTAGTGCTGCTCCTCGGCGCTACTGGAGCAACCCAGCAGCACCCCAGCTGCTCTGCCCCCAGACGTCCTGATTCAGACCTCCCTCCCAGCAGACCAGGGAGACGCGGAGCCGCTTTTCTCGCCCCGGAGGACACGGGCGGCGGGACCGCGGCGCGTCTGGGCGGTCCCGCCGCCCACGTCCTCCGGGGCGAGAAAAGCCCCGTTCGTAAGTACGGAGACATAAGTCGGATCCGTGTAACTCGGGGACTGCCTGTACATGCAAATATAAATGCAAATAGCTTCTTTCACACTGATGGGCATGAAAACAAAGATTAAGCCGTGGTGCTGGACCCAAACTTGGCCAGTGTGAGCCAGTCATCACCTCTCAGGTTCTGCCCACAAGGCTAAGCAGCCAGCACTTCCCACAATGCCCTGGTGCTCCCAGCACCTCCTCCCTGGGGACTAGAAATGCCAACACCCTGTACATATCTGTTCCAGCCAGCTCGTTTGCTTATGTCTTTAAATGCTTACCCTGCCTGGGAGATGCCTCGCTGTTGTGGACCGTGCTCCCAGTGGAGACCATGTTCAAAAGTTCCCACCTGCGGGCCACGTGTTGAGCCCCATGTAAACCCAAACTGCATTGCGGGCTGCAAACAAATGGGCCTCGGGCCGCATGTAGCCCGTGGGCTGCGTGTTGAGTAGCCCTGGTCTACTGTTTAGTTTAATCAAGAATTTGACTTAATTTCTCTGTGCCACGTTCCCATTTCTAAACTATGAATATAACATCACTTCCTCTTGTGGAGGTATTGAACATCATAGAATAACCCCTGAGGAAATTATTTTTTACTTCAGGATTTGAATAACATGCAGTAAATAAAGCATAGGGCCACACATTGAACAATGATGAGAAAAGACAATATTGAATTGATACTGAGTGAACGAGTCCTATTCATTATGTGCAATGAATGAAGTAGGGGTCCTGTGGAAGAAGTAATATGTGATCATGTCATTAAACTGTAATTAGAATTACACCAGCAGTTCTGGCATTTCCTAACTTTTGATTGCTTGGACTCTGCATCCAAAATAATGTATCTTTTAACATAGTGCCTTATTTGTAATATATATTATATACATTCTCTATCTATCACACACTCATGAAGGTGCCCTTTATATTCTTGCTGTGTATACAGAAGGAATCTTTAAATTGTAATTACCAATAAGTAATGGTTTAGAATTCGGTGGCTGTACTAGGTAAATGTTCCTTTGCTATGACTTGGATAGCCTATGTTTAGTTTCATCAAGAATTTGTAACACTTCATGGACAGTCTTGAACAAATGGATCACTACAAAGGCTATAGATCAAGAAATTAGTGATGTATTTGTGATGGATGAGGCAGTTAGATCTATACAGGGTGTAAAGTAACGTTCAGATTCTAAGCCAAAGGTCTAGATTTGCTCCACAGATACTTTGTGAAAGTCTGCTGATGTGACATGGCTAAATCAGTTTGACAAATCCCTTGACTAGGAGTTGTCAGTGTAAATTGGGTAGAGGTTGCAAGAAGATAACACATGCAATTTAAATAAGGGATTATAATCCTAGGGGGCCACTAGCTGAAGTTAATTGAAAAGTCTTGAAATGATCTTTCTTCTTTTTCTTATCCATTTTCTCCACATATAGTGTCAGTTCAGAATGTCCTTTCTCTCCCACTAATTCCAAAGTAAAAACGAAAGGGGTCAGTTGTATTGAAATCCATTTCCCCATGTTATAAAGTCTTATCACTTACATGCGTAATGTCTGTTGAAAGGTTCCAGGTGTTGAGAGAGGTCTTTCCATAATGTAAAATACCATCCCATTTTTATTATAGTTGATTTGTGGAGGTTTTGCATCCATTCTGAAGCTGGGTCCTAGTCCCACAGCCCGTATTCAGTTCATGTGACTGAGACTATACACCTGAATAAAGATTGATCACTTGCCCCTTTTATTGGCTGTCATCTCTAGGTGATAAGACGGTAGAACTATTTAGTGGCCTTAGGTTAAAAGATGTGGTGTTTTGGGAGCACTTTACTTCTTTATGTTCTTTCTCTTAAGATCTAATCATATCACCTTTCTCTCAGGCTGTGTAGGTGAAGTTCTAAAGTGTCTTTGTAGTATAGTCACCCCTTAGACATATGTTTTCTTCTTGCTCTAGACTGATTTCAGATGTAACATTTGAACATTTTGCCTGCAATTACACTACATAAGTGGAGGAATTTATCTCTTTGTGGAAAACTGGTTAGATTGTTAGCTGTTTGGGGCAGGGATTTAGCCTTTGTTGTGTTCTGTGAAGTGCATAATACATTTCTGAGCATCACATAAATAGTATTACTGCAGTAACCTTATGACCAGTGTATGAATACCAGAGATATGTGCGCCTATGCTTTTAAGGAAAACAGAAACAACCTTTGATTTCTCCCTTTTACTTCCAACCTGTGCCTCTGGGAGGTGGTATTCTTTTTGCAAAATTGTTCATAATTCTTTTGCATTTATGTCATTATATACTCTCATGTTAGTAAATATTCGTTGGTGAATATATGATTGTTCATGGTACAACTATCAGGCTGAATGGGAAGTGCAACAGGAAAGTAGAGTTCTTTGCCTTCAAAGAGATTTGCTTTCTTTTCTTGTGATGTGCAGTCTCGTTTTGCATTTCTTAGCTGGACAACACTCTTTTCCACTTCAACTTATTTGTTTTCTTAAAAATATAGGCAATGGTGTAAGTTTCTATTATCATTGTAGATGAGAAAAATAAATAAGTAACAATATTTTGACTAATCTAAAGGACTTGAATGGCAACTTGGAGTTACAATCGTAAAGTCGTATCCAGAGTTGTGAAAAATTGGGTTGGTAGAAACTTAAAAGACTTAAACTTTTATAGATATCTCTATCTATATCAATATCTATATCTACAGATATAGCTATAGATATATATTTAGTTACAGTGTAAGCTGATATAGCTGTTGGTTAGTATATTATTCCTTATTTTAGTAAAATAACATTTTTTTTTACTTATGTAGGATCTGTGCTAAGTGTTGACAGTTAAACACTGATGAGTCATTGTTTTTTGACTGTAAAATATTGATACAATCACAGACACAGTGAGATGGTAGTTAACAGGTTGTTTGTATTTAGCATTTATTTTTACCATGAAATATACTCGTCTCTTTCATTTATTTCATCTTATAATATGCACCCAGCCAGAGCTCGGGGTGCAAATGTAAATGAAAAAAAAAAAAACCCTAAATACAGGCAGTCCCCGGGTTACGTACAAGATAGGGACTGTAGGTTTGTTCTTAAGTTGAATCTGTATGTAAGTCGGAACTGGTGTCAGCCGCTGCTGAAACTGATCCGTTTCAACCGCGGCTGAATCTGGATGCCAGTTCTGACTTACATACAGATTCAACTTAAGAAACCCAGGCGTCCCCAAGTCAGCTGCTGCTGAAACTGATCAGCGGCTGATTCCAGGAAGCCTGGGGCAGAGCAACTCTGCCTCCGGCTTCCTGTAGTCAGCCGCTGGTCAGTTTCAGCAGCGTCTGACTTGGGGACACCTGGGGCAGAGCAGCTGGGGTGCTGCTGGGTTGCTCCAGTAGCGCGGATCCTCGGCGCTACTGGAGCAACCCAGCAGCACCCCAGCTGCTCTGCCCCAGGCGTCCTGATTCAGCCGCTGCTGAAACTGACCAGCAGCGGCTGAATCAGGACGCCTGGGGCAGAGCAGCTGGGGTGCTGCCGGGTTGGTGGAGCGGCGCTGCGGGACCAACCTGGCAGCTCCCAGCTGCTCTACACCAGGGGTAGGCAAGAAAAGCCTGGTCGGGGGGGGGGGCACTAGCTGCAACCCCCCCCCCCCCAGCAGACCAGGGGGACAGGAGCAAAGCCGCGGAACACGCCCGCAGCGGGACAGCCCAAGCGCGCCCGGGCTGTCCCGCTGCGGGCGTGCTCAAAGGCTTTGCTCCCCGTCTCCCTGCAGACCCGCCGCCCGTGAGCTCCGGGGCGAGAAAAGCCCCGTTCGTAAGTGCGGAGCCGACATAAGTCGGATCCGCGTAAGTCGGGGACTGCCTGTACCACATCCATTAGTAATTTGGAAAAAAAAAAACTAGAAAATTTTCATAGCCATGTCCTTACTTGCTATCCACCTTCCATCCTTCTCCCAAAGAAAAATTTACCACAAGCCCCTTAGCAGATAAGTCTTTCTGCTGTGAGTAGTTCATATCCCATTTTCACCAATGATAATAAATTGTATAAGGTCCCTCTCTTAATTGGAGTTCTTGGAATCTACCATGTAGTGCTAAACACATGGTTAAGTAATGTATGTTTACTATTCTATATGCTTTCTCCCAAATTTGTCTTAGTATCAAATGTCTTTTAATTTGAATTATTACTCACAGTTTTGAAACCTCTGATTTGTAAAGACTACACGGTTGTATAGAGTTTTATATAATTACATAGGTTGTATGATGAGCATGAGGATCAATACTATTATTGATTTCTGCTCATGGCAATTTCATGACCAAATCCTGCAGTCCTTATGCTAGCAAAACTAGGCTCTAGGGCAGGTGTGGGGGGCCAGGCCTGCCACAGGTAGAGGCTGTTCTGGCTGGGCTGTAAGTGCCCTTTCTATGGTGTGCCCAGCCATACATGATGTGGAAGAGGGCTGCTCTGGCCATTCTAGACATCCTGCCTTTGGCATGCTGCTCCAGCCAGGCCAGGTCTGCTGTAGATGGGGACTGCTCTGGTAGGGCTGGAGTGCTGCCTATGGGGCACTGGGCCAGGCCAACTGTGGGTGGGGGCTGTTTCAGTTAAGCTGGAGCACCCTCTGCCTGTGGCAGGCCTCTCTACAGATTAATCATTCACATCACTAGTTCCAACCCCTCTCTGTTGGTAGTGTTCTGGTCTTAAACCTGAATTTCCATTCTGTTGACAGCTTATTTTTTCTCTCTTAAATTATTTTAAACATATATTTTTTTGTGTTTAATTCATTGTACAGCTATGATTCACACCCTATTTAAGAGGTAGACAAGAAGAACAACTTTCATGTTAATCAGCCACTCAGCTAGATCTAATAACTAGATACCGTAAGTGAAATCTAGTAATAATCATAATAAAAGAATAAGAACATAAGAACGGCCGTACTGGGTCAGACCAAAGGTCCATCTAGCCCAGTATCCTGTTTGCCGACAGTGGCCAGCACCAGGTGCCCCAGAGAGGGTGGACCGAAGACAATGATCAAGCGATTTGTCTCCTGCCATCCCTCTCCAGCCTCTGACAAACAGAGGCCAAGGACACCATTTTATCCCCTGGTTAATAGCCTTTTATAGACCTAACCTCCATGAATTTATCCAGCTTCTCTTTAAACTCTATTATAGTCCTAGCCTTCACAGCCTCCTCTGGCAAGGAGTTCCACAGGTTGACTACACGCTGTGTGAAGAAGAACTTTCTTTTATTAGTTTTAAACCTGCTACCCATTAATTTCATTTGGTGAATCCCCTATTGGACTTTTGTTGCTTCTTTAAAATACTTCCCAAGAAGCCATCTTTACTTGATTCTTTACCTATATTTGGTAAGATAATGTCTTTAAATACTGTGCCCCATAGACAGCTCTGCCACCGTGGTGTCCAGCCTTCTAGGCCTGAGGGCCAAACAAATTATTTCATAAAGGGCAAGGATACACAACTGATTCTTTAACTATTTCCCTAAGCTCAGGCAGAAACACTCAAGCTCTAATCTGCTCTGCCTGTGGTTCTGACAGCTTGGCAGAGAAGCAGCCCAATGAGCAGGCAGAGCTATGGAGCTACGTTCTCCCGCTCTTCCTTTTCCTGCAATGCAGCAGGCCGTCTGTTGGGGTGTGCTGCTGAGTTGCTAAAGGAAGGGGACAGAAGCTACTCATTGTGCTTGTGGCTTAGAGCAGAGCTGTTGAGACGGGGGAGTGGAAGGCAGTTGGGAAGGATAGTTGGGAAGGTCGTCCCCCCGCCTCGTTTCCTCTGCCTAATGATGGGTCTGATTCAAAACTTCTCAGTTTAAAAATTTCAGGCTGTGGCTCAGGGAGCACATTTTCAATTTGTAATCACCTGCAGTTGGTTGGATATCACTGCTGTATCATCAATCTTTGACACGAGAGATTGATGATCGTTAAAATATACAAATATTTACTGAATTGCCTACTTTGTAAATGTACAAGTGGAAAGCAAGATCTTGGTCCTGATCTTTGCGTCATTGAAATTTAGCAGGTGTTGGGCGCCATCCTCTATTGGTTGACTAGGTAGAAAGTGATCTTTCTGGCTGGATTTTTAACAGGTGGATAGAGAAAGTACCTGGATCTGTTTGCCTTAGTTGGTTAGCTGTCAGCTTGTCTGCTTTAGCATAACTTTGGCTCCATAAATTACATCATTAAGCTGTGATGTGTAGTGGTACTGAATTTCTAATACTAATGGCTATATACTTGTTCAGTTTTTCTGTCTCCTACTCCTCCATTTACTTTTGGTTTGTTGTTGGACCAACTGTCCAGCCGTGAATTAATTCCTCTGAAACCTCTTGTATACGGATGGGCAAAAATTTTTGTCGGGGGGGCGGCACTCCAAGAATTCTGGTCATAGGCTGTACTTCTCAATTATTTTAATGGAGGGGCTGTGAAGCCTTCCACCCCCAGGCACCCTTTAGGGAGGGAGATGGGGGTGCTGAAGCTCCCTCTCCCAAATTCATACTGGAACATTGCTGGCTGTTCCCCTTCATCAGGGGGAGAGGGGAAAGTGCACAGTTTGCTGCATTCCTCACTCTTGCTGGGGAGTACAGGGGCAGACGCGCTGTGCACTTTGCTCTTGATCCCTGACAGGGACAGGAACGGGAAGAGCAAAGAGCCCTGGTACAAATCTCAGGGGAGTGTCTTTGCCTCCCTTCTTCCTTCCACATCCACACACACCTCCAGTCCCTTGCCCTGAGACCTTCTTTAAGGACCTAAGCAATGCTGGTTAAATGTGTCAGTCTATACATATTTTGCAAGCCAGCTAGTTATTACTGGTGGAATCAACTGATCAAATGTGGATCCAATGTTCATTCCATCTACATTATGGACACTTGAGAACTGGGTGTGGACTATAGAAAAGCACTTGTAAATTTTCATCTGAACAAAACTTGTAAATGTTCTTTGATTTTTGTGAACATTTGCAAAATTTGGCTTTTAAGAATATTTGTGAAAGAAAACATTTGGGTGGAAATATTGGCCTTAGTGAAGATACATGGCAAAACTCCTATTGATTTTATGGGGCTGAGATTTCTTCCTTTCTGAACACTGATGAGCATAGGAATCCCATGCTGGAAATCATGTAGCTGTCTTGAAAGTTTGAGTTTGGAAGTCATTGAATCAGGAAACAGTAGCATGTGACATAAGTGTCCTGTTACACAGAAGGAATAATGTGTCAGTGTAAGCAGTCTTGGATACTTGCATATGTGCAATTACTTGTAAGTTTTAAATAAGGTTCAAATGATTTTTTTATCCATAGTTACTGACTTAGATAAAACTGTAAATCAGGCTTGCAAAAGATTAATGAAAATGGAAACTTGTTGAAGGCTCAGTCCTGCAAACATCTGAGTAACTTTGACAACAGTGGACTTAGGTGAATAAGGTTATTCATGTGCTTAAGTGTACAAAATCTACTGCTTGTCCTTACCATGACAATGATAATGAAACCATGAACAATATTTTAAAACATCAGCAAAAGTTAAAACTGTAGGTGGATGAGTGAAAGTAGAATTTTTCAAAATCATTGTTAAGTCAGAAGTTATAGTCTTTCTGCGGTACAAAGGCAGAAAAAACAAAATGACCTTTCTTCATTTTGTGACATGTATTACTTAGGCCATCTTTAACATACACAGCCATCTTTAACATATCAAAACAAGATGGGTTCAGTCATAATTGTTCTGAGAAATCTTTAAACATTGTACATTCATTTGCCTTGAGATTCTGAAAATTAAATTAAGAGTGATACAAGACAAATAGAGGATTACACCATGCTGCTATAAAATGCGTTGAACATTTCTTGTTTACAGTTGTACTGCTTAAACATTGGCAAAGAAATAGCATGTGGTAATGGATGGATAGGCACATTGGATTACTTAAATGGGAAAGGCATGCTCTTATCTATTTGAGCTTTAGACCTATTTAAATTTATGCACCTTTGGTTGATAAAGACCTAGAAAGATCCAGCATAATGGGGATTTCTAACAGTGAATTTTTTAAATGTCCTTGAGCTGGACATTATTTTAGACAATCACAAAACCTGATTTTATATCTATATAATCTATACCTACTCTCATAACAATGAAATAATTTATTGTAAGAAAATTTGCCAAAGGTGAGCTGCTTGCTAAAAAGAAAATGAGAAGCAGCAACATTCCCTGCTTTAACTATCAAAACAAATTCTTGACAAGTCAATTTTAAACTGAATAGCTGTCCTGAATTTGTAAAATATATTTAAATGTTTGGTTAGGGGAGGGTTGATATTGTAGGAGGAAGTTTCTGAAAAGTTTTGTGCCTTGCTGACAACGTATATTTTTGGCAGATAATACTGACCAATTTGGATGTAAACAAAAAATGTCCTTAAATCATTGAAAGTGAATTTCAGTGGCATTTAGCTCTAGACCCTGTCCTTCATCATTGCACTTCCTTGTCTAAAAGAATACACCTTTAAAAAGACATCCTCAAAAGGTTCAGAAAATCAGGATGGCAGCAAACGTAATGGTACCTGACCTGCTTGGGAGACATATGGGCTCTGGCTGACATCAGTATAAAAAGCCACTTAATATTATAATTGATTTACTCTCACCCCCTTGTCTGAGACCACATGCCCAACTTTAAGAGAAAAAGTGCTCTTGGAGAAAGGGTGGCTTGGAGGAGAGAATTGAAGGTTGAGAGAAAGGACACTTGGTGGCTAGAAAGGAAGTTATTCTCAAAGAATGGGGGTGTCAATAAAGAAGGCACAGAGCATGCATTTGGTAATTATTCAGTCAGGTTCTTAGGCACATGCCTAATTTGAAACCAGTGGGGTTACTCGCAAGCTTAAAGTTAGACGTGTGTTTCTGTGCTTTGATGAATCATGGCCAAATCTAAGTGCAAAAAGGATCAGTCTGAAGAAAGAATTAGGAAGATTTTAGGGAGCTGCAGTGGGTGAGTTAGGAAGCAATGAGGGGAGCTTGGTATATCAGTGAGATTATGGTGCCTTGAAAGTGCAAAAAAGGAGGCATTCCATGATCTGATCACCAGTGTAAAGCTAATCAACATGTTATCATCCCCTTGCCCCCTTTTTAGGATTTCTGTCCCTGAGTCATGGCAGACAGAAGACCAGAGAAGTCATGTGAACAAGCATGTGAATCACTTAAACAGCAGGATTATGAAGTGGCTGTGAAGCACTGCACGGAGGCGCTCCTTTCCCTCAGCCAGTACCCCCCAGCTCACTTTCTGGATGCATGCCAGGCTGAAATTGACCGCATCAAAATTGAGAGTCTTCTCTATAGAATTGCTTCTTTTTTACAACTTGTGAGTGCAACTCTTTCATAGTATCAGATGACCTGGGAAGAAGAATCAAGTGCTTTTATTTTTCAAGGTTTAACTAAAAATCAGAACCTTATTATCATTGTCATGATGCTTGGACATAAAACCTCTTCTTTAAAAAACAGATAGAAGGCTCCAGTTTGGCTGGGTGGGGGGGAGGGGTGGTCTATTTCTGTGTGCGTAGTACAGTTTGAACCTCTCTAGTCTGGCACTCTCGGGTCCAGCAACATCTGTGGTCTGGCATGATTTTGGTTAGCCAAATGTCCGCTTATCATAGGTGTGGCCAAGTTTTCCAGAATCCCATAAAGTTTGTTTACAGTGACTGGCGTGTGGTTCAATTTTTAGATCCAAGGGAAACCAGGACACTCCAGAGAGACTTAACGACTTACTTATTTATTGCAGGCTCTAAGCAGTTAATATAGTTGTTTAAATTTTACAAGCCTTAAAAACAAGTACTACACAATTTAAACCTTAAATCCTATATATTCTAAAGCAATTAATACAGCACAAAGCAATACAGAAGCAATTAACAGAAGATTATTATAATACAATATTTAAGCCTAGTTTATTTACACTTCTCCTGTATGCTACCTACAGTACTGGGAAGGAGGTCATGGTCCCTTTGATTCCCACCTGTCGGGGTGCCATGCACTGGGGCCGCCGGTGTGAAGAGTCTATTACTTCTGGTTACAATGAGCAGGACCTGTTGGTCAATCCTGCTCCCTCCTTCCCATCGATTCTTCTTACTAAGTCCATTTTAAAGCAAAGCAAGACTTGGTAGTTCTAATAATATCTACCAATAAACTGCATATTGTGTAAGATACCTGTTATGTCTATATTTGGGATACATCCCGCTATTCAGGCTGTTGCCAAAAGCTATATATTTGATTGACAGTTCTATGGTTGTATCTGTGATTTTTGCTTATCAGAAACATTATGTACTAGTACCAAATTTCTCCCAGTGTTCTTGGCATGGTGTCACTATACCATACTCCATATGCAGGATTGTTTAAAGCACTCCTGACTTTCAAAGTTCCCCCACCCCCGGCCTGTCCTACGCGTGTAAATGCACCAGACTTGAATCAGGCCTGGGTTTGCTTTGTTAGAAATCCGCAATTTGGGCAAGACAGCCATTGTGAGTGTGGTCAAAGCAGGGCCGGACAATGCAGACATTATTATTCTGGTCAGGATGGGGTTGTCCAGGCTCCCTTACATTCTTCCCCTCAACCAAGTTGAGTATAAATATAGGTGTAGAAAAGATAATCAGTGGGAGGGAGTGAGTAGGATTGACCCACAAGTCCTGCTTGTTGTAACTAGAAGTAATAGATCTAGAAATTGAACCACATGCCAGTGACCAGTCCTGGCTTTCAGTGTTCTGTGCTGTTATTTAGTTCTAATTTACCACTAAATGTCTTCTAAGAGCCCAGTAAGTGGAAATTTTGGCAATGCTGTTAGACAATATTGACCTTCCATGGTCCAGGAAATTCTCTAGTTCAGCATTGGTAAGGTCCTGAGGGTGCTGGGCTAGAAACGTTCAATTTATAGCTTTCAGAGTTGGGACTAGGGATGTAAAATCTCATTTAATTGGTTAACCGGTTAAACATGATGTTTAACTGGTTGACCAATTAAAAGGGGGGGGGTAGGCAGGTTGGAGCAGCTCCGCTGCCTCATGCAGGGGCTGCAGCCCGTGTCTGTGGCCCCCCCTAAGCCTGCTGCAGGGCAGGAGCTAATCCAGCCCCACCGTTTAACCAGTTAACCATTTCACATCTCTAAATTGGAACCATGTTGTTTGACTTTGAATAAATAATTGACTAAAGAAACAATGGGAGCATATTTTATATTTTGTGAAGCTTATTTTAGCAGCAGAAATATTCACTAATAATGTATTAAATTATATATATTAAATGACATACAAGCTATGTTAAAATAATATTAATTAAGGTTGTAAAGTCAAGCACTCAAAAGTTAGGAAGTGTCAGAGTTAAGGATGCCCATCTAAATAGAATCTTTAGGGAATATACAGTATCTGCAGTATCTGTATCTCTAGCAAGTCTCTACTGAACACATACAGATTGTGATTTTCCAAGTACAATTTATATCCTGTAGGTTCTGACCACATTGTATCAGTGCAAAATTATGTAAACTGTACAATGCACAGGCAACAATAATAATTTTAAGCAAACATGGGAAATTATAGCTTTATATTTTTCTCTGTTTGTTGTGGCTTCACACAAACACAAAGATACTTTTTCTCTTAAAACATTCATTTTGGAAAAGTCAACATTCTGAAGGTGAATGTATTAGATCCACGTCTGAACTTCAACTTGAACTAATGTACCTTCAACTATATCACATTTTCTACCTTGAAAATGTAGAATGTAGAAGAGAAAATGGGTTATTTGATGTTTCAGAGGAAGCTGTTTATTGGAACAGGAAGTCATTTACCTTGGAATAATATTTTTTAAACTCTCTTTCTTTCCAGAAAAACTATGGGCAAGCAGATGAAGACTGTAGGCATGGTATGCTGATTTATATATTTATTTATTTTAATTTATAACAACATGTTATCAGCTCTCTGTATTATAGAATGTTCCAAAAGGAATATCAAAATTGCTTTTTTAATGTCATAAAATAGTCCTAGTCAAATTATTGCTCTAGTTTCTAATGTATGTACAATCCCACTGTAATACAGCCACCTCTTCTCTGGAGCATGGCAGCTGACTAATGAACTGCATAGGGATGGGGTTAAGAGGATCCCTCTGATCACTAAGAAGAAAATGGCAATTTTGCTTTGCTTCTCAGAGGCAAGAAAAAACGTTTTCTCTGCAGCTAGGCCCTGATTTAGCAAAAAGCACGTGCTTGACTTTAATAACATGCTTAAATTCATCCCTGTTCAGAAAAGCACTGAAGCACATGTATAGTAAAGCTCATACTTTAAATATGTATTTTAGTGAGTTATTGAATTGAAGTCTTACAGAGGAATTAACCATGTGTACTTAAGTTCCTTTCCCCTTTTTTATGCACCTGACCCAAAACCCAAGATAATCAGAATATTTCCATTGACTTCATTGTGCATGGAATCAAGCTTTATTACCATAGACTTGGGAAATAAATTGTACCATGTGTAGGTCCCATCTGTGGTGCTCTGACTCTAATCTTGAATTCTAATTTTCCCCAATCCTTGATAGAGTTTGAAAGCAGTTCTTTTATGGGGACTATGTAATTACTTGTACTGTAGACATATTCACTTGATGGGATGATTGAGAGTTTCACTTCTGAGTATTTTCTATGTATTCATCATATGCAATGCTGTACTTTAGGCAGACTGCTATGTTTAAAATCCATTTACTGTATCGGTTGCTGGTGTTTGCCAGAGATGTATTGTTGTGAACTGGCTTTGCACAGTTGTCCTTCCTGACAGTGAATAGAGAGACAAGAAGAGATGTATGGAAGGATGAATAATGGCTAAAGGGGGAAGGAGAGAGTGCTGTTAAATGAATTGAATTTTCATTGACTAATATTCTGAGAAGTTCTATTAAATGGAAAATTTGCCATTGATTCCAGTAAGGGTAGAATTTATCCTTGAGACAGCTTTGTGACTCTGTTTGTATAGCAGATACCCGAATATTTCAAAGGAGCTTGACTGTTAAGAATATTTTTTGCACTTGTGCACATACAGTATGGTGACTGCTGAAAAAATGCCAACTATAGAGTCAATTTCTTTTGTAATGCTTGGGAGGAAGAAAAAATTGAAACAGTGTTCTTGCCACAATAAGTCTTTAAAATCAGACCCACTTAAAGGGCCATTCTAGACAGAGGTGTGGTCTAGCATGTTACATGTACAATTCTCCCCCCTCCCCCCAGGTCTAAAGTACATAATGTTGGAACAATTTTTATGCCAAAATGATTTTTATAATCTGTTGAACACATTTGATTGTCTTGCCCTTTCTATGCTCTTAATTTATCTTCTCCTAGCAGCTAGTATTTCAAGACAGCTGCAGAAATTGTTTCAGTGGGTCTATGTTTTTTATTACTGTTGGAAAGACTTTTTAAAATAAAAATGCCATGCATGTATCAAGTTTTAGGTCTGTCTGCTAAAACGGTACCCATTGAAGCATGCCAGACCTTTTTGACAGAAAAAGCTTTAATAAGTTGCAGTTACAACTTTTTACAAGATTGACACATTGCAGACACCAGTGAATTCATTTTGATTTAAAAGAAATGAAATCGATGTTCTGGCATGCCCACTTAGAAGTATGTATTCTTTACAAACAGTTGTATTTACTGATAGAAGCACAAGGACTTACTGTAATGCTGAATCTCTCAAATTGTTCTATAAATATTCAAAGAATTTTGTTTAAAATTAAAAGTTACAAGCTGCTGGCTTACTGTAACAGAATACTTCAGTTAAATAACTCTATGCAATTAAATATGTAAAGTATCTTAACTTTTGTTTTTCTTTCTGATTTGGGTAGCAAGTCTCTGTTCTGAAATTGTTGACAGCAGCCACATGTGATTTAAATTCCAAGAGTCATGTTCTAGACATCTTAAAACCAGGGTTTGGTTGCCATTATCTTGTTGAAAACATGTCCTGTCCTTTTTTTTTTATGGATGTTCTTTTGGGACTGTTTTTTTTTCTTGATGTGTTCACAGAACTCCTCTTAATGATATGCACACTTATTAAATGTGAAGAATTGATTGTTTTTTGAGAATCTAATCCTGCAGTCCTTGTGCAGGTAAATGTTAGCATGAATGAGAGCTACACACTAGAAATGTCAAATGTAGTCGACTACATGATTAACTGATAAGCTTAGGCTTATCAGTTAATTTTGTTGACTACAAGCATCTCCTCCCCCCCCCCCCCACTGCGTCTGTATTAGAGGCAGCAAGGGCGGGAGGGAGGGTGGTTAGCATGAGTCGGTGCTGGGGAGAGCTGGTTTAAAAGCCGGTTCCCTCAACACCGGGTCTGGAATGCTGCCTCCCCCTTCCCACCTCGTGCTGCTGCCTCTTTCAGCCCCGACCAGGTTAAACATTCAGATCCCTGGCCAAGTAAGTACGTAAGTAAATAAATGGTTGTTACACTTAGACCTGATTGGCACCCTTGGGACCTGACCGGTTCCAAACAAGGGAATTTGCTGGTCCAGGAGAGGTCAATACCCCTCTTGACCGCTGGCCCTGCTTCCAGGTTCCCTTCCCTGCTCCCAACCCTGCTGCTGGCCCTGGCCACTGGGCTCTGCTCCCGCCCCAGCTTGGCTTCTGGCCCCTGACCTCTCTGCCTCCAGAGTCCCAGCTGGCCCCTGTTTCCAGCCAGTGAGTTTCTTTGGTCCAGCAACATCTGTGTTCTGACTAGACCTCGGATGTTGCTGGACTAGAAAGTCCTGAACCAGAGTGGTTCAAGTGTACTACTGGAGCATTTCTGTATATCATGAAATAAATCCTTCCATTGCAAATGTAAAGGAAAATATCTGTTTGGCTAGCTGTCTGATCCCAGAGTTTCCTGGTGTAAAGTTTACTGTTACATGACACTTTTAAATGTTAGGATTAAAATAGTAATTCTTATTGCAGTGCAAATGAATACCAAATCACTCGACTATTTTGTTTTAAAGTAACAAAAATATTAATGTGTTAAGAGCAGTTGACCAATTAAGATGTTTCATAAAACTTGCAAACTACAGTAAAACTCCAGTAGTCCAGCATCCAATTGTACGGCACTTCCGATAGTCCGGCATCAAAATGGCAAGAGCCTAGTGAGTGAGCTTCGGCAAAAAACGAGTCATGAGGCAGCAGCTGAACCGAGCGAAACTGGATGGGACCAAGTCAGTCTGCCGCTGGGATTGTGTGACGCTGGACAGTGCTTGTGCTACAATAAAAAGGGTTAAAAACACTTTATATACATTGTGGCTACGTCTAGACTGGCATGATTTTCCGGAAATGCTTTTAACGGAAAAGTTTTCCATTAAAAGCATTTTTGGAAAAGCAGGAAGCTTTTCCGCAAAAGCACTTTTTGCGGAAAAGCGTCAGTGGCCAATCTAGATGCGCTTTTCCACAAAAAAGCCCCAATCGCCATTTTCGTGATCGGGGCTTTTTTGCGGAAAACAAATCTCTGCTGTCTGCACTGGTCCTTCTGTGCAAAAGTTTTTCGGAAAAATACTTTTGCCTGAACGGGAGCAGCATAGTATTTCCGCAAAAGCACTGACAATCTTACATGAGATCATCAGTGCTTTTGCGGAAATTCAAGCGGCCAGTGAAGACAGCTGGCAAGTTTTTTCGGAAAAGCAGCTGCTTTTCCGGAAAAACTGGCCAGTCTAGACACAGCCTGTGTGTGTACACACACACACACACACACACACACACACACACACACATCTCTGTGTGTGTGTGTGTGTGTGTGTATATATATATATATATATATATATAAACCAATTTATAGTACCTCCTGATAGTCTGGCATATCCGATAATCCGGCACTGCCTAGGTCCCAAAGGTTCCGGATTATTGGAAGTCTACTGTACAATACAAAGTATGCTTTTTGCTAGCAGGAATGGAGCCTCATAAGCATGGTCCTCCCTCCTCCTCCCATCAAAATGTGGTTTGTTGCAGTTTTGACTCTTGGAGGGATGAGGGAGGAGATCCTTTGTATCCTTCTCAAAGAATTGCAGTAATTGTCTTCTTACTTCAAGTATATTGTCACCACCCTTCTGGCTAATGGATGATGGGCTTGTCTATCCTTAGAGCTCATTTACATAATTTCTTAGTTGGTGGGAGATGTCACTTCTAAATGATAGGAGGCATGAGGGCAAAGCCAGTTCAAGTCTTGCCAATTCAGGAAGTAGAGTTTGAGCCTAGGTCTCAGATAGTTTTAAAGGTGAAGGAAAAACTGAGTTGCATTTAGTTAAATGTGTACTGTTCTCTGGTAAGGCTAAAAACTGGTACTTTGTGTTGCAGTGCTGGGAGAGGGACTGGCCAAGGGAGATGGCTCTTTCCATGCAGTGCTTTGCTGTATGCATCTTAAAGGGAAGCTGCAAATTGTATCTAATGTTCTTTCCAAATCACTGATGGGCGAATCATTGGTAAGTGAGTCTGATTTAGTTTATATAACTGAAAATTAACATATTTTGGGATTTTTTTTTTTTAGTTGTATAGTAGCAAACCTCAAATTGTCTCCTTGACCAACAGATCGCAATAATAAAATAGTTCATATGGAAAATCCAAGGATGAATTCCTGTTAAAATATTCAGGTGCTCATATGTAAGCAGGAGCCCAGGTTGTTACTTCACCAGTATTTCTGAGTCAGTATGCTCTTTTTGCAGATTTTTCTACTTTTATTATGAATCCGTAGGATGTTCAAATTAGTTGTCTGCATCTAATCCCCAAGGAATGCAATGTAATTTTTATACATGTGCAGTTTAATAAAGTAGAGCATACATTTCCATCCTTTTTGCCTACATTTTAACCATCCACCTGAGACCATTTTGTGTGTGCTTCAGTTGAGTGAGTTCAGCTTTTATATCCGAAAGTACATTGATGTGGTTATATTTTTTAAAAATGACCCAAATTGTTTTTAAGTAAACTTCAGAACTGTTCAGGACAGAAAAATAATCCAAATATTTCATTCTAAAATAAAATAATACTCTCATGCTGGGCCCTGAGTTTGTTTCCTCTTGTAGGCCCTGATCCAGTAGTAGCCTCCCTGACTCCAGTCATTTGTAAAGTTAAGGATGCACGTCGGTCTCTGCAGGATTAGGCTCTCATTTACTATTTGTGTTCAGTGCTTCGAGTTGCATCTGTATGAGCTGAGGGTAATGCTAACATCAAAGGTTGTGTAAGGAAGGCCCTGCTCTGCCATCTGTGATGTTAATATTCATATGCTCCTCTTGGAGAAACCCTGAACAAGAAAAAAACACGCCGTGAAAAAAGCCTTGGCAAGAAAAAAACATGCTGTGAAAGCATCATGTTAAGGCTGTTCCTATCATTGTTGAATGATTTAAGAGCTTAAACATGCCACATTAATAGTAATATATATAAAATACCATAAGGCCACTGGTTGCGGTACAGTGTGGGAACTGTGCCAAATATCTTTGCTTCCTAGAGTCTGAAATCTAAAGCCTATTAGAAGATGATAATGTTTTGTACAAATGTTTGGTGGTACAAATCTCCTTTCACTTTCATCTGGGAAGTGGCTCTTGTTTTCCCTTTGACGATTGATTACTGAAGCACCCGTCAAACGCTGGGCCTGCTCTCCATTGTTTGGAGGTCTCCCGCTGAATCCTGACATCTTTAGCAAGCCTTGCGATTGGTTGACGTGCGGCGTGACACTGACTGTAAACATGCCTCTTCCTCATTATATTTAAGATTGGGTTGCTGTGCAAGGAACACATATGCATCCTACTCATCCTCCTGCATGTGAATGATTGGCTAGTTTGGAAGAAATCTGAATTTGGACATAAATATTGTGACTGCAGAGAGATATGTTATGTTGGTGTCGTGTAGTCCTGATAGCAAAACAGAGATATATTCTCTCTTCAAACTAATCCACTCTCTGACTAATAATGTTACTTCATTTATCTGAAGCTTGTCAGATATGGTTATGAAGATAAACGAAGAATAAAAAGGATTGACATATTTTCATATCCTGTAGTAGTTTGCCATTAGAAAAAGTAATGTAAATAGCCTAATACTCCTGCTATCCTGTGGTTATGCTGGGTTGGTACATACCTTGGTCTTTCCAAGTGAAGCCCCCACTCCAAAAGAGAAGCTTATGATCTCGTGACTGAGCAAAGATCATCATTCATGGTTGTTTTCAGTAGGAGTAATAAAGCCAGCAAATGGTTTACTGACTTTTCCTGATGTCTGCATGGAATAATTAAATCAATAAAGTTTGAAGAGTTTTTACTTGCAGAAGCTGGAATGCATCCAGCTTGACTCTCAGTAACTTAAATTCTTCATGCTCTATGCATAAGCCGTACAAGTTGGATTTGTGACTTCTGCTTTTGGAGAGAAATGCAATAGCAATTCAGATAAATGTTCAGCATATGAGGATTATCAAACATGCAGATGGACAGTAAAGATATTTAAGTTTCTTTCTGCTGCTCTGTGGTACAAGTGGGATGTAAAGGAGGATCTGTTATATTCATTCTTAATACATGCAGCAAGTGGTCAGCTAAATGAAACCACACACCCGAATTAGGGATATAAGCGGCTAGTCAGCTACCTGATAGGCAAATGCTTATCAGGTAGTTGAGAAGGAACTCGACTATTTGCTTCCCCCCTGCAGCAAAGGGAGGGAGCATGACCCAGTGCTGGGGGGAACCAGCTTAAGCCGGTTCCCTCCCAGCACCATCTCCGCAGGAGACAGGGGAGGCAGAGAGCAGCAGGGAAACAGTGTGAGCGGGAATTGAAACAGTCCTGTTTGCGCCAGTCCGACTGCTGCTCCTCTCCCTTTGAAATGTACAAGTGCCGACTGCAGCTCTTGTACATTTCAAAGGGCGAGGCACAGAGGGGAACTCGTGCCAGCGGTGACTGCTTTGGTCCCTGCTGGTGTGGGTTCCCACTGCCTCTCTCCATTTGAAAAGTAAAGGAGCCGTGGATTTTAAAGGGAGAGAGGCAACAGGTGTGCCTGGGAGCGCAGACTCTCTGGAGTGGAGGCAGGGATGAAGGGTTCGGGGTGTAGGAGAGCGCTTCAGTCTGGAACCGAGGGGGTCAGAAGGTGTGAAAGAGGATCGGAGCTTGGGTGGGAGGTGGTGTGTGTAGTGGTGCAGGCTCCAGGTTTGAGCTGGGGGTGAGAGGTTTGGGTGCAGAAGCGGGTTTGGGGCTGGGATTGAGGACATCAGAGGACAGGAAAGGGATGAGGGGTGGGGCAGAGGGGTGGCATGTGGGAGGCAGTGAGACTCCAGCCGGGAGTGTGGGCTCTATGGTGAGGGTAGGGATGAGGGTTTCAGACTGTGGGAGGATGCTCTGGATTGGAACCAAGTGGGTTGGAAGATTGTAGGGGGATCAGGACTGGGGCAGGGAGTTGAGGCTCGAGGGGAGTGAAGGCTCAGGTTGGATGGGTAGGGCTGAGGCTGAGGGTAGGAAGTGAAGGAGGATGTTCTGGGCTGAGGGGTTTGGAGGGCAGGAGGGGAATCGGGGTAGGCAAAGCGGGTGGCTTAAGGTTCAGGGTCTGGGCAGTGCTTACCTCAAGCAGCGGCATGTCCCCTCTGCTCCCACAGTTTCCATTGGCTGCAGTTCTGGGCCAATGGGAGTTGCAGAGCTGACGCTGAAGGCACGGGCAGCATGCAGATCCCCTTGGCTGTGCCTATGCATAGGAGATGGAGGAGGGAAGTGACACTGATTCTGGGAGCAGTGTGGAGCCAAAGCATGTACAGAATGGGGAAAGCCCCCGACCACACACGATTTTGAGATGGGAGCTTAAGGGCCAGATTGAAAGGACTGATGGGCCATCGTTCGCCCATGCTGGGCTAGATCATGGACACAGCAGTGTGAATTTCTAGCATTGACCCCTTGTGAGCTGGAGTACGTATTGTAATAACAACAATAATAGTAGTAATACCTAGTCCTTATATAGAACTTGTCATCAGTAGATCTCAAAGCTGTTTACAGAGGAGATCAAATATCATCACCCCTATTTTACAGATGGGAAACCTGAGGCATACAGAAGTGAAATGACTTGCCCAAGATTACCCACCAGGCCAGTGGCCATACTGGAAATAGAATCCAGGACTTGGATCCGTTTCCAGTGGGCTGCAGTGCTTATTGGATACTGATTTTGAAGGCTACTTCCTTGTGAATGTTGAGCCTATTAATGCTTCATGTGGGTGACAGCCAGATTTCTCAGAGTTTATTTAACAAGTTATTCTGCACGTGTATCCCAGTTTGCCTTACTCTGTGCTGACACCTGTTGTATGAGATTAGCTTTTATCAGCTGTAAGTTTCCATGTTGCATAATAATGTTTATTCACTGTTGCACAGAATTTCTTTGAACGTTGTGTAATACCACTCAACAGCTCTTTACCAAATATTGGGTATTAAAAAAAGTTCTTGCCTGCCAGGTTTACGATAACAAGAGGGTTTATGTACTGAATGCACTAACATTTTTCTCTCTCCCCAGAATGGGATGGTAACTAAGGATTTGACAAGACTAAAAATGCTTCTTGCTGAAACGGAGGTAAGAATAAACATGTTATGGGGAAGAAAGTGAAAACTGCCTAATAGTTGACTGCAAGGTGTTTTGTTCTGTGCCCTATGAGACTTGTGTTCTTTGAACAAGATGTATTGGGCATCGTAGCCTTCACTGGCCTACCGGTCTCTATCATATTTGAAAGCAGCCTTTCACTACACTCTTGGATCTTTTGATGAAAGAATAAGAAAAATGCTGAAAAGTGGCTGTCCATGACCTGCGGTATTCAACAGGGAAAAATGAGAAAATACACTCTTATTTATTTCTTATGACTCAACAAGTGATTCCTCTTTCCAGGAGAAATTATCCACTGGAGAGCTTTGCTGTGTCCTAGACATGACCTAAGACTTAAGATAGCTACCAAGTTCTAGACGCCACATCAACATCAGTGAGGAGGGATTAGTCCAGGAGTCTAAAGCTCCCAGCCTGCGGGCCATCCCTGGCTGGAGCAAGTTTGCAATCTGGTCGAGGAGTCCTGTCTGTTATTGTTCACCAAGTTGCACTCCTTCCCAACATCTCCCTGCCCTCTTCTCCAGTGGCACTCCAGCCCCCGAGAATGCAGCTTTGGAGATCACCAAGAGGGGGTGCTGGCACAGAGATTGTGCCCCGCACACTCTCTGCAGCGGCAGGTGCCACGGGGAAGCAGAGTGCACCCAGTGGGTGAACTCTTTCCACTGTGCTCCGTTTCCCCTCAGCTCCTGCTGCCATGGGGAGTGCAGGGAGGCCCAAACCCTGATGATCCCCGAAGCTACATACTTGGGAAGGGGTGCCTTGGTGGCGATGGCATGAAGGGATAGAGTTTGGGGGTGGTAACGCACAGGCCCCTCCGCTGCTGGGTTTTCCGGGCAGATTGTTCAATTGCTGTAGCTGAGGATGACCCACCCACCCACCCACACAGAGAGACATTGAGAGATTTGAGCATCAGCCTGCTAAACCCAAGCTTGTGAGTTCAATCCTTGAGGGGGCCATTTAGGTGTCTGGGGCAAATCTGTCAGGGATGGTACTTGGTCCTGCCACGGGGGCAGAGGACTGGACTCAATGACCTCTCAAGGTCCCTTCCAGTTCTATGAGATAGGTTTATCTTCATATATTATATTTATTGCATGAATTACTATTTTTTATGGACTTTGTTCTTATTCTTTAATTGTTTGTCTTTTCCTCTAAATATAAAATGAATAGAGATGTCAGTACATTGTAAGAAGGTGCTCTTATTCTGTATGGCTACGTCTAGACTGCAGCCCTCTGTCGACAGAGAGATGTAGATTAGACACGTTGAAATTGCTAATGAAGCTGGGATTTAAATATTCCACGCCTCATTAGCATAAACATGGCCGCCACTTTTTTCAAAACGGAGTTTTTTCGAAAAAAAGTCAGTCTAGACGCGGATGTCGAAAATAAAGTCTTTTTCTACAGATATTGTATTCCTCAAAAAATGAGGCTTACAGGATCTGTTGAAAAAGGCTTTATTTTCGACATATCCGTGTCTAGACTGCCGTTTTTTTTGAAAAAACTCCATTTTGAAAAAAAGCGGCAGACATGTTTATGCTAATGAGGTGTGGGATACTTAAATCCCGGCTTCATTAGCAATTTCAACGTGTCTAATTTACATCTCTCTGTCGACAGAGAGGTGTAGTCTAGACACACCCTATGTAAATTAATATGTTTGCACTTCAGTGCTTTCCATTGCATCTACTTTCAGCTTTGAAACAATCTGCTTGATGACCAGCCCACTACTTCTTTTGCCAATGTCACATATTTAATTCATACATCTCTGAAAGTAGTATTGTTCACTCCAGAAAATAATAGTCCTTCTGTTTGACACAGTAGCCTTTAAAAAGACAGATAATCTCAGTTCTGCTGAGGCCGCTTTGTGGCATGAAAGTGATTCAAACTGGTCTTAAAATACCCACAGAGCCAGTAGAGAAGTCTCCGCTGGCAGACGTGTGTCTCTGCAACTTTCTGCACCAGCTGCTTCTCCTATTCCAATACAAGGCTGAAAAAGAGATATTCATGTTGGAGGCGTGGCTGTGGACAGGAAGGGACATGGTTTACCAGAGCTCTACCATGTCTAGTTCTCCCTTGGCAAAAGTGTCATTATGGGCCTTACATCAGTGGCAGAAGTTATTATTTCCACTGGAGCTGGGTTGCTGAGGATCAGCTAGAAGTGAGTGACTGGCTCCTATTGGTCATAGTTGGGACAGTGGGGAGAACTGGGGCCAAAGAGGTTAGATAGTACAATGTAATTTTTTTTCTTTCATCAGATAGTATACTGTGATGCAATAGATTTAATGTTCACATTCGATTTCTTTTGTTCATTTACTGTGATTGCTGGCATGTTAACAAGAAACCCAGGTTTGTGGCCAGAATGTTGTTTGAATTAGTTGAGGTGGTTTTTTTTTTTTTTTTTTTTTTTTTTTATGACTGACCATTGAAATACAATATCTTATGAACACAGAAGGAAAACGGAAATATCAGTCAAAATCTTGATATGTGAGCCAATATTTCTTGTTTGTTTGTGATTGCAGACAGCAGCGAGTAAAGTACCCTCACGATACCATGGGGAGGATTTGGAAGATGGTAAGTAGAACCATCAAAGGATGCTTTGACTTGGATGGTGAAGCATTGAAAATGGAACCACCATAGCTGTCTGCAGAAACACCTTTGTCTACATAGATTGGGCCAAATCATGTGTCCCTAATGTTAGTAAGAGGGAAAGCACTGGGAGTACAGAGGCAAACTATGAATTTAGTATGAGTCAATGAAATAAGCATGTTCTCTCTCTAGTTTTGTTTGGAGATCCCAGACTACATTTATTGGTCATTTTGTTATTGCTGTACTACAGATCAATTACTGTAACTTGCTTTACACGATTCCAACTTTTGTCCCACATAAATTTTCAGGTCAGTTGTTTGGTAGATTATGGGGAAACAGTAGGCCTGCTTGTATGTTCATATCCTTTAAGTTGGTGTTGAGAATCATTTAACCCTGGACAATTACTACAAATAATTCTGATACTGGCAACTGGAAAAATAACCAGAATCCTCCATTACTCTACAGGATCTCAGGATGGTTGGCAATTTCGCCCTCCACCCAGGGGAGTCACAAGTAGCGAGGAGTACACATTGTGTAAAAGGTAAAGTGATAGTTTAATTGGTGATGAGAAGCTCCTCTGTTTAAGGGATAATTTCATTTCTTTTATTTGCTGATAATTGTTTTAATTCATGAATGGAGAAACTATGAGATCAAGGAATCTAAACTACTTGCTAGGGAACTCATTTGCAAAATCATTTTGAGTGGGTCACTTCTTAGCACATCAGTTTCTCTCTCTGAAAATGAAGTTAAGGACATCAGCCCTTAAGTTTAATTAGCTCCATTTTGCAGAAAACGCTGTCAGACACAGAGCAGAGAACTGCCTTGCTCAAGATCATACAACCTGTGCTACTATTAGCTTTTGTAGCTCCTAATCTTTCTCAGTCCAAGATTAGATCATGTTGCCTATATATGGAGAGTAAGTAGTTTTCATCATTAGTAAAATAGTGTTTTATTTAGTGCCAAAAGATAGATTAACCTGGGAAGTCCTGCACTGTGTTTTGATTCTGCCTTTCATGATACATGTATGCTGAAATTAATTTCCCAGAATGTGAAGCAATCTGACCTGCTTTTCGGCTGCCATGATTGAACCTGTGAAAATCTAGGCTATTTGGGATTTTTCAGAGGCACTGAGCACCTGCAGACTGTCTCCAGCAGACAAGGGACACCCGGAGCAAAGCCTCAGAGGCGCGGCACCCCGCTGCCGCTGCGGCTTTGCTCCCCGTGTCCCTGGTCTGCTGGGGGGGGGGGGGCGCAGCTAGTGCGCCCCCCCCCCCCCAGCAGACCAGGCTTTTGTTGTGGACCCTGGGGTAGAGCAGCTGGGGTGCTGCCGGGTTGGTCCTGCAGGGACCTACCTGGCAGCCCAGCTGTTCTGTCCCAGGATCGAGATTCAGCCGCCGTTGAAACTGATCAGTGGCTGATTCCCGGAAGCTGGGGGCAGATCAATTCTGCCTCTAGCTTCCTGTAGTCAGCCCCTGGTCAGTTTCAGCAGCAGCGGCTGAATCTGGAGCCAGTTCTGACTTACATACAAATTCAACTTAAGAACAAACCTATAGTCCCTATCTTGTACGTAACCCGGGGACTGCCTGTATCCATATAGCATGTACACAATATCTACCTGAGGTTCTCTAAATGAACCACATGATGTCACTGTTTCTTCAGAAATCTTGTGCTGAAAGAAAAAGCACTTACTTGCTAAGTAATAACATGGCCTTTTGGGAAAACTTTGTCATTGACATTGTTAGGTGTTCAGCACATAATTATTTGAAAGTAAAATAAAGTGACTTATGGCCCTTTATGTTTAAAATGGAACTATTTTGCACATACCATTATGGGTATTACAGCATGAGAGGCTGCTGGTAAACATCCTGTATATATGTGTATATGTGGCTAAACCAGTTTCTGAGGATTGATCCTATGATTTTGTGCTTTATGCATGAGACTCAAAAGCCAAAAGAGAACTCTTTGAAGTAAAATCTCAATTACTGATTTTTCTTTTAAATTTGAGACTTTTAAAAGTTTGAGGCATAATTGTCTTTCCTGTTTATGTAGATTTTTAGAGCAAGGAATCTGCAGGTATGGTGCACAGTGTACTTCAGCACATTCCCAGGAAGAGCTAACAGAATGGCAAAAACGATATGCTTCCCGCTTGATAAGATTAAAACAACAAAAGGAAAACAAACAATGTTCGGGTAGTTATATGGAAACTTTGATTGAGAAATGGATGAATTCATTATCTCCTGAAAAAGTGGTAAGGAAAACAAACTGCATCTCTGTGTTCATATTTAAAACTATCAGATGATCCTGTTTTTCCCTGCTTGCAAAGCTTTCATAGATTGAGTGTGGTTTCTACAAATGTAGTTGTTCGTCTAAAAAATTCAGTAAAGAGCTTGTGAATGACAGCTTGTGGTTCACTTTGTGCATTGACTGTGGTGCAAGATGGGTCAACTAAGTCATGTGATGGTGTTCCTGCTCCTTCATTGGATGGTTATACTTTTTAAACTGAAGCATTAATTTTCAGTGGCAAATACTCCTTTTTGTGCATGACTCCCCTTCTTTGCTTGCAGTTGCAGGAGTTTGCATGAAGAAAAGCCATTCCCCAAACATTCACTCAGTCATACAAATGTTGGTGAATGCTGAAGAGTAACAGTTATGAATCTGATCAAACTCAACAGTTCCTTGCAATTCCAAAGAATGTTTGTGGCATTAGTTTTGCAGAATTCAGCTAGCTCTTATCTCTTATACTGAACAGTTTTTAGTCTCTGTTGTTGATAAAACCTGGGAAAAGTGGGCACTTGGCCAAATTCAGTAATGAGGAGAAAGCCTGTTTCTGTTCTTGGGATACTCTAGTACTCTCACTGAAGTCACTGAGAGTATTGGATATGTTGCAGTCTTGGTGGTTTACTGGATAAGACCCTTATTTCCAATTGAAATCTTAGACCTACCTGACCTAAGCTGATTTTTGAAATCCATGCCTATGAAAATTAGGTACTGTGTTTGTTCCTCCTGGATGTTTTTTTTGTTTTGCATACACAATATGATGTAGTTGAGTTACAATCTTAATAGTTGTCTGCCTCTCTGATTTAGTGTCTATCTGAATTAATTCTTGTCCTGTACTGATATTAGAATCCCGAACAATGTTTTTTGCTGAAACAAACCCTCAACTTAAGAAACAATCATTTTAGGCCTGATGTTTTAAAATATTAACTTTGCCTGAATGTCTTCTTTATTGACAATGTCTGTAGAAGTTTAATTATAGGCTTCTTTCTCTTTATATATAGCTTAGTGAATGCGTGGAAGGAGTGAGAGTAGAGCATAATCCTGAATTATCGGTTACTGTTACCACCAAAAAATCTCAACAAACATGGACATTTGCTCTCACTTGTAAGGTAGGAGTCTTCCTCTTTTGAAAAAGAATACATATTAAAAGCTAGTATGCTGCAGCATGTGGTCTTATATCTTTGCAACAGTAAAACCACAGACTTTTGCAATTAGCATTTGAACTTGAAAATGCTTCTCTTAGAGTGAAGCAGTGGGGCGTATCTGACCTCCACTCCATTTTTCCCCATTGGGGTAGCTATTGCCAGTGTGGATAATGGGTGCTAGAGGGACACTATGTTCTGGAGAGCTCAGAGTCTCAGCTGTGCC
This sequence comes from Pelodiscus sinensis, assembly GCF_052426305.1. Classification (NCBI taxonomy): domain Eukaryota; kingdom Metazoa; phylum Chordata; order Testudines; family Trionychidae; genus Pelodiscus; species Pelodiscus sinensis. Next base: position 9,348,016 of record NC_143071.1, on the reverse strand, counting down.
TGTTGAATGATGTTGAGGCTTCTTTTAGTTTCCTATAATCTGGCCTCAGATGAAGAACTTCATAAAATAATTTTTTGGCATTTTATTGTCACTTCAATATTTGCATTTCTCTGTAGCCTGCAAGAATGCTGTATCGAGTGGCATTGCTTTATGATGCCCATCGTCCTCATTTCAGTATCGTTGCAATATCTGCTGGAGACAGCACTACCCAGGTATCACAAGAAGTCCCAGAAAACTGTCAGGAATGGATAGGAGGAAAGATGGCCCAAAATGGAATAGATCATTACATATACAAAGTCAGTATAGCCTTTAACACGGAAATCTTTGGAACATTTCGCCAAACTGTAGTGTTTGATTTTGGGTTGGAACCAGTACTCATGCAACGAGTAATGATTGATGCTGCTTCAACAGAAGGTAATGTTCAGCTATTTTCTTTTCTACTGAACAGACTTGATAGAAATGTCTAAAAGAATGTTTCCCCTTGTAATTTTGAGAATCAGAAACACTTCTTGCAGTGCTCGTCAGTTAACATGATCAGCATTTGTTATACTATTTTTTTCCTTTTCTCATTTATTTTAGCAGATAATGAATGTCCTTCATAATATAATATATAATGTTCTGCATGTCCATAAATGCAGTTTTTGGTCTAGATTTTCAGCAAGTTTAAATTACTATAGCATCCTTGAGGTTAATGTTGCCATGCCAATGTACAGGTCTGTCTGGTCCTAAGTCTTGGTACAGAAATACTAAAAATTGTGGGAAAGCAATATATTCTCTACTTGCACTGTGCAGAAAACATAATTGTCATTATTTGTTCAAGTTAAACTTGAACTAAATGTTGTCATGAACATTGTATTCTGTTTTTTGCATTGGTCTATGCCTGTCAGTTACAAACAGGACATCGGGACTTTCAATTCTAGGTGCTTCATTATCAGAAAGATGTCTACAAATTGGTAGGCATTCAAAGAAGAAGGGGAAAAATGATCAGGGAGCAAGAATGATTGATTTATGGGGAAAGATTAAAAGAGCTAAATGAGTGTCGCTTGGCAACAAGCAAAGAAGGTAGGGAGAGGTATGGTAATCATCTGTCTCTGTGAAGATTGGGGAGACGTAAAGACTAATGGTCCTAAGAAATATTTTTACTGTCTTGCAGTGGGAATAACCAGGAATAATGAGATGAAAAGTGATTTAATAGATTTTGGCAGCATCTCCCAAGGGAAGTGGTAACAACTGCTTTGCTTGGGACATTTTAAAACAAACAAATGCTAGAGTCAGACAGACGTGAATAATGGCTGATATTCAGTTCTGCTTCGCTAGTATAATTTTTCATTGTTTCTGAATAAATAAAACGAATTTGTTGCTGCTTCTTTCTGACTAACTTTCCTTTTTGTAAAAGAGTTTCCAGATTAGCACACGAAAGCCTTTTTTCATTCATGGTTTTGAGTCCTTTGTCGCAGTTTCTAGTTAGTGTTTGTGTTTTGGGTAGGCTATTCTGAAATGCTTGTGGTCCTGTTAATACTTTTTTTTTTCTTTGCACTGACTGTTCTCCAGATGCTGATTAGGTTTGGGTTCAAAACATGTCCTATGCAAATTCTAATTTTTTATGTGACAAATAATTGTCCTTTGAGGCAAAGGGGGGGACTCAACATCCCCATCTCCTTTGCTCAGAGACAGTTCTTGGCCTAATCCCCAAGATTATTAGAAATATTTTGCTTGGCAGTGAATGAGAACTTGAGCTGTCAAGCAGACTTAAAGTATTGACGAGTTAATTGATGAGCACTGACTTTTGTTTTGGTCATTTGGGCAGCTCCAATTCTCTGAACAGGTCTGAACTCAGCTATTTAGCATTATCCATAGCGTTCCCTCTAAGCCTCGCAAGAGCACAGCTTCACAGGGGGTTAATCAGCCTTGCCCAGTCAGTCAGGTCTATGTGTGTTAGAGGGAACACTGATTAGCTCCTCTCAAAACTGGTAGGAAAATGCAACCAGTTATATTCCTGTTAGTTGTAAATCTTAGGAAATTGATGAGCTTGAAATCAAAATTGTCAAAACTGCTTAGGACGGCCAGAAATAAATTTACTGATTCTGACTGAAGTGTAGTGTGACTCTCTGCGAGATTACCAGAATACTTGTCAATGGAAGAATATTGTATCTCTTCAAGAAGACTGTTTCTCTGGTCTGTCTATTGCAGTCTTCAAGGAATCCCAGGAAGTGTTCGGCTCACAAAGAAAGAAACATTGATTTAATTTTGGCAGAGGTCATAATTCTGCAATAAATTAAATTAATGGAGATTGCCTATCTCCTAGAACTGGAAGGGACCTTGAAAGGTCATTGAGTCCAGTCCCCTGCCTTCATAGCAGGAAGGAGCACCATCCCTGACAGATTTTTGTCCCAAATCTCTAAATGGCCTCCACAAGGATTGAACTCACAACCCTGGGTTTAGCAGGCCAATGTTCAAACCACTGAGCTATCCCTCCCTCCTGCAGCCTTTTGTTAATTTCTTGCTACCTCTTAAAGATGTGTTGCAGAGGCTCTTTCCTCTCCAGATCTTGTCTTACATCTTTTAAATAATCCACAAAATTCATATTCGCTTGATCTTTACTGGTACAAGACTTTTAAGATCTTTTTATTGCAATCATAATTTATAAATGTCATCACTAAACATTAATATCTACAGTATGTGGGTTGGCTAAAGTTGCAGGTATCACTTTTTGCTACTCCTATACTTTGTGTAGATAGAACAGATTTATATTTACCGTATCAGCAAAGAGAAAATGTAAATATCAAATGCCATAGTTTATTAACTGTTCTTTTCAGATTACCTGAATTCTCATTGCCCAAAGCAGGAAATGTAGTGAACACAACATACTGTAGCTCCACATGGAGTATGTTTCAGAATGCACGAGATACTGTGTTTAAGAGGAAGACTGTGGTCTTTTCAGGTTCTCTTATATAATCTCCATGTAAGAGGGCCGCTAACCTTAGCTTCCAGGTTTCCAAGGTCAGTAAGCTTGAAGAGACCTGGAGTCCTTGCATTGCAGAGCTTTTTCAGACCAAGAGAGCCAAACCATAGTTTATTTGCAAAGGCAAAACTATTAATCTTCAGACAAGGCAGTGTCCTTGTCAGTTTAAACTGTCAGGATTTCTTAGTACTGACTACTAAAAATAAATCAAGGGTAGGGGCAATATAAATAGCACTCTAGTGCAAAATGGATAGATGAAGCTGCATAAGGTACTCTTTTTGTATGTAGAGAAATAGCAAAGGAAATATCCAGTCAGTCAGATTATTATTAATATGTATATCATACCCAAAAGAGTGCTAGGTTCTTTACAACCAAACATAAGTACAGAATCCTTCCCTTAAGAGCTAACTAACTATGCAGAGAGCATGGAAGGAGTCGGAAGTGAAACTGAAAGCAAATGGTAGAATAGTGATGTTAGGGATATATTTTGTTCCATGTGGAGGGGCTTATTTGCATTTATATTTCCAGGAGCAGTAGGGTTGCTGGGTGATAGTATGTAGAGGTCTGATGCAAGAAGTATTTTTTTAAACATCAAGCAAATATCCTGAAAGTTGATGTTGTAACTCGACCATTCGCAACTTGGGGAGCGGCTGTATAGTAGATTAGTAGATGTTTTATTGTTGACCTGCCCAAATAAAGATATGGAGCTATAACCTCATGAAAGACAAACATTCTTCTTTTTAAATAGTACAGTAAACTTCCGATAATCCGGCACCTTTAGGACCCAGGGGGTGCCGGATTATCAGATATGCCGGAGTACCAGAAGGGGTCTAGGGAAGGGGGGGGGTCGGTGGGGAACTGTGCAGCCTGGGAGAGGGCGGCGCTGCGGGACCAACCCAGCAGCACCTCAGCTGCTCTGCCCCTGGCTTCCCCAAGTCAGCCGCTGGTCAGTTTCAGCAGAGCAGCTCCAATTGTTTGGCTAGCCGGAGCACTTCCGGGTTCCAGTTGGTGCTGGACTATCAGGAGTGCCGGACCACTGGATGCTGGACAATTGGAGTTTTACTGTACTAAGAAGAGACATTTAAATTGAGAAGCCTCTGTCACATTTCTTGGGAAGCTCTCTCTCGGAAAAATGTACAAGTAATCAAGAGAAGATTAGTTTTTCATGCACTGAAAATATTCCTACAGTTGGAAATGCACAAAATCGCAAGATTCTTCTTAAGAAAGCAATCGTATATGCGTATGCCATGTTAACACTCAGAAAATAGTTGTGTGTCAGACCAACAGTTCCAGGAAGTAGCTGTAGCATGCAATATCAAATGACCAATTTCCTAGCAAACAAGACAGTGTCCTTGGCAGTCTAACTGAGCCGTTACACTCTAATATATGATCAGTTCAGGAAAATGTAATACTCATGGTGAGAGAATTCCTAACTCTGAAATAACCCCCAAACTACTTTGTTCTCTAGTTGTACATGATTAGCATCTAACATAGTTCAGTTTAGGGGAAAGAGATAATTATGTATGTCTTATTTCTAATAGGGATGTGAACGAATAGTCGATTAACCGATAAGTCTAGGCTTGTTGGTTAATCTAATCAACTACTCACATTCCTTCTTCTACCCTTTGTTACTGAATCAGGCAGCAAAGGGCGGAGGGAAGCAGGAGCTGGTGCTGAAGAGAGCCGGCTTAAAAGGTAGTCTCCCTCCCCCCAGCACCAGCTCCATGGTGCTGCCTGCCCCTTTCCCCTGCGTTGCTGCCTCCATCAGCCTCTTGCAGCAGCAGCCCCTGCTTTCAGCGGGCCCAGGCTCGCAGCAGGCAGGGGCTGCTGCCGGAGCAGCCTTTGTCTGAGGCCAACACTGGCACCGCCATGGACACAGGCTGCTTCTTGGCATCAGCCCTTGTCCGCATAGGGTTCCATCCCCCCGCAGACAAGGGCTGCTGTCAGAGCAGCCTCTCTGTCCCTTTTCCCCGCTAGCAGTCTCTGACTGTGGGGAATCTCAGAACCCCAGCAGACACGGACTGTTGCCACCCTGCACTACTGCCTCTGTATCAGAGGCAGCAGCATGGGGCAGCAGGCAGTTGGTCTGTGAGGGGAGCTGGTTTTTAAATTGGCTCCCCTCGTGCACCTGGCTCCTGCCTGACACCTAGCACTGCTGCCTCTGATATAGAGGCAGCATTTTGGGGTGACAAGGGGCTATCTGGGAGCAAGGCCAGATTGCACTGACTGCCACTCCCGCCCCCGGGGACTGTAGAATAGTCCACTAACCACTAAGAATTCATGTGGTTAGTCGACTATTCAATTCACTGATCGCTAACATCCCTAATGTCTAATCTCTCTTAGATGATTTTCTACATTATTAAAGTAGTTTGCTCAATGACGCAGGCCTGTTTCCTATAGCTGAAGAATAGTGTTAATTTAAGATTCTTCTTCGAATGCTTACTCGTATGTATTCCAGTATAAATGTGTGCATGCCACATGCATGTTGTCAGAGAGTTTTCTCCAGCTGCTTCCCCTCAGGTCAGCTGTCGAGCCCTCTGGAGTGGTGTCTGTGGCACCAGTTGGAACTTCTGCTCCCCTGGTTTGAAAAGTGCCATTCATCCCTAGCATAGATAGCGAATTTGTTTAACAATAGTTAATAGCTAGTCAGTTAAATTTTTAGCAGCAGGACTGAAAGGAGCCTTCCCTTCTCTCCCCTGTCCCTTCGGGGATTTGAGGCATGCCAAGGCCCCAGAGTTTTAAGCAGTGCAACTCTTGCCTGAAATGCATGCTGATGAGTAACCCCCAAAAGTCGTGCCTTTGGTGCCTGAGTGGAGACTCACCAAGCAGATAAGTGTAAGATCTGCAAGGCCTTTAGGTCTTGTACCAGAACCAAGTGGGACAGTCATTTAAAACAGCTTCTCATGGAATCTGCTTTGGTTCCACATCACCCAGACCGAGCAGTGAATGCCTAAGTCTGTAGCATATGCTCTTTGGCACTGACCCTGGTGCCAAAGGACTCCTGATGTGGGAAGTCTCCAAAGGACCTGGACTGGCGCCACTCTCACTCCCTGGCACCGTTGTCCAGGGAGATCCATGCCAGTAGCACTGTTGATGATTCTGGGACTGACTTCCTCGATGTTGACGAGCATTGAAGGACCCCATAGCACTGAAGACCTAGTCTCTGCCCATGGAAGTCCTATAGTCCTGGATTCTTCTAGGATGGAGGCAGTGCCTGTTGGTCCATCCTCCACATCTGTGAGGCTGCTTGGGGCCTTATTGATATGACCTGATCCCTTCCTCTTCGAGACAGACCACTACCTCCATACCAGACCTCACGGGGCAAGCCTGTCACGTTGGGGAATATGGCTACTGTCCCGGTGTTGCTCAGAGTCCCGGCACTGCCGGTTTGACTTGTGGCCCCAGTCTGACTCAGGTCCTTGTTCTGCTCGGTTCTCTCTGAGCCTTTCCCACTTGAGAGCTTCTGTAATGAACTAGTCTTAGTTTGGTGTGATCTTGACGTTCCGACCAGTCTTGTAGCAGCCGGCACCGTGAGACCTCATGCCACCACTGGTACCAATGCGGTCCCAGCTCTGAATCCTCTCATTTGGAGCTCATTGTGGCACTGTACCACTTCCCGGTGCCATTCCATGGACCATGCCTCCTTGGACCAATGCCAGCCTTTGGAGCATTCCTGGCACTGTTTCTTGGAGCACATAGATCCTCCCCGGCACTGGTCATAGCTGCTTTGACTCCAATCCCAATTTTGCTCCTGACGTCCTTCCCCCTCTGATCAGCGATCCCAGTCTTGATGTAGATCTTGGTCCTGACCCCAGCACTGATCCCTGTCTCAGTGCCCTTCCTCCTGGGTTCCAGTATGATCTCCACATTGATCACGGTCATGTGGACGGTCTGCTTCTTGATGCATGGCATTGAGCGTTTGTTGAGACACTGCACTGAGCATCCCCTCCTTTGTCACTTGATCTGCGCCACAATGGCCTCAATCAGGCTAGTTGGTGTCGGTCCAGAGTGGGGTGTCTCAGTAACATCAAACTAGTTCACACCTGCTGGCCCTCTTCTGAGGGAGCAACCTGTCCCGCAGTGGCCACCCCAGTGGCAGTTCTGGATTCTGTGGGTGTACCACCAAGCCCAGGGTCCATTTCCAATGGGCTCCCCGTCAGTCCCTTCGAAACCAAGGGACCTGGAGCCATCCTCCAGCACCAGTCCCGGCTTTGCCCATTATACCCCCTCTGGTTCCCCTCAGTCTTTTGGGCCAAGTGCCAGACCAACCTGTGGAGGAACAGGCGGTGGGCTTCCCAGTGGCCTCCTCATCCTCTTGGCCGTATGAGGCAGTGGTGGGCACATCAGTGTTGGGACCTCCCCCTGTGATCTACAGGGTAAGGATGTTAGATATTGTGTATTTTAATAGTCATGTAGCCACAACAATTTTTAGCAATTACATGGTTACTAAAACACTCCCTGGAGGCAGGGCGCTCCCGGCCCCACTCCCAGGGAGCCCTCAGCCAACCTGTGCTACTGCCTCTCTATCAGAAGCAGCAGTGCAGGGTGGCAGGTGAAGCAGGTCTGTGAGGAGAGCCAGTTTAAAAATCGTCTCCTCCTGCCTGCCACCCTGTGCTCTGCATGGGGCTGAAGCTCCCCATGGACAGAGGCTGCTCCAGCATCCCATGGGGTTTGAATGCTGGTTTCCCACGTGTACTGGCTCCCGCCTGCCTCCCTCACCCTCTGCATTGCTGCCTCTCTATCAGAGGCATTAGTGGGAGGGAGGGGGGAAGCAGGTGGCTCCAGCTCTGCAGGGTCCAGTGCTTGTAAGGGGCCGGCTTTTGCTGCCCTCCCTTGAGCACTGGCTCCTGCCTGCCCCCTGCGATGCTGCCACTGTGGGTGGCAGCGGGCAGGGGAGAGGGGGAAGATGGCTCTTTGGGAACTGACACGTTCAGTGAGCCGGCTTAAAAGTTGGCTCCCCATGAACACTGGCTCCCACCACCCTCCCCCGCCTTGGTGCCTCTAATACAGAAGCAGCTGGGGGTGGTGGTTGCGTGTAGTTGTTTGGATTAACCAATAAACCTAGATTTATCGGTTAATCGTTTAAACAGCTGTACACTAACATCCCTAATACAGGGCCCTCCAGGACTTGCTTTGCAAGGTTGCAGCCAGCGTAAACATGCAGGTAGAGGAAGTGGTCGAACAGGATGACCTCATTGTGGATGTCCTGACCACAGATGGTCCATCCAGAGTGGCTTTCCCCATAATTATGACCATTATATCTTTGGCCAAGAATGCCACCTTGATCCCTCCAATGGCAAAAGGGGTATAGTGGAAGTAATTTGGGCCAGTGAAAAGGTTTGAATACCTGTTCACCTATCTGCCTCCTTGTTCTCTGGTTGTGGAGGCAGTTAATGAAAAAGAGCGCCAAGGCCACCAGGCCCTAACTCTAAGTCTAACAACGTTAAGTGCCTTGATCTTTTTAGGCGTAAAGTGTACTCTAAATTGGTATTGCCAACCAGCAGGCCATCCTGTGCCGCTGTAATTTTAATGCCTGGTCTTCCTTCCTGAAACTCCAGAACCATCTTCCCCAGGACTTGCGTAACAAGTTTGCAGCTATCATCCAGAATGATAAGGAGGTCTCCTGCACTTGAATCCAAGTCTCTTTTGACGTGGGGGACTCAGCGACATGGGTTTGGCCTCCAGTATGGCCATGAGGCGAGTGGCATGACTCCAACCTTTGGGTCTTCCCCTGGAGGTGCAGCAAAGGACTCAGAACCTTTCCTTCAGTGGGGTGGGCGTGGTTGTGGAGCAGACCAATTCCTGCCTCCACAGCCTTAATGACTCATGCAATACCATGAAGTCCTCAGGTATGCACACACTGGCTATCCAAAGGAAAACTTTCAAGCCCCGGCCTCTGCAGAGGTTTTTCTAGTTCAGACCCAGGAGGAGGTTTCTCAGGAATTCGGAGGCAGCGGTTTCTGTTTCTAATACTTTCTTGTCCCCAACGCAAAAGCAGGCTTCGGCTCATCCTGCACTTAAGGGAGCTCAACAAATTTGTGGTCAGACACAAGTTACTGATGGGGTCCCTGAGCTCCATCATTCCAAACTTTAAGTCCCCAGCAAGAAGGAACTGAGGAGTTGTTGGATTGGCAGGATTATGTATAGGGTATTGCTTTGGCGCGACTGCAGAGTGTTCACAGTCGACCCAAAGGGTAGCAGCTGGGGAAAAACTTCACACAGTCATGCATGCAGCGCATGCTCACAGCTACTTGGAATAAGTATGAGCAGCATATCTCAAAAAAACAACAGTTACAAAGGTGAGTAACTGTTGTTAAACAAGCCCCTTATTATCACTCAGATGCCACGTTTTTCATTTCTTTAGGACACGATGATGAAGTTAAAATTAAATACTTTATTTGAGGCTATAGGGTCTTTAAGTCTTTCACAGATACTGCTGTGATATCTGGACACCCACTTTAAGTCCAGTTTAAAGATGATGCATTAAAATGGAGCTATTACTTCACCATGAGGGCCAAACCATTGCAAGTTTTAGCATAACTATAGTTCTATTCTATGAAACCCCTTGTTAGTCCTTCAGATAGCAGTTGCCATGTGTTGAATTTTGCTGTGTTAATGGCTATTGGGGTCTATGAAAAGTTCTTCACTTCATGTTTGTAATTTGGACTACAGGATATAGACGTAACAGAACTAACTAAGGATAGATTGAAACATTAATTTCCTTCCCTTTGTTAGTGTGGGTCACACTTTCAAATGATGCTTGGAGAATTAATTGTGTGTGTGTATGATGTGAATCTTTTCAAGTGCAACCTTAATGTTATATTAACGTAGGACTTCGTTTTTCACATGCTAAAGGCCTGCCATGTATTGCAAGTTATGAGATTCCCTATCACCTGTCCTACTAGTTTCCCCACAGCATAGTTGATATGATTTGCGTTGTTCAGTTCATGGGTATTTTCTTTGTTTTTGGAAGGGAAAGGTGTTTGCTGTTATATCTAAACTTTGACAAGGGCATCCAGATACTATGGCTGCTTCTAATTAATATTAGTTGTTATAATAAATTCCTTCCCCCATTTGTATGCTCTCTCTGTAGAGTTATTATATTTTGATATTCTCTTATTCTTGGGTTTGTTGTTAATCAGCATCTGAAGTTGGAGTTGTTCATCCACAGTAAAATTACAAAAACTGTCCTAGACAAAGGAGAATCTTATCTGAAATTTGATTATTTTAAGAAAGCTGAGTGACTTCAGTAATCCTGTGTCCTGCTTAAAGAACCAAACCACATTCTATTAGTTAAAAATTAAGTTTATCTTATCAGTTAAGTTATTCTGTTTTAAATAATTAAGATGTGGTGGGGGATTTTCAAGGGAAAAAGAAAATGTTTCCCACTTACATAGGTCAACTATATGTGATATAAATGTGGAAAATTATCTTGGGAAATTTGAACTGAAGTCTTGGCCCTGTTTGTATCTCCACATGCAGATCTTGAATACCTGATGCATGCGCGGCAACAGTTACTAACTACAGCTAAGCGTTGGGATTCTACTTCTAAGACTATTGTTGATTTTGAGCCTAATGAAACTACTGAATTGGAGAAGAGCCTTCTTATAAGATACCAAATTCCTCTATCTGCTGACCAGCTGTTTACACAGTCTGTCCTGGACAAATCATTGACCAAGACCAACTATCAGTCACGGTTGCATGACCTCCTTTATATTGAGGAAATAGCACAGTATAAGGAAGTCAGCAAGTAAGTCATGCCTTTACAAAATTCTGTCTTAAATGACTGTTGCTGTCCTGCTAATAATAATTAGAATGTTGCTCTTTCATTGTAATTGCACTTCTCTGACTGGCTTTGAAGGGCTAACAGTTTAGCCATTCAGTCTTCTGGTATCTTTAAAGTAAGTTAAGTGTGGGTATGGGTCTTGAAATCTTACTTCTTCATTGAGGAAAATTGAAATATATTCTGTAGTAATAAATGGCTGTGAAGATAAAGAGATGTCTTTGTTAACCTTTGGTTAGGGTTAGAGACACTAACCTGAAATGTACTGTCTTTTCCTATGGTCCTAATGTCAGTTCTTTTCTTCTTACAGCTCCCTAAATGTAAAAAAATGTTGAGGGCAGCAGGGGCAATTTAGAATGTTTCAATCCCTTTGCCAAAAGAGACTCTGTTACAGTGCATTTATCTGTGAGGTCCTCAGATAAAATGGGTTACAGAAGTGAAAAGTATTATCGTTCTTTTCGATAGAGAAGTGTAGGGTTAAGAGAATTTCAGAATTCTCCTCATGGTGGGACATGTCCTGACCTCTGTTGTACTAGTGCACATCTAGAGCAACTGCTTTGGAGAGCTGATGCTTTGACTACTATTTATTAAACAGGCAGATTCTAAAATATCTCACTTGTAAAGCTATTCCTCAATCTATTTTTTTTGTGTCAGGAATATTCTATATATACTGTCCAGGTTGAAAAATATGGTACACATTTCAGTTTCACAGTTGTGCTATACTAGACCATTTTTCTATTTTAACGTTTGTGATTAATGATTTCACCTTCATTTGTATGGTATGAAAAATCTTTTAAGGTGATATACTCCTAGATCAAGAACTTTTATTGGCATCATTTCCCCCTTTAACTTTATGTGGTAGCAAGTATACCAATACAAGAATGCCTTCTGAAGAGTACTGTGCCTCATCATGTAGTCAGGTTTTTAATCTGATTATACATTGGTCATTTAAGAATACTAATAATATATACTATTATTGAAGGAGACTTTTTTTGAAGTTGGAAAATGGTATCTATTAATTTTGCTGTCATATCTTGTACAAGCCATAGTAAACTTGAACCAGTTCGCTAACTTTATCTAGTCATAGCTCTCCTCTATTGGAGAGCTAGAATGTAATATACAAAGAGTTTGCCTCTACATGGTGTTTTCAGCAGATTCTTTCTTGTTGACCTCCAGCCCATAGACTTTTAATGAGGTTTATCTTTCAAGGCTTTTTAAAACAAGATCAGACGTTGAGAAAATAGTGATACAAACAGCAAATAAATAATGTTTTACTATGTTAATTTTCATGTTGAAAATTACGTTGCCAACATCTCATGGAAGATAAAAGAGCAGCTTGCATGTACAAACGATGGAATAACGAGTACATTCCAATACATGATGCTTCACTTTTGGATAATTTGGTACTGCAATAAATTATTGCTATTCCATGACTTTCTGTTAAATGGATTAATAAAAGTAAGTTCAATACATGTTTTTAAGTGTCTTCTGTTTTCTAGAGTTGATGATAGAAATCTTCTTTTGATTGAATCATGTTATAGTCAACCTATTTTTACTACTACAAACCTTGTGATGCCTTAGGTCACAAATGGTGATGTGGGAACCTTGCTAGGTTCTAGTAGATATTCGTACAGATTGTAAAACAACTGATGGTCAACATGATATCTCAAGGGGTAGTTTCCTACTTGGAGCACATAGTCCATACTCGAAAATCTATACTGGCTGCCAGTTGATTTCCAGGACAAATTCAAAGTGTTGATTTTGATCTGTGACTACCTAAATGGTTTGTTTTCTGTCTGCTTGCAAGACTGCCTCTCTCCTTATGATCCTACAGCAGATGCAGTCATCTCCAGTATTTGAGCTAACAGCCCTTATTATAAGTAGGAGTGTATTGGTTGCAAGGCGTTCTTGGTAAAGGATTCATCACTCTGGTTCTTGCTCCTAGCTGTGATTTGCTAGAACTTGGTTTTTTTTTTAAACCTTTAGGGCACACTGCAAATTGCCGTGCTTGTCCCAGACTTTTTCCTTGTAGGGCCAGAGGAGAAGTGCTGAAAGGTGTCATGTGGAAGAGGTTGCAATGGCATTGGTAAGGAGTCTTTAATTGACTGTCACAAGGAAGTCTCTGTTGGAGTTGGGAAGGTCTTGGTGAGCTTTATATGTAAGTTGTGTATATTATAATATTGTGCAACTTTTTTATTTTAGAAAATTACTTAAGAGTAGTAGAAGATTGGGGCAATAAAGGTTTGATTAAATAAGCCAACACTCTGATTTTTGTATGCAGACATAGGCTTTGTACGAACAAGCAGGTGAGCAGACCAAATGTAGGTGTTCTAATTAGTTTGAATGTGATAGTAATTTGGGCCTTTCATGTAATTTTTGAGGATTTAAACTTCATCTTTTTCACATTAAAAAAGAAAGCAAACTATAATCATAATTTAACCTATCACTTACACGATGCTTTACATTCTGAGTGCCATACAAACACTAACTAATGAGTCTAAGAGGTGAAATAATTGCACCTCACACTATTTTGTACACCTTAGCACATTTTTTGCTATCCAAGTTGTAGACCAGATTCTCACATAAGTTTGCAGAAGCCTCACATATTGGCTTTCATGGAAGGTCAGTATATTTTTGCTGCATTGGTCCCTGAGTTTGAGGGCCATTATTATATATCATATTATGCCACTGAGTAGTAAAATGCGGCCACATGGAACTTATATATGAATGTTAAATGACATTCTTAAATATTTTTTACAAAAAGAGATGGAAAGAAATCACTAAGTGGGGGGATGGGGGGAGAGATGTGATAGAGGTTTATAATATCATGGCTAGTGTGGAGTAAGTAAATAAAAAAGAGGCCTTTACTACTCCTCCTCATAACACAAGAACTAGGGGTCACCAAATGAAATGAGTAGGTATCAGGTTTAAAGCAAATAAAAGGAAGCACTTCTTCACATAACTCACAGTCAACCTGTGGAACTCCTTGCCAGAAGATGTTGTGAAGGCCAAGACTATAATTGAGTTAAAAAAGAGCTAGATAAATTCATGGAGGACAAGTCCATCAATGGCTGTTAGCTAAGATGGGCAGAGGTGGTGTTCCTAGCCTCTGTTTGTCAGAAGCTGGGAATGGGTGACAGGGAATGGATCACTTGATGATTACCTGTTCTGTTGATTCCCTTTGGGGCACCTGGCATCGATCACTGTCAGAAGACAAAATAGTGAGATAGATGGATCTTCGGTCTGACCTAGTATGGCCATTCCTGTGTTCCTAAAACTGGCACAGAGAGCCATACTCTTTATATGGGATATTTGGTCTTTTTGATAGCTACAGAATGCATTGGCAATGGACAGGCTAGTGATCTGGTATGTCTCAACTCTTTTGGTATAAATTTAGGCAATAATCTTTTCCCTTGCTTGTTAGAAATAGAAGCATAATCATGTTGAAATTTTATAACAATTAATAGGAAGTTTGGGATAATGGACAGAGAGAAGATTTGCTATGTAAAGATATGCTGAGTTATTGGATGATCGAGAGATTTTCCCTCTTTGTTTTTACTCTTCTTCTTCCCAGATGCATGCTGCCCAGAAAAAATCTGAGCGAAAAAAGCAAATCAAAGACTTGAAAAACTTCAAGGTGGCATGATGACTAAGAGAGCTGAAGTTTCAAAAGAAACTCAGATTTAGTTTTTCTCACCAACTGAGAGTTCATCTCTCAGTGAAAAACAAGTATTTCTAAAATTACACAAAGCTTGAATTTACAGTATAAGAACTCTCAAAAATTAATTATGGCTTTTGTGGTAAAGTGTTTATGCGAGAGCACACTAAAAAGTGCTAATTGGACTTGCATTTCTGATTAGCTGAACATCAGATCTTTAAGTGTTGGTGTGAAAGCATCCATTGTGTAATCCAGAAAAATTATGTCAAATATGAGGAAACCTCAAAAATATTTGAATTTTTATGTAATTTTTTTAGGAGACAAGGTAGTTTATTTCTTCTTAGAAAAGCTCTATGATGTACTGTTTGAAAGAACCTACGGGAAAGCAAGTGATAGCTATGAGCATTACAGTGGCTTAATAGTCAATACACTAGGGCAAGGAACATTGGACTGGGAGTCAGGAAACCTGGGTTGTGTTGCTGCCTTCACCCTGATATGGCGTACTGCTTTGGGCAAATGGCTATGATTTGTTTTTTCAGATGTAATCTTTAATTTTGGGTAATCCATTGTTGTGTGCCTAACTTTAGACACCTATGACCTAATTTTCAGAGATACTGAGCATCCAGGACACCAGTTGAAGGCAGAGGCTTCAGTTGATCCCCTCTGAAAATCAGGCCACTGCTATTTAAAGTTGAACACTCAGAATTAAAGGTCACTGTGAAAAATATGGCAGTTAACTTCCTTGTGCCTCAGTTCACCATCTGACTTCACAGGGATGTTCAGAGGCTCGATTCATCTATTTAGAGAAACAAATTTTTTAAAGGAGAGTGCAGTGCAAGTCCAAAGTGTTACTTTTAGCTGGTCTGATTCAGACCTTTTGCTTTGGACATGAGGTACAGCTACTTAAAGCTTACTAAGTAAGTGTGCTTATGTTTAATCTAGAAAGAGAAGGGGGAATGAATAAAAGAAATGTAGTGCTCGAGTACCGGAGGATTTGGTAGTTGAGTAGCTAACCAGAAGGTGTCTCCCTAGTCAATAGAAATCATTGAATAATTGTTAGAAGAAGCTTCTAGT
Source organism: Pelodiscus sinensis (assembly GCF_052426305.1). Classification (NCBI taxonomy): domain Eukaryota; kingdom Metazoa; phylum Chordata; order Testudines; family Trionychidae; genus Pelodiscus; species Pelodiscus sinensis. Next base: position 9,332,539 of record NC_143071.1, on the reverse strand, counting down.
CAGTGAGCTAGAACCAATGACTGCACTTAAAATAATTCTGTAAAGAGTGGCATGTCTCAGAATAGTAGTAATATACTTATTCATCTAATATATACTTAATAATATGGATTGCTTTAAGTTGATTTAAGTAAGTGAAAGCTGTGATCAAATAAAAACATTATACTGCCATCTGATATCTAACTAATGAGATTTTAAATGTTCCTGGGGTTAATGTACATTTAACAAAATATTGCAGCAGTCATCTGTGATGAATATCTGTAACTGAATGCTAGAGAATCCTGAAATGTATATTACAAGTTGATAAGGGAAAAAGGCTTGCATGCTTTTTCCTAAATGCTTTTAGAAGTGGAAGGAATTCATTTTAACTTCCATCATGGTTTGCTGAATTCATGCTTTGAGGGAAACTAAATGATCACTTTTCCTGCAAATTCCCTAATAGCTATCACAGTTATCTTAAGTATACTGAGAAAGAAGAAAGTAAATGTGTGTCACTGTCAAATAAAACATCATCTCTTAGTTAATTTCATTGCTTATTTGCCAGAGATGTTTGAGTGACTTAGTGTACCTGTTATACAGAGAATGAAATACCACCTCCAGGAGACAGACTTGGAGTTTTCATTTAAGCAGGATTTATTCAATATGAATTTTTTCTCATGGGTTTAATAGGCATTTAACATGCACAGAAAAGAACTGAAACTAATTTTATTTTGTTACTGGTTTGGGACTCACTTTATAGTAAAGATTTTCTGTTACAATGGATTAAATAGTATTATAGATGCCTTTTTAATAGTTTTCCAGGAATGGGATGAAAGGAAGCTGAACAAATTGAAGCAAGGACAGCATATACGGAGACGACACACTTAATAGTAGAAAGTTGGCCATTTCACATGATTAAAAGATCACTGCTCATTTTAGTGGAAAGCAATGTATTCTGCATCCCTTCTACTTTCATTGATGTAGTCCCCTGTAACTCATTACAAAATATTAGGCTGAGCTTGCTGATAGTGAGACAGACATACGTGTGTGTGTGTAATATACTTTCAAGGGGGTGGCTGAAGCTCTGTTATTTGGCATATTTTGAGACCAGGATAAAGAAAGAAAGACAGGTTGGACCTCTCTTGTCTGGCACCCTCGGGAAAGGAAATTTGCGAGACAACAGGAGGTCCCCCGGTACCAGCCCCTCAGCCCTCTGCCCCTCTCCAATGCTGGTTCCTTCAGCCTGGTTGGACTGTCTGCGGGCCAGGCCCAGCCCTGGCTCCTCTACCCGCCAGCCGGACAGCTCCAGTCCCAGCCCTGCTACTGGAATGGCATGTTACCCGATCGGGTTGCCACAGCCCCAACCCTGCTGCCGGGTGGCATGTATCCCTGGCCGCACTGATTCTGCTGGGCTGCCATGGTTGGCTTTCTCTCCTGGGCTGCTGTGGCCACAGCTCTGGCCCCACTGCTGGGCAGCAGGCAGCCCCAGTCATGCTGCCGCTGTCACTGTGGCCCAGGCTGCTGTGGCCCCGCTACCTCCCAGGCTGATGTGGCCTGACCAGGCTTCCCTGCTTGGGCTGGTGTGATCCCAGCCCCGCTGCCAGGCGGCTGACAGTTTCAATCGTGCTCCGCCCAGGCTGCTGTGGCCCTGCTGCCAGCAGACTTTGAAGATTGCACAGGGCTTGCAGCGGCTGGCCCTCCTGCCCCAGGTCTGGACCACAGATGTTGCTGGATGAGAGATTCCCAAATTTGAGAGGTGCAACCTGTAGAAAATATACTAGGTCATTGTACTATAGAACAGGGAAGGACAAGACAGGTTAATGGGTCATTTTTATTTTTAATGTGTCTGATTTGTTGAGAAGTGTAAATACAAAGAATGGATTTGCTACTTCTACTACGAACATGGTATGGATAGTCATGGACAAATATTGGAAAAGAAAGAAGTCACTGCCAATGGGAGCTTTGTGCACAGTTGCTGTATGTGATTAGGCATGTGGTATTTTAGATATTAATCCTTCATTTAAAATAGATTCATTCTCATTATTTATTGTACTTTGCTTCTCATTTCTTAAAGTTTTAAAAGAATCTGTTGAACAATGCACATATAATAGCCCTTTGCTTCTCTTAAGACAACAGCGTACTTTTTCTGTTCTGTCCCTGGAGCAGGGTATACAGAAGAAATAGGAACTGTATTCTGTTCTGGACTTGTGTATGTGATCCTAAAGAATCCAGTGTAGTCAATTAATGACTCTATCCTAAACTTACAAACAGTGTTGCTTCTAACTTTTTTGCATCCATGGGCAGAATAAATTTTGCTACATGCACCAAAGCATGTGTGAATGTGCACCATCAGTAGAAACACAAGCTGCTGGCTGAGGGCATCTGTGGGTGCTCTGCTAATCAGCTGGACAGCACCTGAATCTCTCCTGAGTGGCCACCCAAGTGCTCATCTTAAAGGAACATTGCTTACAAGCTATTAGTATTAAAATAACTTTTCACTGCTGCAGCTGTTACTCAGATAAAACTCTTACAGATTTTGAGCAGAGTTTTCCCTGAGTAAAATTTGCAAGAACTGGTTCTGTCTATTTAGAGCATGTTTTTAAAACCTTCAGAGATGTTGCTTCTTGTAATGGCCCTTGGATGTTAGTTACATTCCAGTCAGAAGCAAAATAGACACTCTTGCTCTCAGACATTTTTGTATTCTTCATTTACTTCCTTTGTTTACAATTGCATTCCTTCCTTTTATTATCTATCATTTTCCTTCACCAAGGTAATATATATTTACACTTTTTAATATCTTTACTGATTTACTTAATATAGATCTAATTTGAATCTGTGTTTTGTAAAGAATAAATTTGACATTGTCAAGGAATGTTTCGATTGTGTTATCCTTCATAAAGTTTCTGTACCTCATAGTCACTTTGCTTGTAGTGGGGTTTGAGAATCACAGACCAGATTTACTTGCCCAAAGAAGAAACTCTTTCTTTGTTTTCATTCTGAATAAACTGAGCTTTTGTTACCTTTAAAATACATATTGCCCTTAAATAACATTTTGAAAGTCCCCATATTTGCCATTACACAGAGCAGCACCTTGCTGGCGAATTTTTCTCTTAATGGATTTATAGCTTCCTTCTCTGAATGGAGGCACAAAATTCTTGAATGTTCTACAGTACTGTACTTGTGTTTTCCTCTCACTCAGGTCCAAATTCTGCCATTCTTATTTACTGTGAATAGTTACATATGCAGTCCCATTGAAATGCTGTGGAAGAAGATATTACTCAGTTTAAGGGAGATAGAGTTGGATTCTGAGGGAATGGTGTCTCTGAATTTGGAGGCATTTTTTATTTGATTTCCATTGTTTCCTGATTTATAAAATCAATTCCTGTTTCTGAGCTAACTTTTTATATTTTCTGATTTAGGTTCAACATAAAAGTGCAATTGCAGATTGTAGCAAGCTTCATGCTTACTGGTGTTTCTGGAGGGGCAAAGTATGCCCAAAATGGACAACTTTTTGGCCGCTTTAAGCTCACTGAAACGCTTTCTGAAGACACCTTGGCTGGACGGCTGGTGATGACCAAAGTCAATGCTGTTTATTTATTGCCAGTCACTAAAGAGAAGTCAGTACAGACCCAAGGAACCAAAGAGAAGGTTTATGAAGCAGCTATTGAAGAGAAAACAAAGGATTATATCTTCTTGAGGATATCCAGGGAATGCTGTGAAGAACTTAATCTTCGAGCAGATTGTGAAATGCAGGTATGTTTGAAGGGAAGATTCTTGCTATGGGAGGGATTTGTGTTACCTTCCTCCCTCTTAAAGTAATTGCATGTCAAAGGACTAGAAAGATATGAATAGTTTTTTATTCCTCCTTATATGCAGAAAATGTGGCATGGAAAAAGAATTTCAGATTAAAATTTTATGTTTAAATCTGGTTTTTATATGTAATAGAATTAATATTTTAAAACCGTTAGAGTTAAATATATTTTAATGAGACTCATTTCTATTATAAAACTCGTTCTGATTTGGTTAAGCATCTTGTGCAGATCTTAGCTTGTGTCTCTCCGTATTCTGGAGTACAGCTTGAGAGTTAATAACACGGAGGTTTTTGAACTCCAGTTCAAACACAAAGCCATTTTTGTGCCTAAGTATGGACTTATTTGTTCTGCAGAATCTCCAGCTTCATCTTATTGTTATGGAGGTGTGTTTGTGGAGTGGCATGGGTATTCTTTCCACTTTTGACACTTACCTGAGATATTTCTCTGTTCCTTTTTTCTTGGTATCTCAGTTGCATTTTGCCTATTGAATTATTCTCCCTTTCTCTACAGTCTCTTCTCTTGGCCCCCCCCAGGCTTTTTATCATCTGGTACGTGTGTATGTGCCGGAGCAGATCTCTCTATAGGTACACCTGTGCCTCTTGCATGGAAGTTTAGATTTTTTTAAAAAAATTAGCAGTGTTGATTGGGTCTGAGCATGATCCCTTTGCTTCTTTGTACTAGGGCATAAAGGGTATGACTCTACTCTAGTTCCTCCTTATTGCCTGGAGAACTGAGGTAGATAGATGCCACCTACTGCTCTCTTCAGAGACCTGTATCTTGTCTTATTTTCACTGTTGATTGTAAAACATGTTCCTTTAAAAAAATCTGGAAAATCTGATTAAGGACTTCCAAAGCCCAGGGGGTGAGGTTTAGGCAATGCACTTCATGCAACTGCTAACCTTCAGTGCAGTTCAAACCCTCTGTAAAGGATTGTAGGCTTTAAATATGGGCCCACATGTTTAATGTTAATATCGGGCAAATTAGTTGAAACTGTAGTAAAGAATAAAATTGTTAGGCACATAGTTGAACATAATTTGTTGGGGAAAAGTCAACATGGTTTCTGTAAAGGAAAATCATGCCTTACTAATTTGCTAGAGTTCTTTGAGGGGGTCGTCAAACATGTGGGCAAGGGGGTGCCAGAGGATACAGTGTACTTAGAATTCCAGAAAGTCTTTGACAAGGTCCCTCACCAAAGGCTCTTAAGTAAATTAAGTTGTCATGAGATAAGAGGAAAGGTCCTCTCTTGGATGGATAACTGGTTAAAAGACAGGAAACAAAGAATAGGAATAAAAGGTAGATTTTCAGAGTGGAGAGAGGTAATTAGTGGTGTCTCCCAAGGGTCCAAATTGAGATCAGTCCTATTCAACTTATTTATAAATGATCTGTAGAAAGGGTTAAATAGTGAGGTAGCAAAATTTGCAGATGATACTAAATTGTTCAAGATAGTTAAGACCAAAGCAGACTCAAGAGCTTCAAAACATCTCACAAAACTAATTGGACAAGAAAATGGCAAATGAAATGTAATGTTGATACATGTAAAGTAATGCGATTGGAAAAAATAATCCCAACTATACCTACAATATCATGGGGACTAATTTAGCAATAACTACTCAAAAGAGAGATCATGGAGTCTTTTTGGATAGTTCTCTGGAAACATCCACTCAGTGTGCAGTGGCAGTCCAAAAAAGCAAACAATGTTAGGAATCATTTAAAAAGGGATAGAGAATAAGATAGAGAACATCTTATTGCCTCTGCATAAAACCATGGTACGGCCACATCTTGAATACTATGTATAGATGGTATGTATTCTGTGTATGAGGTGTATAGATTATACCATTAGGTATAATCACTCATGCACCAGTCCTTAAACCCTCAGGGTTCAAACTTTCCATTTCTTCCACAAACTGATCCCCATTAATGATGTATTTAAAGTGTGGAACTCATTACCATAGGATATAATTGAGACTAAAATTACCATCAGGGCGCCCCTTATCCCGCCTAATGGTAGGAGCCCAGGGCAAGAACTGGAGTCAGGGATAGATGACAAGTCAAATGTGAGAGACAAAATCAGGAGTCGAATTAGGGGTTGAAGCCAGAGCCAGCATCATGGATAAGATGTAGGTGCAGGGACCTAGAGCCAGGCCGGAAAACGGGTATCAGAAAGATTAAAAAAGGGATTAGACATTTATATGGATAACGAGAACATCCAGTTATAATTGTTAATATTGGCATCGGTTTTGAAAGAGAGATTAAGCACCAGGCTTACCCAGTCTATAATGATAAGGAATTAGGTGATCTAATAAGAGTTCTTTTGCACTTCTTCTCAAGCCTGTTGTGCCTGATCATTGTTGGAGACATGATAGTGGAGTAGGTGAGCTAAGTTTGACCCAGTATAGTAATTCCTACATTCCAAGGCTTAATAAAAGCCAAGCATTTCAAACTGTCACAGTCCAGTTCCTCTTACAGGTGGTAGTAGGCATCCTTCAGTCTCAAGAGACCATGAGTATGCACCCCGAGAGGTAAAGAATTTACTCAGCTGGTTTTATGGCAGCCGCAAACATGGCTGAATCTCTTCCACATCTGTCACATTTAAAGGTGATATTTTGACTCTTTGGGCTCTACTTTCTGTGAGCTCTTTTCTCCTCTGCTAAACTGCACTGATTCCTGTCATAACTCTGGAGATCTTTAAGATCTTTTTTTCTAAAGGTTGCCGTCTTAAGTGTGATCTTCCCATTTGTCCGAATCCATGTCTACATCTTTGGAACACAATTTTGGGCATCCTTTGGCTCTTTTTCCAGATACCAATTCGCTTTATCAGATGTCCTTTGGGATGTGCCCATGATTCATTCGGCACACATACTCATGCCAGTGGAGGTATCTCTGAGGAGTATTTTCATGCTGTGTATGCTGGCCTGTTTGAGTACCTCACTCTTGGTGACTCTGTCCCTCTGGGAGATTCCAAAGATTTGATGAAGGGAACACATTTGAAAGCTGGTGAGCCTCTTTTCCTGGTTAACGTGTAAGGTCCATGTCTCGCTTCCATACAGAAGTGTGCTGAGAACATATGCATGATATCTTTGTTCTGTCAGTTTGTTGTTTTGCCGTACTCTTTTGTTCAGTCCAGACATCGTTGTGGTGGCTTTTCCAATGCAGATATTGAATTTCCCTTCAAATGAAAGGTTGGCTGTGTTAGTGGGCTCCAGATATACGAATTCATTCACCATTTCAAGTTCGTAATTGTTGATCTTGATGCCTGGTGTTTCCTCAACTCCTTGGCACGTTATGTTAGTCTTATTTAGGCGCATTGTAAGCCTGAAGTCTTGGCAGGCTTTGGGAAAAACTGTCCATTAGGTGAAGAAATTATGCAATTGAATGACAGAAATTAGATTGAAAATGCTGACAGACGACTGTGTAACAGGGAGAGTGTTAATTTCTCTAGTCTAGATGTCTTTAATGGAGGAATCCCTTCACAAAGTTAAGATTTAGAGTTCCAGTGCTGCAGCAAACGGTATTGGATATAGGGTCAGTGCTCTGTTTACTTTGGAATCAACGTAAATGGACCAACTCTTTGCCTTAAGAAAAGTATGAGATTTATGGACAAGATAGTTCAGATAATGTAAATACATTGTGCTCTAAAACATGAAAGAATAAACTCTGCTTAACAAAAATCAAATAATTCTACCCTCCCACTATTTCCCTTGTAGAGATAAGGGGATTGACCCTGGTACCTAACAGAAATAATTTCAAATTAAGGCCACTGAAATTGATTGAAATAAATCAATTTTTGCAGAGCGGATGTCACTTTCTGTTCAGTTTGTTTTAGGAAAACATACAAGAATCTTAATGTCTTCATTTAACATGGATAATTAGCCTACAAGACTTTTATCGTGCTGAGAACAGTTAGTGTTTATTTTCTTAAAACAATAATTAAGGCCACTCTATCAATAAACTCTACTGGAATACAAAATGAGTTGGGACTTTTTTTTTCTTGTAAAGTTTCTTATGAAACTCCGCTAGAATGAGTTGCTCAGATCTGTCATTTTAGGATTCCGATATCCTAGAATTAGAATTGGGTCCTACAATTATTCATAAAGAAGTGTAATACTTTGTAAATCTGCTAGAGAACCAATGGGCAAATGTTAAAGCTCTTTATATAGTTTTTAATGCATTCTGATTTCAGCTACAGTTCTTCAGTGCAAGGACTGATTGAATATTGAGTAAAAAATTAATAGGGAAAAATTAATAATAAAATCATTAATAGGTAAAAAATTAATAGGGAAATCGGATTCAGATCCCATATACTCTGGTTACACTCTGGATTCACTGAAGTCAGTAGGAGTTTTGCCATTGACTTTGGAGCCAAGGTTTCATGTTTCATTTTAAATAAAGGCCAGATCTCTCTTATTGCTGTGGTCTTTGGATAGAGTATATAGTTCGATTACTGGAAGAGATAGGAATCAATGTAAAAAACTCCCTGATCATACATTTTTGCTGGTCCCTGCTTCTCTTGTAATGCAGACATTTTAATATGTTTGCAGTTCTGATTTTATTAAATGCATCATTCATAGAGATGCAATGGTAATAACTATTGTTCAGGGTGAAATGCTCTTTCTTTTTGATATCTTCCTCTGGTGCCTATCCCTCTGTAAGCGATGCCAGGGCAATTTTTTGAGTGGCCCACAATGGTCCTGTGTTGTTTTCTCTTAACTGGCAATGGAACTACAATTCCTTTCCAGCTGTTCTCTTGTTGTGGAATGAAGAAAGCAAATGCAGGTAATATGTCACTCCTTCCCAGATGGTATCAGTCAGTACTTCACAACATAGTATATCTAACAGAATGAATTAATTCAAATTAGGTATCTGAAGTCCTGGTTAGGTGACTAACTACTTATAAGAAGTGTTTAACTGGTTAACCAGGGCCCACCGCCTACAAAGTGGCAGGGTCCGGCCGGTTTGGAACAGTCCCCTGCCTGTGTCCCTACTGTGCTGCTGACTGTTCTGGCTGGGCCCCCCTCAGAGTGGTTGGCCGGGCTTGAGCACCCCATACTGCGGTGTGTCATGGTTGGTCTTGCTAGGCTGGAGCAGTATAATGGTGAAATACTTATATCTAGTAGGGCAGTTGTAGGGGTATTGTCAACATGAAATCATATTTCTATCTGAAAATTTTGTAGGCGCTACAAGTTAAGTGATACATAAGATAATTGAAAGAAATAGTAAAAAAGGCTTTTCCTGTTTGTTTATGCATTTGATAGCACTTTGCATATAGTCAGTTCATCTGTATTGTAAGTCCCAGTCTTGCATCGGTAGTCTTGTTCCTGTGCAGCCCCAATTGCAAGGTTGAGGCCATAGTCATAGGAAGTCATAAGAAGACTCTTCTAATCATCCTAGGGATGTAAGTGACTAGTCGACTACCCGATAAGCCTAGGCTTATCAGGTAGTTAAGTGACTACTTGACTAGTCACTCCCCCCTTCATTGGGGAGGGGGCTGCTCTGGCTGGGCAGGGCCCACAGTGCCACATGTGGGATTGCTTCCACTTGGCTGGGAATTGGGCTGCTAGTGCTAAGTAGAATGTGTTGAGAGATGTACATCTTGGAGGGCAGTGGGGATCTGTGTTAGAGAACCACTGATGATGAGAACATGGTGTTTATTAATGTGAGGATTTTGAAAGATGGGGTGTGATGGATGCTAGTACTGATTTGGAGGGAGAACAGTGAAAAGGGTCTGGGCCTCAGTGGGGTGCAGGTATAGTAAAGATGGGACAGAGTTGGAGGAGCAAGACGTGTAGGCTGTGTCTACACTGGCAAGGTTTTACCGGAAAATCATCTGATTTTCCGGGAAAACTTGCCAGCTGTCTACAGTGGCCGCTTGAATTTCCGGAAAAGCACTGACGATCTAATGTAAAATCATCAGTGCTTTTCCGGAAAAACTATTCTGCTCCCGTTTGGGCAAAGTCTTTTTCCGAAAGACTTTTGCCCGAAAGGGCCAGTGTAGACAGCACGGTAGTGGTTTCTGCAAAAAAGCCCCGATCGTGAAAATGGCGATCGGGGCTTTTTAGTGGAAAAGCGTGTCTAGATTGGCCATGGATACTTTTCCGCAAAAAGTGCTTTTCCAGAAAAGCGTCCTGCCAATCTAGACGCACTTTTCCGAAAATGCTTTTAATGGAAAACTTTTCCGTTAAAAGCATTTTCGGAAAATCATGCCAGTGTAGACGTAGCTGTAGAGGATTAACTTGCTCAAAAGAGGAACTACAGTAAATTACTTGGTTTTTCCCATAAAATATGTGGTTGTTGAACTACAGCATGTTTGGAGGTACATTGTGTTTAAGCATTCTGTGTTCTTATTTAGGCCTTCCCACTCTTTCTTCTTACACTGATGAAAAAACTAGCAGAACAGGCTTTGCACTTTTACATGCTGTGCAAGAACAGCATGTCATCCTCTTGGGGAGAAATGCATTTCCCTCTCTACAGTGCTAGCCTCACAGCCTGGCATGCAGCCATGTGCTGTTCAAAGGGGAAGTCTATACATGTATAACAAGAGAGGGAACGATTTGACAAATTATGGTACAAGATCACTGAGAAAAAAAGAACACGTCAAAGTAAAAGCATGAATTGTGTGTCCAGCCCCTAGCACAGTGAGGGCCTCTTCTCTCTGGATAGGGCCTGTAAATGCTTAACACCTGAGTTCAATTATTTCAGGTTCCTCTGTGCCGTAAACATCCCCAGAATAATGGAACATTCAAATATTGTATTGCTATTTCTAAAATGTATATTGAAATAAAAACTATATTGAATGGATATTTGTAAATGTAAAATGTATATCATATACAGCATTTTGGAAGGCTCACGTCTTAAACTAAGTAGGACTATAAAAAGAAATTCCTTATTTAAGTAACTTTTGAAAATCAGGTACAAGTATTATCTTTTTTTAGCTGTTGTGTTTGCCTTGTGTAAACACAATAGTGAATGCTGTGTAGCTTTGATTTCACCTGTATCTCCTTTGGCTGCTTGCCTTTACATTTTGCATGCAGCTAAACAATAAGGGGTGAATATTAAGTCTTTATGTTAATTTTTAAGGTGTTTCCAACTTTTGGGGCAAATTCAGCCCTAATATAAGCAGGCACCGCTCTGTTGCCTCTAGTAGAGTTACACAACTTACACCAGGTTTGGATTTAGCCTCTTTAGTAAATATTTGTACTGTTCATATATAATTGTTCACATATTACCCTACTAGAGCTCAGTGCTTAAGACAGATTCGACAGGTTCCAGCCCCAATAAACTTGTTAAGAGCCTAACCTTGCATGCCCTAAATTGGAATAATTGAAACATTGACAGTTGAGTTTGCAAGATTGGGTCCTAAATTATGAAGTGATTTCACAAGCAATTACTAACACTGGGATATAGCAGCTAATGAAGGATGAGGGTTACAACAATAAGGTCACACTGTACTGTTAGTTGCTGTTGCCTGCATTAGAAAAGTTCTGAGATCTGGTTTTTATTGGGTTTTAATTCCACATGAGATAGCATGTTATTAATTCAGTGGAATGATCAACCATTTGTTTTTTTTTAGTGCTTAAAAAAACAAATGGTTGATCATGTTATTTTTTATTTTATGTTATTTTTAATGAGTTTGAGCACAACATTCTCATCTCAGTTTTCTGGTACTTCTTTGTTTTTAGAATTTTCAAGTTGGTCTTTTCAGCAACATCCAGCAAAGACAGATTTTTAAAAAAGCCATCTGGTTGGTTGATGCCAGTTGAACTTTCTGCCTGTTAACCAGGTGTAACAATATTTACTTTTTGATAGCAAAGAGATTAAGCTATGGAGGTGGTCAAACATTATTGAATTGTTAGAGCAGGGTTTGAGAATTAATAGATCTGGGACCAAATTTTCTAATGTACTTGCATGGATATAAATTTAGAGATATTCCATTGACCTAGGTGGAATTTCTCCAGAGTCACACAGAAGGGCATTAGCTTGGAGTTGACCCCTAATTTCTATTTTTAGCTCTGTTGCCAGCTTGATGTGCTGTCTTGAGCAAATCACACGGCTCAGTCTCTCCATTTTCCCATCTATGAAATGGGAAGTGTAGTACTTAGCTCACTTCTATAATGTTCTTTGGGATCCTTGTGTGAAGGTAGCCATAGAACAGTGTCTTTCAAACTGCTGTCCATGTGGCCCGCAGCTCGAGCTCACTCCCCCCCCCTTTCACTCTCTCCCTCCCTCCCTCTCTCTCTCTCTCTCTAGCAGGAAGCCTGCACTAGTGCTCCAGTCTCGTGTCCCCCCTGCGAGGCTGGAGCGCCAATGCTGGCTTTCTTCCGGGGATGGGGAAGCCTGGAGCCTCCCTGCTGGCTCCGCTTCTTGGGGAAGAAGTGGAAGCAAAAGTGGCTCTGTGCACTGCCACTCTCCCTGCTCTGCCTGGGGAAAGAGCAGCACACTGCCACACTGCCTGGAGGCTTTTCTCATTGCTCCTATTGGCTGCCATATGGCAAATGAGAGCAGCAGAAAGCCATGCTTGAGACACAATGCCTGTGAATAGTGCGGGGTGTGAAAGCAAGTAAGTGCCCCCACTGCCCCTTCATGCCCAGACCCCAAACCCTATCCTGCTCCTACACCACCCCTCGCAAACCCCATTCCCTCAGCCCACTCCTGCACCCTCCCTCGTGGCCACACACCTTACTCTCAGCCTGCTCCTGCAACCTCCCCCTGGCCAGATGCCCTACTCCCAGCCTGCTCCTGCCCTCTCCCCCGGTCAGACACCCTGCTTCCAGGCTGCTTCTGCAACTTCTCTTGCTCCTGCCCTGGTCAGTCACCCTTCTTCCAGCTTGCTCTTGCACCCTTTCTTGCTCCTGCAACCTCCCCCCAGTTAGACAACCTTCCTTAGCCCGCTCCTGCACCATCTCTTGCTCTTGCCCCCTCTCCCCTGTCCAGACACCCTACTGCCAGCCTGCTCCTGAGCCCCACTTCCTGTCGAGACCTCACCCTCTCGTTCACTCCACCTCTCACCTAGATCCTGCACTCTCACCCCTATGCCTTTCACTGGCAGCCCTGTCCGACACATTGAGACCTTCCTTTTTGTCCCCACCCAAGAGCCTGGAGAGGGGGGAGTCTACAAAATCCAGTAACCCTGGATTACAAAATCTGAAATCCCAGAAGAGTAAATCCCCGAACCTCAGTCTTTCCTGTCCCTCTCCCTTGCCCCATGGGGCTGGAGTGCCAGAGGAGTGAGGTGTCTCCGTTTGGGGCCACATCAGTGAGGACAGGGGATTTTATCTATATAGATTGATACATTTTGGCCATCAATGTTGTCATGTTGGCCAACACGCACACATCTTGTAGTAAACTCCCATAAAGGCTCTTATTGGCTAATCACTAAATGCTAAATGAAATTATCTGACAGTGATTACATGGCTATTTGCTTGTTACAATATTACAAAAAGCAGTGCTTACACATTGGATATCAATAACAGCAACTATGGATTTATTTGTTCTCTTCTATTAGTGTGGTTTTGAGTCAAATTTTTTATATAGATTTCTGGTTTAATCGACATTTAATTCTTCTGTTCATACTTGCATCAGGATCATTTATTAATCTTTCCAGAAATAAATGAAAAAATAACTGTGTGGATTATAGTCTGTTTCCTTTTAAGAGCTGCTTTTATCTATTTCAGCAATTTAAACTGTATCTCTTTATTTTTGCTGCTTTAGTAATGCATTTGTAGACATTCATTTTACCATTCATTGCTTAACTCTGGGTTTAATCAAGAATGCCAACATGCTATGTTACCATTTCTGGCTTTGTACCAAGATTTTGTTGTCATCATTCTTTATTTATTAGCATTAAAACACCAGTAATTTAAAAAAGAGAAAATGATTATATATTATTATGCAAATAATCTCAGAAATCCATCTTTGCAACGATTATGAGGTATTTTAGGTGTCTTTATAGTACAATATAATCAACACATTTATACGCTGAGAATGTACGGAGCGTATTGGGTTTTTCCTTTCTTAGGAGTATATCCTATGGGGTCGCTACTGGTCCATGAAAATTTCTGATCAGGTCAATGTTCCATGAGATGGCTCAATTGTTTCTAACAGTACTGTGAAATCCTTTCATATTAGTCAAACACACAAATTATACTACAAAGAAATCATATGTTTCTCTGTGGTTGTGGGCTTAAGCAAGTTAATTTTCCTACATCTTGTGATCTGATGATACTGGCTTGAGTTTTTCTTAAAGTTCAGTATAATTTGTTGGAAGATAAAACTGAAATTAAGAGTCCTCTTAATTAAATATTTTCTGGTACATCTATTCATTCGTTCATTTTGTACTGTAGGTTGAACTTCAGTTTCAGTTAAATCGCTTACCCCTCTGTGAAATGCATTATGCCTTGGACAGGATCAAGGACAACAGTATTTTGTTTCCCGATGTCCGCATGACTCCCACCATACCCTGGAGCCCCAACAGGTACAAAAATACAAACACATTCACATCAAAGATGGTATGTTAATGCTGTGTTGAATTCATTATAACTGATAGCTGAGATGTACCCTTAAACAGGAAGTGTATCTTTGCTTTTCATTAATGGGGAAGGAGGCTCTTGCATGATTAGGACTGTTAGATCACTTTTCCATATTCTCCCCAAATTAGCCCCTTACTGCAATTGCATTGTAGGTTTAGAAAACTGAAGTGGATGGAGCTTTGTAGAAAAATAAAAGTACAGGTTCCTCTTCTAAGAGGCTTACAATATACAGGCTTAAACTTGCAATTTGCACTTGGTAAAGGCAGTACTTATGTGAGTTTTCAGGATCAGACCCAAAGTTAGATGTAGCATTGCAATTTCTGACTAACAAAGGGCAAGAGTGGTAGAGTCAAGATCAGCTTGGGGATAACAGAAAGAAGTGATTCTTGTAAACAGAGCTGATGGTAGCAGGAGTGAAGCTTTGTAGACTTTTAAGGTCAGAAGGTGTTGATTTTCTAGTTTCATGGTTATAATTGGAGTCCATATAACCTTGTCCATACTCCAAATTATGATTTATGGACTTCAAGATACATGGAATCCACCATTTACACTAGTTTAAACCTGCAAGGGAATCTTTCCACTGACTTCACTGAGCTTTGAATCAAGGCCATAAAGAAAGAACAGAAAGTATTAAGCAACAAGCCTGGATGTGGTAGAAGAGAAAAGCGCAAAGGCAGAAGAGTAATTAAGATAAAATGTTATATTTTCCATGTTTTTCTTTTAAGAATCTTTAAGTTCTCTATAACAGAAAATAAACCACTGTGCTGCTCTGAAGTTAGTCTTTAGATTGCTAGTATATGCATGTTATTTGGTTACATTTAATACATTTCCTAGAAGTAAATAGTGGAAACATGATGCCAGGCAACTATCTGCCTTCAAGCACTGTATACATTAGTTCTACCAGTAAAACAAGCATCTATGCAGCACAATGTTAATTATGTTCAGAACATACTAATACAATATTTCATTCAAAATGTATATTTGTTTCATTTTCTTGTAAAGATCATCATCAGCAACAGAGGGTGCATTTATACTGCACTGTTGTTTCGAGATAACTAGCGTTACTTTGAAATAACAATGTGAATGTCTACACAGCCATTCTGTTATTTTGAAATAATTTTGAAATAGTGGATGGCTTACTCCGAAATCTGTAAGTCTCATTCTACGAGGAATAATACCTATTCCAAAATAGCTATTTTGAAAGAAGGCTCCACTGCTGCTATTTCGAAATTGCCTCTCACCAGGGCCATTCTAAGTTATTCCTCCCCAGTGCTTCCTGGGGCTCTAAATCGAGATAGCACGTCTACATTAGAGAAGCCTGCCTGAGAGTAATTTTGAGGCTTCTCTGCAGTGTAGGCGTCCTATTTTGAAATAAGCTATTTTGGAATAACTGTTCTGGGAATTGCTTATTTCAAAATTAAACATGCAGTGTAAACTTATCCAGAGTGACCTGACTGTCTGATGATAATTCCAAACTTATGATGTAATATAGTAAAACTCCTGATTCAGGGTTTACGAACTGTCTTTGACTTAAAATAATAGTAAAACTTTTGTCTACCATGTCAGAGTTTAAATTTTGTAAACTCTAAACCCAGAGTAGCTAAAGGTATGAAAATTAACCTTTTCATAAATTTTCATAATTTCATAAAGTATGAAATTAACTAGAAGTGATGTGAAGAAGCATGGAGCTGGAAAAAAACCTATTAAATGGAGTTTTTAATTAAACATTTATTTGTCAGAGATAACACTTAATGATTTTTTTGACAAATAAATGAAGAAAATTATTATTTTTTTAAATTAAGCAAACAGTCATTGAAATCGGAGTACCTTATAGACATTTAAAAAAAATAATTATTCCAGAGTGGGAAGAGTATTGCAGGTTGAGCTTCTGTGGTTCAAGACTGTCTGGTCCAGCAACTGCCAGACCATGGATGCTGCAGGACCAGAGAGGCCCAGGAAGAGGAGACTGGGGCTGGCAGTGGAGCCAGCCCAGCAACAAGGAGCTGGCAGCGCAGAGACCAGAGACCAGGACTGGACCCGCTAGCAGAGCCTGGCTGGGGTGCAGAGACTGGCCAGCATCCGGGGCTGGGGTCATGAAACCAGTAACGTAGCCAAGCCAGGGATGTAGAACCCACAAGTGGCCAGGGTCAGCAGTGCATCCCAACTTGGGGAGCAGGCAGGGATCCTGGCAGCCACACTGGTGGCCCCAAGACAGGAGCCAGGTAGGGTACTCTGTGGGGGTATATTTTCAAAGATATACATGGTATCTAGGCACCCATCTCTCAGTCAGTAGGAATCTGGTGCTCAGCTGCCAGTTGAGCCTTTAAAAATCTCTCCCTAAGTCTCTGTGGTAAATTGGCTCTAACGTTATCTTGAGATGGTTGGGAAATGAAACAGTAGGACCAGATTGGAATTTTGAAGCCAAGTTATGCATTGCCCCCCACAGTTAAGAAGAAAAAAAGTGCTGTTGCACTTGTACAGTAGGAAGTTTTCAAGAAATGCTATTCTGCGTGCCACATATTGGGGACTGTAGTCAGCTCACAGTTTTTGCATTCAATCTGAAGAGAGACTTGAATATTGTGGTGGTAATGTAATTTGTGAGATATTATTCTCAAAATATTGTTAAGATTTCTGGAGTTGCTGTAAAATAGCAAATGTTCCCGTATCACATCATTTTCCATCTGATTTCTGAATTTTTATTGTTAGTGAAGATTCACAAAGCAGAAAGAAAATGGCTGTTATTGAATATCTGGCCAGTATACTTTGATAGCATAAATCAGAACATACTTGTGATGTAGTCTTTATAACCTATGAGAAAATAGTCTTGTGTTGTGGGCAAGCCATTTCTATGTGCTTGTTATATAGGGAGCTTTTACCTATTTCGTTGATCATATGTATATAAATGTAATGCTGGATGTTTTCATTTATTATCTGTGATATGGTCATTAGGACTGGCTTTATTTTGAAACATTTTGATTAATTTTTTTTATTTTCCTACAATTGAATGGATTTTTGCTGATTTTTCCTGGTTTTTAACAAATATAAAGATACAGTTGAAAGACTTTTTTTCTTCTTTCATCCTAAATAATCCCACAGTCTAATCCATTTATATCATTATAAAGCAGTTCTTATTAAGTAATCAACATTTTTATCACACTTTTTTGATTTCTGTGGGCTAAGTGTTATGGATCTTTATTTAGGGTGCGTTTTTAATTACTTTGGCCTAAATCTTAGTAAAGTCATGTCAGAGATTAATTTGGCCCAATATCTTTATCTTTCTAATGCAAGATTTTTCTGACATGCTCTTGGGGCCAGATGGTCAACTTGTGTAAATAACTGCAGCTCAAATGAAGTGAATGGAGTTATGACAGTTTACACTATAGGACCTGGCTTATGCTATCTTTTCTTGACTGGCTCAAACTGTCTTCCCTAACAGATTTTCTTCTATTTTTGGTTTACATCCTATCATCTTTCCACTAGTTCTTAGGCTCTTCTGTCATCTAGTTGTTCATAGCGGTCTTAAGAGATAGGAATTCAGTTAATTCCCTCATGGTTTTATCCCATACCACTACCCAACACAAGTTTTCCAGGCCCAGAAGAATTATAGTGTAAGTAGCAAGACAGATCACATTACAAAAGTATGGCCATATGTGCAACAGTGACAGGTGTTTCTGACTATGTATACCAACTTTTAAATCTGTCAGTGAGCATATTAAAAACTGCATATAGAAATCCTTTGCCTCTTACGTTCACTGGAACTTTCCTAAAGTAACTTCCTGTTTAAATGCTGATACCCGTAACCCCGTTATAGTACCAGTACTTTTTTTTAGATCGCAGATGCATTTTTCTTATGGTAAAGAATGATAGTGAAGAAAAGCCTTCACTTAACTGGGTAGCTGTAAGTTCTTTGGGTTATTTTTTGCAGTTCTTAGTTCAGCTATACCAAGCTTGAGTGCCTGTTTGTGACATGTTTAAACCGACACCATCCCCAATTCTACTGAAAACATGGTTAATAATCATCATTTGGCTGATTAATGACAATAGAAGATTTAGTTTGTGTGTCTGTTCAATTATATTGTCTTTGTGATGGTTAAGTGCATGCTGTATATGAAATGTATACTCCAGAGGTTAATTATGATCAAGTTAGCCAGAATAAGTCAAGCAGTGGTTAGTGTGCTTTTGAGTAATTTAATGATTCATCATGAATTTTAAAAGAGCTTTGTGACAGTAGCATTTGGTTTAGTTGTTGTACTACCATTTGTTTTTGTTAAAGTGCCTCAAAATGAAACCGTTGATAACATGTAGGATTTTAATTTAAATCTTTGTATATGTCATACGGATTGATTTCTAATCAATTGTAGATTGCTGCTGCTTGTGAAAACAATCTTGCTTTCTTTATACAGACAATGGGATGAGCAGTTGGACCCTCGATTAAATGCAAAGCAGAAAGAGGCTGTTCTGGCTATAACAACTCCACTTTCGATACAACTGCCTCCTGTTCTTATCATCGGTCCCTATGGGACAGGCAAAACATTCACTCTGGCTCAGGCAGTCAAGCACATACTCCAACAGCAAGATACTAGGTGAGCTGGGACACTAGAGACAGAGCACCATAGTTTATTAGAAATGAAATGCTTCTTTTTACTTAAATGCAAATGAAAATTAACAGTGCAGAATTTCCATCCATCTCCAAAAAACCCATCCATCATTGTTTTGAACAGATAGTAAGAAAGTAATGTTATAGTCTTAAAACATATTCTCCCATTAAAAAAAATCAGTACAACTGGAATGATGTAGAACAAATGCCATTCACTTGATGTGAAAAGCTGGGAGGGGTGTCAGACATTAAAGACTGTATTTTATTTAAAATCTAGGTTAGAGTAATAATCACTAAATATTTTTTAAAAGTTGTATTTCAAGTTTAAATCTTTTCCTGCCTGAAAAAGTGAGTTAAGGGGCATGAATGAATCATGAAACTTGTGCTAGGTCAGTGACTAGTTTCATTGAGGGAAATGTGCAGGAAGATGGCCACTGTTTCCTTTTTTTTGTATTCTACTGCTTTGAATTGTTTTCTGTTTCTTCATTGCTTTTTTATTTGCACCATTTATTCCAGCAGGATTCTCATTTGCACCCATTCTAATAGTGCTGCTGATCTCTACATAAAGGATTATTTACATCCATATGTAGAAGCAGGCAATCCCCAGGCGAGACCTCTCAGGTATTCTTTAAGGTTTATTATGTCTCTTTAACATACTATTCTTAAGAAAAGATGTCTATAAAAAAGGTTAAAGAATGGTAACACTGAAAAGCACATTGGCATGTAACAGCAGTGCTTTAAGCAGCACCGTCTGTTTAAAAGGAATATGGACAGAATGGGAATGAAACATATTGTCAATGTGATTTTGTTTCATGCGTTAAATAAAGACATCCTTTTTTAAGCTTTTCTTATTTCTATTGATAAATGAGCAAACTTTTGATATGCTCCTCTAAAAGCTACTATGATGAAATAAAATGGAGATTAATTGGATTGTACTTTGAAAAAAATTCTCGCACATTTTTATCACAATAATTTGGAAACATGGCTTTTTGAAGCAATCTCTTGAAGTCATAGAAGCTGTATATTTAGAGAATCATGTGAAATTAGTTTGGCCTCTTCTAAAAGGGCAGTTTGAAGTAATTTGTATATGTGAATAAATGTGCTTGGCATGGATGTCTTGTGAGAATTAGCTAAGGAAAAAATACGGGGAAAAGGATTTAAACTTACAGTGAGACAGTGAGGAGGAATTAATTCATTGGCAGAGGAAAGTCCTTAGAAGATTTTGCTAAATGATCACGCTGTGTATATTTTTATCTAAAACTATGAGAATTTATGTGCATTTCTCTGAGCATCAAGATGTGAATACATCATATTAATTTGCAACTTAATGTAAGGTAAAATGTACTATCTAACTTCTAAATGATTGTGCAACCTCATTGAAGTCAGTAGGGTTGCGCAAAGGGGGCACTGTTGACATAGTTTCAATTATGACAATTTATACAAGTTGAGATCTTAACAGATGCACATATTTATAGTATTTTTTAAAGTTATGTCAGAGGCGACCGCATGGTAGGACTGTCTTATAATGCAGTTTGTAAAGCACTTTGGGAAGAAAGGCATTATATGCATCTTGTAATGTTGTTAGTGAGGGATGGAAGGAAATAGACTCCCTCTTTTCAGTGACCATAGGTAGACATTGAAATGGAGATGTGGGGAAGAATATGTGATTTAAAATGGTAAAAGAGTCTTGTAAACATTTGCTTTATGCTATAGGGGCCAAATTTTGGCCTCTCCGTGGGCAGAAGGCTTCCATTAACTTCCCATTCAATTACACATTTCAGCTCCCAAAAGTATATGTTAGCTGGTTAAAAAATATGTTTTTCATTATAAAATGAAGGCAACAACTTTCACAATTTTATTTTCTTTCAAGTGCAATTCAAATATTACATTTTATAAAAAGTCATTAAATGTTTCAGTTTGAATATAATTGGTACTGGGTTTGATCACTTCAGAAAGTATTGCAGTACTTTGTAAGTGAGATTATACAAATAATGATTTTCCTCCTCTGGTAATTTCTCGCTTTTAAAAAATTAAATCAGCACAGATCTTCTTCTTTTAGGAATTTATATATTTCTTGATTTCTTTAAAAACATTTGCGTCTCAAAAGTTCTGCAGGTTGTTAAGTAGCTAATATTGAAAATCAGAATAATTAAATAGAAGGGGAGTTACAGCATTGTTAATAGCACTGGGATTAAATAAATAGTTATGTCAGACTCCTGAAATAAGTGAAACTAGTTGTATCACTAAAGTTATTGTCCTTGACTAGGAGGACCATATTTTCTGGATCATATTCTCAACACCGTTGGGTATTTCAGAAGCCAGATTGTGAAATCTCTAATATAGCGAAAGGCAGAAGCCAACACTGGGACATCATAAACGGCTGTGGACTTTCCCCTGGAATTGTCTTGCTATCCAGCAAGGCTATTCCGTCCCATAGCCTTAAAATTCCACTAATTTCTCAGGAGTATCTGTTTTAACAGGAGCTCAGTGTTGTTCAGTGGAATTCACCCTTGTGGGCAGGAAATTATCTGAAGTACACATGGAATGTTCTGATGCAAGACTTGATACATACATGCCATTATGAATGGCTTCATTTTCAGTTGCTTTGGATACTGATAAATTTATTTGTATGTAGAAGAACATGCATCTTGCTTGACCCATATAGACACAAGGATCCCATTCAGCTGCTGAGTTTTGTAAGAAATCAAAAGATTGCCTAACCTGATATTTTTTCAAGGCTTCTGTGCCATGAATGAGCTTCAACAGCTCAAAAGAAAAACACATTATTTTGTTGTTTGACCTTAAGGGGTTTGACGTGGTATTAAGAGTTGCATTAGGTACTTGCAGACTAACTGCCTGACATAATCAATGTATAAGGGCTAAAAATAGTGATGCTTATTAGCTCCCTAAAGTTGCACTGACAGACCAGTGGCATTCTGGTTCCACCTACATTGCAAAGTGTGTGTGTGTTTTTTTTTAATTTAGTTCATTGCTTGGTTTCTGCAGAAAACTGGCCTAATCGTAGTGTTCTAACTATATTACCCTTTACACTTTTATGTTTAATTTCTGCTAGAGGAAGTGGGTATTCTGAAAAATAAATTGGCTTAGTGGACAGAGCATTAGACTGATCTGATCCTTAGGAAGCCTTTTTTTTATTTCCAACTTGCCAGATGTCATCTAGCAATCTAGTGGCAAAGTCACTTTACTTGGGTGCCTAGTTTCCCCATGTATAAAATGGAGATGATGGTACTTACCACTATGTAAAGTGCTTTGAGATCTACTGATGAAAAGTGCTGTAAGTGCTGTGGGTATTAGTTATTGCTGTAGTCAGAAATGGTTGTTGATGGAAAAAATATTCTCTGTTCAGAGGAACAATGTCCAAATGCCCAATGTTTGTAGTATCACTGGCTTTTGTTGCATGTTAAGTTTTTGTTCTGTGATCCAGTTATTTGAACTAGTCTAGCATGCAGCTTGTAGTTCACATCTGATAATTAGAGATGACATTGATTATTAATCATTGATATGAGTCTCTGAGTTAAATGATTGTATTCTTAGACAATTATTACAGATTGCGAAATCAATCTCTATGACAGTTTAATAGCCAGATAGTGTTAAAACAGGAGGGGATGTATTCACCATTAAGGGTATGTCTACACTGGAATGGTATTTTGAAATAACTAGCGTTATTTCAAAATAACTTAGTCCGTACCTACACAGCAGGCACTTATTTCAAAATAATGTCAAAATACTGTCAAGCTAGAGGACTTTTTACTCCGACTCCTGTAACCCTCATTGTATGAGGAATAAGAGTGCTCTATTTCTAAATAAGTACCGTGTAGATGCTCCCTATTTCGAAATAAGCTATGCAATTGACGTAGCTCAACTTGTGTAGCTTATTTCAAGTTAAGCCCTGCAGCAAGGATGTAATAGCATAGTCAGTTAACTGATAAACTGAAAAGCTAAAGCTTATAGGTTAATGCTATAGACTACACGCATTCCCCCTCTCCCTCCCGCCAGTAAATTTTTTAGCATGCTAGCCAGCAGCCCAACTCAGTCCTGACTTGCACTGTGTCCTGGACCTCTACCCCCGTTGCGGCTCTGCATTTAAAGTGTATTAGGAGCCAGGTGGGCAGGCAGCCCTGCTCAGTTTCAGCTCGTGCCAGGTCCGGGAGATCAGACCCGTCCTCCCTCCCTCCCCCCCCCCAGAGGGCTGCCCGGGGACTATGGAATAGTCGAATAACCAATAAGAATTCACGAGGTTAATTGACTGTTCAAATAACCAGTATTTAACATCCCTACCCTGAAGTGTAGATGCACCCCAACAGTGAGAGTTCACCTCATTTTCTGATATGTCAGAAGAATTCTGGGTCATAGCTTCTCAGCTGGACTGTTGTCTGTCTGGGGAAACCCTATGGAAAGATTTTGCATCTATCAGTGAAGGGTTTGATTATTGCTTACCTTCAGGAGGGCAAGGCTCCAACAGTGGTTAAGCTCATACTTAAGAAACTATCATTTGATATTAATATTCTTGTTAGTTACTGCCTACTCTTGATTATTTGCTTTTTTGGAAAAACTATTGAGACATTTTTGATGAGACAGTTTTTGCTTTGACTCTTATTTCTCTGAGTTCCTTTAATCTGTTTTTAGAGCTTGGCATGGCACAAAGAAAGCATTTATTTCTTTAGTGGATGATCCCATTCTAGCAGTGGAGAAATGTCAAGTGTCTGTGTCGAGTATATTGGATCTGTCGGGTGTGTTTGATATTATTGATCATGAGGTGTTCTGTTGAGCAGGCTGGATAGTAGAAATTGTTCTTCAGTTGGTAAAACAGTTGCCTCACCAGCAGTACATTTGGTGTTTTCATAATTAGAATAAAGAAGACTTAGTCCACTGCTTGCTTCTTTTTAGTCTCTCTGTCACGATGAAAGTTTCCACTTTCAGTAATTGCAATTAGTTATGTAGTGCAATAAGGCTTTTTCTATATTCTACAAAAATATCAAGTGGAGCAGAATCAGTTAGGTGTCAAGACAGGAAATGGTACTTATAGTGATTGATGTGTTTATAGATGACTGAACAGTTTGCTTCAGGTTTTCTTTTATTTACTATATAAGTGATGAAATGGCTAAATATTATCTTTAATAAGAATGTTACTGCAGATTAGTTGGGATGACAGTAACGTTTATTTTCAAGGAAAAGACTTAATATTTGTAAAGCAGTGACACTTGCATAATCATTTTTCTATGCATATGTTTTGTGGGTTGGGTTATCTGTAAAATACATAAATGACTATATCAGTGCTATAGTGTACAAGTTTGAAGTTGTAGAACTTCTAAATTTATGAATGGTCTGTTTAAAGTCAAATACATTCTCTAATAAAATAATTATTTGGGGTATTTTTTACAGCACCTTCAAAGCAAAAGTATATAGTAAATACATGATAGTGAGGTCTGATAAAAAAGTTCTACCAGCATGATTAGAGACAGCTTTATTTTTGACATATAATGAAGCTAATGCTATTATGTAGATCACCCCAAAGGAGTGCAGTCGGAACTTTTATTGCACACTATATTGTTTTATTATTTCTTATTTTGTTTGTAGGTTTGTGGTGGTATCCAAAGACCCCAATCAGTACTTGCAGCCCCATAATACAAAGCTTCAGGAGATATAAAAATTAATCCTTCAGAGCAATTCCATAGAATCTGAATTAAAACAAACATTGACGGTGTTGGAGAACAGGTCATTTACATAATTGGTTATAAGCATTAAAGAGAACATTAGCAAGCTAAAACAAAAAAATCATGCTAAACAACACGCAACATCCATTAACATTCTGTTCCCTAGAGGTACCTTTAGCTCTGCATGTTAAATGGATGTTAAATATTCTCACTGACTAATATAGAGATGATGTGATTTCAGATTAATTTTACAGTGAACCCAATTTTATATTAAATACGTCATCGTACATTAGTGTAATATTAAGTTTACAGCGTTGGGCCCACTCCTGTCCTGGAAATGCTATACTAAACTCCTACACTTGTGTGCAGTCCCGCTGCCTTAAACACTGAAATTTAGGACGTGCAGAAATTGAGACTGTCTTAATAACCTTAGCTCACCGATGTTATCTGTAGGGAGCAGTTTTATTCACTAATTTCTGTCGCGTTAACTCAAATTATAACTTTAGTCACAAACAAACAAACTTTGCTTTAGGTCTGGTGCTTTTAACTTGAGGTAGTGACCCATTAGCAGGAGAGATTATAGCTCAACTGAGCACAACTCAGAAGCAGCTAACATAGTCACTGTTTGTGTCATGAGTCTTATTTTGGAGTATGGCTGCTCTTACATGAGCTAGGCTTATTCAAGAGGAGATATCTAGAGTGTATAAAACTTACATCTTTGCTATGAAATTAATGTAGCCTCAATTATTTGGAGCTGAATGTGTGTATTTGAGGTCAGAATCATGCCCATTGTACGTTAGCCCCTTCTAGAAAATACATATTTTAAACATTAGCTAATGAGATGGAATATTCTATATGTGATGGGTAAGTGAGTTAAGATGAGCCCAATTTTTGTTTTTATTCATGAAGTTTGAGTGTTAAATATTCCAGCTTGAGTTTTGCATTATGCAAATCTGTTTTTAATTTCACAATTGTGTAAGTGGAAAAAAATTAAAGAACTCACGCTTCTACTGGTTTTTATTTATACTGTCATAGCTATAAAGACAACTTAAAGAGCTAAGAACAAGCTTGGGAAGTTATAATTCAGGATGGAATTTTTTTCAGGAAGTTCTGAGGTTCCAATTTATTTTGGCAATGAGCACCAATTTATATTGGAATGTCAGCATAATTTCCAGTATACTTTGAAATACCAAATGAATATAATATTTCATTTCACACCAATTTTGCAGTCTTTGTTACATCTTTAAAGTAAGGAACTAATTGGATTGTTCGATGTGATATGAAGGCAGAGAGATGTTGTAGGTAGGGTAGCATAATTTTGGGAGCTGTGGCGAAAAGAGAAGAGAAAATAATATAAGGGAAATGCTGTTTAATTATATGTCGGATAGCATCTGTAGGTGGAATCTATAGGAATGTGAAAGAATTTCTGATTCTTTTTCTCTGATATCATTTGTGTCCATCCTTTCAGATGTGGAGGATTGGACATGCTCTTTCTAGAGATTTTTGGCACTGGTTGTCAATAGGCAAGAGGGGTCACTAATGGAAAATTTACTCATAAGAACATAACATAAGAACATAAGAACGGCCGTACTGGGTCAGACCAAAGGTCCGTCTAGCCCAGTATCCTGTCTACCAACAGTGGCCAGCACCAAGTGCCCCAGAGAGGGTGGACCGAAGACAATGATCAAGCGATTTGTCTCCTGCCATCCCTCTCCAGCCTCTGACAAACAGAGGCCAAGGACACCATTTTATCCCCTGGCTAATAGCCTTTTATGGACCTAACCTCCATGAAATTATCTAGCTTCTCTTTAAACTCTGTTATAGTCCTAGCCTTCAGAGCCTCCTCTGGCAAGGAGTTCCACAGGTTGACTATACGCTGTGTGAAGAAGAACTTTCTTTTATTAGTTTTAAACCTGCTACCCATTAATTTCATTTGGTGTCCTCTAGTTCTTCTATTTAGGGAACTAATAAATAACTTTTCTTTATCAGCCCTCTCCACACCACTCATGATTTTATAGACCTCTATCATATCCCCCCTCAGTCTCCTCTTTTCTAAACTGAAGAGTCCCAGTCGCTTTAACCTCTCCTCATATGGGACCCGTTCCAAACCCCTAATCATTTTAGTTGCCCTTTTCTGAACCCTTTCCAAGGCCAAAATATCTTTTTTGAGGTGAGGAGACCATATCTGTACACAGTATTCAAGATATGGGCGTACCATAGTTTTATACAGGGGCAGTAAGATATTCGGGGTCTTATTTTCTATCCCTTTCTTAATAATTCCTAGCATCTTATTTGCCTTTTTGACCACCGCTGCACACTGTGTGGAAGTTTTCAGAGAACTGTCCACGATAACTCCAAGATCTCTTTCCTGATTTGTCGTAGCCAAATTAGCCCCCATCATACTGTACGTATAGTTGGGGTTATTTTTCCCGATGTGCATTATTTTACACTTATCCACATTAAATTTCATTTGCCATTTTGTTGCCCAATCACTCAGTTTGGTGAGATCTTCTTGGAGTCCCTCACAGTCTGCTTCTGTCTTGACTATCCTAAACAGTTTTGTATCATCTGCAAACTTTACTACCTCACTGCTTACCCCTGTCTCCAGATCATTTATGAATAAGTTGAAAAGGATTGGTCCCAGGACTGACCCTTGGGGGACACCACTAGTTACCCCTCTCCAATCTGAAAATTTACCATTTATTCCTACCCTTTGTTTCCTGTCTTTTAACCAGTTCTCAATCCAAGAAAGGACCTTCCCTCTTATCCCATGGCCATGTAATTTACACAAGAGCCTTTGGTGAGGGACCTTGTCAAAGGCTTTCTGAAAATCCAAGTATACTATATCTACTAGATCCCCCTTGTCCGCATGTTTGTTAACCCCTTCAAATAACTCTTAACAGATTAGTAAGACAGGATTTCCCTTTACAGAAACCATGTTGACTTTTATCCAATCAATTATGTTCTTCTACATGCTTCACAATTTTATTCTTTACTATTGTTTCGACTAATTTGCCCGGTACTGAAGTTAGACTTACCAGTCTGTAATTGCCAGGATCGCCTCTAGAGCCTTTTTAAAATATTGGTGTCACGTTGGCTACCTTCCAGTCATCAGGTACGGAATCCAGTTTAAAGGATAGGTTACAAACCACAGATAATAGCTCAGCAATTTCCCATTTTAGTTCTTTTAGAACCCTTGGATGAATGCCGTCCGGTCCCGGAGATTTGTTAACATTAAGTTTTTCTATTTGTTCCAAAACCTCCTCTAATGACACTTCAATCCGGGACAGTTCCTCAGATTCATCACCCACAAAGGACGGTGCAGATTCGGGAATCTCCCCAACGTCCTCAGCCGTGAAGACTGAAGCAAAGAAATCATTTAGTTTCTCCGCAATGGCTTTATCGTCCTTGATTTCTCCTTTTATAGCTCGATCATCTAGGGGACCCACATGTTTTTTAGCAGGCTTCCTGCTTCTAATGTACTTAAAAAACATTTTGTTATTTCTTTTTGAGTTTTTGGCTAGCTGTTCCTTAAAATCTTTTTTTGCTTTTCTTATTATATTTTTACACTTGATTTGACAGTGTTTATGTTCCTTTCCATTTATCTCACTAGGATTGCACTTCCACTTCTTAAAAGATACCTTTTTGTCCCTCACTGCTTCTTTTACATGGTGGTTAAGCCACGGTGACTCTTTTTTAGGTCTTTTGCTATGTTTTTTAATTTGGGGTATACATTTAAGTTGGGCCTCTATTATGGTGTCTCTAAAAAGTTTCCATGCAGCTTTCAGGGATTTGGCTCTAGTCACTGTGCCTTTTAAATTCTGTTTAACTAGCCTCCTCATTTTTGTGTAATTCCCCTTTTTGAAATTAAATGCCAGGGTGCTGGACTGCTGAGGTGTTCTTTCCACCACAGGAATGTTGAATGTTATTATATTATGATCCCTATTCCCAAGCGGTCCGGTAACGGTTATATCCTGGACCTGATCCTGCACTCCACTCAGGACTAAATCAAGAATTGCCTCTCCCCTTGTGGGTTCCTGCACTAGCTGCTCCAAGAAGCAGTCATTTAAGCCATTGAGAAATTTTATCTCCGCTTCTCTTCCTGAGGTGACATGTATCCAGTCAATATGGGGGTAATTAAAATCCCCCAATATTATAGAGTTCTTTATTTTGGTAGTCTCTCTAATCTCCCTCAGCATTTCAATGTCAGTATTGCTGTCCTGGTCAGGTGGTCGGTAATATATCCCTACTGCTAATTTCTTATTATTGGAGCATGGAATTACTATCCATAGCAATTCTATTGAACATGTTGATTCACTTAATATTTTTATTTCATTTGATTCTACATTATCTTTCACATACAGTGCCACTCCACCACCCACCCGGCCTGCTCTATCCTTTCTATATATTTTATATCCCGGTATGATTGTGTCCCACAGATTTTCCTCGTTCCACCAGATTTCAGTGATGCCTATTATGTCAATCTCCTCATTTAATACGAGGTACTCTAGTTCACCCATCTTATTAGTCAGACTCCTAGCATTTGTGTACAAGCACTTTAGAAATTTGCCACTGGTTATTTGTCTGCCCTTCCCTGATGCATTGGATTCCTTTGTATGCGGTTGTTTGTCTGCTCTGGCCCATGGTTTGCCCTTTCCCCTCCTCTCTTTCTGACTGCAGCTTAGAGAATTTCTATCAATGGATTCTCCTCTAAGAGAAGTCTCCTTCCGATTTACGTGCATCTCCTCACCAATCGGCTTTCCCCCATTTCTTAGTTTAAAAACTGCTCTACGGCCTTTTTAATGTTTAGTGCCAGCAGTCTGGTTCCACCCTGGTTTAGGTGGAGCCCATCCTTCCTGTACAGGCTCCCCCTCTCCCAAAAGTATCCCCAGTTCCTAATAAATCCAAACCCCTCTTCCCTACACCATCGTCTCATCCACACATTGAGACTCTGAAGCTCTGCCTGCCTACCTGGCCCTGCGCGTGGAACTGGAAGCATTTCCGAGAATGCCACCATAGATGTCCTGGATTTCAGTCTCTTTCCTAGCAGCCTAAATTTGGCCTCCAGGACATCTCTCCTACCCTTCCCTACGTCATTGGTACGTACATATACCACGACCACCGGCTCCTCCCAGCACTACACATAAGTCTATTTAGATGCCTCGAGAGATCCGCAACCTTCGCACCAGGCAGGCAAGTGACTATACGGTTCTCCCGGTCATCACAAACCCAACTATCTATGTCTCTAACGATCGAATCACCCACTACTAACACCTGCCTCTTCCTAACTGGCATTCCCTCCCCCTCAGAGGTATCCTTAGTGCGAGAGGATACCGCAACATCCTCTGGGAGGAGGATCCCAACTACAGGATGGTTTCCCTCTGCTCCCATTAAATGCTCTGTTCCCTTGAGACTTTCATCCTCCTTAAGAGCACTGGGGCTCTCAGACTGGAGGTGGGACAGTACTACAGTGTCCCGGAAAGTCTCATCAGCATAGCTCTCTACCTCCCTTAGCTCCTCCAGTTCAGCCACCCTGTCCTCCAAAGCCCGAACTCGGTCTCTGAGGGTCAGGAGCTCCTTGCAACGGGTGCACACATATGCCACCCGCCCACAGGGCAGGTAATCATACATGTTACACTCGATGCAATAAACAGGATAGCCCCCACTCTGCTGCTGGGCTTCTGTCTCCATTTTTGTAATAAATAAGTTTAAGTATAAACTGGGATTCTTTTTAAACCTCTGGAGTATAGATTATTCTAAGAGTTATGTTTTAAAGAAGGTCACAAGTGCCCTCTAAATTCCCCCTCTAAACTCTCCTGTTAGCTGTTCCTGGTCGCGCTCTCCCTGGTCACTGAGTCACAGGCTTATATAGCTCTGGTAGCCCCTCCCCCTGACTGAGGCTCAGCCAATTAACAGAGGCTTCTAGATTTCAAACCTTTTAGAAGCTCCTTCAAACAGAGAAACCAACCAACCAAACAAACAATCCAGACAAACACAAGCTCAGCACACTGCAAATAACTGCCCCGCACACAAACACACACTCTAGACAGCCACTTACCACAAGGGTCCCGTTTTTACTCCTCTTTTACCTGGAGAACTCCCTTTCCAAACTCTCCTGTTAGCTGTTCCTGGTCGCGCTCTCATCTGTTAATTTCCTTTCTTCTGTATAATCTCTCCACTAATCTTCAGAGACAGAAGGCAGCTTCAGTGCTTTCTCACTGTGATGCAAAGACTGCTTGGCAAGTCACCAACAAAATTTTTCCAAAGCTGTAAAGTATTACTTAAAAAAAAAAAGGCTAAACTTTTTCCTTTGACCAGTGAGTGTGGCCACTGCCATTGAAAGATCGAAAAGATCATTCTTGATTGTTCATCCTTGAATGAAATAGTTGAGAAAAGGTAGCTTATGTGACCATACTTGCTCTGATCACTGCTGAGAATTCCAAATTCAGGACAGACTGATAAAAAACAGGCCAGTCACATCTCCAAACGGGTGGCTTATTTTATAATTAGATTTTACCAAATCAGCAACAAAAGTGAGCTCCTGTATCATCACGCTGGTTGACAAGAAGCTACAGCACTGTACCCTTAGGCAATCCAGTCCTGATCACTCATACATAGAGGTTACAGAAAATCAGATTCATCATGCATCAAGCACATACACTTTAGATCTTACTAAATAACACACTGTAGCAATTCCTTTAGTAAAACTAGAACTAAAGGCTTATTGATTTAAAAAAAAGAAAAGAGTTTTTAAATGCTTAAAGGAATAATATGTATTACAAGTGATTTCAGAGTCTGTAAATCAGATTCATAGCAGTGATAGTAAGTCTGCTAGCTTGCAAAAGATCCCTTTGGATAACCCATATGGGTTGGGGATCATCAGTCTTTTGTTCATATCTTTCCTTTGTTAGAAAATCATAGTCCACATTTGAGGAACAAGGACTAAAGACAAAGAACAGTCTCCCAGCCCGAGAGTATGGGAAATTACTGGTAAAAGATGGGGTTTTAGATCACGTGACCTTTTCACATGTTCTTACATGCCCAGCTGAATTGTGGGACAGCCATTGTCATAGAGCTCTATGAAAAATCTCCTGCTGGGACTTACTGTGTGGGTTGGGTCTCCTCAGTGGTCCAGCCGGGGGATGGTTAGTCTGGGTGTAAATTTGCCTTGTAGGTGTCACTCAAAAACAAAGCTGTTTGAGGTACAAACACATAACTAATATTCTTGACTTCACATACAAGGTACATGGATTAAGCAGGGTAGTATTACTTAATAGTTTATAACTTTTCCATTGATACCATACATAGCATATTTCACATAAAATGTATTGCCATTTTGTAACATTGGTGACTGAATTAGTACAACTAGTTATCTTCCATTTTATATAGCATCACAGCTTGTTTTTACCTTTGAGTTGAAGTTGTTCATATTAAGACTGTTCAGGGTTTTCTCGGTGACAAATTGTACTTTCTGGAATAAAGATGTGTGAATCAGCATAGCCTCTCACAGGGCTTGATGTGCCTGGGCTTTTAGGGTAGTCACTTACCCAAAGAGCAGCAGAAGGGTTTGTTGGGAGTGATTAAGATTTAAATTGGAGACCCTCATGAAGGGAACATGAAAAAGCAGCACTCAGTGACAGGGATGTGAAATTACAGCAAGATATACTGAGATTAAGAAATCTCTCAAGCATATTGCAGGAAATGCTGCAACAAATGTTTCCATCTGAGAGTTTTTGCCTTTTTTTATAGTTTTGCTTATCTTGGCATTAAAGTTCATTCAGTTTAATAGTGCTTTGACTCCCCCATCCTCTTGTGGATGATAAAAATATATATACGGCATAGCCCTGAGAATTTTTCTGATATTGTACTGACTTTGTGGTGCACAGAGCAAGAAGGTGACAGAATTCTTGCTTAATTAGTGTGTGTTTGTGGGTGGTTTGGACAGCAGAGATTGGATGAAGAATGGTTTGGGTTGTCATGTAATTTCCAGGAAGCATCCTCACTGAACTACTTCCAGCAATTGCTGCTCTGTTTATGGAGGTTTGCCAGTACAGGAAGAACTTTGACAGGCAGTTCTACACATACCTAGATTAAACTAAAGTCTTTAGCGTATCATACAGAGAGGCTATGAGGTCGGGCTGACACAATAGAAAAGCTGAATGACTTTTTCCTGATACCTTTGTTCCAATATTTTTTTAGGCTCTTTTTAGTTGGAATCCTTGGGGCTACCTGCTGACCCTGGGTCCAGAAGGACTGCTTTGAGCAGTATGATTGCTTGAGTATCCTTTCAGTAGCTAGTAGAAAGCATTTGGGGTGTGCCAGTATTATCAGGCACAACTTTTCCCAAGGTTCCTTTGAATAACATTTGAACCAGAGAATTGAGAAGCAGATAGAAACTTAGAAGAATCACCAGCATCCCAAGGATACAGGTGAGTATATCCCACCACAGACCAGTGGCCCGTGGCAGAAGAATGCATGATATTCAGGGAAGAGCTAAGAAAACATTGTTCACTAAAGAGCAGAAATTGTTATGTATAATGGTGTTGATGAACTTAAAGCAAATGCATCATGGTATTAGCAGTACAGTCCTTTGGAGCATGGCCTGAGAGGGAGTAAAGGAGAGGAGAGAGAATTCTGATCTGCTTATCAAGAACAGATGAGAAATGTTAGTGGCCCCTGGTTCGAAAAGGAGATTGACCTTGGATGCGCCAAAGCAATGCTTATTTACCCTCTCCTAGGTAGAAAAGTTGAGAGGATCCTCCTTCCTGGTTCTTGAGTTGAAATGACATTCCCTTCCTTAAGGCCTAAGTCCCATTCCTGTCCTGTTCACTTAGGTGCTTTTGAAAATTTACCCCAAGTGACTTCCCAACACAGCTTATAAGCATGGAGATGGTTTTGAATTTTAATCTCACATGGAAATTATTTTACATTTAAACTATAGGCCCTGTTCACTTGAACAATTTTATAGAAATTCAATAATGGCAGGAATGCAAGAAAATAAGCAGGTGAACACTGAACTGACATATTGAGTCACATTCTCTGCTGGTATAACTCAGAAAGTAGAGAATTTGATCCACTCCGTGTACTTTCTGTTATTATAGGCCTCAGCAAATTACCGTAAAATCGCGAGTATAATGCACACCTATGCATAATGCTCACCTACCTTTTAAACGTCAGAATCCCAGAATAAACCGAACTCTTATCTATAATGCGCACCCTCACTTCGCCATATTTTGTCTTGCCATTTTATATAGCCGGGTAATCACGCGTGAGCGCATGAGTATATAGTGCGCGGCATTTCCATGCTCTCTTTGGGATGCCATGAGTTGTTGGCAATCTTACACAACCACTGAACAATTTAAAGTTGTTAGCTATGCTGAGGCTCTTGGCAACAGAGCTGCCAGCCGTGAATTTGATGATAAGCGGTGTAAGCACTGCCTCGGATGAAGATGGCTGAGCGAGGTAAAAGCGCTGCATATCCTGAGTTGGAGGCCAATCTGGTTGAATGGATTGTTGAGCACAGACAGCAAGGCGGTGGTGTTAGTATTGAGGAGATTAGAATGAAGGCTTTGACCATTGCCAAAACGTGCGCTAATACAGCTGAGTTTAAAGCTTCGTATGGCTGGGGCGATTGGTTTATGAATCGCTGTGGCTTATCAGTCTGACGCCGAACAACAGTCGCACAGAAGCTACCCATGGACTCAGACACTAAGTTACTACAGTTCCAAAAGTTTATCATAAAACTATGCAAGCAGTGCAGCTACGACCTTTCATTAATTGGTAACACAGATCAGACACCATTAAATTTCAATAATCCCTATGACTGAACACTTGAAGTGAAATGTGCCAAGATGTCTCCATTGCTACCACAGGCCATGAAAAGTCTAGGTTTGCCATAATGCTTGCTTGCATGGCCGACGGAACAAAGCTGCCTCCTTATATTGTGTTCAAGCGCAAGACAATGCCAAAGAATGTTATATTTCCGAACACTGTTCACGTGCGTGTTCACCCGAGAGACTGGATTGATGAAGCTTTAATGCTTGATTGGCTACAGACGGTTTGGGCGAAGTGGCTGGGTAGACTTATGAGAAAGCGATCTCTAATAGTTTTGGATGCATTTCGGTGTCATCGTATGCCATTCATCAAGAAAAGGCTTCAGCAGGACAAAACAGACTTGGCAATTATTCCTGGTGGAATGACAAAAATGTTGCAGCCGCTTGACGTGACCGTTAACAAGCCCATGAAAGATGCATTACGCAGGAAATGGAACACCTGGTTGTTGGAAGGTGAACATACATTTAGTGCAGGTGGATGTATGTGAACACCAACGCTGCAAGATATTACCCAGTGGATAGCAGATGTCTGGCTTGACTTGATCCCACTATGATAAGGAAGGGGTTTCTGAAATGCAGCATCTCTAATGCTATGGATGGCAGTGAGGACGATGCCCTGTGGATGGATCTGAGCGACGATGAATCAGCCGAGGTTGAATTACCGGTATGCAAAGTTGACAATGATTTGTATTACCTGGATGAAGATGTCAAGGGCTATACCCCAGAAGATATTGCTCGTCTGTTCGAGGAAGATTCTAACAAAAGCGAATTTGAGGGCTTTGAAGATGAGTAGAAGATCAATTAACATATTTGCTTGTTTGCGCTGAAGTGTTGATTTTATTTATTTAACTTACCTTTTTGAAACTGTGTATATAGTTGCTTGTCGATGCTAATAAAAATCAACTTAACCTCTGGTGTCCAGCGATTAATTAACTGCTGCTGAACCGCCAAATGAAAACTTAAAACTCCCCACCTCCCATGGATAATGCGCACCCTGACTTTGACACTAAAAAAAACAGGAAAAAAGTGCATATTATACTTGCGATTTTACGGTAAATGCATTTTTCTAGAACATACTGGTGTCAGATTAGAAACATAACTTAAATGGATTTCATTATAATTGAAGGTTATATGCCAAATCCTTTAAAAAGTGGCATTAGAAGATACTGCAACTTGTACAGTGCCATCTTCTGAAAAGGGATAGATCCCTGCTATGAGATTTTGAAAGTTTTCTATTACAATATATCTGCATGTTAGAGATTACCGTGTACATTTTCCATACTTTTTTCAGTTTCACCATGTATTTCCAAATGATTTCATCGCATGTGACGTATTCTAGTTGTGTGCAAAAACAGGGCAGCCTGAACCACAATGTTCAGATTTTTATTGAGTTCTTGACATAGTGTGCTTAATATTGGGGCCTAAAAACTCAGCTGGTTGAGGCCAACTCCCCTTTTCTGTGGCCACAATTTGCACTCACATCATTTACACTTGTAACTTTGCTCAAGAAAAATAAATTGCAGACACGAATTTGAGTACTGGCTGCACCTGCAGTCAGTGAGTGCCTGGCTGCACCTGCAGTCAGATACAAGTATTTAAATTTGTGGAATCAAAAATCTGCTGTCACTGTGAAAGGACATGTCTAGTGGAGTCCTGCAGCCTGGTCTGTCCTGGGTCTGGCATTATTCAGTATTTTATTAATAACTGTGAGGGTGGTGTGGGGAATATGCTTGTAAATTTTGTGGAAAACACTAGATTGTGAGGGGTTGCAAGTGCCGTCGATGACAGGATTAGAATTCAAAATGATGCTATAAATTGGAGAATTAGTCAGAAACTGGTAAGATGAAATTCAGTAAAGACAAGTGCAAAGTACAGCACTTAAGAAGGAATAGTGAAATTCACAAATTAGGGATGTTAAATATCAGTTAATTGAATAGTTGATTAACCTCATTAATTCTTATTGGTTACTCGACTATTCTATAGTCCCCCAGGGATGGAGCCGGCAGCCACTGCACTCTGGCCTCACTCCTGAGGAGCCCCCTGCCCCTCTGTGCTGCTGCCTCTGTATCAGAGGGTGCCAGGCAGGAGCTGGTTCAGGGGAGAAGCCAATTTAAAAACCAGCTCCCCTTGCAGACTGGCAGCAGCATGAGGTAGCAGCAGCCCCTGTTCAGGGAAGGTCTGAGCTCCCAAACCCAGCGAAAGCCAGAACTGAGCTGGGCTGCCTGCCCACATGGCTCCTAATACCCTTTAAATGCAGACCTGCAGCAAGGGTAGATCCCGCACTGAGCCGGGCTGCTGTCCAGCCTGCTAAAAAAATTACTGGTGGGGGAAATGTGTGCATTAACTGAGAAGCTTTTGCCTATTGGCTAATTGGCCCCACCCTACCAAATTGGCTAAGCAGTAGTACTGTAGAAAAGGATCCGAGGATTCATGTGAATCATAAATTGAATATGAGTAAAGGATATGATGTAGTTGTGAAAAATGCTAATATATTCTTGGATATATGAACAGTAGTGCCACATGCAAGACTCGAGAGGTAATTGTCCTGCTTTACTTGGTACTATTGAGGCATCAGGTGGAGTATTATGTTGCATTTTTGGGTGCCATGCTTGGACAAAGATGTGGACAAATTGGGGAGAGTCAAGAGGAAAGCACCAAAAATTATAAAATGTTGAGAAAACCTGATCTATGAAGAAAGATTTAGTGTGAAGAAAAGATTGGGCAGGTGGATATCATAGCAGTCTTCAAATATGTAAAGGGCTGTTATAAAAAGTATGAAGATCAATTATTTTCCTTGTCCTCTGATCATACAACAAGAAATAATTGACACAGTCTGTACCAAAATTAAGTTAGATACTAGGAAGAGTTTTCTAATTGTGAAGATCGTTAAGAACTTGAATTGATTACCAAAAGAGATTGTGAAATCCTGATGTTGGAGGTTTTAAAAAACGGTTTAGACAAACACCTGTCTGGGATGATCGAGGTATACTTTCCTGCCTCAGCAGGCAGGGGGGACAGGGATGGATTATATGATTTCTCAAGATACCTTAAAGCCATATTTTCCATATTTTTCTGCAGTTCTATGAGTCCTTGCTGCCACTGGTGAATAATTGCTCTAGGTTACCCTTGTTAGTCTCATAACAAAATAAGAGAACTTGATGAAGTGGAGATACTGTTTGAGTTGTGGTCAGTCAAATGAGCCACACAGCTAAATTTGTGCAATAAAGGCAGCATGCGGCATAATAATGTTGAAAATGACCATATATTTTGCATTTCAATAGAACCTTGCAGCCAAGATTCTCAAAGTGCTTTACAAACATAAACTCATATGAAATTTGGTAATTCCTCACACCTACCTCTGCGAAGTGATAGTAGGGATTATCCCCATTTAACAGAAAGAGAAACTGAATCATAGAGCGCTTAAATGAACTGACTTATTTCAGATAGGAGTTGTGACACGTCTGGAAATAGAATCTAGGCCCTTACTTTCTGTTCCTTTTTCTGTGCTCCCTATGTCTGGTGATAACTACATATTTATATCATTAGATTGTGCTTTTTCTATATTCACTAGAGGAAGTCAGGAGTTTAAATTGCTTCCTTCTGCGCTGACCCCTTGCTTAATTGTGTTTCTGTTTGGTAACTAAATAATGTCAATTTCAAATCTTACCCTTTGATTAATAACTAAGTCATTCAGAGTAATAAAATGCATTTGCATATCTTTACATTTCATTCTGTGCTCATTGGCCCATAAGGACATTTTCACCTTTGTTTTCATAAACCAAATTTATAATACCCTGAGTTAAGTGTTTTTGTCTTGTAAGATAATTTAATAGAATTCTTGTAGATATTGTGAACCCAGTTTTCAAACATGGGTGCCTACATAGGATGCCCAAATTCCACATCTTTTGGTCATGTTGGTGTACAGGTGCATAAATCCCTTTTTAAAATCCCTATATACTGATCGAGACATCTTTGGCCAGATGTTTAGCTGGTGCAGTTTGGCGTAGCTCCATTTACATTAGTGGAATTACTTATGCTTAAACGCTTTGCTGGATCATGGTCCAAATCCCTCTTCTTTCCCCTCCCCTTCATCCTTTTTGACATACTGGGTCATATTGTGCCATCAGATTTTAAGCAGAACTCTGCTATGATAAAATAGCATGGCCCATTACAACTAACTTATTTATGTATTTTGAGATGATATTTCTCTTCCATGACTTTGACAATGTGCAGATTACTAAAGTTTAGTAGAGGAAAATCCTGACTTCTGGTGGTAGAATTTCCCCCCTCATTTTATCTTCTTGTATCCAGTATCACAATAAAGTGATTAACATAATTTCTGTTTGATTCTTAGAAATTATATGATATTCAATTTGTATAAAAGTAAGAGTAGGATTTGAGCAATATCCTTTCACATACTTTTAAGGCCCTGAACCTGTAATTGATCATACGAGTGGACTACTGCCATATGCTCTGCCACTTCCAGATTTAGGATCCAAAGTGATATTTCCATACATAAAATACTCCCAAAATATTAATAAATAGAATTTTAAATAGAATAAGTTAAGCATGACAGTTGAACCATGCTTACAGGTCAGAAGCTATCTGTTTGATTTGGATTTCAACCAATTAATTAAGAAGCAGGCAGTTTTCCATACAATGTATGCATAGACTCTTGGCACTTAGCCTTAAGTTTCATTAAGCTCAATATTCTTATAGTTGTTATATGAATCACTGTTGAACTGATTCCAATAGCTGTGTACTTGTGTTAATATAAGGGGTTCAGCCTATTAATTTTCAGTTGCAACGGTTCTATACCGTGGCAAAATCTAACTTCCAAAAGAACTGGTTTTATTTAATAGAAAACAGAATCTTAGCTTATGAAATGTTAAGTTGTCTTTGTGTTCAAGTCCTATAGAAAATGAGTCCCTCTCTTCTTTTCTAGGGTATATTTCAGAAATCGCTGGGTAAAGACTGTCCACCCAGTTGTGCATCAATACTGTTTGATTTCAAGCACACATTCCACCTTTCAGATGCCACAGAAAGAAGATATCCTTAGACAACGAGTAGTAGTTGTGACTTTGAATACTTCACAGTATCTATGTCAACTGGATCTTGAACCTGGTGAGAAGATTTCAAACAAGAAATATCTTTAAAATACTCTGAGAAATAGTCCCCTTCATTATTTTCCAGTGACAGTGAAAGTGGCTTTTATATCTTTCCCCGTCCCTGTCATAAATGAACCCTCTCGATATTCTTTTTTGGTTTTCCCTTTTTGGATCCAGAAACAAAAAGGAAAATATGAGTCTTTGCATTTAGTGAATACGAGTAAAGTTAAATGTTACAATCAAAATTGGTATTCAGATTTAGCCTTATTCTGAACTTTGTTTATTAAAGAAGTGGGCACGCTCATTTAAAAATCAGGTTTCAATGACCTCCGCTTTTCCCCAGATTATCTATTATCTAGAACTGATCCAGCAAAAAGGCAATAGGGATACTGAATATTTTATGTATCTCTTTTGTCAAATTTTGTTTCAAAGAATGACCATTTCTACCATGCTCACTCCAGGCCCTAATCCAACAAAACACTGAAAAGGCATGGATTTGCGCACATGTTAAATAC